>NC_066349.1:15560306-16185306 GCF_024516045.1 Bombus affinis | reverse complement strand
AGAGTTATTTTCTGATTTTAATAGATTCAGACAATCTTCCTGTGGAGTACAATTTTTTTATTGTAAATATATAGAATATTTATCAAACATTAGAAATTATTTCTTTTATATTTGGTATGTAGTATAATGTTCTTTCAGCACCAAATATACCTCACGGATATCATACTCAAAGTATACATGGTTTTGTAGAAGAATTAGTTGTTAGTGATGATCCTGAATACAAATGGATTGATAAGATAAGAACACCCAGAGCCTCAAATGAGGCAAGGCAAACATTATTTTTTAAACTAAGTGGAGAAGTTCAAAGGAAAATTGGCTTGAAAGCTCTAGACCTTGGTGGAAATGCTGTTATTGGGTAAATTACAGACACAATGCATAAATATTGATTGAAGAAGTTTTTATCACACTATTTTGTCATAATTAGGTATTTACAAAATTTTGACCTGGAAGGTGAATCTGGCATTGTAGCTCGGGGGATAGGTACAGCCGTTACACTTGTGAAATTGCAGGATACCTTGAACTTTTCATCTGACGATATAGAAGAGTAAGTATATACAATACTGTTCATTATATCGCATTTAGCTTAATCTTTTATAGACCAGTTCTGCGTTAATCGTGTCCTAATTCTTACACTCTTAAATTTTTTACCAAGTATTTTTTAATATAACAATGTTGGTAATACTAAAAATATATTGAAGTGTTCTGTGTTGTGAATTATAATGCTGATTATTTAATCTGAGAGATGAAGTTTGTCCTACTGCACATTTTTTGTACAAGTACGAATTTTTATACCGCTTATTCGTAACTAAGTGCATGTAAAAGAAATCAAACTATTATTTTTCAATTAAAAAGTTACTAATTTTTTTAGTTAATTCTAGTAGGTGATAAAATATTAATTAAACTTTTTATTACTCAAAAATAAACATTAACATTTAGTCAACAAGTACTTGATACTGATAATGTGTATTTATTTCATTTTCAAATATATGATTTAAAGTTTGATGCGTTTGTATACAAAAGAACCAAATAGGTTTTAATACATTTTACATTCATGGTGTATCGCATATTTCAAGCGTATTCGATCTCATTTCAACTTCTACGCATTGGGTGTCCTATTTCTTTGGAGTTGTTACTTTTACATAAAAAGATATAAATATTTTATAATCTTTTTATCCCTATATTCCGTTTACGTACTATTTATTATTTATTTTGAGAAACGTTCCTTTTTTTGCTAGCGTAAAAATATAGACTACAAAAGTTACAGCAATACTTTATAAAACTTCTAATCAGTATATAATTTTTTTAGGACACCCGGTATGTAGAAGCTAGATCGAGGTCTGATGCGCGTGCATTAAAACCAGGACGATGTGTGTGTAGAAAACGGAGCACTGCGATAGACTGGAAATAAGTAGGTACGCTACACGCGCATCCAACTTTGATCATTGATAGTAAAAAAGATTAGTGATCTTTATAATTGAATGAAAAATATTGAGAATTCTTATATACGAACTAATTAGGCCTTTTTCTTTCTATCCACCTGCATGTGTCAATATAGGGCATTCTTTTCACAACACAAAGCACAAAAGGAACGTACAGGACTCGATGAGAGTATGCCGTTATATCCCGTTACTTCCACTCATATCCTTGATCCTCGTTTTGCGAATACACAAACCACGCGTGTAAAGGATGATTTTCCACATCATTCAAAGATATCTAGAAGTCCTCGGCGAATTATAACAAAGACTGAATGTCCTTGCCGTAAATTACGCGACATAAGAACTATTGAGAAGTCATCAGGCACGAATAATTTAAAGAAAACTCCAGTTTCATACCCAACTTCAACTGAATCCATTATTCAAGATGCGTCCATAAGAATGATGCTAGCGTTGGAAGATGAAAGAGGTGAAAGCAAAAATATATTGGACGTTCGCAAAAATTTGAGGAGATTATTTAGTACAAGTGATACAGAAAGTAAATCTAGTACTTCTTGGTTAAATAGTTCAGCTAGGTCTTCCGTTGGAAGTATTCAATATTCAAAGAAAAGGAAAGCACTTAAGGACAGTAAAGAAGGAGTTGCCGCCCTTTTAATAAAGTCTATACATAATGTCCCCTTAGAGCATGTTAAGGAAGATCATGAATTATCAACAACCCTTTCTCTGTCTGATAATACGAAGGAACGCGAAAATATCGATGAACATGCTATCCAAAAAGGAAAAAATAAGGATGATTTTAAAGCCGAAATCTATACCGTAACCCCGAAAGAACAGATGAAGAGGGAACACGATTCTTCGTTCGAAGAAAACACATCCAGTTCTAACGGTTTTTCGAACGAATCATCAATTGATAGTACTAGTTATAATATTTTAAACGATTCAAAATTTTCAACCGACGAAGAATTGGACGTCATCGATCAGTTTAGGAAACTTCGTAGAGCCGATACTTTCCCTTCATTAAAAAGAAAACCAACGCAAGTAAGGTTACAAGGAACAGATAGCGATACGTGTCCTCTTCACGAAGAGAGTACATCCCCTCCACTTGTTAAATGCCTATCTATGAATCAAATATTGACATTTAATTTCGAATTTGCTGCAAGTTCGGAAATAAGGAAAGATCATCCGCAAACAGCAACAGCAGGGTTTAATAAAAATCTGGAAGGTGAGAAAGTTTTACAAAGCCGACAAAGTAGTGAAAATTTACAAGACTTCAATCTTCCGCTCGCGACGAGTACGCCTGTAGAAAGTTCTGTAGAAGAAACGAAATCGGATTCTTCAATTATTGATGTAGCAAAAAAATTAACTGCTCTTGTTACTGATTATGAAAAATGTGACGAACTTAAACAATGTAATCAAATTTCTGTAATAAGGGAACCTACTTCAGAAGATATTTTGAATGATGTGGATAATGTGAAAGATAATGAATCATCTTATGCCGATGATTGTGAAGTACCTATCTCGGCGTATTCTCTGTTGCAAAGTGCAAGTAAAACTGAAAGTAAGGATAAGGTAGCAATACCTAAGCGGATAGATAGAGATTTCTTTCAAAGATTTCCTTCTGTGATCGATGAGGTAGATGAAATCACTTTGAAAGACTCTTTTAAAGATAAGCAACACACTGAAAGATTAGAGGAGGGCGATGCATTAAAATTAATTTTATTAACACGATCACTTCCATCATTACAACAGTATGAATTCTCTACTGCAGAGTCAAATTTAAGAAAAGATCTGGACAATAAACTAACGCCAGAAACTATGTCGAAAACTTCGTCCAGCATCGAAAGTTTATTACAATCTTCGTGCAACGAAACTTTTGATGTAATTCACAAGAATAGACAACGTCGTATGTTAGATTTAATCAGAATAATTGACACGAAAATGATGGTGCATCCGCTTCATCATAATAACAACGATGGTCACTTTAGAAGGAAAAGACGAGATAGAGCATGCAGAAATATTAATCCTCGAAATTTACATGAGAATTTGCATAATCAGTTTCTGAAAAAACATCTCCACAATCAGAAATGGGCAAAAGTTACACGTGTGTCCTCGTTCTCTAAAGATTTTCCTTTAGGCGAATCCATGCCAACATTGCGTACACCTGACACCTCGTCCTACAATTCCTCTCTCGAGAGTGTAATCATCTACGACACGCTAATTCGATCACATTTATGCAGAACAACTGAGTCGTTTTATTCGAGAGATAACTTCATAACCAAAAGATCTACAGTCGATCCGAAAACGTACGAGATTGCTGTGAAAGAATTAACTCTAGATACACAAAGCAGCGATTCGTTTAAAAATGATAATAACACCATAGAAATGAATCAACTAAAGCCAAAAGATACTAACCATTCGACATCATTCACATCTGTAGATCATGCGGTACATGAGAGTCATAGCATTTGTAATATAAGAGAAGCATTAGATCAGGATGAATTAACTAATATTACTAACACTGCTAATATGACTTACAACTCGTGTGTGTCCCCTCCTTCCCTCGATCATAGGCAACAAGATGAGGCATCTCTAAGTCCGTCTTATCCACTTCCGGCTGTTCCTCCTATGGTTTCAAAAGTATGCCAATTACCGACGACTAAGGCACAACCCACTGCCCCGTTGCATCGAAGATCCAGTGACTCTGATTTGAGCATTACTCCAAAAGGTGAGCTTTCTTAATTATACGCTAATTACATCTCTATCTAACTTAAGTTAAGATAGAGAATGTAGAACGTATTCATTTTTGATCAATTTGGAATGACTCGTGAATATACATAATTGGAGTTGTCTTTAACGTAGTGCTACGAGTGCACTTTATTCACGAAATTCATTGATCTGCAGATGATTTATTATGGTTGAAAATTCAAATTACAGGGTGCCTCATAAAGTGAGTTATAGCCAGCAAAGAAGAAATTCCTGAAACAAAAATAGCATATTTCATGATGATCCTACATGGTTCTAGGTAATTCCTTTTTTAATTTATGTATGATTAAGAGTATCATTTCCTGAAAAATTATTTTCTTTATCTCCTTCTTTGCTTGTTACTTACCGAATATCTACATTGCTGAACAAGGAATCACTTTATGAGACATTCTTTCTTTATGACATGTAATTATAATACATGTTTCGATAAATATTTTGTTCTTAGATTAATTTATTTCTTTGTAACAAAAATAGAAAGTGCAATGTACATTATAGGCAACTCATTTGGAGCAAATGATAGATCAACGACTGGATTACTAAAAACGTCAACTGCTGTGATAAGAACCATGAATCAAGATGCATTTGAAATGTTAGAGTACCCATTTATTACGATGCAACAGTACCCGCCAGGATTTATTTTGCATATCGGTAAGCATTTCATTATTTAGATATCTTAATTTATGTTTATTTACGACTTTGTCGCAAAGTTTAATCATAAAGCGTGTACCTTGAGACAGGTGGTCTTGTAAGCTCAAGATCAGTCAAACTTCTCGAAAGGATCAGCAATTTAGAAGAACCCGAGAGTCGTGATGCGTGGTGGAAAGAAGTTAGAATGGAAGTTCGATCGCATGCGAGAGCATTAGCTTGTAACGTAGTGATTGGTTACAAAGAGGAAACTAGTATTTGGTAAAAATTAGGATAAAACATTTAAACGTAGTTTATAATAACGTTGATTTACGCTTTTTACTGTTACTCTTTTTCTTGTAGCGATGATGTCTGCGTGTTAAATGCATATGGAACTGCAGCAGTAATTAATCTTCATAGCTCAAGTCAGGATGCAGACAATGTTTTTGTTAGTAAAGCACAATCTGGATCCGGTGTTAATGCCACGGAAATAGAACGCGAGAAAGCTCAACAGAAATCTGCACATATAAAAGAAGAGAAAAGCGATACGGATACGTCTGTGCCAACTTCTACGCAAACCTACAAAGTAAGGCATATGTCAGAGAGTAGAGATCACGAGAGAGATGTCCAATTTCAAAGTAAATGCAGTCTCTGTCATCTACCGTACAACGAGGCGAGTGTTCCGTTTCGTGTAAACGTCTCAAAATGCGGCATATGCAAACGTGCCAGAGTACCGGATGTGATGTTCACTACTATAGAGTTACCAGAAAACGTATTAATGACCGGACGAGGATGCATCATTCAAGCTACCGCGTGTAAAACCAAGAAAGATCTCAGAGGAGAATTAAATGCCAAGGAGATATCGGATTGCTTACCATTTTTAGAATACGAATTGCATAGTTTACTCTTAAACAAATTAAAGGTCAAAGGAATGAATTCGATATTTGGCTTGAAGTTACAGATCTCTGTTGGTGAACGATTAATCATTGGTATGGCTGTGGGTACGGCTATATTTTTAACCGCCTTACCCACACCCTCTGTTCCACAAATTGCTTCTGGAAATTCTTGGCATAAAGAGGAGCAATTAGCAGAAATTCAGAAAACTTTAGTCGAAACAGTCAAACAGAACAGAGAATTCTATCGGCTCAAATCTGTTGGGGTAGGTGTTTTATTGATCGTTTTTGAAATTGAAAATAATCAATAATCAACTTATGTATTTGTTATAGGACGTTGAAAATGGACGTGTCACAACTTCTGATACCGATGAATCGGACGACGATCTCCCAGATTTAGATTTTAGCGTAGGTCCGAGAGATACTTGTGTGCTAGAAGTCGATGATATCGAAGATATGGATAGAATATCGTTACTGATGGATGATAGGCCACCGGAGGATTTCCACGTAGTAAATACTCAAACGATTCCTGGTTTAGACGATTTGGAAATCGTGAGGAATTTGCAAATGTTTACTCAAATTTCGAGAACGAAAATTCCCACTGGACAATTTGCATCAATGCCCTCTAAATATTTTGCTAGATTACTTCAGGTACCGTTGTATTTAGTTTTTAATCGTTAATTTACGTGTAATAAAATCGTTATTAATTTAATCGTAGATTAAATTATTGATCTTTCGTTTCAGTCTGTATATTTCAAATTAAGAAGAATGATCCCCTGTGCGCTCTGTGACATGCAATTTAAGTTGGCGCTTCCCGAGCCAGATGAAATACAATTCACGGTAATTGGTATGGCCCTTGGATTAGGAGATCCTGTAAAAATAAATAAATCGAAGAAAAAGCTGATAAGTCATTCTGCGAGTAAAGACCAAGTTAAAAGACAAGGTAGGTATCATAAGCTGTTTACAAATTCTTGTTATACTCGAAGTATTTATTAATTAAAATTTATTATATATTTAGATGATAGCGATATGATATTTAATCTTGACGTGGATCATACGGAAGTTTCGTCGGACAATGTATCTAACAGTAATATGAATTCAACTACCCTAGTTCATGCGCCATCGCTGAAATCCCGGAATCGTTCGCCATTACGATCCAAGATTTTCACAACACGTAAACATAAACATGTAAGTGTTTCGACGTGAGAAGAATTATCTTGCGAAGCATATGATTAAGACGATTTTGATCGTAAATTGTAATTAAAACGAACAGGTGCCTTTAAAGGGAAGGTACGGTGTAGATATAACACCTCTGTCTTATCTACCGGGTGGCCGCATAGAAAGGTATCTAGGAAATTTAAACTTCTTCTTCATTCGTGAGAGCACATCCATCAGAGAAGTTAGTACTGTTTTTTACATGAATGGATATAAGAAATAACAAATTGACGAAAATTAATAATATTCTACGTATTGCAGAATGGTGGTCTGAGTGGATTTACTCATAGTTTTGTGATGGAAGTTTTGGCAATCGTTCGCGCGCATATTACGGCTTTGGGTGGTAATGCGATGGTAGCGTTTTTTATGACCAAGTGCGTACTCCTCCACAGTCCGCACAAAAACCAAGTACGTATAATTTTTCCAACCTTTAGTAAGTTCGACCGATGGAATATATCTAAGGGAAAGTTATATTTTAGGGTCAATGTTTGATAAATGTCGGCGGAGATGTGGTATCCGTGTCGTACTTCACAGATGAAAAACACTGTGGTGTTTCAAATTGCTGACCCCAACCTCCACATTCTGCACCTCCATAGCTACAACCGCACTGCGAGAAGCAACGTTGGAGATTTGACTTCTCGCTGATCGACAAACTCCATTAATCGTTTTGGACAGATCGTATCTTTTATCTTACAATCCTGTGATAGGATAGGGTTTGTAAATATTCGAATCTTTAGCGTATAAGTACTATAAGTTGCGAGAATTCGATTAATGGATTTAGATAAGTTTATCAAATTTCGTAAATTTAGTTAAGCGGCTTTCTCTAACGAAAACGATAATTGTGTTACAAGACGCACATGTTCGATTCAGCACGGTCTTAGGTAGGCCTTTTAAAGAATTCTAAATGCTGCTTCGATGATTAGGTGCCTTGAAAATTGCACAGAAAATTTGCGAACGATTCTTCTGTCCAACGAAGTAGATAGTCGTTGGAGGCAAATTGTATGATTCAGGCATCTGAATGGATTCCCATTTCTCGTTCGGTTGTAACAATAACAACAAAAGGAAAAGACGTAGACACTTCTTAAGTTCTGACACAGATGAAAGTGCGGTGATCGATATTAGTGTGGATAAGCGTTCGCTCTCTTTAAAGGATGATAACGATCGACGTTGCTGGCTCGTAAAAATGAATTTGCCGGTAAACATTTGTTTATAATTTTGCAGATATTAGAATAAGAGAAGGGTATACATATAAACAAGCTTGATCGTTATGGGACAGAAATTCAAGTTTTACGACCTTTTTGTCTAAGGTTGGGGAATATCTTTTCCGAAATTCAAAGCTACGTAAAATGTACAAAATTAGATTACGAGACAGAGTACGGCTTACGAAGTATCCCGTGTATTTGGATTGTTATGCATGTGTCTCCAATCCTTTACATTTGGTCGTTGTTCGTCGATAGTCGTACCAATTTATTGTTATCGATTTAACGCTTATTCTGCGAGAACTAAACGACGTGATAAATGTGCATTGCAAAATGTGTTTGTGTTTTATTTTAACATAGCTATCGATTATTAATCCCTCTGTTACAATGTGATTAAATAAAATCGTCGTGTAATTAAATATTAAGATTTTTTAAATTACATTTTGATATTAACGCATCCTGTATTTTCATTGTTTCTTAATGAGGAGAAAAAGATGATGTCACACAACAAGTTTATTATAATTTTAAATGTTGAAATTTAATAAATGATTAAAATCGTTAAATAGTACATAAAACTGGCTGTTAAAGTTGTTTTTCAATCTTACATCGTAACTCGATGACGCGAGAACTCTGCTAATTGTTTTATCGAAAAAACGGCAAAATGAAAGAGTCATCGCATCTTATAAAGAAAAAGTAACTTAACGTTCACCAGTGCAAGTCTTTAATGCTGTCATTATAGAATTTATTGGCAAGAAGATGGAAGGAAAAGAAACTTCTTAGACAATTTTTAAATGAAATCAGAAGCTGCACGATACACGAGTAAATCGTCGGGATTTTAATTAGAGAGCCATTAATTATGCTCGCTTGTCGACTACTATCAGATTTAATTATTCGATATTAAGGAAAAACACAAATTGATATATGCAATATGAATCCAAGTAAGGACCTCTAAATGGGGTTTGCAGACATTTTTTTCTTCTTTTGTAGCTCGACGATGCGGTGAATTGAACTGTTGGATCGTTTTAAGTGCGAAGCATCATGTTTGCGTCGTGTTTAACGACGCCTTCCAAAGCGTAGGAAAACATGATCGACGTCCTGTCTCTTAACGCCACTGTCTAGTAACGGGATGCTTTCGTGGAACCCTATAAATTATAATTTCACGTTACGATCGTTTCGTTAAATGTCCTTCTTTTTTCTTCTTCGTAATATAAGTTCCATCTCGACAGTTAGGACATTGCGAATGTTTTAAAACGAAGAAATACCTGATATATGATTATCCTTGTCATCGATATAGCTTTCCATCTCTGAACCAAGTTCGTATATCCTTGAAAGAGCGGCGCAAACCTTCCGGATCCTCGGTGGAAGATCATCCAAGAAGCCAGGATTACATTGGGTTGGTAAAGCTGCCAGGACATTGTTATAGGATATGGCCATGGTTGTCATTGAGAAGAGGATCACGATCGTTGAGCTCATCATCCTTTAAAAAAAGACATCGTGACACATCTTTCATATAAGCGCTATTAAATATATCGGAAGATTTCGACACGGTTGTACGCGTATTTCGGACGAAGAGAGCTTCGAGCAGATTAAAAACGAAAGAAAGTGGATGCACTTTCGCTGACGAGAGAATTAACTCGTTATTTACGAATACGCGAGAATTAATTTTCCGATAACGAATGCGTGGTTAACGGTTCAACGACATATTTTTAACGCGGCTATCAACGCCGTTAACAACTATCGTGCAACGGAAGAACCGGACCAAGCTGTTCTTCCTCAAAGTTAAAACATAGAACGTGGTTGTTCTTCGCGAAATAAAAGGTAATTTCAAATATTTCGCTCTTTTGCTTCGCCGAGCGATGATCAAATTTGCGAATAAAATTATCCTAAGAAATAAAAGAATCGTCCGAACGCGCAAAATTATGCGAATAGCATAAAACGTCTAACAGGAAGGTGGTTGAAAAAGGATCGTTTGATGTTTGTTTGGGATATGTATTGCGTTACACAAGATGGAATCGGAGTATCGAAGAAATAAAATACGCCGATTCCGATGTGATCTGCGAGGTGATCCGAGAGTCGGGAAATCGTATTACCAGTGCTACGTGACTGGAATGTTTAGTAGTTTTCAATTTATTCGAACTAAATATAAAACGAACACCACGGGAGTTAAATCGACGTCGAAGGAAACGGACAAACGAAACGCGCCTTTGTCGTAGTCGATGGCCAAGAAGCTGAAGAATGCCGGCTGCTATGTATGTACTTACATGCCTGTGTACAACTTGTTGGCTGAAAGGTAAAGAGGGAAAGGAAAATTGTCCGTCGAAGAAGGGTCGTACGAAAAGGCCTTAGGTTGTTTTTGAACAAATTTTAAAGTACCAACAAATCGATCAACGCATACGTTGTACGCGTAAACGAAAGTATACAGCTACTCGAGCGATTTTATCATGCGTTTGATTAATAGTAATGCTCGAAGCGTATTATCATTCGGATATTAATAGCGGACAGTTGCTATTGATATCCTTGGCAATGAGTCATTGGAGGTAACTACATACACGGAATATAGTCGAGTTCTATTGTTCTGTATTTGTAAATAGATATCAATGACACTGAGAAATCTAAATGTAATTATCGCTTGATCGCGGTATATCGTATATCCATTGTGCTATCTATTCGCTGTACGGAAGTATAAGAGAAGTTTCTCCTCGGAAATGTTTCACATCTTAAAATCGTTACGACGCACGATATACTATATGCGTAACATTCTAAACGGCGCTTTACCATGGTACGATTCGCCATACTCTTGGTTTTGTCGTCGAACAGATTCAGCAAAGAAGGAAGAAAACGATGCGCGCGACAGAATCTTCGGAATGAGATCAGGAATTGAATTTGAACGCTTTGTAGCTTTCTGCCATTCTGTTCGACCAGCTTAAAGCGTCGTGTTCTTGCGAGTTTAGCCGTATCCTAGCTCGACGGAATGTTCAAACATTTTCCGCGTGCAAAGCGACGTTGACACGAAAAATCAATTATTTACGATCGAATAAAACGAATACAATAGAACGAATAGTTATAGGTTCGCAGGAGCGATAAAGCGTTGAAAAGAGGGGAAAGCGAAAAATTAGCATTTTGGTTCGCATCTTGCAGCGTATAATTCGTTAAGAAAGGATCGACTCGTAAATAATTCGAACGCCTATCGATAGTTAATTAAGAGAATAGAATCAGTTGGAATTGCTTTGGTGACCTCGTGCTCTCCACCCCCTGCGGCGATCAAGAAATTATCTCTGTTTCCTTTTCTTTTTCCATCTTTCAGCCTCGACTAAACCCGTATCAAACTTGTTAATCGCAACATCCAAAAAGATTAATCGTTGGCTATAAAATGTTTGCAATACAGCAGCGATATTTTAGCGCGTTCGAAAGGGGAATAGGAAGAATTAGAGCGAAGCCTGTTTAACGAGAGAAGCGTAATTCTATAACGAAAGTAATTTCTGCCAACAGTGCAACCTTTACAAATTCCAATTCGCCCGTTCGTTTTTACGAAGTTCCTTTCGTATACCATAGAGCTTTCAAACTTTACGAATTTCATTTGTTTCATATAAAACAGTCGACCGGTAATTGCTTTACCAAAGTCGGCCCATCTCCTTCAGGCGACTGGAATCGCTTCCGGTTAATTTAATTTTGCTAAAAGGTAATTTACTAAGAGAGATACCGCGCAGCACGTATGATTTCGCAGGAAATTGGTCTTTTACAACATTTTCAAACGGTCGCGAGATACGCGCTTCTTGCTTCTTAAATATTCGAGAGAGCTAACACGGAATACGAAAGGACGAAAAGATGTACATAAACGAACATAGTGGTACAAGTTTTATGCTTTTGAGTCGGAGGAAAACGCGCGAGATACGTGGAAACGTCTGACCCAAGCCGACGTTTACTACTTAACATCATAGTTCTCCTTTCCACGCTAATAAAACGAAGCGCCGTGTCTTTTTACGATAGCCCGCCGCTTCTTGTTTCTCGGACAAGAAAAAAACCAATCGATCAAACGTATTCGTACGTTCATAATTCGTCTCAACTCGAACGAGCAATAGATGTCATCGGAAAATTAACGCGCGGAAAAATGATGACGCGACAGCTTGATAACCGCCCGTTTAAAAAAAATAACGCCTGTAACGAGCGACAAATAGTTTTCGACTCTTTCTCGAATCGACCCATGCACCACGATCTTTTCTTACGCCCTCGATTTCGATCCGATCGAGTCTCACAGCGAGCACGTGATCCTTCGCGCTCCGTTCTTTCTCCGACGAACCTTAAAATTCGAGCCAGTTGCGAAAACAACGGACGTTTATCTTCTAAACACTTTGGACCGAGCAATGATTAAATTTACAAGCAGGGGATGTTAACAAAGGTTCATTGGAATTACTTGCTCGCGCTGTTTTAGGAAGACCTATGTAAATCTTGATGAACAGCTTGGGACACTCGGCGAGCTGTCCCTCGAGCTACCCTCGCGGCAGATCGATCAAGAAACCGAACAGATATCGCTCGCGGGAGATTTCAAGAGGAAATGAACGTCAGCTCTTAATCGAGTTTGTATCTGAAATATCGTCGCACTAGTTCACGGTCTTGTTCTATCGCGCGACGCGAAGAAGGGAGAAAGGTGACGAAACGAATGCAGGCTTAAGGAAAACACGTGGAAAGAGCACGGACCGTGAAATTTTCACGAAAAAAATCAGTAGCGCTGTCTTTGGATAGTCTTGTGGATAGGACAGAAGGAGAAACGCGTTAACGTAAACGTTGTACGACGCGCAGGATTAAAGGTAAAGGTGGATTAAATATAATTAAGTTTTGTACGTGAAACGTTCGTAAGAAACGTTTGAAAATAAATAAGAAAGGAAAATTCTTTGAATCGAGATGGAGAAATAAAATACTCGATCGCCGGTCGTCCTTACGATAGACACGAATAGGCTGTCCGGGATGTCAACTGTGCGCAAACTATAACAAGACCGCTTATGGTACCTCGTAGACGATCAGGCAGTTTGAACGAGACTTCTGTTTCAAGCTCGTCCTTTTCTCGCAATTTCTTGTTATTATATCGTGCGTGTTTCTTTTTCTTTTTTTTCTTTTCTTTTGTAATACCTTGAAAACGTATCTCCGCGAGATTATATCTTGAACTATAAATACGATCGATGTCAAATATCTTTTATCGTGTGTTTTGTAATAATTTTGTCGGTAATAGCTTGGCATCTAATTAACCGAATATCGGGTCTAATCCCATAGTGCCGGTCTTCGAGAATAAATGGAAACCGTCGCTACGGGATTAGAAAGATTTACGAAAGACTTTGGTGATACAATGTTTAATAAGGAATTACGGTTAAACCGCGTGACTCAGCAGTTTTAATCGCTGCGATCTAAAAGTTCACGCCGGATACGTCTATGGTGAAATTGAATTTTGAATTTCAATGGATAAATCGCATTGTAAAAGAGAGGGATTTATAACTCACGCACGATAGAAGTAATATAGTAAAAGCGTAATATGATTTATACGATCACCGTTGAAAGAATTCCTATGTAGATGTCGAAGAATAACTCGACGATCGTAAAGGATGCGATCGCGTGGGAACGTCGAACGAGATTTATTCCTAAGGAAGGACACGCGCAATTATATCCTATTCCCTATGGAACACATTCAACTTTATAATCTGGAAAAAAGCTTGGAACGCACGCGACAACTTGTACATCACGAATAATCTGCATAATGGAATCGTTTGATTTTATAAATTTCAGTTTCTTTGTGTTCCGGTTACGACATTTTTCTACGATAATTTATATTTCTTTTTACAGCCAGTCTAAAGAAAAAAGGTTCAACGCGTTAAAAAATACCAAATTTCCTGTATCGTTCGTCGCTTCTTTCTCGCAACGAGAAATTGGTAAAATAGAGGGACGTTTGTTGTAGGTACGGACGTATGTAAATGAGGTGGTCGGGTGTGAAGAAAAGTATTTCAGAATAATAGTAAATAATCGTAGGTCGGAGGGTGGGCAAAGAATGTCGTGACAGCATGCATATATATTGGAATTTCTTTCGACCGACAAACGTTTCGCGGACGTACGTTATACCGTTGGTCCGCGTGTTTTACAAGGCCAGGCAACGCTGCGAATTATCTCCTGGGACAGAATGTTCCGCATTGTAGACCGAAATTAATGTTTGCGTTTGGAACAAGCTCGTTTCTTCCGCCGTCGCGTAAAAACGATGTTCATGGTTGCGATCGATTGGAATTTTTCATTTATACAACCTCCGACAGAGAAACGAGCGGGATGACGGTATCAACGTAATGGACGCGTTAAAACGTTCGCCAAATAAGAGACAAAGTTGCGTAAAATGTTGGATAATACCTCTGGTTAAAAACCGAATCAAAGTCTTAAAGAGAAGATTGATAAGCAGCTGGCTCGAAACTCGATTACAGGAGCTTAAGGAAAAACCTGATTCGTAACTTAATTTAAAAAATTGATTAAAAAGCCTAACGAGGGTTGGCAGGGACGTGACGAATATTCTCATGCAACGAGTAACGAGTCCCGGGAGTCATCAAAGTTTGAACTTTCCGTTGCGTTTATGAATAAAGCTCAGCCTCCTTCCGAAACTCGCGTACCTGGCTCTTCGACGACTCGTAATTTGCAAATTATTCGAGGGGGTCGGATTTAACGTTCGCCCTTGCGATCTAACCGAACGGGAACGCAACGGTACACCAGGTATCTGGGAGTAAGAATACCTGTTGCCTGTTCACGAACGCAGAGGTCCAAGGTAACGCACGAACGTCGAAGAAGAAACTGCGACGTGGACGATCCTTGCGAACGCTGCTCGATTCACTGGACACTGGACGAATGGCGAATACGGGGACAGATGTGCGATATACGTCTGTGGTAAGATCCAAAGATACGATGATAGTGAGGAGATACGCGAGAGATCAGCCCTTAAATACGCGCCGTTTCCACGGCCATGCGCGTTTCAACGAAGAGTCAGGCGAAATCGCACGCATATTACACCCTCTCATCTCGTAGTTGACGTACATTTTCAATTTCCCCGTCGACACACTGAATAAAAATTTCATGAAAACGCTGGTGGTTACGTAACAGAGGGTACCTTTTCTCTTATCCAACTGCCTTCGTCGCCGCTCGTTTTCTTGCTTGAACGCGTTGCCTGCAAACGAGATTTTTAACGGTCAAATAGTCGCTTCGAACGGCACGACTCTCTAGACAAGAAAACTCTTATCAACTCTTGATTAGTTCTACCTGCGCTTTTGCCGGTTCCTATGGGTCTTCTTCGACGATACTCCTTCGTTGTTCGTCGAAGAACGCTCGTACCAGGGCACCGAATCTCCGTAGACGCAGACCATTCGCGCAGCAAATTTTTACTTTATTTTTCTCGAATTCCTTCTTTGTCTAGTCGCTTTCCCTGATTGTTTCCGCGTTTCCCGGACCCGTTGATAATTTATTACGTTCTCCGGTAAAACGGTTAATCGAGTTATCGACCAAGTAATGAATTTAACGACGCGATAAAAGTCATAGAAATTACAGAGCGATAAAACGATAGGAAGCCTTAACGAGACTTTATGAGACACCGCAGAATTTTAATATCGTCCCTTCTAAATTGCCTTTTCGTTTGTTTTCCATCCATCTGTCGAGAATATCGTTTTATTCGTTAAATACGAAAGAAACGCATTGGCAAGAAGAGACGGTTTATTTCAATTTTTCGGCACGCACCCTCGCCACGTTAAATATCTTTCGTTGCGAAACTTGTATCTCAGACGTAGTCACCGAGTATAATAATTTATATCTCTTTCTCTATTTTTCCTTGGGCTTTTTCTACGTGTTTCTCTTGTTTTTAGAAAACGAACCACGCTTCTTGCTTGATGCGTTCTTTCTAAATATCCCGCGTGCGTGTTACAAAACGAAAGAAACCGCGTTGGAAAGTTAATGTCAGAAGAAAGACGTTGAAAGGAGTCTTTTCATCGATGAAATTTCGAATCCTAAAACCGCGAGCAACGTCGAAACAAACGCGTCAGAAGATTTTTACAACGAAACGCGAAGGAACGTATTTGACAGGAGCAAGGGACGAATATCGATATCGCCGATACGTAAGACGCGAGACACGTACGTTCAATCAAAGGAACAAACAAAAGATTTTCACGAAACGCTAAATACGAACGAATTATCGATTGATCGCGCGTAATAAAATAGCCATGGGGGTAAATACGAGAGGCTACGAGAGGTTGCTGTATAAACTTAATAAGCGAGATCGTGCTCCATAACGTCTGAAATATTCGCGAGAAAATACAGATAAGAAAGAGAAACAAGGAAATACGAGACGCGCGAGGAATGAAATGGAAACAACAGAGATGTCGATTTTCTCGTCAATCGCAATGTCTGTATAGTTCTTTACATGCCAGAACGGATATTCTTTCACGATTTTCCGATGTGTTCGACGGTGAAGGCGGAGTTCGAATCAAAGAACCGAGGGCCACTGAAGCAAAAAATACGAGATGAGATCTGTCCGCTTTCACTTTTTAGAGATCAAAGTTTACCGTGGCATCGTAATCTTCGCTAAAACAACGAAATTACGCTCGATAATGGTAAAACGACGAGGTATCGCGATACGAATATGCGTACAGTTGGCAACGATAATCTACGTACGCTCCTTAACACCTAATATCAAATATAAGACCATACGCCGGGAACGTTCACACTGCGAATCATTTTGACGCGTTAGGACGCCATATAATTTATTCGCTTTATTCAGAGGAAAAAAGGAGAACGGTTACACGTACCTGTTATATCTACGCGAAATTATAAACGCAACGGACGTAATATTGCGTTACGTAATATTATGTTCGTACATTTACGAACAATTAATTATATTCATAGGTTCTGCTTAAGTACCAATGATCGAGCCAAGTTCTTGCCGTTGAAAAGGTGAAACACATTATAATTCCCGATTTAATCGTATTTCTTTTAAATATCGCTTTAATATGTAAATATTATTATAGAATATAGAGGTAAAATGTGTTCGGCCGACTGTAGATAACGCGTGCGTATACGTACATATATATATGTAAGTGTATGTATAGGGACACGTGGGCGCGCGCGCACACACACGCAGGATAAAAAAAATGCCGAAAAACGTAAGCTTTTAAAGAGATCGATTCGAGTAAAAGAACGGAGAGGACATTTTCGAATAGCAGCACCGAAAATATCGACGTTATTAGATCGGAATAATAGATCGGTTGATTTGGTGAACGAGCTTCCTGTCTAAATTAAATGCAGCGACCCTCGGATCAAAATTCACCGGGGAAGTGGATTCAGAAAGTGAATAATACGAAATTCAAGACAATAACGATTATCGTTAGTTTCAGCTGGTATATCGTACGTGTGGCAACACTCTGTGGTTCCTCCTCGAACTCCATCGCAATTTTCATCCAGTGTATTTATTATTTGTGTACCGTTCTAACGCCAGGACTCTTCGGACAGTTCAAACTTACCCACCATGGTTTATATTTGTAACAAGAATCGGAAAGTTTAAGCGGATATACGTCAAGATTTTACGAGAGATTAGGGTTCGATCCGCGAACAAATTCGATAATTCGATCAACCAAGATACGTTAATTGGAAATTTTCATCTTGCTATCTCGATACTTTGACTTTAAACGTTTCGATTGCCCAAAATATTGGATAGTAGCCCGTGACGAGTTTCCGAGTTTTCCAAATATCGGAAGATTGATTTTACGAGTTCGCGGAACGGTAAAAGCGGTCGATTCGTCTTTATCCCTCAATTTTTCGTCCCAAGTATCCGTAGATATTTTCCCTTTCTTCGGTCGTTGAATCGGCGATAGCCGTGACAAAAGATAAAATAGAACGATAAAGGAAGAATGCCGTTCGTCGAACGCAGGATAATAGAATTTACCTAATTGTACCAATTTTAACGTCATCGTCGGTTACGCGATTTCTCACGAATCCGACTTAAAATTCCGTGTCTCGACGTATTTTGCTACTGTTATTCCTATTAACGCATTATATCACACATCGACGTTTACGTAACGTTCGACGTTTTATCACCGGACGCGTCTCGACACAAAGCAAGAAATATTATCGCGTTATTGTTTATCGCTTTGTCGAAATATGCCAAACCTTTGGCTGAAAATCATTATATACGTATACTAGGGCGAGAAACTAACGAGAACCTTATTTTCCACCGATCCACGATTCGACAGAGACCTATCAAAATCCAAGGGTGGAGGATTCTATGATTAGACGACGTATCGGTTTTGCCGTAATATAGTCGACCTCTTGTCGCTGTAACATTTGCCGAAGAAAAATCGCACGAAATACGTGTTTACCCATTTCCTGCCATAATCGTATTTTACGCGCGATAATCAGGGTATCGAGCGGTGGTGATTTAACGCGACTCGCGGCATATCCGTTCAACGATCCGATAGATCGTAAATCTATCAGGCTGGATCGTGGTGGGACTCAGCCTTCGAGTAGATAGAAAAGAGTCGCGCGTTTTAATTCGATTCTTCGTTCTCCGATGTCTCACGGTCAGATCTCGAGCGAGATGAGTTTCCAATCGTTGATCGCCAATTCGAAAGATCTACAAAACACCGATGGATCAGGTAAACGTCTCTTTTTCTAGCGTTTCGATCGAACGATAATTATTCGATCGAAGAATAATATTTGAGTTAACAATTTCGATTTAAAGAAATTTCTAAAGTGTCGCGCGACGAATCTCCGACAAAGAGGAGATAGAGGATAGAGAAAGCGGTAAAGGAGAAGGAACGTTCTTCTCATCGAGAACTCGCTATCGTCGTCGAACTAATTTTCTTCGGAAACTGGCTGTTTTTTCTAATAACTGACGCGCGTATTTGCCACGAGTTTTATCCGTAATTAGATTTCTCCGTGTTGGAACATTTTCGCTTACTGGTGCGATTAACGTCGACGCGGTAGGTGTAAGAGTTTCCGTTTCGCGCAACGTCGAAATTTCATTGTTAAGGAAGTCCACGGATAATACCCATTACTTTGATCAAATTATCCGACGCAGCTGCTATTTTCCAGATGCATTCGGAGCTACTAAACGTTGACGTATAATTAAATGCACAGAGCGGCGGATAGCGACAGGGGGCAAGGGGAGGGCAGAGAATTTCCATACGAAGGGCACTGTAAACAAAATTATGAAGCAGCTCGCGCGAACTTTCGGTACATTCGAATCCGATACTTTTTTTCATACATAGAACGAACGAATTTTCTCAAAAATGTATTGGTCGACGGTCGTTAACGCGAAACGGTTCGCATAAGAGAAGATCCAACCGAATATTTATGGTTATACGTGGATACGATGGTGTCCGTATATCCACCTACGCTGTTTGATTTAGAATTTCGTAAACCGTAGAGTTCGGTGCAAAGAAATCGTCGAATTTATCAAGCGGATAACGAGCCAAATGGCTCGCGTCGTCGAACGATATTCGGAATATCGAAAGATTGGCGTTGGCTAGATGGTCCGCTCGATCTCCATCCCACGGAGAATCTTTGAAACGAAACGAAAGAAACGAAAAACACGCGGTCGATTCCTACGACAGGATGCGATAAATTATTCGTAAGCGAATTAACGCAACGTACACGCGCTGCGGTTTCAAGACTTACGTACGGAACGGTAAAATAATGGAGAAAATATCAAGATCGTACGCTTGGAACTCGAATCGAAAGCGTTAATGAGAAGGAGGAAATACTTTTCTTATCACGCGATGGTTTCGAACAAGAGACGTTGCTTTCGTTGTACTTTAACGTAGAGCTCGGACGTACGACACGTACGATAAATATACAGCTCGTGAAATTCTAAATTATACATAGGTACAGCCGCCACGTATATTCGCTTTGCTTTTTCGAATGGCCAAGTCGAATGGACATCGATCGTCGAGAAAGGAATAAATTTTCGAGCTTTCGCGTTTTCGATTCTAAAACGTTTTTCTTTCGATTTCGTCGTATTCTTCCACCTATACGCGTTTGCAGCGTATCCGGTGAAATAAAAATTTCCTCCAGCAATGTTTACCCGATCGTGTAAATAAACGCGTCTCGTGGAACTAAGAAGAAGCTGTCTGAGAGTGAGGAACGCGTGTAGAGCGAAGGGAAGCTGGGGTATCGCGCTATCGGCAAGGTGAACGTAAAATTTCGATTATCTTAAGTAGCGTAAACAACGATACGTTAAGACTGTTTTCACACGACGTTCGTAATTCATGATACACACGGAAGTAGACACGCACACACGCGAGGGACGTGTTAAAGGGGCGCGGGCAGCATAGGAAATTACTATGAACTTGGTACCGACAACTTGCAATGAATTATTCATTGACGGAGGTAAAAAATATCGGTAAGACAGCGATACCAACACGCGACCTTTAAATATTCATGAAACGCGACCATATAACGCAGATTACAGAAGTCAACGTTATCCTTAACGCGTTGCGATACGATCTCGAAATTTGCGAAAGGCGGACGCTAGATGTTCTCGAATCGGGATCGCGATTACATTTTTTAATATGTCCGTTCGTAAGAAAATGATCGCTGAGCTCGCGAGATCTCAATTTCCATCTGCCCGAACAACTTTATGCCCATCGTGAGAGGCACGATAGCGTCGCGTTAAAACTCGTCCATTTAATTCCTAAGACATTTATTCCGATCTTCAAGAACGTATCGTACATGGCACGACACGTGCTTGATTTTAGCATTAAATCGCAGTTTCAATTTCCATTTGACGATCGATCGATACCGCGATTCTCTCCCTGTCTATGATATTCATCGGTCGATCGTTAAACGCGTACGTTTTTTTGTTTTTCTTTTTTTCCGATCCGATATAACGATCGACATTTATCGTACGCATTCAGTCCGTATGCGGTAGAGAAGGTTAATCGATACGATGCAAGAGCGTGGATAAGAAAATAACACGATTTATCGATAGCTCGTTCTTTCGGAATTGTTGCATCGCGTTGTTTTCTTATCGAAGAAAATAACTCGTGAGAAAAGATTTTCCCCTCGAAACCGTGCAACGTTTCTCTTCGTAGATTACATCGTCAATCCTCATCACATTCCCTGTCCGAGGTATGACGAAGCTTACAAGGAATCCTTGGAGAATCCTGAACGTTTTTGGGGAAAAGTCGCGCGGTGCATAGATTGGAGCAAACCTTGGGAGAAGGTGCTGGACGACTCTAAACAACCGTTTACGAAATGGTAAAAGCTGGCTTGTCCGTGATCTTGTATGCTCGACTTGGATCGTCGTTTAAATAAAAATATGTTCGTTCGGCAGGTTCGTCGGCGGAGAATTGAACGCCTGTTAC
Organism: Bombus affinis; assembly: GCF_024516045.1. Classification (NCBI taxonomy): domain Eukaryota; kingdom Metazoa; phylum Arthropoda; class Insecta; order Hymenoptera; family Apidae; genus Bombus; species Bombus affinis. The sequence goes on along the minus strand of NC_066349.1, from coordinate 16,163,818 downwards.
AATGCGGTGGATCGACACGTTCTCGCTGGAAACGGGGACAAAGTGGCATTGATTCACGACAGCCCTCAAATATCAACGATTCGCAAAGTAACATACAACGAGCTTTTAGACAAAACGTCCTTGTTGGCTGGAGCGCTGGCCGATATGGGCGTGGGCAAGGGCGACGCGGTCATCGTCTACATGCCCTTGATTCCCGAAACTATAATAGCGATTTTGGCGACTACGCGACTTGGCGCGGTTCATTCTGTCGTATTTGGCGGTAAAGCTATTTCCAGATTCCTAAAAGTAACGCTCTCTACCATCTACGACGCGATCCAGTGTCGGACTGTCGGAATACGTCGACTCGTACTACTTGCGTTCGCGCTACGAACCGATCGTTCCACCTACGCACACTTTCTAAAAGAATGAAACCGTTTGCCTGATATTCGTAATATCGTGAACGATCGAAGGAGACTCCAGATCGTAACACGGGACGATTCGAAGGGCAACTCGCGAAGAAGTATATCATCTCATTGTCGTGTGTTTTCAGGATTCGCGGCGAACGAATTGGCCGTGAGAATAAATCACGCGAAGCCAAAGGTAGTGATCGCGGCCAGCTGTGGCCTGGAACCGTCGAAAATCGTCAAGTACGTTTGTTTACGTTCTCCGAAACGATAGAGCTTTGGAAAAATTCGCATTGGATAAACGAAGAAATTCACTTTACACGCAGATACACCGATATGTTAAACGGCGCTATGAAGATTATCACGGTAAAGAAGCCACGATGCATCGTATTTCAAAGAAGAAACATCTGGCAGAGTGCTCTTTTGGAAGATCAGTACGATTGGGACGACGTGATGGATAGATCGAAACCTCGTCCGTGTCAGCCCGTCGAGGCAAACGCACCATTGTACATTCTGTACACCTCGGGAACGACGGGTAACGTACCTTCTTCGTAGCTGTATCGTGTATTTTGGATGGTATGAAAAGATTTTCAGCTCGTAATCAGCTGTATCCAACTTCTCGAGCGGGTATTTACTCGGCGAGAAAGTAAAATCGATCGATCGTCTCTCTTTGTACGCGTTATATCGAAATATTCGTTTGGTTGTTCCGAATTGCTTTCGCGATATTGTTCCGTCGAAACTCATTAATCTCTAACTTCGAATCGTACGATGCGAATTTCATTTACCGCGAAACTTCGTACGCATAAAAATTCACATTATGCGTAGCAAAGTCGTTAAACGGTTAAATGAGCCAGCGACAAGTACTTTTAATTATATGCGCGATAGGTGCGCGTTTCGGAGGAAACGTTGCCCTTGAACGAAGCGCGTAAAGGATTTATCGGGAAAGCACATACGATAGAAACGATCAAATTCGTTTTACCCTGAATATCATACGAAGAAAATCAAACTGTTTCGCTAAAGGTCAACCGAAAGGAATTCTGAGATCGGTCGGTGGCCATTTGGTTGCCGTTTGTTGGACGATGAAAACAGTTTATGGTATGGACAAGGATTCCGTTTGGTGGGTGGCCTCGGATATGGGATGGGTGGTTGGACATTCTTACATTTGTTACGGACCTCTGCTCTATGGTGCCACCAGCGTAATGTACGAGGGAAAACCCGATAGGACACCGGATGCGGCGCAATACTTCAGGTTTAAACATTTAACGTGCATCTTATTTCGCGTTAACCCTTTGCGCTGCGAATTTTGTTTCAATTTCGTTACCAGCAAGCAGCTGCCAACGCTTTCGAGCGTTTTATTTGAAATTTACTTGAACCAAAAAATAAGACGATTTAAATAAATAAAGGTAGAAGGAAATTCGCTCGAATACCAGTTTTATCAGCACTACTGTTGTATTTTGTAATTTTTCGGTGCACGATGTATCTTGAAACAATTCGCAGAATGCGATCCTGCTTTTCTTTCGCACGTTTCAAAAAGAAAAGGCGGACACGAAAGAACGTCGAGTGGGACTCGACAAAGGAGCTGCTGAGATAAAAATCGACGTCGAGTCGCGCTCGACATAGCAGTGCAAAGGGTTAAAACACAACGATGTTATAAATTTCACGGTCCAGCTTCTATCAATCGTCAATTTCGTCTTTCGATCACAACCCGGTTGCCTGTTAATTGCCGTTTAACGCAATTGCTTCTAAACACGCTTGAAACGAAACGTTTCGCCCATCTGGCGTAATCCGGTCCAACAGAGTAGTCGCGACTCTATCGTTGTTTTACAGGGTGATCGATCAGCACGGTGTGAACGCGTTGTTTTGCGTGCCCACTGCGCTGCGCGTTATAAGACGCGTCGATCCGGATCTGTTGCTGGGTCGAAAATATTCCATGCAGTGGTACGTATTTTTACAAACCGACGTATAGTCGATACAGTGTCGGTGAAGCGCGCGTTTGCATTTTGTAGTTTGAAGACCGTGTTCGTTGCTGGAGAATTTTGCGACTACAAGACGAAAACGTGGGCAGAGAAAGCGTTCAAGGTACCGATTCTCAACAATTGGTGGCAATCGGAAACGGGACACCCTATTACGGCATTGTGTCTCGATTACGGGCACAATCCTGGTTTACCGAAATATAGTACCGGTCTTCCGATTCCCGGCTATCGCGGTAAGTTCCGTGCTTTAAAGCGGAGTAACGTTTCCAAGATTGGACCGAGCGATTCGAGTTTCTCGAAAAGTTGAAGGGATTACTTTGCTGGATGATAAACATGGCCTTTACGCTGTGTTCTAATTTGTGGGAAAAGCTCGAGTCGCTTGGTCCGATTGGGCGGATAGACCTAAAATTAAATTCATCGAGCCATGATTCTGTTAAACAGGTGAACATATTTAATTTGCCTAATTCCTTATATATATATATATATAAATATTATTTGTATTAAAACTTGTTTATGAAACAAAAAATATTACTAATTTAATCGTTATATTTAATCAAAATAAATTATAATTTTATATAATAATTTTGAAGTTAATCTAAATCTTTAAAACTCTTTGATATCAAATTATCAAATATTTATTAATAAAAATTATTCCTAAATCGATATTATTCATAAATTAGTAAAAAATTATATATTTAGATTTATAGTTTATCCCATAGATTTTTTACATAAAAATATGAAAAATTAATTTTCTATATATCATAATTATTTATTACGCAAAAACGTATTTATATATTTAACTTTTAAAAAAGTTACTCCGTTTTAACGAATATTGTACGAATACGAGTAAAAGTTCTTTTCACCTAGTCGACATACTGCGAGAAAACAGCAGCGAGGCGGAAGCGCGTGAATTAGGTAGAATCGCCATAAAATTACCATTACCGCCCGGCTGTATATCCACGCTGTACCAGGACGACGACAGATTCGAGGAGATATATTTCTCCACGTATCCGGTGAGTTCTATTCTTGATATCAGCAACTTGTCGCTTTGACCTTACGATCGGATTACGAAACACATACGTAAGTACGACGATGACATTTTACAAGGATTTAATGATTTAACCGATCAAATACAGGGTTACTACGACACCATGGATGTTGGCTATAAAGACGAATTCGGCTACGTTTATGTGATGGCACGCGACGATGACGTTATCAACGTTGCCGGCCACAGATTGTCCACCTCCGCCCTCGAGGACGTCGTGTTGGCTCATCCAGATATCGTAGACGCGGCTGTAGTCGGCGTTCCAGATCCCACTAAAGGAGAAGTACCTTTGTGTCTTTATATAATGAAAGAAGGTGAAGATTTTGGCTGAGAAAAATGTCTATATCGTGCGAATATACCTCGTTGACGATACCGTGTATCTGTCTCTGTAGAAGCGATGAGAAACGAAAAACAGATCAACGAGGAATTGGTGGCGCGAGTAAGGAACTTGATCGGTCCCATAGCATCTTTCAAAACAGCTGCAGCCGTTAGAGCGTTGCCTCGAACACGTTCGGGAAAATTGATTCGCAAATCTATCGCTAATTTAGCTCGATCGAAGCTAGTGAAGGTAAATTCGATGAAACGTACGAAGAGAAACGTGAGAAATTGGCGATAAGCAAACGACTTTGTCGGTTCGAATAATGAAATTGCATTTGCGTACGAGATAAGAATACATTATTTATTCATTCGTTAATCGTCGATGTAAAATATTTGTTCTTTTATTTGTAGATTTCAAGTACAGTGGAAGATGCATCGGTATACGACGAAATCAAGGAAGTACTTCGGAAACTCGGTTACGCTAAATTAGCACCGGATCCTCAATAATAATTAAGTAATTAAGCTTTTACCATTTTTATTATAAATGTTTCAATAATCATATATAAAATGTAATAAACCTACGTATGGCATATAGTTGACACGCATAGAAGAGCGTCTTGACAAAATCACACGTGGAAAAACTCGATTTGATAATTACTTTAGTGGATTGCACAAAAATTGTCGAGTTCGCCATAACAGTAAATAAACTCGAAATTTCAGCAACTTGTGTAATCTGTGTATCGCCGTTAGGCCTTTGCTGTAATTATCATTTACTTGGACAACGAATGTAATATACTTTAAATTATAAAAAATCATACGGCAACAGATATTTCGTATGATAGAAAAAGAAAACTATTTCTATTAAATATATCACCACCTTCCTTTCACCGTAATATGTTCCATGCTGTCGCTTCTACTTTGTATTACTGAAATTATGGTGAGTAAGAAAGAAAAAAAAAAAAAAAAATGAAAAATTACATTAGCATTTTTTTTAATGTATCGATCGTAATAATATTAACAATTTAAAAAATATAACAACCATAAAACACAAACTTTGCCGAACAATTTATAGGAATAAAATTAATTGCCTGCGAAATCTGTTTTGTTAGGAAACAGATCCGACACGAGATGTGAAATAAAGGATAATAATAAACGTAAAAAGTAAAAAGAATAGGACAAGAGATGTAGATACTTTAATATCTATAAAAATTAGCAGCAAAGAAAAAAGAAGCAGTAATACATGTAAAGAAAGCACTCACAAAATGTCTGCTTTGAAAATTCTCTATATTAACTTCCTTTCAGTTAAATCTCGACATTAATTTTCTTTTATCGCATATAACGCTATAAATCATCGAAACTTTTTTTCTGAAGAAGCACAGTGTAAGAATATCTGGTGTTATAGACACGTAATACATCGATACAATACACGAACCTTGGCGCCGTCAAACACCAATCGTATTAACAGAAACAGTACGTGCAAGAAAAAGCAAATCAATCATACACATGAAACCTCTTATCGAAATTAGTAGAGCACATTTTTGTTGCAAATTTCTTTTTAATGACAATGCAATAAGAAACGGTGTAATAGTAGTAATAATAATAATAATATTAATTTTATAATTATAAATTGTCGTGTAACACTATCTGGCAGATTTAATAAACTTCTGTATTTGTTTTTTTTTCTTTTTTTTAGTATCCTTTCGCTTCTTACCACCAATTTAATAATAATTATTCAATAATCATTATAATAATATTAATAATATTTTCCTTAGTTTTTATCTTGTAATTGTTATTCTCTTCTTTTACGTTCATTAATGTCTCTCACCTCAGAAGAATAAAAATATCGTGTTTTATAATATTAAGGAGACACTGTTTGTCATTTGATCATTAATTTATTTGTAATGAACTCAATATGAGTGCTGTGGTTCAGCTTACCTAATTAGAAGGAACACGCGCTCTTGAGTTTTTTAATGATTTTGTCTCCTTATTTATATAATCAAATCTATTTGCTTTTTTTTCTTTATCTCAGGTTATAAATACCCTCCCTCCCCCCTCCCCGTAACCCCAAACCCCGACCCAACTGTCTGTGCATACGATGTATGTGCTTTTCTTTGATGTAGAACTTTTTTTGCTTCTTGTGTAAGATGAGTGTATGTTACATTAACAGTAGTTCGCGAGTAATCACGCTAGTTCCGTTTTTTTCTCGTGCGTACTGTATTCGGCTTGCATCTCTTGTGTATTTCTCGTTATCAAAGTCGATTATTATCCCAATCTGTGGTCACAGTTGAGCAACTTTACTCCACCACCTTCAGCACCTTGCCAATTGCAATAGTCTTATCTAAAAGTAACAAGAAAGAACCAGTTAGAACTCGATCGTTGATAAGTAAGAAATCGTAATCCACTTGAAATGGAAACTTTTCAGATTTAAATACGTATACGCATACAAGCGCGCGCGCGCGCGCGCTTAAAACCCGTAACACTTACTTTCATCCCTAAGGGTGAAACGTCCCATCTGTGGAAATAGCTTAAATCTTTCAAGGCAAATGACACCTGCGCATTCGATTCTCATTATTGCCACTTGATCCTGTTTGACGAACCTCGGCCTGGTTTTACTTTTATCCCCAGTCTTTTTGTCGACCAAACAGATCAATGCTTTCACTCTAACTTCTTCCGCTGCACAATGAATGTGCATCACAGCACTATAGCCAGCGCAGATAATGCTCTTATGCTCCAAAATTACAACTTGAGCGTCGAACACTTTTCCCGTTTTTATCGGATTGTTACTGTCACAAAGAACAAATCCAGGGCTTACGTCTTCTTCTTCGATACCTTTTAATTTGATTTTCACGTTCTCACCAGGTCCAACCGATGTCACTTCTTCGTCATCTGACCACAACTGATCTACCGTCACTGCCGTCTAATAAAACGTAATAAAGTATAAAATATATTAGCACAAGTAGTCGATTCGATATTGAAATATATATCTTGTTAAAATAGAACAAGTATACCCTATTCGGCATAACAAGTAGCGATTGTCCCTTTTTAGCTTCTCCAGCCTCGACCTTTCCCATTACCACTGTTCCCATATCTTTATATTTATCAACGATTGGCATAATAAAAGGTCCGTTATTTTTACGATTAAGCGAAGGTAGAGAGTCGATGAAAGATATGAATGGTGGACCAGTGTACCATGTACAGAGATGTTCTGGTATCGGATCTTTCAAACCGTAACCAAGCTGTCCCGAGACTGGCATGAATGTAAGATCTTTAGCAGGATTAAATCCCAATTTACGGAGGTACGGCAATATTTTATCCCTAAATAATATAAATAAATTAATTTCTTATTCTAAACAAAACTATCGTATCTTAAGTTTACGATATATTATACAACATACCTGCATTCGTTATATCTTCTTTCATCCCACTCTACGGTTGGGTCATCCATCTTATTCACTAGCACAACCAGATGTTTAACACCAGCAGTTTTAGCCAGCATCGCATGTTCCCTTGTTTGACCGCCTCTATCGAAACCGGTTTCGAACTCTCCTTTTCGCGCAGAAATAACTAATACCGCGAGATCAGCTTGTGCAGCTCCGCCAATCATATTAGGTACAAAACTCTTATGACCAGGCGCATCTAAAATTGTGAAATGCTTTCGTTCAGTTTCAAAATACGCTCTACCGACTTCCACCGTCTTCCCTTTCTCTCGTTCTTCTTGGTTTGTATCTAGAGCCCAACTCAGATACCACGTTTCTCTACTTCTCTCCTTTGCTTCTCTTTCGTACTTTTCTAAAGTTCTTTTATCAACCATTCCTGTCAATGCCATAATCTGGCCTCCGATCGTTGATTTTCCTGCATCTATAATACAAATCAAAATGGAGTCGATGCTGATTGAAATATATTCTTACATATCTTAACTTGCTAATAGAATTCTTACGTACCAACGTGTCCAATAAAAACAACATTAACATGTTCTTTTTTACTCTTCGTATCCTCTGTTACTTTAACAGGCTTTTTCTTAGGGATTTTAACAACCATTTCTTCATCCTCTTCGTTTTCAGCCTAAAAACGAAAAAACAAAAAATTCTACGTAATTTTCTGGTAAAAGGAGTTTTTTAAACGATAAACCAAAGTCTAAGAAAGAACTTATTATATACGTAAAAGCTTCGGCGTACTTCTTCATTTTCAGGAGTTAAAAGAGGATCACCATCTACCGCTGCTTCTTCCCATGAATCAGCTGGTTGATGTTCCGGGCTAGTATTCATTTGATCGGTAACATTCGGAGGTGGAGCCCCTCCTCCAGCAGGTGGTTCCTCCACGCGATTACCCACTGGATCTGGTAGAACTACTGGCGTAGTATTACCTAATAAACATACACAAACTTGTAATAAAAGGAAAATTTTCCTATCAAAGCAGAAACAAAGAAATGCTCATTAACAGTTTATAAACCAGAAGAATGTCAAAAGAATTTTCTATGGCTTATTATTATTCTACGTTTCCGTGTCATCTTGTATAATCATCTTATTTCCATAAATGTTTATGAACCATCTTAATGTAATAAGTCATTTCCTCTGCTAATATTTATCTATCGGCTGTGAAAATAGATTCATCAAAAATAATACATTGTTATAATATAAAGTTATGTAAAACATTTGAAAACATTATCATATTGTATTGGAAATATTATCTCGATATTCATATATCATATTTAATAATAATCAAAAGATACATCTTCTCGTCTCAAAATATAAATAAACCAATAAATTTAATATTTCTTTTTACTTTACTCTAGTATATTTTCTTATCAATCTGACACACTTTTATTCAAGGAATATTACAATTTGTATACAAATATTTTGATCTGTATTAATGCTATTATATAAACAAAATTATTACAGTATACATATCTAATTCCTAACTTCATGTCCTTAATTGCTGTACAAATAAATGCTTTGAATTTAGCATCAGTTTAATTATTGCACAATGTTGGGTTAATATTAAATATATGTATTGTGTGTAACTTGTCTCTTCCCAAAAAGCAGCAATTTGGTAATGTCAACTTACAATAAGAAGACAGACATTAAACTAAACCCAGAAATCATCCATCATCTTTCATTAACAAATATATGAAAGATAGGAATCAGTATACGAGTAAAGTAATGGGGGTTAGCCGCAGCAGTTACATTACAGATGACTTACAATAACAAGAACCTTACATGCTTTCTTTTTATATTAATAGCCTGTACGTTTGTTTGGAGGGACATAATTGATGGTTAATCGAATTTTATTTCAAAACTAACCATGATGTATTTCAGGAGGCATAGTTACAGAATTCATCATGACAGCAACATTGCAAGAACTGTCGGCCGTATTACTGTTCTGCGGTGAAGAATTAATGCAGAAAGAAGGCACGAATTCCGCAGCATTTACATTCAGAGTGGAAAATTTGCTTTCGATGGACTTATCCTGTGGTGGACCGATGTCTCCGTTATCCGCCTGCTGTTCCCATGAATCTGGTGCTACACTGTTCGCCATATTTATTAAGAGTTCAATAGTTGAACCGACCTCGTAGATTAATCGAACACGGAAATCACGCTACGCTACGTGCAGGGTTTCGATTAAACCGCGATTACAATTGGGACGGGGTTTAAAAAAATAATTATTTATGATATCCGCGCAACACCGTACACGCGTATCGGTACCCCGCGTGCGACCCCCGTGGTCTGTTTCGTTGTTCTACTTCGCCGGAACTGCAAACATCAAAACACCAACTTTCAACTCGAGAACGTTCCGTCGTTTTACCGCATTTAACCGGATTACCGTTGTTACAAAATCGAAAAGATAATACGCGTCACGAACTTATGACCAGTACAACAAATGACGTTCTAATATTTAAGCCCGCGATTTTGCTAAAATATCTCTAGTCATACGATAATGTTGGTACCACCAAATTCCATTTATTACGCGTTCCACGACCGTATGAATTTAGATCACCCAGCAGTAGCAGGATTGCCAATAGAATTAAGAGCGAAATTTAAACTCGTTTTATGTACGGACGTGTTACGTTAGCGCGCGTACAACACCACGTAATATAGTCACATCAATCCGAATTTAATGTATTTGCATTTGCGTGTTGCACTATCGCGTAAAATTGTCTCTAATATGCTTGTATCAATTTAGCTCCGATAATTGTATTTTCAGACGCTGATGCGAATTCTCAACTAAGTATCTGTTAATATCACGAACTTTGAACGAGATTAACACTCAAGATGGAAGTAAGCAAAGATGTGGAGTATGTTTAGTTTTTTTTTTTTTTTTTGCACTCTTTAGTGTACACAAATACATACAAGATGTAAAGTTAATTTAGTTACACTAACACAAGTAACACAGAGTATGACTGTCGTATGACTTCGTTAATACTCCCTTAAGATCCTTATATAACAACTTTTCCCTCCTCGGTTTTCCTTCTTATTATAGTTTTTATGGGATGGGAATCTATTATTTCAAATCTTGTAATTGTGTACTCTCGTGGGCGCATATCCTCTAGTATTCCTGATTCATACCAGATGTTTACTTTAGACCTGACCCATTGGACCGTTGGGGTGTTTGTTACTCTCTTAATGAGGTCCGCATCGTAAAGTTTACAATTTAGGAAATAGGAAATTCGGACTTTCCCAAAAAAAGGTAGATGTGCGTCAGAGCCACAAACCGAGGGTCGCTCAAAATCTCGAACAGACGCCTTGTATAAATTAGAACTCTTTTTATATTTTATATTATTAACGCTAAACCTACCATCGGGGATCAAATTGACCGCTCTCGAACTCCTACACAAATTTAACCATATTTAAATTTTATCGTATCGCTTCATAATTTCTGACTTTTTCTAAAACCTGCATACGATATATTTTTCGCTATTTGCTTTTAGTTTGCTCTTTTATTTTCTGAGAAAAATTTGTACTCTGCCTTGTCTACCGTGAACAATTATTTTGACTGCCCGACAAAATATGTTAGTTATTTTTAAAATAAATATAATCAGTACAAAGAGAAGGCTATCTCAAGGTCAAATGATAAACAAAATCAGTAATAACAAATAATAACGTCTGTTACATTCGTAATATTGTCATAAAACATAATCCATTCCTCGATCAAGATGACCAGCTGTCAAGACGTATCAACTCAGACCCATAATAATCCTAAGCAACGGCCATAAAATTTAGCATTTTCAGTCCATTGTTACAAACATTTTAAAATTCACGAAATTTCTTAGGGTTATTGATCATTGCGATAAAATACGGGAAAAGCTTTCCCAACTTCACCCTCGAGTAACCTTTGGTGGAGAACGGCCAATACTTATCGATATTATTATATTGACCATATTCTTACTTGCTATTGTCCTTTCGACTACGATGCATCTCAGTTCGTTGATCAATTATTCGACATCTAAACTTGCATCTCTAAAACTCAGACAGAAAGCATCTCAGAGCGTTTTGTGTAAAGTTGTTCTAAAAGGAAAAGCAATTCTTGTGAATTTTTTTTCCGCCTAGACGAATAAAGCGGTTTCCTAAAACGCTTCAGCCTTCCCCCACCCACGAAGACGAATATTCGACAGCCAATGCAGAACTTTAACTTAACCATTTGAATCAGCTTGGATGACCGAGGAAGAAAGGAAGAAATATCATAGACAAGGACAGATTTGGACTTGAATCATTCTTTGACTTCTTCGAAGATTTATCGCTGTGTTTATCAAGTCCGAACGTACCAACAGAACGCAAATACATAATTGTAAAAGTCTTGAAAAAGTTTCTTAATTTGTAATTGAGTTAATAAATTTTAAATTATTCCTATTAATTTCCAAATAATTCAATAGTTTTCAATTCTAATCTAATCTTAAACGAAGAGTCCTAGATACACCAAAGCGGTTCAGTGGGCATTCGAACCAACTTTAAAGTTCCCAGATCTCATAAAACGTGCGGGTATCAAACCACGAATAGCTGTGCACCAAACCACTGCGTGCACCAAACTAAACGTAGCATATACATATGGACATATATGTGATACACCGTATTAATATTTTGTTACTCCAATAAGGCCCGCATGCCCTCCATGATATTTCTTTTCAGCTCGCTACTATACGTTGGCAGCACTGCTATACACGATCAACTGAACACTATTCAATTTTGTGAGAGTAAAACACAACATAACCTTTAATGTTTGATAGTTACATTATCGTTTTGCTTTATTTCTATATTTCAAACAAACATAAATTTATTTAAAATATAAATTTGATATAATAACAATCATTAAAAACTTATTTAATACATATAAGTTTTTATCAAATTTATACAGACAGAATATTAATAAACGTTAGAAATATGTCGGAAGACGAAGTAGAAAGCTTTGAAATCACGGATTACGACCTTGAGAATGAATTTAATATTAATCGTCCAAGGCGTAAATTATCAAAAAAACAACAAATGCTTGGTTAGTTCTTTGTTTTAATAATTATTACGTCTATGCAGTATAATATTAAACTCATATTTTTTTCATATTTCATATTTCAGGTATTTGGGGCGATGATAGCGACGAAGATGAATTATCCGCTAGACCATCGTTTAAAACATTTGATAAAGGACCAAAGAATTATACGACTCCTGTAAATTTTGTAGCAGGAGGTATACAACAAGCTGGGAAACCTAAAGAGGAAACAGAGGACAAAGATGACGATGAAAGCGACAACGAGAGTAAATCACAAAAAGAATTTCCAAATAGTTCCAGGTAAACTTTAGATAGTAAGACTTATTTATTTCATTTTATAATATTGATACAAGTATTCTAATCGGTAAACTTTCTTTTCGCCAATAGTTCTGAAGATGAGAAGCCGAGTTCTGTGCATCAACGTACGTCGTTTTCGCTAAATACAGATGGGGATATCGCAGGTTTACGTAAAAAGAAGCATAAAGTAAATCCCTTATTAATGCAAAGTGGGATGGGAAGTTGGGAAGTCTATACAAAAGGTATTGGTGCCAAGTTGTTGCTACAGGTATATATAAAACAATAATTATTTTGTTGATACTCCTGTACAGATATACTTATATCTGCTGTTCTGTTCATTATTTAGATGGGTTTTGAACCTGGAAAAGGATTGGGTAAACAGTTACAAGGTATAAGCGCGCCAGTTGAAGCACATCTGAGAAAAGGTAGAGGTGCGATTGGTGCTTACGGACCAGAAAAAGGTCCTAAAGTTCCAGAAAAGAAGAAAGACGAAGAAATAGATGAAGGGAAAGACCCCAAAGCTAAGTTATCACAGTGGAGGAAAGGAGATGGAAATACTGCTAAGAAAAAAGTAAATTATATATATCGAAGTGTTGATCAAGTTTTGGAAGATGGTAAATTGAAACCTAACAAAAAGGTAAGAATAGCCAACGAGATGAGTAGGGTTAAAGTTATAGATATGACTGGACCGGAACAAAGAATTCTCAGTGGATATCATGCTATAGCTGGGGGTCAACAGCGACCCGACGAAAACGTCGTAGTTACCGATAAAAAGTCCAAAGTTAATTTTGCATTGCCAGAACTTCAGCATAATTTAAATATACTTGTGGATATGTGTGAACAAGATATTATACAAAACGATAGAAGGACGCGGCATCTAAGCGATAGAGTAATAGCGCTAGAGGCAGAGAAGAGAAACTTGTCTAAAGTTATAGATCAACACGGTCAGTTAATAGATACGTTAGAAAACGTTCTTGCAATCGTGGACAGATTGATGGATGAAACAAATCAATTAACGTTACAAGAAACTGCGGACGCTTTTAAAGATTTGCAAGATAAATATTACGAGGAATATAAAATGTACGAACTCGGTGAATTAGCTAGCAGTTTTGTTAGTCCAAAAATAAAAGATTGTTTAATTAGTTGGAATCCATTGATGCAACCAAAACAATGTATTAAATTATTCGATCAATGGAAAAGTATCTTAGAGAGTGGTACCACCACCACTCTTCAATCAAGAACTATGCACCCGTATGATCATCTTGTTTGGAATTCGTGGATGCCATCAATCAGAGGTGCTATACAGTAAGTGGTTTGTTTTACAGAAAATTCGGTCGTTAACATACTTCAGTAGTACTATGTATATGTATATTTACCATACTTTTTTTTTTTTTTTTTTTTTTTTTTAAGACAGTGGACATGTAGGCAGCCAGAACCACTAATTGAATTAATAGAACATTGGATCCCATTACTTCCAAATTGGATATTAGAAAATATTTTAGATATGCTAGTTCTCCCCAAACTTACCTTGGAAGTAGAAGAATGGAATCCCCTTACTGATACAGTGCCTATTCACACATGGATTCATCCTTGGTTACCACTTTTACGTACGTATACATACAAAAATTTACCATTAGTTATACGAAAACACAAAGAAACTATTTCAATAACGTTATATTATTATTATAGGAAATCGTTTAGATACTTTAATATATCCAATAATACGACGTAAATTAGGATCTGCATTGGGTGGTTGGCATCCGTCCGACAGGTCTGCCAGATTAATGTTACAACCATGGTCTAATGTTTTCGCAAAAGGAGATATGGAAGCCTTTCTAGTGAAAAATATTATCCCAAAATTGCAAATAGCACTTTCAGAATTTGTTATAAATCCCCATCAGCAACATTTAGATCAATGGAACTGGGTATATGAATGGAAGGACTTACTTCCATCTCATATAATGGCAGGCCTGTTGGATAAATTCTTCTTCCCTAAATGGTTACAAGTTTTGGCCTTGTGGCTAAATCATTCTCCTAACTATGATCAAGTTACAAATTGGTATATGGGATGGAAAAGTATGTTGAGTGAAAAAATATTGGCCGAACCATTGATAAAAGGTGTGTGTTCAGGATAAAAAATATTGAATTTCCTCTAAACAAACAAAGTCATCAATTTATACTCATACGCTTATTGACTTACAGAACATTTTAAAAAAGCGTTAGAAATAATGAATAGGGCAGTTTCCGTGCCACAGAGTCATCAACCGGGTGCAATGGAACAAGTTTCCTATTTAACGAGCTTAGAAAGAAGTCAACCTACTATGTCACAAATGCCTTCAACAGCTCAACCAAGAATGGAGGTACGATTTAGTTTTACCTACCTATAATAAAGTGAGATAACTATATTACCGATATTATGTTAACTTCGATTATAATATTACGTTCTTTCCTTTGCAGAGACTTGCCGAAGCAGTTAGGACAGCATCGCAAATACCTCACGGTTTCAAAGACCTTGTTCAAAAGAAGTGCGAGGAAAAAGGTATATTGTTTATGCCAATACCGAATCGCTATAGGGAAGCAAAACAAGTTTATAAAGTTGGTAATGTCCAAGCTTATATAGATGGAAATGTTTTATTCGTTTGTCACAATGGTATGAATTGGTTGCCAACACATCTAAATGCGTTACTAGACATGTCTGAACTTTAGGAATAATCGTAATCTTAATATAGTATACAATTAATATTTAACGGATGTATATAATTATTTTTCTTGTATATATGTTGCAAAATATCTTAAAAGATATAACGCTGAAAGGATTGTATTAGATCAAGTACAATATAATGAATAAAATAAAATCATTTTTTTATATTTAAATTTATTATATTTCTTTATAAACCCTTTCTTATTTATCGTTATTTATATCTGATTTACTTTTATTTTTTACATAAGAAAATTGGATTTCCTGAAAAGTTTGAAATTACATTTATGTCGTCACATGTTCAAGTACGAAATGAGTAATCAACACAGTATAATAATAGCAAATATTCAAATGCTTAAAGAAGAAATTATATTTAAACTTCTTGGAATGATAAGACTTTTCTTCTAGCCAACAAACACGAACCTCTCTGCTCTCTGTCCTTGTATAGCTTTACTTAGTCAATGGCATTACGGCTACAAGACGTTGTACCGTGCGAGCAGAGAACATCTCTTTTCTTCGATGGTACTCCCGGCATTCACGTTTCACGAATGCAGTCCCGCGTTCGCGAATGTTTGTCTTATTGACCACTTCTGTTCGAAGCGGTCGAAGTCGAACGCGTGTAGGCGCCCCTGGTTATCCTACTACCGAGACGCAGCTATAAAACTCCTCAATATGGAAAGTTGCACGTGATCCTGCGGAGTCGTACGTATGTACCTACAGAGTCGCCCAATAGGCACCGTGTATCAACCACTACGATGTGTGCCGGTCTTGTGTATCAACCATGGGCGCCACCATGCGCGAGGTACATGGATTTCCAGACTTATTGTTAGCTGCCCCATAGGCCATAAGGTCACTACGTGATCGACGTTACTACGTATGTATGCACTCACGTGTGATGATCCTTTAAATAAGTATAAACAGATTTTATAAAATTACATACGTGTTACAGATGTATGCACCCTAGTAAAAATGAATTGCATATTTTATATAATAATTTGCACATGATAAATAAATAATATATTATTCTGCAAGACTTAATTCTCGACTATCTCGTATCAAAAGGAAATAAAAATAAACGAATTGTTCAAAATTATCTTGATTTTATCAAATTTGTATAGTTTTATTATACGTTTCAGATATCTCTGGTCGCAGCTGAAACAAAAAGCAACTGAAACGATTTTGAGTTCGTAGTTCGTTTTAACAACCCTAAGAGAAAATAAATATATATCGTAAAGAATTAATAAATAAAGTGAAAGAATACTTAAACAGCACAGTGATGTTACATCTTTGAACAATCGATTAATTTCGATCGGACTATTATAATCTCTGAAATAATCTCGACTCTTCCCTTTCCGATCATCGTAAATACATTTTCACATTTTCGCATAGCAATTACGACAAGTGCATTCGCAGGTGCGACAAACTGAATATGCAATACGTAGTTGGAACCATAAGTGAAATCAAAGCTATTTTTGTATTCCTCCAATGAACCATGAGTTGGACTCTAGGTGACGCCTATGGCACCACTACCAACGAGTTTGCGTCTCATACTCATACACGTAGAAGACTGGTCCTGTAAGAGGATGGACATCTCTCGCCTACACGCCTAGCAGATCCGTGCTCTCGGGTGTCGAGAAAATTTGCATTGGACCGGAGTGTGTCTGCCTAGTAACTGGCTGGCTTTGCTGCAACGGACTCGTACGGCCGGATTCGTGAAACGGTCCCTGCACTCTCTTTCTCTCGTTCTTTCATTGTGTGTGTGTCCATGATACGTGCATACGTGCACGCGAGCACTTGTCGAACTGTCTGCCAGATCTTAACGTCTATCGTACGAGAGACAGTCGAGGTGAAGTTGTCGCCTCGCGAAGGGAAATATTGGGCCGGCGATCGTTCTCGTTCGAAAAATAAAATAGCACGTACAGAGAAAGAATGAATCGCGTGTGCATCGTCGGACATTCTTCGAAGCGCTTGTAATATTTTTGAAGTCGCAGGTATTGTCATGCCGTCTTCGAGCGACGTGTCGAAGAGTTCAACTTTTTACGCTTTTACCTGACATTGTCACATTATAAATTCCAAATATCGTGACCTGATGTATGATTCTAGGTTAACAATTATTTCAAAAATTTGAAGTCTTTATTATATTTGCTGGGAAATAAGTTTGAATCTAAGTAAAAAACCAACTTAAAATATATTATCGAACCGAGGTATCCGATGGGTTATGAATAATATGTACTGCATTCTCTTAGGATTAATGCGGATTCAATTTGAAGGAAGCGAGGTTACTTGAGCGAGGCAACCACTTAATGGCAGCACCATTCAGGTTGCGCCATCGTATCGCGGTGAATGAAGTCTCCTTGATAACAGGTGAAAGAGTAAGCCAGCATCACGACTCGCCGCGTTCTCAGTCGTGATGCTTTTACGTTCTTCGAGGATCAAAGTTTCCTGGAACAGAGAGTAATTGCGTTTCACTTACGATTTATGCGTAAGTGATTTCACTCGCATCATCCTTTACCGGAAAATTTGTATATGCGTATACAAAGTTTGTCCTCTTTCCATTGTTTATAACGAAACTTTGTCTATCTAATATATCTAAGGATATACGGTACATTCCTTAATTTTTATAGAAACGATAAGAAATTAAATAAAACATGACATTCGATAACTGCGACTGCAGTTTTATAGTAAACTTATTTTCTTTTTTGCCGCTTGAAACAATCCGATTTACAAATCGGACTCGTAAGATAATTCTAAGGTTGATTTAAGCATTCCGCTCATTTTCTATTCCTAATCGTTTAGTCATGTAACAATTACTAACAGTTGCGTTACGATCTCTAGTAAGATCAGTTGATAATTAACTTCTTTCGCGATAAATTTGCAATTTTAGATGTAAATTAATCTATGAAAACAATCGTGTGCTCGTAGATATTTACTAGTATGTATGTACACACTATGTACATTGAGTAGAACCGATCTAGATGCGAGGGAATTTTGAACGTAACGTGCGATAGATCGATTATTTAGGTATTAATGTCGTGGCAAATACGAGCAACGTTTAAATAGTTCCTAGAGAGGTCGACGGCCTGCAATAGATAGTATGTACATATATACATTCGTAGACATATGTATGTTTTCAGCAAAACGTGATCGCGCCCAAACATTCCAATCCCACGCAAATCGCTATCCCTAAGTCCCTCCACGAAATACCAAGTACATATTCATAGAGACAGCAAAACGTCAGAACAATTTAGCGATCGTTCGGTTGGATTGGCCGCAATATTGTTCCTAAATAGGTAGAAAGATATTTTTAATACCGAAACTAGCTCTGCGACATCGATCGTTCATTCGAAACGTTTTCGGATCCAAAAAAGGTGCAAAATGTATTGGTGTAAAGGTGTAAAGGATATTAATTGTGGATGGTTCAATATTCGATTGTAATCCGAGTCTTGAAGATAAATCAATTGCAATTGTTGTCTTAGGTTATATTATAGAAACACTGTCTTGTCTATTGTCAAATGTTGGTTAATGAGGTTATGAATAACCACGGGACAAAGCATGGATATAGTTACATTTTCTTCAGAACGAAGTACCACCGTAGCAGAGAATAATAGTATAGGTAACGGTGATATAATAACGATAGTGATTACGCGTCTAGTTCGTCACCGACAGAATTACAAACTCGAAATTTGCGTGTCGTCCATTTTCTAAACCGACCGATTAGTCTTATATAACGTATGGATAAATTCGGTGGATGATTTACACGACTAACTATTTCAAGGAATTAACAGACGCGTGACTTATCGTCACGTCGATCGTGGGTGTTGCGACGAGATTCGAGGACAGAGAGATTTATAAGATCTATACATTCTCGAATTGCCAAAAAGAACATATAGTACTATTGTGGTACGAATAGCGTAATAAATCTATCGTACATAGTGATTTCCAAGATATTCCTCGAATAAATTGAAAGCCGTTCTTAACCTATACAGAGCTACTTCAGTTTGCAATTCTATTTATTTTTATTAGAAAATTCGTGCGATTCTCGTTCATATTACGTTTCCTTACCGCAACTGCTATGTCATAAATCATGAAAATTTGAAATCGTATAAAACAAGAGAGGAAAATTGCATCGCTACATGATATTGCTAAATAGGTTAGCAATGGAAATAGCGAACACACACATGTACGAGATATTGCAAGAAGTTTAATGCGAACAACGCATAATGCATATCTGTATAAGATATGCTCGACAGGCTTCCTTTAACCTCGATCGTCATTTTGTTCTTCTTTCTGCATTATCTGAAAGGCCTCCCAGGTCGTGGCTCCTACTATGTACATATAATGTACTGAACCAGTATTACAGTGTTCCACGAACGTGCCTCTATGCGTTGCATTGCGTTGCGTAGCGTTGTGTGCGCGCAAGTGTCATTTATGTACACCGTAGATGTGACTATTCGACGTGAAACGATAGCGAACCATGGGATTGTTTTAGAAACAAACGGCATTTTGCTTTCCGCTTTGCATATCGTTATCTCCTATTGCAGCTTATGCTTGAAACGCAATTCCTTCTTTCATCTATTTTTGAAGAAGAATATAATAAAAAAGGAATAAAAGGCAAGAATTAAGCGAATCCATATTTTTACGAATCCGAATTAAAAAATGGAATCTAATCGTCTGTAATTAGAGAAAATTTACGCATCGTTTATACGAGCAAGTTAATGTTCACATTTACATATACGAACTCATAGCTAAGTTTTTATCGTGTAACATAGTGAATTGTTCATTTTTTGTGTTCAGAATAATTTGCATGCATCTCGGATACAGAACGAGCGAATGCCAATTCCTATTATCGGAATTACCGTAATGAAAGCACGTGGTGGGAATAGTTATCGAACTTATATTATCGGATCTATTTGATTATCGATACTGTTTTATCTATCGACGTATCTACACCGTAAACGAAGTTCTACCGTATCACGTATGAAAATTGGAAGGGAACACGAGTTAACGGAAACAACGTAATGCATAATATTCAGCTAAGATTACATAGCACTGTAAATTAGAGAGAATGGAATATTTCAAGCTGTTATGCTTGAATATTTGCATATGGGTACTTACTTCGACTACGTTAGACTGTCATAAGGATGAAGTTTCGTGAATTTGGTCACCAGCGAGTTTGTCCGGTCGAAATGTTGTGGATAATTCGGAGGTTTTTTACGGATGAATGAGTCAGAGGGGAAACGTTGGCACGCCACGGGTGAACGAACACCGAGAGAGCACCCGGTGTATCGAACCAAGCAACAGGTGTGACTCGTGTATCTCCGCTGGGTACATTACGTGAATAATCCTGCTGGTCGTTACGTTGGCAGGTGTACGTAACCGCGTTCCGTCTAGAGTCGCGTATGTCTCCACGGGGAATGACGCGAACGATCGCTTTCTGCGATATTATTTCATTGCATGAACTATGTGTCAGATCAGCATGCGCGAACTGCATCAACGTTTTTATAGATTCTACCGCTAGATATCGTATCGTTCGCGCACGAAAAACTCGATTACATCGACTCGCGAGGTATCAACCGTCTCGGTTAACCGTTCAGTCCGTAACAACTTCGGATAAGTTCGATTAATCTTCGAGGCTTACCTCTGTTCGGTAAAAATTGGGGGTGTGGTTCTGAATTACGATTCCAAGAAATTTTGGTAGAGAAGAACCGATGCCAAAGATTTCTCTTCAACGACAAGATATGGGAACTAATTAAAATTCCGAACAATAAGTTCGGGATCGCTGCTGATTCGTAGCACGCACCTGTGAAGCAAGGCGAAACGCGCAGCAAAAACAGAAGCAAAAAGACGGGGTGATGTCCGATCGAACGATTTTCTCTGGCCCTTTAATCAAGAAGGAGGAACCCGCAACGACGTAGCGCGTAATGAGTAATGACATCTGGTCGGTATAGGGCGGGGCTAACAGGTCCCACGCGGTCTCCATGGTTATGCGTACATGTTTCTACGCGTACACCAACACTATCGTCCGGTTTCTGCTCGTTCAAACACTTACGACTCGGTTTAAACGACCTCCATCCGTGCGACTGCTTCTCTTCTCGTATATACGCTGTTCGTATCGTATCCGTGTGTAAAGCTTCGTGCAGATTTATGAGATTAAAGTTATTTATGCGATGCCCGAGTATGAAGCGGAGCCCCTGTTTTGTTAGAAAAAGTTGATTAATTTAAATATTTCATTGGCATAGCGATTTAAGACTTCGAATAGAAGAGTTCGATTCAAATCTTTCCTGGCTATTTGCTAGAGACGTTTCTTTCTAATTAAACTACGTAATGTTTGAAAATCATGTATCGTAGTAAATATTATTATAACGCGATCGAATATTATAATATAATGATATTTACATCGAAGGAATTCCATTAACATCGTCGTTAATATTTAACACCGTATTTGTCTCAAAGTACGTGTTTCTGCTCTTTGAATCGTCTTTCTTTCAACTTGCGACGCAAGGAACGCACAACGTGTCCCCGTGAACTTTCCACCGTTTCCCCGCGAAATGAAATATTTAAAAAACCGTCTCGTCGACGAGTTAGCTGGAAGGATCGAAACACACCTTGATTTTCATAGAGTTTATTAGCTAACGTACCTCGATTGCGTAACAGTGAGAAACGCGTGAAGCGCGATTATAAATCCATTTCATAACGTTGACTGTTAGTGCCAGATACAGACGTATACGCGTGTATATCGAAAGTGCAATATGTTCGCGTTAAAGCATCCGCCTGCTAAATACGGTATAAGCGTATCTTACAATCATACCGAGTGATACTGTTGCAGCGTTTCAGCTTTGTCGCTGACGTCTGAATCGTAATTGCGTACGAAATATTATAGTCCGCGAATAGGGTTTTCCTAATACGGCTATACCTTCTATGGAGAGATAAACTACCCTACATTAGGATGTCTAACATCCTCTCTAACATCTTGTATAGAGGAACGAGCCGGGTTGTGTAACGGTTTAATAACAAGAACTATATTACCGGCGTAAAAGAGCGAGAATATGCTTGCTGCGCGTGATCCTCCGTTCGTGTTTTATAAAAATACATGCAACTGGTCGTCCGTGTACGGAAATATTTCTTACCGTTTTGTACGTTAATTGACACCACAGATTGCGCTCCCTACAGTGGAATATTTCTGCCGTTGAAAAAAAAAAAAAAAAAAAAAGGAAAAAAGAATAAACCGTATTCATCGACGATGGATCGTAATTTGCGACGGAGGAACGAGGTGGGGGGGGGGGAGATCTTTTTCGCGAGGACCTTTGTTACCTTTTCGTCCGCTTATTAAGGCGTGCGTAGTAAGGACATTGTAAAATTCTGCAAAGCTCGTTTACGTACAGTGGATCGTCGATGCGTCTTGCGAATTTTCGAATTTACGTTACACTGCCAAGCAGATGTTGGTTTTGTTGCAATTCGATACGTTCACCTTAAAACACGCAACATCGTACGTTATCCTGGTTAATTTGCGTCGTGTAGGAATCATGTTAAACGTTTCCACGGACAAGATATCTATGTTGGTGGAAAAGGTTATGCGCGAAGGAAGGGCGAGAAAGTGGTCATTACGAGCGAATAGCCGCGTCGAAGTTGTGAGAACCATAGTGTCCCGTGACTGCGTTATTAAGCAAAAATATTGCACCATTTTCAGAGCATTAACGAACAAGTTTTACAGGGGAACGTAAACCGTGGCCGGCTCGTATATTAAGCTGGTTTGAATGTTCTATGAACGAATACGACAAATCCGTGCTTCGGTTCTGACCTTCTTTGGCGCGACAGCGTGGGCGCATTTACTTCAGACGGAATTACAGTCTGCACTTACTCCATCTTACCTCAGTCATTTCAGTATAAGTAACTGCAATCGTGAACCGTGACCGCTGCTCGTATCATCTGGTTTACGTAATTACGTACGGATACACGCGTACGTGTACCTGAATACACAGAACGTGGAATCGAGAAGTAATACGCCCGGAAATGACCACCTCTCGGTGGTCCTACGATCAAGGAATTTAGAATTCGTCGAGAGTATAGGAAGAAACTGGTTTTACCTGAATCACGGTTTTACCATTGGAAAAGGAATCGATCGCACGTTAGTCAGGACATTGTTACAAGTTGCTACGTTATCTGGAAACGTTATGTCGCCATCGCGGGAAGTAATAATTCCAATTTTCGCGTTCAAGATCGAGAACAGAACGTTTAAGATTTTGCAATTTTTACCCCCATTTTCCGTACCATTATCCACTCGAGCAAACGTCGGTATTAACTTCCTTAGCAATTATTCGAAGCTGATACTTTAATTTATTTCACACACATACCGTCTAATCGTTATACTCGTAACAACATGATGTAACAGAAAGCGTACGATTTTAATCGATCGTTTAAAGTACGTTGCATCGATAATTGCAATGTATTTCTTGTTTTTCGATCGTCCTTCGATCGTCGTTGTTACGTCTTCGAATGGATAGATGAAATCTAATATACGGATCATTCGAGTACAATATCATAGCGAGGAAACTTGGTCAAAAGCCAGGGAATGTAAATCACGTAGATAGGTTGATCTTTCTCTACGCGCAATTGTAGCGGATATGCAAAACTAGAGTAAAGTGCCAGATGCCGTTTAACGATTGGAACGAGCGCGATTCAGGCTACATATTACCTTTGCACTCGATCACGTGCGTTAGTGTATCGTAGTGTAGTAAGTTGTTTTCATTGGAAATTTATATTCGTATTCTTCTAGGACAACATAATCTGTACGATGAAATATTGGTCGATTAAATTTCATTATACTTTTCTATGATCCTTGACGGGCACTTTAACGATGTTTTCGTCGTTTTCTCATCGATGTTTTAATTACTTTCGTCATCTTCGTAACTGTATCACGCGTGTCGTTACTTTAAAGATCTGTTATAACCAAAGTATCATGGCATATCAAAGTCGTATAATCGAAGCATTTAATAAAAAGCATCGTCTTGTTCTCTCGGACAAGAAATTTTTCGATATTTTGGATCGTCTCGATCGCATTTGCTTCGAGCAAAGAAATGACGGCGCGTTAGGCTGTTCGTACAATCAGAGCAATAGAGTCGCATATATTGTAGTTTTCCTACTTGCCCAACGCGGATATCGCGTTACGTACATAATGTCGAGTAAAAGTACTCGCAGATGCTTGAACCCTTATCGTTTATCAACTGATTTAGCCGTTGTTGAAAGAACTGTGACACGGTAACGCGTTTTGCTTCCGCATATGTTGTGGCACGCTTATCGCATATGGAAACCTCCGCATAAACTACATCTCGTTCGTGAAACTCTAAACTCGCTGTTTGTATAGTTGTAGGGATTTTTATAAAAGCGAGTTAGCGTCGATATCGATGCACGATAAACGATATCCGACATTTCTCAACCATGACGGATCGGTTTCTATTTTGCAAGGCAAATAGCACTTGACACGTTTGTGCATTGCAAAATTTTACAAATATACGAATCTCGTTACCTCATCCACTTGGCAGGCCACGCTCCAATTCGAATCGAAACACTAGCATGATTCGTTTAACACATTTTCTGCAACAATTTATTACATCTGCTGGTTTATATTCGCCGCTATTTAACGCAAAGTATTTACGCCGCATTGATATAGCAATAGCCGCGCGACTGCCGAAAATTTTCTCATCCAATCGCATCGTTCGTGTCGTTCACAAATCATAAACACGTCCCTGCGGTAAAATTATGCGCTCGCCTTATCCACTCGTATCGCGTAAATTACGAGTCAACGGTAGACCGGTTTCGGTCGAACTGAACCCGAAACGAAAGAGAAATGTTCATTTTTTATATTTGAAATACGAGAAAGTAAATTTCTGGAATGGCTACAACGCTATCGCGACTGGCATCTAAATCTAATTTGACGAAGCAAAGTGTTTGTATTTTGACAGGATTCTATATTTTTCATTTACTTGTTATAATCCTTACTGAAAAAACAAACGAACAAATAGAACGCGAATGATCGATATTCGTTGTTCGTATAGAGTATATCGGTAATACGAAAGCAACGATTTCTTTTCCCGGTTATGTTGGCGAAACCGGTGTACTTGGTAGTCACGTTGACTCGATTCATTGACAGAAAGATCCGAATGAGCGTTGGAAATGTCCGAGGCGCGGCGACGAGCGCAAGCGGTTCTCGTTCGGCGGAGCCGCCCGCGCAGCGGCTCGGCCGCGCCGAAGGGGGCCGAGATTGGCCGAGGCCGAACGAACGCGGACGAATAGTCGGCTCGAATCGCACTGCCGCGATGCATCGGTTCGAACGCGCGCACGGGCTGGCTGTCTCGCTTGTCTCCCTAGTGCGTCGTTCGAGGTTCGTCCTCTCTCGTTTCTCCGTTATCGCGAATCGCGACGGCGCGGTGGCGTGTTCGGGTTTTCGAAAATACGCGCGCTACCGCGACCCGTCACCGACACCGGCGTCGTCTCACCGCGCTCTCGCCTGACGTTTCCGACGTCACCGGTAAGCCCGCAAACATTTTCCCCGAGTCCGACTGACTGACTCGATGAACTCGTTGCCCGCGTGACACTTGAATACGATCGTCGACGCGCGCGCACGTCGTTATCCATCGACCGACACGCGGTTTCGAACATCGTTCGTGACAGATTCTCACCGTGTCTCATCACGCTTCGAACTTTGTGCAACGTTTCCACGCGAACCTCTTGCTGCGTCCGCGTAATCGTGCTATACGTCATCGGGGGTTAAACGACGAGCGACGAAGGAAGACAAACGCTTGGAACACCGAAAGTGTGATATATGTGCCAATTGTCGAACTAACCTTTACGTTAGTGCATGCACGTGCCGCGTGGCTGTCTACGACTTGAAGTTTCCGCTGTTATACGAAATACGCGCCGATTAGCTACGCGAGGACCACAAGTTCTAAAGTTTTGTTTTAGAGGAGAAACGGCAAAGGGTCGATAGATTGACAAAGTGAGAAAAGCGCTCCCAGAACCAGGCCCGTTATGGATTCCTATCCGATGGTGAGTCGTTTCTTGATATCGTTGCACATCCTTCTCCAGGTGTGTTGATACGCTGACATCATCGCATTTTTCTTGGCCGCGTTCAAATTGCTGCCGGTGTTAACTTCCGCCATGTATGCATACTGGAAAAATTCCAAAGTTTATCAACCCTGTGCGATCGGAATCGAATTCGGCATTTTGTAATTTGCCCGTATTCTCGTACTTTCGTAATCAACGATCTATCTTTACGCATTTCTACCAAATTAAATTTGCACGTAACATACGTGTATACGTTTAATATACAGATTTCTAATACAGTGATTAGGTAATATCGCGAACGTGCGATTTCACGGATCGTACAAATTTCCGATCGTACGTAAAATAATCGAACGATCGTGGAGATGACGAATCAAGTTTCTCGTTAATGTTCTCGTCGTTGTTATATTATATACGTTCGTTTTACCATGTTCGTCGTTTTAATTTGCACGGTAAGAAGAAGAATAGGAAACGTCCATTGCCAGCCTACTACTTTACCGGAAAACATAAGAATGTAAATATGTTCGTAGCTTTGGGATAAAAGAGACGATATATCATCGTTATACGAATTTCGTAGACCACACAAGACGGATAGCTTTGTTCGATTTATAACTCGAAGTAACTCGGATATGTCGAAACAAAGTTTAACTACCTAATATACGTGCAACTCCGCGATCGTAACTACTAGATTAGTCAAATTTCAAGCAAATTGCCAGTCGTTTACTCTAGCAACCGGTTTCGAGCATTCCGATCGTTAAATTTCGTCGAATCTGGTAAAGATCGATTATCGAAAGGCAATGTCGCTGCACGTTTGCAACGAATAAAGACATTTCTTATTATTGGTAGCGAGCATTCGATCGGGACAGCGAGAGTGCTATTATGTCATCAAGCGCGATAGGCACAATGAGTGCCTAAGGATCGGATATTTTCATAATCGTGAACGGAATGACAATAATGACCAGCGTATGTTACCGCCTCTGGAAAAGGCCATTAGCGAGCCGTGCAAATGTAGCAATTCGCGCGTCACCGCAAAAACAAGCCGTCGTTTGGAAAATTGCGATTCATCGCGCGTAACGATCGCATTTTGTTTTTTTATTTATTAGTTTTTGGAACACAAAGCGGTCGTACTTTTTGCAACAAAATTTCCTTTTTACAACTAGTCCGTATACGAGCAACGTTGGACATTTTTCTTAGCGAATCATCGAGATGCACGTTGCCACGTGGATATTTGGCCGTACGTAAGAAGGAGATGCATCGTAGAACCGAGATCTTTAAAATTGCGAAACGTTGGAAGCGAGATTTAACGGATCTACTAAACGTATTTCTCGTACAAATATTCCTTCTGATTTGTATAAAATTTTCCACGGAACAGTCAAGATTAAGGTGACTCGTTGTTGCGGCGGAAACTCCTCGTATTTCGGGGGGAGCAGTTGGCAATTAATTGGAAAATTATCGCCGTATCTTTGCAACGTCGCTTTGCAATAATAAGGCAGATATATCGAAGGAGCAAAACGCGAAGCAAAGTCGCGCTCGGCTAGTTGCTGCAACCGCTGCAGATGAGCTCTCCGGATTGAGCGGCACGATAATGATCTCTCCACGGTGTTATCTTGATCCTCGCAAACTCGCTGCCGGAGAATACCTTGCGAGTTCCAATTTCGTGCAAATTATCCACTTCTTTGCGTCGATTTCATTCGTAAACG
Organism: Bombus affinis; assembly: GCF_024516045.1. Classification (NCBI taxonomy): domain Eukaryota; kingdom Metazoa; phylum Arthropoda; class Insecta; order Hymenoptera; family Apidae; genus Bombus; species Bombus affinis. The sequence continues at coordinate 16,135,871 of NC_066349.1, read as the reverse complement.
CGAGATATATATTCGTCGACTTCTTAAAAGCTGGCTCTTACGCGCGACTAAAATTGTGTCGTTGTTCCTTGCGACCCCGGAGGACCAGATCTCTGGATTTAATACGAAGATAACGATCTGCTCGCGTCCTTATCTCGATCTTTGTTACCTCGTTGAAAGGAACGCTACCGATGTTCCACTTTTAACCAAATTATCGTCTTCCTCTTCGGCCTCTTCTGAATTTCATCGATAACGCGAGATGCATATTTTACCGTTTCTTAAAAGCTATCGTTTACAAGGAATAAAAGTGGAATCGTTGTTCGTGGCGATCGCGAACGACGAGATCTCTAGATTTATCGGCAGGATAACGATCTTTTCTATAACGGTATCTCGATCCTCGTAAGTTACTATCTGTAGCGAATGAATTTTCGATGCTCCGATTTGCTACAAACTACCGACCCAACGTCCGCATTTCCGACGTCCAGTTTTATCAGCCGCTCGTTCCTTGACTTTCTAAAACATCACTTTTACGTAGAACGTGAACGCGATTACGCTCGTAGTTTGATGTTTATATCGGACGATCGTTTTACTATGTTCGGTCGGCCGATTAATTAATGCACATAGCAAGCACCGGTACTTGATTTATCGCACAGCCGAGGCACGTTTCAGGTAAATTGCGTGTTACGGAAATTTAAGAGGTAAAAGCTTCGGTAGATTTTAGGAAAATCGAGATCGACGAGATATGGAATCTCCAAGCTTTTCGTTCGACGGTTCAATTCGGTTCGGCACTGTATTGCTTGGCGACTAAGCGATCGCGGATTTTGTCAATAGGCGGTCTTATCACGTTCTTTTGTTTTGTCGACGTGTTCGAAGCACCTAGCCTATATCGTTTTCTTATTGTTTGGGCTTCCAGCTTTAATTTTGTAGTATCGTAAACTATTATGATCAGTTTAATAATGATAAATGGATTAAACAGATGTTGATTAAACAGAAAACAATGGCTATTAAACGCGAACTAATTGCAACAAACGTATAATAATTAAAGCAACTAGATAATTAATTAATAATTCTCTTCAACGCAAATTCAACTCTCTCTTAACAACGCCAACGACTCTATCTCGACAACGCAATCCGCACTCTCTGATTTCTCAATTCATACTGCTGTTAATTCGTTTATCGTCCCTTAGCAAACTCTTGTCTTAGCCTCGCTACGCACATGCTCAGCAACCGCTTGTTTACAATCCGCACGACGTCCCCCTCGTCCACGACACTACAATTTAGTAAAAAAATTGTATCGATTAGATATTTAGTTTCGTTTTTATCCCAATTTAAAAATGGAAGAATAAGACGCGCATTTCAGACGTATTTTATCGTATTAGGTCGTCCGAAAAGTTTCTTTCGTTTTATAAGGAAATAATGGATGCACAAGATTTTCCGTTTTATATTATTTTGTCCAATTACGTACGATCCATTTTCTTCTATCAAGATAAAGATCACAACGTTCGATAGATTATAGATATTCACGTTTGTATAAAGATGCGTCGTTGTAAAAGACGTCTGTGTAAAAGAAGACACTTTTCAACAATAACAACCTAATATTATTTGCGAAAAGGCAAGAACGCATCGCAAACACGCAAGAAGTTATGTAGCGTATATGAAAATGAAGCGTTGCGAGAAAGGCAGCGTGAAAATTGCTTTGGCAAATTTCGCTCTGCTGATTTTTCATTGAAAAATGCTCAGAAAAATGATCTGGCCGCCCGGTCGAAGTTGACGAGACCCATATCAAGGCCGTCATCGACTCAGATCGTCATAGCACAACGCGTGAGATTGCAGAGAAGCTCGATGTATCGCATATATGCATGGAAGAAAAATTAAAACAGCTTGGCCATGTGAAGAGACTCGATTTATGGGTCGTCAGCTCGAGGAAATTCATTTGACGCAACGCATTAGCATCTGCGATTCGCTTCTGAAACGCAACGAAATTGATCCATTTCTGAATCGACTGATTACTGGCGACGAAAATTCGATAGTTTATAACGAAGTTAATCGGAAAAGATCGTGGGTGACGCGAGATGAACCAGCCCAGACGACGCCAAAAGCTGTGATTCACCGAAAAAAGATTATGCCGTCAGTTTGGTGGGATTATAAAGGAATTTTGTACTTTGAGTTTTTACCAAGAAACCGAACGATTAATTCGAACGTGTAAGTCCAAAAACTCGCCAAACTGAGCGATGCAGTTGAAGAAAGGCGGCGAGAATTGGGAAATCGTAAGGGTGTTGTTTCCGGCATGACAATGCAAAGCCCTACACGTCTTTGTCACTCGCCAAAAATTATCGCAATTAAGTTGGGATGTGTTGTCAAATCCACTATATAACGCCTTCAGATTACCATTTATTTCGTTCCAAATTTTTAATGACGCTGACCATGTAAAATCACATTTTATTCAGTTTTCTGGCAAAGATCAGAAGTTTCACGAACATGGAATTATGACACTGCTTGAAAGATGGCAAAAGGTCAATATCTAATTAAATAAAGTTATAGTTTTAAGCAAAAATGAATTTTCCTTCTCATTTAAAATACGCAAACACCTAGTCGCCAACCCATATATTTTCTATAGCTCGATACAAGCTGTTAGCGTCGTCGAAACAATTTCTGGCCTGGTTATCGTTGGCGACGCTAACAAACATACAGGTCGTAGCATATCGAGAATATGGTACTTGGAGAGGAAACAGAGTGGATCAGTTTGACTGGCGAATAGCTGGCGTAACTCTTGTCAAGAGCCCGGAGCGTGATTCCCGATACAAGCTGTATAATTTGCGAAGCTAACCCCGACGAGAACACCCAAGCAAGGTCCGATCCATCCGGAGGTATATTTAAAAAGAAGGAATGCGCGTCCGTTTGTTTCGCTTTGGTTTATTTAGCGGGGCTACGCGGAGAGTCACAAAGAAATTCCAGGCTCGTCGAAAGGTCAAGATCGGGTTTATTTACTTGGAGCCGGAGAGCGGCGTGGAACGAGGCGCAATTAATCGCCGAGCTATCGCGATATCCCCGGAAGGAGGCCCGTAAACCGGCAGAAATAACCGGCTGGAATTTAACGCGATACAGAATCGCGTTATTAGTCAGCGGCAGCGCGGATCTCTCATCGTCGGATCGCTGGCGGAGGATGGCGCGGTCGCGAGTTCATCGAGCTATCCTCGTAATCAGCTCCGCTTTACTCAGACTGCCGCGGTACCGGCTATTATTTCGACCTTCCCGCGCATTCCATGACGCGACTGCTACCTGCTTTTTGTTTCCTTGCACGAACGAAATCCTTGGAATGGTCCGTGGATGAAGTCATTTCGAAGGAAAAGAAACGATGGCGCTCATCGCGGCAACCTTGCTTATTCGCCATCTTTTCGCCAACTGTTCTGGCCAGCCTTGTCATTCTTTTCGACAGTTTATCGCGATCGATGAAACCATCGAGGCAGATGGTGGACGGCCGTGAACGCGCGACGCTTTGTCGCGGATAACCGGGATGACCGCAGCAACGACGAGATCGCTACGCCGTTACGAATTTTCCTTCGATATTTTCTCCTCCTTTTCGCTTCTTAGGCCATCTTCCTTTTTCGGTTCCTCTTCAACAGCTCGAATGGTACAAGTTCGGCGGTGTCGGATGTGTACGTTGGACAGCAGAATCTCGAAACACGATACACGATACGATTGTAATTTTACGTACAGCGTGGAACACCGGCCGACGAGTGTGCTTTATAAGGTGCTTGTTAAATTTTACAACCGGTCATTATGCCCTCGATTCTGGTAAAACTTGAGGAAATAATAATAACGCGCGGTTTAACCGTCTCCACGTTCCCGATACGTCCGCGATGCCACGTTTTCGGTTTCCCTACGACCGATCTCACGCGAAGAATGGCCCGATATTCCGTAAGGAGATCCGCTTTCGTGCGCCTAATTCCACCTCGTCTCTTCTTTCATCCTCTCGTCTTTTGTGCTTCGATAAGACAACTAAAAAATCCCAAACTCAATCGTCGTTGCATTTTCTACCATCAATTTGCCGTTGGTTAACGAGCGATAGAACGCGTCGTATTTTCTACCAGTCGCGTGGTCTACTTCAAACTAAGAGAACTTGAAAGTAATTTAACGCTGTACCGACATCCCAGTCGCAGATTCTCCCTGGCGCCGGCTCTGTTTCGGTTTAGACTCTCCGATACCATTCTTTTCGTTCATCGCGAACGGTACGTTTTTCAAATTGGTACAAAACCGTGGCAGCTTATAAAACAACGCAACTGACGCAACTGAGCAAGGTACCTTAGTACCAAATAAGAAATTACTGCTCAAACAACGAGAAAGATCGTCGGCGACAAAAAGCCGATTAACGGGCTATCGATCGGTAAGCGTCGGTAACAAAAAACCGATTAATCGGCTATCGGTCGGTAAAGCGTTAACGTACGACGAGACAAAGAGACAAAATACGAACCGTATGAACTGCATATTCTAAAAACCGACACGAGTGACTCTGCTGTCGCGTCCTTTTCGCGACAGAAACTGAAACAAACGCGACGCAAACGTGCCACAGACGTTACATTTCCTGTATTTATCTTGAAACCTTTAAAACACAAAGTTATCGAAGGTTGAACAAGACGACGGGTATAAAGTAACGCGAATAGAAGACAGCGAAGGACGACGACGTTAGCGAAACCTTTCGGCTGCGATGACGATTTTATCGATGCGTCTTCGGAGATCGAAGATACGTATTATGCATGCCGGAGGAAATATCGAGCGAGGATGCGTTGAGAGAGGAAAAGAAGATGCGAGAACTACCGGATGACCGAGACAGTTACCGAAAAAAAGGAAGCTGCGAAAGAAAAAAGAAAAGAAAAGAGACGGCATCACGCGAAAGTTATATATATTTTTTCACTATATCTACATCGTTTTTTATTTCATTGCTTCGTCTTTACGTAAAATGATATTTCTGATAGAATTCTCGCAGAAGATTCCATCTCGCGCGTACATCGAACACGATCTTCCTTCTGTTTCTTTTTTTTTTTTTCACTTTGCATGGTCGTCGTGGTCGTCCGAGTCGCGACTACGATCTCTCGAGTTATTTTTTATCGGTGGTCGTGTGTCATCGAGAGGAAAAACGATGTACGTGTGCGCTCGATCGACGATAAACGAGCGTGTACGTGCTCGTTCCCTTGTCTTCTTGACATACATAATAACGCGCATAATTTCGCCATAAATTATCAGCCGGATATATTCTAATTCCGGTGCGTGGGTAAACGGTTATTATTGCAGGTTCGCGATGACTCGGAATCGCGGAGAATCGCCACGGCATCGTTCCGATGCTCTCGACGATGCCTGGAAACTTACGATGCCATATGGGACACGTCCGAGCACGCAATAATTTATGATAGCTTTCTTAAAACGATGCTGGATTCCAGCTGGTGAAGCGTGCGTATAAAGTATAAACGAGGATTGATTGCATCCTCCGGGTCTCTGCTATACATACGCACCTGAGCAACTGCAGATTGTTTAAAGCGAAGCCTCGATGATTATAGGGTCCGATCGGCTCTTGGGACGTGCGAAACGATTATTTAAACGTCACGTTCACGGCTACAGATCTACGGATTTCCAGGCGTATTCGCTCGCTCGATTCGTCCTTTCTTCCTGCGAAACGATTGCGAAACGGTATTCAAGGGAATATTTTCACATCTTCTTGTTCTTTTCAATTTACGATACGTCGAACGATTAGTCGATAGATGTTTCCAATTTGGCTGTATCATTTGTCCTATTTTTCCATGACGATCTTCGCCGAGAATTTCGATAATCACGGTATTCGCAGAGAAACCGCGGCAGCTTTCTAGATTCACGCGTCGAAACCGGTCAAGGAGTTTGCACGCTGGCGAAAAATTTAGATCGATTAATATTTGTCACGTTCCACGAACAAGGTAAACGCTATAAATTATACGGCAGATTTTATACGAGTCGTAGAACCCGATCGTATAATCGCTATGCTTTGGTCGTGGAAGCGTTATCAGCCTCGCGATCCACCGAGTTCACCGTCGATCGAAAATCGGCAAATCGCTGGTTCGATCGTTAATTCGTTCATAGATACGCGCGATAAAACTGGCTGTGCGTATAGCGCGGTATCGCGGACACGCGTTTCTCAGCCGCGTTATCCGCCGCCGTACCTAGCCGCGCCGCAACAGTACCTTCTTAACGTTCTTGTATTTATTCCAAGAGAAATAATCACCGTCCGGTTTGTGATTAATAACTCTACTAGTTGCTCGCCGGTCAGCCATTTTCATCGTTGTTACTCGCACACGGCCAGCATTTAGCAGACGCGGGGATACGGCGAGTTGGCCGCGTGGGCTTATCTGGATCGCAATGTTCCATTCAAAGGCGACCACAATGGCATTGAGAGATCCTCGCGATCAATTAAATATCACCGGTATAAATATGAGTTAACGAGGAAGGCCGAATCAGCGTCGGATTTGGTCCCGAACCTGGTCCAACAAACGTCTCGCGATCCAAATCGATAAATCGCGTACGGTGTTGCGGCCTTTACGTCCAATCGATCGCTTTCGAAACTCGACCGCTCGGAAGGTGTCCGTGGGGATGGAACGCCACGATGTAATTGGCCCTGATAAATTACGCGTTGCTCAATGATCGCGCGTTATTACGAGTTAACTTCTTTATTTACGATCTTTATTTAAGCGGCGAACGCGGACCGCCTTGTAAAATCTTTGTCGTACCCTCGGTAAAAGAAGTTTTCCTGCATTTACACAGCTCGTGTAAACGCTCGCTTTGTAACGTAACATCTGTAGAGGATGGTTGGTCGTGTGGTTTAAACGACGAGATACCTTGATATCGAAAACAGTCAAATATATTTTAAGATAATAGATACAGAGAATGTACTAACTGATACGCTAAGACTGTGTATTCGTCTATTAAGAGGGTGTCCTGAATTAGAATGTTCTAGAACAGCATTTTCTTGCGATTCTTTTTGGAATGGAAAGAAAGAGACGAAGTTATTGGATTTTGAGGTATGGTTTTATATGTATTTAACGAATACAAAAGATTTCTTTTAAAGTAAAAGGAAAAATTATAACAGATTTCTAAGCATATTTCACGGGCTGCGGTTTTCAATCGGCGGGAAAGATCCACCTCGTAATTCTTGAGTGAAATAAGAAACAAAAAAAGGATTAAATTATTATATATTCTTCTTCCGGGTAACTAAACAACGGCAGAGAAACACGTGAAATTAAAAATTTTGGTAAGTTTAAAAAAAAAAACTTTAAGGTGCTATAACAATTATTTAAATAAACTGTTTTTCTGCCGTTGTTTAGTTCACCCAGAAGAAAGATATATAATAATTTAATCCTTTTTTGGTTTTTTCTTTCAGTCAAGAATTACGAGGTGGATCTTTCCCGCCCTGCAGCGACAACACGTCCATGAAATAGGCTTAGAAATCCTCCTTTTTACTTTAAAAAAAATTCTTTTTTATTCCTTAAATATATATAAAACCATACCTCAAAATTCAATAACTTCGTTTCTTTCTTTCCCTTAAAAAAAAAAAAATCACAAAGAAAACGCTGTTTTAGAACATCCTAATTCAGGACACCACCTTAAAATTAAAATCGCCATTTAAATCGCTCGAGACTGGGACTGGAAAACTCGTCACCTTACGATCGCGTTCGTTTACTTATACAGGTCGGGGGAGTATCGGAAAATTTAAATTCCGCTTTGTTGCACGTAGCGGCGACATTGTTTCACCCGGAGTTTATTTATCATTGCATTACGCACGTTCTAAGGATGTTGATGCTCCGAGGCAAAACAGCGACATGATTCGAATTGTCGTCTAGCTCGTGAGCCGCTACGCATCTACCCGCGAATCCGGATATTTCATTCGCGATGTTTATGTTTTACGCGTCGATTGCGTTATGCGCGACTATTCGCATCGCTGTAATTTCCACGTTGCTTTATAGTTTTCGATTACAAACGGTTATTCTCGGTGGAGGAAAACGTCGGTTCGTGGTACAGGCGCGCGCGAGACGAGCGTAATAATATTCACGAGTGTGAAATTGCAAATGATCGGTGCAGTTACGCCGGGGATAGCGGTACGATTAAACGAAACAGGCGCGAGGAAACGAACCTGGAAACTCTTTCGATGGTAGTGATATTGCTTTTGTAATTGATTCGAATTAAATCGAATTGCGATTGATTCGAGGTATAGTAATTTTTATCGAACCGCGAAAAGGAATAATCGGAGCGAGCAACGAATAGAGCAACCGATAGATTGGTCGAACGAAACGTCGGTAGCTAATCGATTTGAACGCGCGAAGATTTATTTCACTCCGTAAGCCATTTGCAAGTGCGATACGTGGAATACGTAGGAGAGACGGTGAAAATGAATCGCTCGTTTTCTTGCATTTAGTAGGTTGCTGAACGACAAAATGGAAAGTTAGGCGTAAAGAAAGAATGGTAGACGCTGGAGAAGCCTCGTAGCAAAAGGATGTACAAAGTTGACGGTACCTGGATAAAATGAAAGCGACAAATAACGCAGGGTTTACGACGTATAACCGAGGGAATGTAATTTTTAACACTAGAATTACCGATAGTTAACGCGAAGCTATTTCTACCAAGACCGGTCGAAATGACTTTAAAAGATACGTAATAATAGAATATTTTTGTATTTATCGATTTATTACTTTCTTACAGAAGCAATTCCATGTTATGTAGTACATCCTTGGTATTATTAATCCATCTAGGATCCCTAAACGAGGGTCGACACATTTATAAAATCGTAGAACCAGTCATTTTCACTGGCGTGGTATTTCTAGCGTCAGCATCTAGCGGGAATTTTCCTGATAACTGATATCGTCATATCGAATGATGTAAAAATTTTAAAAACGCGTGGCAAGTTGTAGAAAACGAGGAAACTGGTTAATCGGGGTTCGATAAACGGATCGCAGCACCTTTTCATATTTTGACAAGTACCAGTCATTTTGAGTAGCCTCGATACAAAATTATTTTCAGTTTGAATACAGTTTGAACAAAATAAAATTCATTACATTATTCTTTTAGCTATCGTTGCGAAAGTCATCACATTGCGAAAAAAGACACAGTAGGAATTTAAAAATAAAATCGTAGAACCAGTCAATTTGACCGTTGCGGTAGTTCTAGCGTTAAAACGCAAACAACGTTCCCTGTTTGCTTTCAAAATGCGACTTGGTCAGCTCCGCAAGAAAATCGATCGTAACGTAATATCGCGTCGCGTTTCTCCGCGTCGATGAAAAGTAAAAGAAAGGACGAAAGAAAAGAAGAGAAAAGAAAGAAAGAAGGTTAATACCACGGGTCGGTTGTTCGATGATATTTTAATTCGACGTTATTAGCGGTAATTTTATTTTACCATATAAAGGGCAGACTTCCATTAGTACTGTAATTGTGGTTGGCGCTCGTTACGCGGAACAGAAAGAGACGGATCGACCGGCTCTTCTTCGTCCGCCGCTTATGACATTCTTGTTACTCTTTCGACGAGGAAGAAGAAACGCGTTCTTCGTCTGCCATCGGTGCACCGCCAGTCCCTTCTAGCCGCTGTTTTCTTCCGTTCTTACCGCTTGCGTGCTTAAAATCCAGCTAACCTAGGTCCCCGTCAAGCGTGACGGGACTACGATGAATGGGACAAGAGTCTTCTTCCTCGTCGCCGATGAATGAGACAACAGTCGTACGCTCTTCTGCCTCGACTTCTCAGGAACTGGTCGATGTTGGTCGCCACTCGTTAAGCTACTCCGTACGTTCCAAAGTGACTGCGTTAATTCGTTATATTCCTCGTATATTTCTCGTACATTTGCATCCTCGTTTATTGGCTGCGCCGTTTCTTTGTTATTCTGACGCATTTGCGGTCCACCCGATGTCCCTCGAGCGAATACGAAAGCGCAAAGCGCGTTACCAGCAAAGATAGATAGGTCAGCGTGACATTTTAGCGAAAACGAACGAGCAAACGGAGGATCGTTTATCGAGTTTGCCTAGTCGCTGAGGTTTCTTCTCGCACGACGGATTCTCCGGTGGAAGGAATCGCGCAGCTCGGAATAAAGCAAGCGACGCCAATGTGTTTAGGATGCTTTTCGTGCGAGGAATCGACTCTTGGACGTTATCTCCGATGTACCATAGATCGAGGGGAAGAGAGCATGTTCTTGGAACTTTTTACTCTGCCTTCGTCGTAAACAAGTGAATGAAGGCACCAAACGAACCTGTCTCAACAGCATACTCCGCAACCATGTTTGGCAAGCCCAAAACGAGACACATGGTCCACGCGAACTTGGCAAAAAACACCTGCACTGACCCGTAATTCACGGCGGAGCGGAGATGGTGGAAAGCGTACCGTTCGTTAGTGGTCGAAGGGTGGACGCTGGCCGTTGAAAACATCGGCGCTAAACACACCTAATCTCGGTTACGTGACCGAACGAATGAATGAGCTTGGTGCCGGTATAGAGACTCTGGAGGGTACCACTTAGACGGGAACGAGTATGCTATCAGTGTGCCGGTTATCGCAAAAAAGCCGGGAATAACGCGGCTGGCTGGCGCTGCCGGTTCTTCCTCGCGATCAACAATGGCGATCACGTGTGCCGCGGCGCTTCGTTTTGCGCGCGTGTGCGCTTCCAACGTGTTTCTGTGTATGTAGGTTCGTGCGTATGTCGCATAGTCGTGTCGTCGGTAGCCGACAAGATCCCATAGACGGTGCGAGGGGGTTGTAGGAAGGGGTTAGAGGCACGCATGAATGGAAGCTTCATTCATGTGGTCGGTCGGCTTTCCTCGTATACACGCCGCGCCGCCCCGCTTGCCTCCGCCTTCTACTTTTGTTTCTATCGCGGGGCCGAGCGTCGATGTTACGCGCGCGCGTTCCTCCCGCGAACAATGCGTTTCAGCAGCGCGTTGCATCAGCTTCCTCGCGTTCACTCCAGATTTACCTTACTCTCTGGATCTCGATCATGGCCAAGATACCAACGCGTAAATTAATCGACGCGCATACCTTCTACCTTCGGACTTTTACCTTTCTTTTCCCATTTTTCGATACTCCATCTCGCCAATTATCTATCGTTTGCTCGATACCTGATCGTTATTGGGGCTAACGCGTGCAAGTTGCAGCGATCGCGTTCGTAAATGACACGTTCCTGCGATCTACGGCCTCGATCGTCCGGCGCGCCTCTATCTTTTTGAAATTGAAGTCGTTCGCCTAGTTGCCTCGTGAGATCGCAACGCGAGATCAGACTCGATCGGAGCGTACTCGGTGTACGTTCTTTCGCTGCGAGTTTCGAAAACTCGTGGCACGAACGAAAAGCGGACGTACACGTTGTTTCGCTTTGCCTCGTTGCTAGCTGAAAACGTTTGATCGTGTTTCTTAAACGCGATTCTTAATTCATTCGCATCCAAGCACGGATTGTTACGCGCGCTGCGACTGCTTTTTATTTCAGTCGCAAAGTACTTTTCAGATGCGAGAGATCGCGTTTGACCCGTTTGTCGGCATCTCGCCTATATCGGTTTATTATTTTCTAAACAAGCCTTACTTTCGTTGTGAAAATCTTTTCAACCGCCACTATGAGTAAGTACCGTCGATCCTAAGGAAACTTAACAAATTCAAATTTAAAAAATATCCAAATTTTACGATGTAAACTAAAGCGATGCGTCGCACGCTTATCTGAACGTACTCGAAGAGGAACGTTCTTTAAATGCCATATTTCCGATGTGCCATTACGTATCGACCATTTTAAAGAATTCCACGAGAAACAATATCGTTTAATTTCCATTTTAATCTAAATAATCTTTTTTAAATAAATGATTTCTACTTTTTCCCTCTGTTATAAAGAACGTAGGATGCGACGTTTGCGAGGTAACATCGTCTGCCAATCGTTTTGGACAGTACATTTTCGATAAACTCCATGAAGAATTCGGATGTCATTTACTGCGTCTTACTGATGCCTTCAAACGGCTCCTTAAGTAGGGCCACGATGCAAATGGTTTAACCGATAGCTTTCTTCTCCGTTTGAACAGTCGCTCGGCGTAAATTATCGCTTTCTACTCGGTGCAACGATCTAGCGCGCCGATCGACGCTCGGAACGGCGATGCATGCGGATTAGACGCTTCATCCTTGGAGCGCGATTGAGCGTAAATCGGGGGCGTTAGGAATAAAACGATCGTCGTGAGAAACCAGAGTAACCTATTCTATGCTCGATTATCATTCGGGTCACGGACTTTTGCAATAAAGCGTTCCAATTATCTGACTGCGTTTTTACGTCGCGATCGAGACAAGTTTCGCAGAATGCAAATTAATACTCACCGACGAGAATCAGCGGATCGACCACGGTGCGACCTTTGTCACGGATCGATATCGTTTAACAGCAGCTTTCCCGTAGAAATACATAATCGCGTGACAGGCCAAGTTCCTCACCAGTAACAATCGAGAGGCAGGAACTCGTAAATCAAGGCTCGATCGTGCAAGCCGGATAAAATCATCGTGCTCGTGACGCTAAAGATAAAGGTGCGAATGTGTGCGCGTTACCGCGCTCGTACACAGTGATTCATAGAAGGCGTTCGATTTTCTCGTCTTTCCGATATTCCAAAAGAAGCAGAAGGTTAGTGGTTCGCGATTCATCTCCGATCATCTACTTTATCGAATACAAAAGACGATTACGTCTCGACGAAACTTTGAAAACATTATTTCATTTCGCGTCCAACTTGCTCGTGTAAACGCAAACTCGTATTGTCCGCGACGATGGAGAAACGATCGATAGGTTGTCCGTGGATTACGCGAACTCGGATTACGATACGAATCGTTTCTCTTTGGACGCCGCGTGGCACGACTCGTTCTTTTCGCGACGTTTCCTTCTCGTTTCGTATCTCGTAAACCACGAACGGTAATCGGTGTTGGTCGATTTCGTTGGAATCGCTCTGTAGAACGCATACTCCGCGGCAGCGATAAATAAACGCTGGGCCGGATCGTTTTATATCGAGCTGCTATCTCGAGTTTTCCTTCTCGACTGCTGCCAGGCTCGTCTTATATGGGATAAGGGCTGCTTATGTGCGGCCACGTACGTATTCATATAGGATCGTTTGCACGTCGCGCGGAGACGCAACCGCGTCTATCTTTCCCCGGTTACGAGCGAAACTTAAGTACTCGTGCGGTTTGATGAATGGACCGTAGGACAGACGCAGGCACGTGGGTGGAATTACAGACGATTGGCCGTGCAACGTCGGCGCGATGGTTTCTTATTGGAAACGCGTTGAACGATGTACGGTGAACGATGGTTCGCGCGATACGAACGTTTCGACGTTTAAAGTCCGACTGCGTCGTAAACTCTGGTTTCGTGGAAAAGTGGCTGGTGCGCGGCTCGATCCGCTGGAAAAGCGTTTGGGGAAAGCGTTTCTGCAACTTTGATATTCGTCGTCGGGCGGACGTGAATTTTCACGCGAACGTTTCGCATCCGGCGTTAATCGAAAAGCGACGTCGTAACTCGCGGAAAGCTGCGACTTTCGGCTTCTTGGAAATAAGCAAAGCCTGCACTACGGTGCTATGGATATATAAAGGAAAGAACGCGCGAAATAGCTGGAAACGTTATCACGGCACCATGAACAAGTCGGAGAGATTTGCGATGGATGGCGCGTGTTACTATCGTTCGATTTAAAGAGAAAGTTATGGATCGTGCGGATTAAACGGGGCAAATTGTCGCCAATCGCCATTCTCTTTAACGATCCAATAAAATCTTATTCGCCATGCGCTTCGTTATCCAGCTTTTCTCAGATTACCGGCGTGCTCGGGCATCTATGCATCGCTGCAAACGTATAAACCTCTATTTACGATTATAGCGGCAAGAAGCCACGATATCTTGCGTATAAATTCCTTTGTTTTTGCCAGCGGCCATCCATCGTCTTCCAGCTTCTCTTCTTATTTACGATTTTCACCAGCTTCTTAGCGTTTTTACGCGAACCGCCGTTATTACACCGAGCTTTTCGACAATCCTGTTCCGTCTCTTTCGACGATCGTGTCACGTAAAATAAAAGACGGGTAGCTCAGACGAGGAGAAAATAATAACACGTAGAAAAATACAGAAGAGAGTTTATTTCTTGAACTCTGAGTTTACACCGACTGCGATTTCGTTCTGAGCTCCAGCCGTGACTTTCCAAGACCGAAGCTCTTACAATTTGACTTTCGGTGGGATCTGTTCCTTTTTTTCTTTGTCACCCCTCGATATCTCCACTACGTTGTAGGCGTACGCGACCGTTGCCACGCACCCCTTCTTCTAGAACATTCGGTGGAAGGACCGTGGGGATATCGATGACTGATTAGGCGATATGCATCGTCGCCAAGGCCGTCGCATCTTTATCTTCATCATCGGTCCATCGGATTTGAAGGGTGCCGGTCGTGACAATCGCCAGGTTAAATGCGGCGTCACCATCCTATCGCTTCGCATAGACACCGAGTGGTCTATGACCATTTTGTCTAAGACAAAAGACAAGGGGTTGCTAGGGGACGATCAACGAATTAACAGCAGTATGAGTTGAGAAGCCAGAGAGTGCGGATTGCGTTGTCGAGATAGAGTTGTAAGGGGTTGTTAAGGGAGAGAATTGCGTTGACGAGAATCGTTAATTAATTGTCTAGTTGTTTTAATTATTATACGTTTGTTGCAATTAGTTCACGTTTAATAATCATTGTTTTCTGTTTAATCAACATCTGTTCAATCCATTTATCATTAATAAACTAATCATAATAATTTGCGATACTACATTAATATATCGTTTATTAACACTAGAACTACCGATAGTTAACAGGAAGATATTTTTACCAAAACCAGTGAAAATGACTGATCTTGAAAAAATACCTGATAATAGAATATTTTTATAGTTATTGATTTATTACTTTCTTACAGAAGCAATTCCATGTTATGTAGTACATTTTTGGTATTGTTAATCCATCTGGGACCATAATCCCCAAAAGAGTGTTGACAAATTTATAGAATTGTAAAACCAGTCATTTTCACTGCTGTGGTATTTCTAGCGTCAGCATCCAGCGATTTAGCGATCGATCCGGAATTTTCCCGATATCTGATATCGTCATATCGAATGATACGCGGTAGAAATTTAAAAAACGCGTGGCAAGTTGTAGAAAACGAGGAAACTGGTTAATCGGGGTTCGATAAACGGATCGCAGCACCCTTTTACACTTTTACAAGTACCAATCATTTTGACTGGCATCGGTGTAGGTAGCTTTGATGCAAAATTATTTCCAGTTTGAATACATAAAAAACAAAATAAAATTCGTTATATTATTTTTTTAGTTATCCTTGCGAAAGTCGTCGCGTCATTGCGGAAAAAATATAACACGAAGTAGGAATTTTAAAATAAAATTGTAAAACCACCGATTTGACTGGTGTGGTAGTTCCAGTGTTAACCGTTTTCGAAAAGCATTCATTCGGTATTCGAACAAGCGAACATTTAAATTTTCATGATTTTCAAACCGTCGAATTTTACGCATTCCTAGGAAATAAGTGCAAAAATGCACAGCATTCGTGCGTAACGTACGAAGATCTACAAAATATCTACGAGAAATATTTACGAGACGAAAGAAACTCTGCTTAGACGCGATCGTTTGCAAACAAATACGCTTTTGCACAAAAGTCCTCGGTCTAATAATTTTTTTCCTTCCTTCAACTTCATTCGTTTCGTGTCCTCCGCGCGTCCTTCGAACGATAAGCTTAAACTATATCGCCCTCGCGAATCGAAACGGAGCGTGAACAATTTTTCCTCCTTTTCCTCCGATACTCCTGCAACTTGTCGCGACGACGAGACACAATTCCCAAAGACGAATCCGCGTTTCCCTGGCACACGGCAAACTTCTTTCCATGGTATACGCTTTGAAGTAGCTCGAAAGAAACGAGGAATGTTTACGAGGTTCGCTCGGCGTCGGTGTTCTCTTCTAGGAATGTACGAGGCACCTCGAGTTGCCGGACGTTTCTCGTTCGACGATCTTATTTGTAGAGGCAGCTATTATCTTCGAAAAACGCGGCTGAATAATGTCCGGGTTGACGATGCGCTGCTGCTGGAATACGATGTTTGATGAATGAAGGCGAAGAAGAAGCAGCGAACCAGACGAACGAGGTCTGGCTGGCTTCCTCTCAATGGGAAGAGTAGTCGGCCGGTCGCCTTTTTAAAGGCTCGATCCCGCGTCGTTAGCCACTGATAATTCGTTCGGTCGTTTTGTCCGTATATGGCCGGCCAACGAATCGAGTTAACTCGTATTTATTCCTTTTCTTGCCTCCCCGTTGCTTTATGATGTCTACCCTCGTGTCGTGTAATTATTAATTCTCCGGCAAAAACAGCTTTGTTCCATGCTTTTAGGCTACGGAGGTGTTTGTCACATTTGTATAGATGTAGTATCTAAATAGTCTAGAGCAAGGACAAGAAAGGATGTTTTATTCGAAGTTAAGTTTAGTTTTGTTTTAACAAGCGATACCCAATATTAAAAAATTGATTACGATATCTTCGTACGTCTTATTCCGACACTCGGCTCTCAACTTCCGTCTTCTCGGGTCAAAAAATGCCGACCCTCAACCCTAGCATCCTTCTCCCACTCTTTTACTCGTTTAGCTTTGACGTCACCAAGGCATACGCTCTTACTTACACTCTCTCTCTCCTTCTCTCTTTCCCAGCACTCTTACGATCTTTAGTTTATACCTTAAATTTACAACTTATACTATCCCGAGAAACTCGAACTTAAATATACGATAGACCAAGCGTATACCCCCCTCTTTTTTGATATTACATAGATATCGGCGTTAGTCTCGAGATAAAATCCTCAGCTTTTGGAATGAATTTTTGCGCGAACCGAACGCGTTTGTTAGAAGAAACTCTGTCGAAGACTCGTCGTCGGTACCTGCAGCTGGCAAAACTTTTGTCTCGTTCGGCCAATTAAACTGGTACGCGCGTTCCGACACTCGAGTATCCGCGTGTTTATGTAATTGCAGGAATTCAAACGCAAATACGCGAATCTCGTTTGTGTACGT
Source organism: Bombus affinis (assembly GCF_024516045.1). NCBI lineage: Eukaryota > Metazoa > Arthropoda > Insecta > Hymenoptera > Apidae > Bombus > Bombus affinis. Next base: position 16,118,841 of record NC_066349.1, on the reverse strand, counting down.
ACACGCGAAAATATATGTAGGAATTAAGTTACACGCGTTTGAATTGTGCACGTACCTGTACGTGTCTTTGTAATTCAGGTTTACACGTTGAAATGCGTGATCTTTAATATTCATATTAATACGTGGCAATTATCTGTTCTCGTTTCTAGGAATTTCATCGCGATCGCGATTACTTTATTCTCGAGGATTCGCAAACCTGGTCGACGTATTCGGCTTTGACAAATTTCCTTTCGTCATTCCTGTCGCTGTTTATTAGGTCGTCCGAAAAGTTTCTTTCCTTTTATAAAGAAATAATGGATGCACGACATTTCTTATTTTATATTATTTTTGTCGAATTACCAATGGTCCATTTTGTTCTATCAAAATAAAGATCACAACGTCCGGTAGATTAGGTTTCACGTTTGTATAAAGATGCGAAGTTGTAAAGGACGTGTCTGTAAAAGAAGGACACTTTCCCGACAACCTAATACCATTATCGCTAATTGATCAAATAAATTTTCCACTGCTGCCTCAGACGTCAGTCTCGGAAGACCGAATATTTTTAAATTCCCATAAATGTCATTTGCCAAATTTTCTCGTAGATATCGTTCGTGAAATTTTACAAAAAATTTAATTTTCCTATACCGATGCTACTTAAACCATTATTATTCCACCATTGCTGTTAATCGATAAAATGGAACATTTGCTATCGCGAAATACAGTCTTGAAAGACCTTTAACTCTTCGAAAGCTGCATAAATTTATCCGCCGAGGAACTTCGATATCCCGGGAAATTATGCTATCAAAGTTTCAGTCAATGTATAAAGCGAAAAGCAGAGGATCCTAGAATAGTCGCCATCTGTTTATGAACATCTTGCATCAACGTTGCTAGCGAACTTAATAGCAGGTAGATACATCTCAGGAAAACACTGGAGAACAGTTGCAAACGTATGCAAAATTATTTTCAGTTTGAATACGTAAAAAACGGAATAAAATCCATTATATTATTCTTTTAGTTATCATTGCGAAAGTCATTACATCATTGCAGGAAAAGATGTAACAGGAAGTAGGAATTTTAAAATAAAATTGTAAAACCAGTTAATTTGACTGGTGTATTTTATGGTATTTTTAGTATTAGCATCTAGCGATGTAGCGATCGATCCGGAATTTTCCTGATATCGTCGTATCGAATGATACGCGGTAAAAATTTTGAAAACGCGTGGCAAATTGTAGAAAACGAGGAAACTGGTTAATCGGGGTTCGATAAACGGATCGCAGGATTCCTTTACGCTTTCGCAAGTACCAATCATTTTGACCGGTATCGGTATAAGTAGCTTTGATGCAAAATTATTTTCAGTTTAAATACGTAAAAAACAAAATAAAATTCATTATATCATTCTATCAGTTATCATTGCGAAAGTCATTACATCATTGCAGGAAAAAATGTAACACGAAGTAGGAATTTTAAAATAAAATTGTAAAACCGGTTAATTTGACTGGTGTATTTTATGGTATTTTTAGTATTAGCATCCAGCGATGCAGCGATCGATCTGCAATTTTCCCGATGACTGCTATCATATCGAATGATACGCAGTAAAAATTGTAAATGAAAAAAATGTAACGCGAAGTAGGAATTTTAAACTAAAATCGTGAAACCATTCGATTTGTCCGGTGCGGTAGTTCCAGTGTTAACTAGCGCGAGTAAAGCGGTTCGTTGGGAATCGTCGTCCGTCTCTGCCTCGTTAACTGGTTAATTACGTTGGTCGATAAAAGCGTCGGATGAAATTTTACGAGGTAGACTATACCGTAAAAAGATTTTCCGATTTGCAGTCTCGTTTCATTTGCTTCTCGCGCCCAAGGTTCTCGCGCTTCGTACCATGACGGCGTGGCGTGATTCACGCGGCAATTATATTCGTTTAATAACGCGTTGCAACAATCGCTTCATGAATATTTCCTCGTTTTCTTGGCCATCGAGGCGATTCTGTGCGTCGACCAGCCGACAGAACCGGAAACCGACGACTTTTGTCGCGTTTCACCCACGATCGCCGTTGCTAATATTTTTTCTCGTCGATCTGCCGGTCGTTTGCGTACGCGTAACGATTAATAATCGTTTATTGGTCGTGTAACGTTCACTCCTACGCGACGTTTCTTCGAACCCCGCGGTCAGACGACACCCGGTGATTTACAAACCGGCTGGCTTTATTTAATAACGCGCCATAGTACGAAAGCTACCCGGAAGATCGTTCGACGAAAGACATCGACTCCGGCGCTTCGAATCGTTTGGTGTTTCGGAGACGGACGCAGTGGCGGCGACCTCCGGCGTTGTTGTTGTCGCGGTCTTTCGTTGTTCCATCGAAAACGCGAGTCCTCGAGTTACGTCAGCTGCGAACGCGTTTCAACTGCCAGGGAAATGTTGGAAATATAATCTGCAATCTCAGTTTCGATCGTTCGAAAGAAGAAACGCGTGTAATTTCATTGCTATTTTTATTATTAGTATCATTATCGTCATTAAGCAAACCTGTTGATACGTAAATGAAAAAGAAGGAAAGAATAGAAGAAGAAAGCGTTATATTAGTCCGAAATGTTTCTTTCTATGATTCTGAAATGTTTCTGTTTATAAGGAAACGATAGACGCGCAATGTTTTTTGTTTTATATTAGTTTATTGAATTATGCGCGAACGTAATAATAGCGTAGTATCGTAAACTATTATGATTAGTTTATTAATAATAAATGGATTAAACGGATGTTAAATAAACAGAAAACAATGGATATTTAATACGAACCAATCTTAACAACGTATTATAATTAAGACAACTAGACAATTAATTAACAATTCTCGTCAACGCAATTTTCTCTTAACAACGCCAACAACACTATCTCGGCTCTCTGACTTCTCAATTCATACTGCAGTTAATTCGTTTATCATCCCCTAGCAACCCCTTGTCTTAGCCTCGCTACGCACGTGCTCAGCAACCGCTTGTTTACAATCCGCACGACACCCCCCAGGCCCCCAACCACGATACTACGATAGAAATAGAACGAAATGGCTCATAGCTAATTCAATACAATAATGTATAACAGAAATTGTTGTACGTCAATTATCACCTTATAAAACGAAAGAAACTTTTCGGACAACCTAATGTAACGTCGTTGACGGGGTCCTGGGAAGTGTCGGGCTGATTATAAATAAGTGGTTGCGGAAAATGTGCGTGGTTGGGCTAAGACAAAAGACAAGGGGTTGCTAAGGGACAAAAACGAATTAACAGTCGTTGTGAGTTGAGAAGTCAGAGAGTGCGAGTTGCGTTGTCGGGAGAGTGTTGCCAGTGTCACGTAAAATTAACGATAAAAAAGGAGTAGCTGAGCAATAACTTAACTCCACCGTGCTTTTATAATTTTCTAGGCTTTTATTCGCCAAAATGATTAAGTACGATATTACAATGAAGCAACGAAGTTAAAGTAGTTGTTCAAACCATAGTCAAACTGTACACGAGACTAGTCTCGTGGTCGAATGCTTGCAGTTTTTACATGTTGCGTTTGTGGGTGTTGATGAGCAAAGAGAGGATCCTGATTGCCCCACGTAATGGGGAAAATGCAATGTCGAGCCATGCGCAAAGGTCGGGTCAAAGCCTAACGGTTCATTGTCAGGTGGTATGGAACGACGTGGATTTGGGTATGGTCGTTGTCACAGATCCCTGGTGACGTAATTAGTTGTCTTAATTGTAATACGTTATTGCGATTAGTTCGCGTTAAACAACCATGGTTTCCTGTCTAATCAACGTCTGTTTAATTCATTTGTTGTAAATAAACTAATTACAGTAAAGATCCTACGCTGATAAGATAAGGCAAACGAATGTCGCGGAGATTCGAAGAGGTCTGAAAATCCTGACGATTATAAAAATATAGCGCGTCTGTACGTTGTAGAGGATGTGTCTTACGGATGATATCGCGGTGATGTACAGACTTGGCCGAACGCGTCGTTCCACAGATAGCGCGGTACTGGGTCGCGTATTTTCATATTTTTCCGTAGAAAGTCGGGCAGGAAAAGCGATTGTACGAGGAAACAACCGTTAATGCGTTAATAATATAAAAAACGTAAGACGATAATGACCGGTGGCTGTTCGAAATTAAGAGAACAGGTACGGCTGATGGGTTCCGATCAAACCCGATTCCCACCAACATTCTTTTTCCACGCGTGTGCTCGGTTTTACGACCTTGAAACGATCACGGTGGTCGCCCCTCAAACGTAACGTTCGTTCGACTCTATCGTTTTACTTCGTCTCGCCTTCTCTCGGTTTTCCTCCATCGAGCACGCCGTTAGTCGCATCGATGAAACTTTCTCCCGTCCAGTGGTTTTCGAATTCTTACGATCGATCGTTTCTTCGTCGAATGTACGTGCGTAAGAGCGTCGGTTATCCGGCCGAACGATCTCTCGATTAATTAAGACGTACGTCCGTGCCAGAACGTAAAGCACGCTGCGTACGATGCGTAACAAAGGACCGTGTCATTGTGAAATCCCGACGGTCGCTTCCACGCGATATTTTCACTCTTTGTACGAGCTGATTCAGGTGTAGCGGCACCGGGTTAAGTGATTAATGGCCATTGTGGGAACGAGAAAGTTCGATGAACGTGGGGTATGCAAATCGATGCGGAGATTAAACGCCCTTTTTGGGAGAGGCTGGCATCTCGGCAGCGTAGATTTTTAGCAACAGGTATTCGCGGCGTAGGCTGTCCAAGAGTCGACGTATTTTCTTTTGGTTGTAAGGATATCACGCGTCTACGAGACTCTTGCCATTTATCTGCCATTTTCTACCGTTTTCTGACACGCGTCTCTGTCACAGTCGATAAACCGTTTTAATTCGTCGTATAAATCGATCGCTTCCGGCCAAACAATATCCCAACGATATTTCATCGAATCATATCTCTGTAAATTTCTTTAATCGATAACGTACGCCAATTGCTTCGAATTTGCCAGTCGAATTTTCTAAAGTAGCCCTCGTACGTTTAGTTTATCGCTCGAGTTTAGTTTCGCGGGAAAAGCGCGAGCTGCGGCTGATATATCTGCTGGAAGATTTTTCGTTTCGCCGGTAAGGACAATGTCCGGACGAGATTTTTCCCTTCAAGCACCGTCTTACGTTTACAAGCCGATCCATCGTCGCTCGATGCGATACACCGACCGTTTAGTCCGCGTACCATGCCCCTAGACGAGTCAGAGGAACCAAAAATATATCTCAAACAGGTATATAGCAATCGTCGTAGAAATAGAATAGGCGAGTTTACGGATCGACGCGAGACAACGAGGCGTTTCGTCATCGCGGCTCGCGTTTTCACGAGAGAGAAAGAAACGAGAAGAAAGAGCGCGTAGCGTTGCGTGGTTCGACGTCGCCTTTTCTAAATTCCGTCGCGTAACAATGCTGTGTACATACTTGTTTAATCGCTAGGGATATCGAACAACGACGTATCGGCCACGGGTGGGCGAACTCGTTGCGAGGCTCGTTAGTCAATGGTCGATCGGTTGGCGAAGTAAGGCGAAATTCTGCTAGGCAAGGTTACGATGAAATAATGCACGGTCCGTGGAAGGGAACACGAGTGGCAACGAGATATTTTTAAGAAAGATCCGCACACGTCGGTTGGATTAAAACGGAGAATGTAAATTTGGCTGATCGGTACAAGAGTCGTAAAAAAGGAAGCAAAAGACCTTTTCTTTTTTGCCTCTCTTCGAATTCCCTTGAAACGATTAATAATCCGAATTATACGAGCTACGGGTATTTATTGTTTAACACTTTGACTGCCACTTGACCGACCACGGTTTCTCCTGTAACGCCACGGTGGTCATTGGTGACCTGTGCGATTGAATTTTTTACAATTGTAAAAATTGTATGAAAATCGACAGATAGGGCATTTTGAATATAACCGATAAATAGAAGATACTTTGAAACGAAAAGTGTCCCATCGAACGATTAAACGTTTTTATTAGAACATCGATAAAAAAAATGAGAACAAATCTTGCATCTGACGGTGCACTGTGTTAAAACACTTGAAACATAAATGTGGCACATCGATGCAATCTGGACGATAGGTGGTCACCTTTTTGGTCAGATTCTTAGCAATTTTTGATCCCAACTGTTTAACATTTTTTTCACACCACTCTCTGCAAAATTTTCCTGCCAGATACGTTTGCCCTTCTTTCTTCCGCGTTTCGTGTCGCGATCTTTGTCGAATAAGAATATTTCACGGTTCCGGTGAATGGCACTGTGTAAGGTGCATCGCGAGTGCCATTCTAAAATCCGATACCTTGATTTTTGTTTTTGTTGCTCGTTTATAGAGTATCGTCGCGTTTGAAATCGATGCATTTAACAATAACTCTAAAGCTAATTTTATATACCACTCGAGGGTTCTTCTATGCGGTGTGGAATACGCTATCGTTCGATCCGATAAATCTACGGCACATTTTCCTCCGTTGCGATCTACCACTACCGTTGGTTTATCGCAAACGTAATTCTTTTTACCTCTACCATTTCAGCCGAATGTTTCGTCGAAATCGTAAAAATAATCGTAATACTGTTTACTAATATCTTCTACGCGTTTCAACGATATATTCCGCACGTTTTGCCTACGACGAAATAACGAATGCGAACGGTTTGTTGAAATAAACGAAGCCTTGTTACAATATGTCGCTATCAACTGTTACCAAGCCGCCACGGTGGTCACCCGTGATCACCAATAAGATAAACGGTCCATCGAGGAAGAACGTTATCTTACATCGTCAATTTATTATTATTTTGCCATGATACGCTTCGAATGATAAAAATACTTCCGTGGCGTTCTCAGCGAAACGTGTGATTTCGGCGTGGCAGTCAAGGTGTTAAGAAATATATTCCAGGAATATTTCCAGCAACAAATTCCTATCGTATATTACCATCGTTCTTAACAGAATTCTGCAACAGAGTATATAACGAATAAAGTTTGACTTTGAATCTCGAAGATGCTTGAAAACATCGATTTAACGGAATTTCTAATTCTTTAACCAACCGTTAAATCCGCGTACTAGATCCTCGTGAAACTTGCGACACGCTGCTAGTTACACGTTCACCCGGTAATAGAAACAAAATTCGTTCGAACAAAAGTAAAACTCGGTTAGTGCTGGGCTTTCGGCGTTCGCTACTTATCCTTCCACAGGTGGATCGGAGAGACGAAACATAGACCAACTGCAACGGTAGTAACGAGCAGTGTCGCAAATGAAATTGTAACGTTAGGTGAGAACAGGATGGTGTGGACGAGTGGCGAAGGAAGAAACGTGCGATTTCGGCGTGGCAGTCAAAGCGTTAAAACGGAATTTGAAACCGCGAAACCTGACAATGAGAGTAAAGAAACGGCTATATATCGGACGAAATAATACGCAAAGTTACCGTTAGCGTTTAAAAATATCTGGCGTTTCTTACGTTCGTTTTTCACGTTCGTTAACGTTAAAGAAAGAAGGAACCGTTATCGGTATTTACGTGATACGATCGGACGGAATGGTAAATCGCGCAACTGGCGCGTATAGCTTGCCTCCGTACGCGGTGATTCGAAAAAGCTGGCAATCGATCAAACGGATAAATATTAAGCAGTTTCGTTGTAAAAGTAAAAGTTGCACGACGAGATGGTTACTCGCGGCCGACGGTATTGAAATTTATTTAAATCCGGCCGCGCTCGGAAGGATAAGACATCGAGGAGGATGCTCGAAGCGAGGTGAACGCGACGTTGCGAGCCAAGCGCAGCTTCTTAAATCGTTCCTGTCTTGTTTTGATTAATGGCACGGTAGTCTCGGTTTGCTCGCGATACCGCCTCTAATTGCAGCTCTTTTTTCAACGCGAACGCTCAGTTTGCATAGGTAAAACGTTGTTCCTCGAACGGAGAGTAACGAGCGACCGGTTGGCACCGTTGGCAGGGTCATTTACGAACTGCGTGATCGATGCCATTGGCACGTACTTACGCGTATTTATCTTTGCTGGCTGCCACGAAAATTTCGCTTCGTCATTTTTAATTAAGAGAACCCGTCGCAGCGTGGTGGCGCGTTCTCATTTGGTTATCAACGCCGCGATCGATTCGTAATTACGTGGGCAGAACTAGTTTTATATTCGACAACTACATCCTGGCTTCAACCCTTTTTGCGAATGCCTTTTATGGCTGTACGCGCGCGTCCACTTTTCTCCTCGCGTCAAGCATCGCTTAAGTCAAACGGCCGATACCGCGTTCTCATTTACATCGATTTCCTCCGAACGCAGCGATATCGCTTCCAACATCGCTGTCGCTTTTTCTATGTCAACCGCGACGTTCCGTAAATATCGATCTCTATATATACGTGGCAACTGGAATCGCGATAAATATTCCCAAAAATATTTTCGTATTCCGTCGTTGGGATATTTCCGTTAATCGTCCGGTGACGTATAAATACGCGAAACGATGCCTCCGAACGGATGTCCTCCGATTCCTAGCGAACTGGTAAGCGTGATCTATTTATTCGGGTCGAATTTGTCGGCGACCTTCGCGTTTTCGGTCCTCGAAAAAATACGTTTGTTCGTATCGCGTCCGATTCGTCTCGCTTCTGTATATTTTAGGAGAAGCTTTCGGATCGTAACGCGATTCTAAAAGCCACGCACATGCCACGGATCTAAAAAAAAAGATGCCAGCATTTTCTACTCGAGCAAGCTTACCTTTCATTTCGATCGGTTACAGGCTTTCGCTATTCGATCTGCGAGCGAAAATAAAGAAGGTACGTCGCGTCTGTAAAATTTCGCCACGGACGACTTCGTTGTAAAGTTATAAGAAAATCTATCGTAGGAAAAACGAGGCGCGCGCTTTTCGTACAATTTCCATGTTTCGACCTCTCGCGAATTATTCGCTGTAACTGTCGCGACGAACGAAGCGTTCTACGACTCAATATTGATATTCTGTGGGACGGAAATTCGCGTTGGACGTGTATCTCGGTTTTCTTTCGATATTTCCTTGCCACTTCGTAACGAAGCGTTTGTAGGAAAATCGTATTTAGAAAGCTCGTTACTTGCGTTTTACCGGTTACTCGCGGTTCGTCGAGTACCTGGTGCGACGTTTATAACGAGAATCGTTTGGGCCAGCGTAACAGGTTGCGTGAAACTGCATCGAAAAATTGTCAGTTTTGCCGTTAAACGCAGAACGCGTAACGCGGGGAGACGCGAGAGTGGCGAGCGTGTGGGTGCCAGTATTTTCGTTCTAACCTAATTCAGTAGTTCTAAGGTTACACGGTGGCTTCCTAAATATAAAATCTAGCACGAGCTGTAAAATACTCGATATGTATCTCGCGCGTCTCTTTCCTCGTTTCTTTTTCTCTATACGAGACGACGCTTCGTTATCCGATCGTTTCGTTACCGTTTCGACGAACGTCAGCGACGCGACGTAGCGTTTTTCCGCGCGTTACGACCGACGCATCGTCGACCTCGCGAATTACGCGCCCGCGTTTCCCAAGGATGGCAATTTCCACGTAAACCGACCGAGAGACGCGCCAAAACGTTTAAATTACTAGTACGACGAATTTCTAGGCAATCGGAGATTGAACGGCGATTTCTGTACGTTGCGCGTTGCAGCTACGAGACGCGACTGTTCGACGCACGTAAATTTGCCGATCCGATCGCGCACGAGACAAAGGCGTATCGACGCTAGCGACGAGAAGGTGGATCGCGTCAAGCAGCCGGCGATCGATTCGGACAGCCATATTTTCTGGAATTAGCGGAGAGGAAGGGTCGGCTTGATCCGCGGAGATCGCGATCGCGAGAGGCTTCTTTGGAATAGCGGGGAGGGGGGCGATCGAGAGGCACACGGAATCGAAGGTGGGTACCGAGATCGGAGGTGGGAGAATTTCCACATCGAGAGAGCTGCCAATCGCGATCGGCGGGTTTTACCTGCAGCCGCGATCGCCCATGCAACCAGAGACAGATTGCAACGGTGAAATAACAGCGTTTCTCGCTCCTTCCTTCTCTCCCTTCTTCCTGGCTATCCGCCTATCGACATTTACATTCGGGCATACCAGCCCGGGGAAAAGTTTTACAAACGCGTCTGCGTCTCTTTCTCTCCTTCTCGAATCGTCCAATCAAAGTTCCAGAGAAGTGGCTTGTGCAAGTGACACCGACTGGTATTATATACACGGTGTCCCCTATTCCGAGCGTTCCTTTTTGCCTGGCTTCCTTCGGGCAGATCGTTACTATCGGTGTCCGCTCTGTTATTCGAAAAGATCGCTGCAAGCACCGTTTCTTTGCCCCCGTGGAAACCTGGTTGCGGTAACGCGAATTTTAACGATCGCTCGAAAGTACTTTGACGGAACGAGCCTTTTTCTTTCCAACGTTCGTACCATGAATAGTTTTAGCTGCTGGCTGCTCGCTTGTCGTAAGTAGCAGCCAACGAGGGCGATACTTTGGTAACGACGAACACAGAAGTTCTCTTTGTCGAGTACCAGCGTAGAGGATAAGCTTGTTCGTCTTAGCTTCGAACGTGCTCTTCGATTCCAGAGGAGATTAGAATTTATTTGCAACGCGATCTCGTCGAACGCGGTACGATAAGTTGCAGGCAAATCTCCACTCGAGCGAAAGATTTTACTTTTGGTTTCAGCGTGCAGCGAACAACGTCAACTACGAAACTCGGGTGTAATTTCTTGCGACGTTTATGTCGACGGATCGGAGGCGAGCGACGGCTGTAAATTTAATTCGTAACGAGAATGTAATTCGCGAACATCGTATCGATTCAAATTTTCCCAATTGCGTGCTCGAGTAGTACAAACATTGACGTACAAGCGTCTAAACGCACGATCCCTCGGATCGATGAACGCGAGTCGCGAGGAAGCTTGCAAGCTCTTCGAACGTTCGTCGATGAACGAGTTCGTCGAGATGAGTGTTAGGTTGTCCGAAAAGTTTCTTTCGTATCATAAGGCGATAATAGCCGAACGACGATTTCTCTTTTATATTATTTTATCGAACTGCGCGTGATCTCTATTATTACGTTCGTGCACAATTCGATAAACTAACATAAAACCAAAAACATCGTGCGTCTATTATTTCCTTACAAAACGAAAGAAACATTTCGGACAACCCGATACATAATGCTTGGTTGTAATAACATCGTGGCGAGTATTTGATGGTCACAGCGCCGAATGTTCGAGTCTACGGGTACAGCGACAGGAAATCGAGAGAACGATCCGGGACAGAGAGGTTCCTGAAACTTTGCAAAGAATAGGCGCGTTCCGTGTACCTACGTGGCAAAATTATGGCAAATAAATAACAATCGAGCAGTTCACAGGCCACGGTGGTCAACGTAATTGCACTTTTCGAAATTGTCGAAAGCGGTTCGATGCTCGTCTTACGTAATTTCTTCTCTCTTTTTCGCTTCTTTTCGATTTAGCGAACAAGCGACTACGAACCGGCAACGACGATATCGTCGAACGAGGTCGTGCGAGACGAATTTTTATCAGAAAACAGTACGTCACGAATACGAAATAGCGCCGCGTGGACGTTACCGCCGAACATGGACTCGGTTTTACGAGTTTTAATAGGAAACGCCTACGTCGATGACAGACTCGTAGATGAATTGCGTCAGTCGTCGGTTCCAAATTAAAAGTAGTATACCTTGAATAGTTTCTCGAAGGGAAATGCCAGGAACAATTTAACGGTATTGGTAGCCCAGAGCTTGGTATTCCTTTCACAGATTTCTACGGTGCGTGGGCGATCCAATTGGCCTAACTGCGCGAGGTGGTCCATCGTTGGCTTACGGCAAACGCTCGTTTTCTCCTCTTCGAGCTTCGTAAATGTAGTTTTAGAGACATCTTCCGATCGTCGCGCTCGAATTCATCCGTGTCTCGATGATCGTTTTCGTGTATATTCGAGAATCGGATACAACGATCTACGTTTGATCGCCACGACGGACATTACGACGAGAAATTCAGAAATAACGCGCACGTGCTGATGCGTTCTCGTTTCACGAAAATTCCACGTCTGCTTTTTGCGTCGAAAGGAAGAAATATTCTTCCGCGTTAGCCGTAACTCGTCTCGTGCTATGCGTCGCCTAGTAATGCGCTAGATGCTCGTTATTCGATTTTTACGCCCTGTAACGACGATCCTTGCTCGACGACGAGAAAACACGACACGTACTTACGTTACGCGGATATCTCGAATTAACGGTCTCCGGTGCGATCTTTTCAAACGTTTCCTTTATTCGATGGAACACAAATTCGTTCTAACGTTCGTTTCAGCCGCTAACGCGTTTCCAAAAACGATCCGACAAACGCGTAATCGATGTTTACCGTCGTTCGATGGCAACGCAATCGCGTTGTGCAATGAACGATAAAACGAAAATTTAGATATAATTTGGCGGCGACGTTGAAACGCGAGATACGATTCGCAAGAAGTAGACGTACGCAAGAAACTGCTTGACAATTTCAGCAATTCCATGGACCAACGCGATGGATATTTGTACGGAAACACGATACGAGTAGAAGATAAGAAATATCGGCTTGATAAATATCGGAGCAGCGTTTTATACGTTTCTCGAAACGTTTAGATAATTCTCTCGAGTCGTAACGAGTTAATTGACGTGATTTAGGAGCTTGCCGAGAGCACGGAGCAGCCAGTGGCCTACGCCCTACGCTATCGGCCAGACATTCCACCGATATGGATTTGAATTTGCTGGCCATCGACCATCAAGGCAAAATCGATTCGCTATACGCCGTGCAAGTGCATAAACAAGTTTTCGACGTATGCCAGTCCGTGGTTATACCATCGAGGATACGTCCTTCGCGAGTTTGACTCGTGCACTCTTTTCGTCGACGAACCGGTTCAAACGTACTATCTCTCGCTGTATCGCCGGATAATTAATCCGCTCGAGCTATAGCGCGATAATATCCGATAACGGAAGCTTCGCTTTCCTACGTCTATCTTCTCGCATCTATTTAATAGTCGGGATTATGGCGAATCTAGCTTCTAACGAACTTTCGACCGGTCGTTCTTAACGGCTAAATAAAATTATCGCAAGCTCGCCGCTCATTTAGGAAACGAAGTTTACGCGCGTAACGAACAACGGGATAACGACGATCGTCGGTTGTCGGCTTTCGAAACTCCGACTCGTTCGAATCAACGAGTTTAACGAATAGTGTAGTATCGTGGATAAGTGGTGTTGGACGAATTGTAAACAAGCGATTAAGACGTTAAGATCAAGCGATTAAGATAAAGACGAGGGGTTGCTAAGGGACAAAAACGAATTAACAGTCGTTGTGAGTTGAGAAGTCAGAGAGTGCGAGTGGCGTTGTCGAGAGAGTGTTGCTAATGTCACGTAAAATTAACGATAAAAAAGGAGTAGCTGAGCAATAACTTAACTCCACCGTGCTTTTATAATTTTGTAGGCTTTTATTCACCAAAATGATTAAGTACGATATTACAATGAAGCAGCGAAGTTAAAATAGTTGTTCAAACCATAGTCAAACTGTACACGAGACTAGTCTCGTGGTCGAATGCTTGCAGTTTTTACATGTTGCGTTTGTGGGTGTTGATGAGCAAAGAGAGGATCCTGATCGCCCCACGTAATGGGGAAAATGTAATGTCGAGCCATGCGCAAAGGTCGGGTCAAAGCCTAACGGTTCACTGTCAGGTGGTATGGAACGACGTGGATTTGGGTATGGTCGTTGTCACAGATCCCTGGTGACGTAATTAGTTGTCTTAATTGTAATACGTTATTGCGATTAGTTCGCGTTAAACAACCATGGTTTCCTGTCTAATCAACGTCTGTTTAATTCATTTATTGTAAATAAACTAATTGCAGCAAAGATCCTACAATAGAATTGTTAACTTTATTTTTCAATTCATCGAGTCGATCGGCGTGCGTATGGCTTCCACGTGGCTCGTATACTACGCCATGACGTTCCACTTTTGTAAAATATTACGTCGTATTTGCGTGCTTTTTCTCCGACAATGTCATTTGCGCGAGTCGTTCGCGTTGTTAGCCATTCTCTGTTCCATGAAGTTTATCTTAGCCTAATCGGTGGAAAAAGCTTAACAACGTGAAACACCGCGAATGAGCATCGTGGCAGTCGACGCGTTGATTCGCGTTCGCGTAAAAGTCGTTCTCGCAATTGTCGTCGAAACAGAAATGCTGTTACGATGATGCGTTGCTGTCTCGTGCGACCAAGCCAGTTGGATATCGTGGAGGCGTATATTATATACCGCATAGGTTAAGCCACCCCGCCTACTTGCGCGTCGTGTCCCAATACCTGGCAGCAATATGTCAACAGCTACTTTCCACTCCGCTGGAGTGTCCTGGCATCGAGCTTTATCCACGACGCTCGTGGATCGACATTATGCCGGCTACTCGGCCATGGCGACAGCCCATGAGCATACAACGACATACAACACGCTTGACAAGCTGCCATTTTAACGCGCGATCACCGATTACGCAGGTTTAATACCCGCGCGAACAGAAAAGGGAAAAATCATTGCCGCCTCCAGCGCGTCCATTTACTTCCTTAACACTTTGACGGTGTCGTTGGTGATCCGAGCGCTTGAACTTGTTACAATTGTAAAAATTGTATGAAAATCGACAGTTAGGGCATTTTGAATATAACCGATAAATAGAAGATACTTTGAAACGAAAAGTGTCCCATCGAACGATTAAACGTTTTTATTAGAACATCGATAAAAAAAATGAGAACAAATCTTGCATCTGACGGTGCACTGTGTTAAAACACTTGAAACATAAATGTGGCACATCGATGCAATCTGGACGACAGGTGGTCACCTTTTTGGTCAGATTCTTAGCAATTTTTGATCCCAACTGTTTAACATTTTTTTCATACCACTCTCTGCAAAATTTTCCTGCCAGATACGCTTGCCCTTCTTTCTTCCGCGTTTCGTGTCGCGATCTTTGTCGAATAAAAATATTTCACGGCTCCGGTGAATGGCACTGTGTAAGGTGCATAGCGAGTGCCATTCTAAAATCCGATACCTTGATTTTTGTTTTTGTTGCTCGTTTATAGAGTATCGTCGCGTTTGAAATCGATGCATTTAACAATAACTCTAAAGCCAATTTTATATACCACTCGAGGGTTCTTCTATGCGGTGTGGAATACGCTATCGTTCGATCCGATAAATCTACGGCACATTTTCCTCCGTTGCGATCTACCACTACCATTGGTTTATCATAAACATAATTTTTGTTTATCTCTACTGTTTCAGCCGAATGTTTCGTCGAAATCATAAAAATAATCGTAATACTGTTTACTAATATCTTCTAGGCGCCACGGTGGTCACCCGTGACCATCAATAAGATAAACGGTCCATTGAGAAAGAACGTTATCTTACATCGTCAATTTATTATTATTTTGTCGTTATATGCTTCGAATAATAAAAATACTACCGTGGCGTCCTCAGCGAAACGTGTGATTTCGGCGTGGCAATCAAAGTATTAACATGTACGTACAACGATCAAATATTTGTCGAATCGTCGGCGAGGTATCTATCGTTTCGTATCCTTCGTTTCGTTTATCATCGATGACGTGAAGGAGACGAGCCTATTTCTTTACGAGAGACGATAAACGTTAACGCGTCGACTACCGCGCGAATGTCCGAGACACGCGATAGGTCGAAGCATATCTCATAACGTCCGATTGTATACTTTTTCGACCATGTCGTCTAAATAGTTTCTTTTCTTTTCTTTTTTTTTTTTTTTTTTTTTTTATTTGGAAGAATTTTACAATCAATTCTCATTGGGAATTCTGGCGTGATACTATGTCGTGTTTAGTAAGTGTTTATCGCGCGTTTGATTCTAGTTGAAACTAGTGCTTAAATCTAAAGGGTATTGTCTTTTTAGTCTGCGGATCTGATCCGTCGTGTCAAGTAATCGAGTAACAAGTGGTTTTTGGTGGTTGTTAACTCTTGTGTTATATCTATTACCGAATTTGGATATTTCTTCTTTAACTGTAGGTATCTTAAGGTCGCGGTGTATCGTTTCGTTGGTAACATACCAAAGTGCGTCTATTAAGGATCTTAGAGTTTTTGATTGGAATCGTCGAAGAATTTCTATGTTGGAATCGCTCGCTGTTCCCCATAGTTGGATCCCATAGGTCCAAACAGGTTTAAATATACAGCATTATTATACTCTGCACGCTTAAGTTGAAACGTTTGCCAATGAGCCAGTAGAATTTGTCTAAATAATTGAAAATTTGTTTAGTGCATAAAATTCTGTCTGTACCCTTTTCCGTCGTGCCGTAAAATTTGATAACGTGGGTCGTGGATGATCATCGTGGCAGACGCGACGCGTTAGGTGAACGAAGAAACGATTTTCAAAGTTTCGAAACAACTCACGTCGCTTTTGATAGAACGTAATTAAACAATTTCGCAATGTCGTTGGTTCTTTGAATTCGATCAGGGGCTCGTTTCGGGAAGAGTCTTTCCAATTGAACGACGATCGAGTCGTTGCAAGTTTCCGATCGCTAGAAATACGTTTCAGCGGCTCTACGAACGAAACTTTGACGCGAAGGGTCGTTTCTTTGCCAAGCGATAAATTCTAATACGCGAGTGGAATATCGGTATCGTTCTTAATTAAGAGAAAACAATTTTCCATTAATAAATTCTCACGGCATAGTCGGTATTTGAATATCAGAAGCGTGTTACCGTATTCTCCTACGCCTTCTATTCAAAGTCAGTAGGTGGCTGCTGTTTTCGAATATCGAGCTTAAAAAATGTGGTAATAGGTATATTTATAAAATATACTTTGTATAATATGCAAAGAAGAATTTGTGTTCCGATTCTGTCTCGCTGATATCGTCAAAAGCACGCAACGAAAACCGTAAACGCATGTTCTCACGGATTGTGCAATTTCTACACACGTAGGCAACGTTTTAAACTCGATCGCTATATAACCGATGCGATAGAGGACGTTTATACGTTTCTTGGCTCCGATGTACCGCGATACCACCGATGTAAACATCTTCCGTTAAAATTCCGCTTACAAAAGTTTTCCTTAAACATAAATCCGTGTTATACGTTTATTGTCTTCGAAGCAATAAACACACGGTTATGCGTCGCGAGTAACGTTATAGACTACACAACATCGCCTTCGATGTAAGCCTTTGTTCTTCCTTTTTATCGAAAGAAAACGTACAATTTGATTCGACGCAAAGTTCAGACTCTTCGATTCCACAATCTCAATGCATAATCATAACGTACTCGTGGCATATAACGTACCATAGTCGTGAGTGGTGGCGACGACGATAACAGTGCGTCAACGAGTACAGTTATGGCGATATTCTTATATTTTTAAATAAAATTGTTGAGAATTGTGGATCTTAATTGCCGAGATAAAAGTAAAGGAACGCTAAGGTTACACTTGGAATTCGTATTAAAATAGTTTTAGATTTATTTCAGCACTCTCTTTGTCTCGCCATCTTCCTACCACACTACCAACGTAACAGTTACATTCATCTGTTTTTCGAGACGTCGTGCACACATATATTTCACACACTCATATTCACATACACGTGTCACTACTACGCGGCCAATCTAGTCTAGCACACGAAATTATACATATCTCGATAAAAATATTATTAGGTTAATAAATTAGAACAGTTAATAAATTAGAACGTGAAACCAAGTCTGTGAAATGACGCGGTGTTTATCTCGATAGAACAAAATGGATCGTACGTAATTCGACAAAATAATACGAAACAAAAACGTTACGCGTCTATTATTTTCTCGTAAAACGAAAGAAACTTTTCGGATAACCTAATACTTTACTGTCACGAACCGAAGAGACGCGTTTTACTTACATCTCCTGTCTCGTCTCTGTTTTCGTGGTTTTCAAGACCCTCTTAAATATATCTGTGTATACGTACGTGTCACAGCGAAAAGAGGAAAAGAGCTCGGATAGCGATTCCTAATTTTACTATTCCATTGACCCGCCATTGCGTCATCGTTGTAGAATTTACGCACTGATCGATCAAATCCAAATATTCGCGTCGTTTTATATCTTTCGTACGACTACGAGAATTTGCTACCCGATATGAAAGAACTTCTTAATGTTTCGTCGCAAAATCCAAGTTCGCGCCAGTACCTTTTCTAGCTACTGTATTTGATGACTCGAGGGTCGAGAAGGTGACGTTAAAATGCCTCCGCGAGTAACACCGTGACTCGGGCTAAATTCCGCGTCAGCGTTTGTTACATCGTTCGATACGACAGGACGATTTGGACGACGAAATCGACGAACCAAGAATCGAATTTCCGATACGCGATGGTTATCGAACCTGCTCGTTCGTGCGTTAACGTATTTGACAGCCGGGACAAACGCGATCCTCTCTGTCGACTAAACGATACAACGCGCGACGTGCGTTCGCGAACACGCGATAGCGGAACGTGTAATAAATCGCGTACGCTAGCGGATGGACGTGGAGGAAAGGAGATGGCGCGTCGCATCGCGTCGTATCGTTCGATGCCACTGTGTGGGAAACTCGAGATGTCGAACACCGGTGGAGTGTTCGAAGCTCGTTAACCCGCGAGATAGCGCGTTATGTCGGATTACGCTGTTTCTTGGTCGTTACGCGTTCTCGGACAGCGAATCTGACCGCGGAATGTTCGCTTTCGCCGCGAATATTAATTATTTTACGAACGTTAATTCCACGAGCAAGTGAAGGAAACGCGGAGAGAGATTCTTAAGGCGGATGGAATCGCTTTGGACTTTCGAATCGCTTGTTTCTCGATCGGTTACTTCCGGCGCGCGATCTATTAGGTTGTTCGAAATGTTTCTTTCGTTTTATAAGGAAATAATAGACGCACAATGTTTTTTGTTTGTTTATTAAATTATGCACGAACGTAATGATAGAAATAGAACGAAATGGAACATATCTAATTCGATAAATTAATATAAAGCAGAAATTATTGTTCGTTTGTTATCGTCTTATGGAAACTTTTCGGACGACCTAATATTTTTCCCTTCCTTTTGCTTTCTCGTAGTTTTCGCGATTTAAGGGAAATTCGTTGTCCACCGTGCATTTTTCCAAGTAACAAGGACTAATATTCGCTACTTGAAAAACAAAGAAGCGTATAAATTACTTAAATGGTCAATTATGTTTTGCAGTGATGATTTTGTTTAACGATTTCAAATATCGTTTATACGAAACACCGAATTAAAAGTATATATTAAAAATATAAAAAGATATAGGTAAAATTAAAAACATTAAAGGCGACTAAAGATAAATAACACGACTTGAACGTGATATTAAATATTCCTAATGCATTTTAATATCTTTTTACAGCGTTCGATTATAACTTTATTTAGTCATAACTGATAGTGTAACTCTTGAATTAATTTTAACACCAGCAAATTGGTGTATTTTATTATACACTGTACTTTGTAAAAGCAGAAAAAGTGTCGCAATTAACTGACAACAACAACAACAACAAAAAAAAGAAAACTTGCCAAAGTCAAAAAGGGAGGTCTCCCCGTTCGATTGGCTAAGCGTTAGGTTACGATTCGTGTTTGCTTTCGAAGGAAGAATATCGCCGCGCTGCATTCTTGGCTACACAGCTGTTGATCATCGAAGAATTCGTACGAAAAATTAGAAACGCGTGGCGTGCCTTCTCTGCCACTTGTTGCTCGTGTACCGCGAACGAGTATGCGATTCGTTTTAACGTTGTCCGGTGGAATGTTCGAGGAAAATCGCGATACGGTTTATCAGCGCTGCTCAGCGATGGAAATCGAAGTACAGGGATAGTTTGAATAATATAGTATCGCGCGATAATACGAGTTATAAAACGCTGGAGCTTGTAGAAAGATAAAGGAAGAAAAAAAAAAAAAAGATAAGATACGCAAGTTGTTACGTGGTAACGCGCGATAGAAAAAAAAAAGAGTTCTAACGAGGAGTAAGTCTTTTTAAAAATTATTATGCAACGCATCGTCTGTTAGGTGTCAAAAGAACGAATTAACGAATTAACCAACGCGTAATCAACGGGAAAGCAATATTTATCGTTGGAATTTAAACGTTGCTCGAACAAGGGATCGGATGCTTTCGTACGTACAATTTCCTGGCAACAGCGTTTCCTCCGTATTAATTCGATCATGGCTATCTTTTTACTTAGCCAGAGTTTCAGGAACATTAACTCGAAGATTTACGTTGGCATTTCCTCTTGCGCGCTGGCTGCTGCTTTCTTCGAAACTTTGCTACATTCGACTCGTTACTCGTGCATACGTAACTGCGTCTGTGCTACATTTCTGCCAGTTAAACGGATAATTGCGGTCGGCCGTGTCCAGCTTAAAGGCATATGGTTGCGCTGCAACGTATTTCTTGCGACATTAGTCGCAAGGGTAAACTCGCAGGTATTAGCGTACATGGGGCGAACAGACGAGGTAAGTGGGCAGGTACAGTGGTTTCTATGACGAGCGCAACTTGCCATTCGTAGCGGGCAAATAGGAAAAGTGACGCGTTTCGTTGATCGTGCCGTCCGAAGAATTTGAGAACATAAAATCCAAGTGCACGCAAATGCGCGGATGATTAACGCTAAAACTACCGATAGTTAACGCGATGCTACTTCTACCAAGACCAGTCAAAATGAAAATACGTAATAATAGGGTATTTTTATATTTATCGATTTATTACTTTCTTACAGAAGCAATTTCATGTTATGTAATACATTTTTGGTATTATTAATCCACGTAGGACTCCCAAACGAGGGTCGACACATTTATAAAATCGTAGAACCAGTCATTTTCACCGGTGTGGGTATTTCTAGCGTCAGCATCTAGCGATGTAGCGATCGATCCGAAATTTTCCTGATAACTGATATCGTCATATCGAATGATACGCGGTAAAAATTTTAAAAACGCGTGGCAAGTTGCAGGAAACGAGGAAACTGGTTAATCGGGGTTCGATAAACGGATCGCAGCACCCTTTTACACTTTGACAAGTACCAATCATTTTGACTGGCATCGGTGTAGGTAGCTTTGATGCAAAATTATTTCCAGTTTGAATACATAAAAAACAAAATAAAATTCGTTATATTATTTTTTTAGTTATCCTTGCGAAAGTCGTCGCATCATTGCGGAAAAAATATAACACGAAGTAGGAATTTTAAAATAAAATTGTAAAACCATCGATTTGACTGGTGTGGTAGTTCCAGCGTTAACTGTTTTCGAAAAGCATTCATTCGGTATTCGAACAAGCGAACATTTAAATTTTCATGATTTTCAAACCGTCGAATTTTACGCGTCCCTAGGAAATTTGCAGGTGCAAAAATGCACAACATTCGATGCAAAATCATTTTCAGTTTGAATACATAAAAAACGAAATAAAATTCATTATATTATTCTTTTAATTATCGTTGCGAAAGTCATCGCATCATTGCGGAAGAAAATATAACACAAAGTAGGAATTTAAAAATAAAATTGTTAAACTAGTCAATTTGGCTGGTGCGATAGTTTCACTGCTAAAGAGACGGTTGTACACGTCGTTACATGTAACGCGTTCTTCGGTCCCGTTGTCCCGCCCTTTCCGTTCAAACTTGGACCGATGTACAGCTATACAAAATTGTGCCAACCGAGGCCAGGTTTTGATATTCGATAGAGCACGTTCGATCGTTTTAGTTTCACGCGGTAAATTAGCAAAAACGACAATTTTTATTTCGTCGTTTCGGGTATTTTAGAAACCTGTCGTGCCGGGTTCGCTATCGCAATTCTATCCAGTTCGTATACGAAGAATACCACGAAGGAATGTGATAGCGTATTAAGCCAAAGAGAATTCGATTTCTACCTAAACATAATTTATTGCAATCCATTTATCTTCCTTTATTCGATGTTTGCAAGATCACTTTCTTGCCTATCGCTAGTGTAGGATCTTTACTACAATTAGTTTATTTACAATAAATGGATTAAACGGATGTTGATTAAATAGGAAACGATGATTGTTTAACCCGAATTCATCACTAGATAGTTAATTAGCAATTCTTATCACCACAGATCCAACGCTCTCTCGACAACACTAGGCAACACTGTCTCCCTCACTTTTCGAATTCACATTCTCTACTTTCTCGACTCACGCTCTTTCACTTCTCAACGAACACTGACTATTAATTCGTCTTTGTCCCTTAGCATCCCTTTGTCTTTCGTCTTAGCCCCACCACGTACGTGTTTCGCAACCGCTCATGGCCAGGGTCACGCAGGCCTTTTCCACGAAACTATTCGATCGAAGGACCGACGATACATCGTTGGGCCTGTCGACATATCGGCTTTCTCGCGACATTGTTTACAGTTCGTCCGATATTTCTCAGGCCATTTGTCCACGATACTACAATAATTTATTATAATCGATTTATCCTCGTTCGTTCGATGTTTCCAAGATCACTTTGTCTATCTATCTATCGCTAGCTTATTTGTTATTACGGAGAAAAGTGGCTGCTCTTCCTACCGAGAACCGTTTCGCCGTTGTTTATTGGGACCCGTTCTTGGCTTACGA
This sequence comes from Bombus affinis, assembly GCF_024516045.1. Taxonomy (NCBI): domain Eukaryota; kingdom Metazoa; phylum Arthropoda; class Insecta; order Hymenoptera; family Apidae; genus Bombus; species Bombus affinis. Next base: position 16,096,376 of record NC_066349.1, on the reverse strand, counting down.
GTTGTTTAAAAATGTCTCGATTCTTGGATATCTATTGTTAGCTTATCCGTTATTACAGGCCGGGACTGGTCTCCACTCGAGCTGTGTAACGGTTCTGTCGTTGCATAATCGAATATATTTCTAAATTTGGAAATTGCTTAAAACGTACCGAGATTCTACGACGCTCGTCATTGATCGGTTTACCGAACCACGTTCTAAATAAGCTCTTATCGACGTTGAAATATATCGAGTTTTTCCTTATTTCGAACGAATCGAACGCGTTGCGTCATAAGGAAGATGGACGTTGACGCGTGAACGGAAGATGATTTACGAGTATCGTCGATTGCGAGGAAGAGAGGAAGAATTCCGACGGTTTTCTTATAATTGAAAAATCGGTAATTATCGTTAGCGATACGTATCAAGATTTTCTATTTTCTGATCTTCGCGCAAGAAACGAGAATTTTTCCTTCGAAACGAATTCTCGTTCCTAAGAATATTTTTAAACGAGATGTTTCACAGGCTATTTTCCAAGACGTATCGCAGTCATTCGACGTAGGAGACATAGAAATATTTTTAAACGGCGGAAAACAACTACTCGCGAAACATCGAATAAGATATTATTCCTATTATACCGTGTTATTTCGGTTTTATAAGCGGTAATGGTATAAGGTTTCCAGATATATACGAGTTTTCGGTGCTCTACTATTTTCGATTCGCGTCCGTTTCGTAAACAGCCCGGCCTCACATAGGCAAAACGCTGGTGTGTCTCGGACGGTTAGCGTGGCTGATCTGTTGGCAGCACTCAGGATGGTCGATTTTTTGCTCTCATTTATCCGGTTGTTGCACAGCCACCGCGCGACCATGTAATTTTCTGGTCAAGCCAACAAACAGTTACAATGTTCTCTGCTATTTGTAGATTAACTTGTTTGCGCGTAAGGAATTCGAGTAAATACTCGACTTACTCTCGCTTCTTTATACCGTAACGTTAACTTTTATTAATCGAGCGTTCGATCAGCCTGCCAATCGTTGCCTGCATTTTTTACTCTACGATTGTTATTATTCCATTGTTTCGCTCTACGATTAGTAACGAGTTGCGCGAATTTCGTATTTTTCGCTGGAAACCGCGATAGATGGAAACGCGCTACGGCGTAATATCCGATCTTTGCAAAATGTCGCGTCGTATTCGCGCGTTTTCTCCCGATGCCACGACGATTTGGCGATTTTTTCATTCGTCCAGCCTGTCGTATTTTTGAATAATTCCAAAGGATTCGGCAAAATCGAATTTCAGTGGCATTCGACGCGTCGAAAGGTGGACCGTCGTTGTGATCGATCCGATCGACCTTACGTCAACGAATTACGCGAGAGTGGAGCGTGGAACGCGGCGAGAAAAGGAGGAAAGAAGGGAAAAAGAAAGGAGACGAGAGAAGCGGAAAAAGAAGATCCTGGTTGCACTCGGCTCGATTCTTCCCTGCTGGTTCACGGGGTTAAATATACCCTCGTGTTTGCATCATACGCGTTCGCGAAACCGAACAACGGCGAGGAGAGGGGGAAGGGATAACGCGTTAAGGTAGAGACGAGAAGGTAATATTATACGCATATGGCAAAAGACGGGAGAGCAGGTAATCCGGAAAAATAATAAACGAACGCGAGCAAAAATAAATATGGAAAAGGAAACGGGGTTCGAATATCGCGAATATGTGCAAAGCCAACGAAATTGTTAACTTCGAAAAGATCGAACGATCGCGTTTCGAATCGACGAACGGTTAGAAACGTTTTCGAAGAAACGCGACTGCTTTCTCGCGCGTAAAACGACGCCGTTTTCAAACGCCGCTGCTTCTGTAATTAAAGATCGGTGAAATTGGAACGACTAAAAACGTTGTTGGGAAATACAAAGACAAAGTGGATGGATCGGACGAGGAAGGTTTATCGAACGTAATACGACCGAACGAGGTACGCACAGCGACATGGCGATGAAATAGAAAAAGAAGTAGAAACAGAGAAGTAGAGAAGCGAAGAAAAGAACAGACGCGAACGAAGCACGCGATGAGTGAGTAAGAGAGAGAGAGAGAGAGAGATGGAAGGCTAGAGAGGTTGAGAAACGAAGAGAGACAGCGAGGAGAAGGTTCGGAGACGTCTGCTATTACGGAGCACCTCCGTGGTCACGGCGCACAGCCCGATATGGAGCAATCTCAGATTTCCATCCGCCCAAATCAAGAATATACGCCCTCGCCTCCGCTCTCGCTCTCTTCTTCCTCTAAGGGGGATCTCTGCTCGTCTTCTTTGCCACCGCCATCGTCTCTGTATTCCTCTCGCTACCTCTCCCTCTTTTCTTCCTCAGGCGGAGGTGGAGGCGCTGCTCGGGGTTGGTGCTTGGCCGTTGGTGCTGGTAACAGTGCCAAAACTGCCTCAAAACGGACTGCTCCGTTTTGTCGTCCTCCTCTTTCTCTCCCCTTTTCGGCTCTCTCTCTCTCTCTCTCTCTCTCTCTCTCTCCTCTCCTTTCCTCCTTCCCTATGTTCTTCTTCTGCTCCTCTCATCGATCTCTCCTTGTTTCTCTTCTTCTTCTTCTTCTTCTTCTTCAGCCGCTTCTTCTTCTTTTGCTGCTTCTTCTTCTTCTTCTTCTGCTGCCTCTTCTCGTTCTGCTTCTTCTTCTTCTTCTTTTCTCTGTCTAGTTGTTCGCGCGTGTTCCTTCTCTCTTGGCGTATCGCTGGTCCCGTGCTCGTCCACGGATAACCTAACTCATCGCAGACACGTGCCCTCTATCCGCCTTCTTGCACCTTCCTTCTTTCGATTACCGTCTCCATTCTCGGCATCCAGTTGGTCGGCGATACGATCGTCCACGCTTTCCCCGTTTTTCCAGCGTGTCCGTGGCTGCGCCGAACTCGCGAACGCGACACGACCCGGTCGAGACAACAAGTGTCCGGAGCGAGGATCGCGTGATTCGAGTTCATCGCACCGCAACCATCGTGTCGCCGCGTCTTGCCTTCTCGTTATCGTTCGTCGTCCTATCCGCGTTCGCCGTTGATCGCGATCGCGCCAGTGATTTTCTACGAAATCACCAGCAGCCCAGCGAAGATTGCTCGGACGGAGGCTTCCGGTCGAGTCGGAGCACGAGCTTCAACGACGAATGTTGGTGGTCCGTGGAACAGGATTTACCGGGAACCACGATCCTTCGGCAACGACCGTTCATGTTGCCAGAAAGCAAGTTTCCCGTCACAGGTACCTCGACAGCAATCGCGGACTAACGGATTCCCTTTGATATTTCCACGACCACGCGGCACGACGACCCTGCGCGTAGGCGTGTTGCAGCGACACGGTAGCGTAATCGGGCCAGTGGATCACGGTCCGTCGAAATTGTTCGATTTCGCTCTTCCTCCAGCGTCCTGTCGCGCCTCAAAGTTTCCAGATCAACGACAGGTTTGTCGTCGCGTGCGTCGTAACGCGAGTTTCGCGTTTAAATCGTCGTGGAGCGTCGTTCCGGGTAAAAGGCGATTTTCCACCTCAACGACGATAACCGGCGAGATGATCGGAGGAGGGAAAAGGTTTCTCGCGGTTCCTTCGCCGTCACCGCGTCGCCTTGACATATTCCTCCGCGTTACAGCCGACTTATCGTTTTTAACCTACTTGCGTCCTTGCCAATTAGAGAGCAAACGCATGCTCGATCGCGTGCGAGTACTCGCCACTAATCGTTGTCCACTTGTTGCCCGTGTAATCGCGTACGGTCGTCGCGTGTCACGGGTATTGCGAAAAAATCAGTCGCCTCTGACATTCGCGCCACGATCGTTACGCGATCCAATTATCCACACGTTGCGGAAAGCCGCGATCGGTTAATCGCCAAAAGTCACCGACGATCCCATCGGTCTAACGCGATTACCACGCGGTCGGATATTTAAACGTCGTTGGAATATCGCGACGAACGATATCGTGCGTTTCCGTTCGAACAGTTGGTTGCTGGTGATTTACACCGACGCTACGCGCGCTTCTACGTGCCACGGTGCGGCATAGACGCGCGTTGCCGAACATAGATCAGGGGATTCCGCGATAATTTCGCTTGGGAAACGATACTATGGAAAATTTGGCGCGCGGTGGAACGATGTTCCGTGTGAAACGAGCGTGACCGGCGCGTCGTAGCGTGGCGAGTTAGTTAGCGCGAGCATAAATGGATACCGAAGTTAGGGAGCAGAAGGCAGAGGCGAGGAAACATCGGCGTATATCAGCGACCGGGCAAACGAAAGTGTCTCAACCGGCTTAGTCGTAAAGATACACCGCACAGCGGGCCCGTCATCCATAATCCCAAATATGGAGTGAGAAATTTGAGAGAACCGAAAATAGTGGCGCTACGCCAACCGCTAAAAATAGCCAAAAAATAAATTGTAGTTACGCGGCCGCCTGCATCATTCTATAACTGGTCTTCAATGAATCGGGCCACCTCCCGCACACGCCGTTATTAATACACCATCACACAGACACGCCGGTCGGTAAGCTACGTTGCTCCCGTTTTTGGCCTGCGTTTTAGCGCGGTAAATCGTTCGAAAGCCGAATCTAGGGATCGTTTTACCGAGACCGACCGTACACGATACGACGTTGCCATCGAATTTCACGTTTCGTAGGTGCGTGCACGACTGGAGCGACGTTTGGTCGTCGTTGACGTCGGTCGACACCTAGGTCGAGGCGCAACTTCGCTTCGATCGATCTAGCTAGCGCGACGCTCTCCGTGCCGTTTAATTTTAAATGACACGTGTCCGGGGTTATTAGAACTTTTGCCGCACGTGCTGCGAACGAATTAACCGCGTTTCGCTGCGTTTTCGCTGCTGCGATTAGCTGTGATCGATCGATATCGTTTCACCTTCACCGTACGGTGCTCGAACGTTCGCTTTGCTTTCGAGACGTCGTTGCCAGAATAGCTTTTATTCCTTTGAATCGACAGAGAAACGTCGTTCTACGTTACTCCGTGTGTATCGCGATCGCAGTATTTTCAAATTTGGGAAACATTCGCCAAAATTTGCATCGATATCGCGCGCTTACGAGGCGCTTACCACTTCGCGCTCCGTCAAAGACACGCGACGCGATCGACGTTTTCCCCGATAAGAAACGAAAAGCGAGAGAACGCTGCTAGAAACCTAGACGAATTTACGAACGTTCGTGGTCTTTGCCCGTCGAAAACTTTTTGACTCTCGACGAGCAAACCTTTTACAAGCGCGTTGCAAAAGATCAACGACAAACATACGTACAAAGACGAAACGGCGGATTCGAAATCTTCGATTCGAATTGGTCGTCGCTCGCCATGATTCGACCACGACTACACCGATGTCTGGGAACGAAGATGGTATAGGAAGGTAAGGCGTGAAACCCGATCGACTAAGGCCAAGTACGGAGCAAGAGTCGCGGGTGTTGGGTAGAACCGTACGCGTGTCTGTTTCTATTTTCGAGCAGGAATATTTTTATCCTACGGTGCTGCAAACTCAGTATGTACAATACGCTTCTTCATCTCTGCGATTCCACACGCCGGCCTCTCCGTTCTTTCTCTTTTTCTGCTTCTCGTTTCCGCTCTTGTCTACGAGCTAGTCGCGTCCCTTTTTCCTTCGTATCGTTCCGTCGCCGCACCTTTTTCTTCCTTTAGTCGACCGTCCTTTTCGATCCGGTAGCTCAGACACGCGTCATTCTCCCTGGCTCTTCGGATATATCAGCTTGTCCGAAAAGTTTCTTTCGTTTTACCACGAAATAATAGACGCTTTTCGTTTTATATTATTTTCTCCAATTACGTATCGTTCGTTTTGTTCCGTCGAGATAAACACAGCGACGTTTCACAGACTTGGTTTCGCGTTTGCGCGAAGATGCGCTGTTGTAAAAAACACGTTTGCGAAGGAAAAACACTTTCCGGACAACCTAATATATATGTATACGTGATAAATATCATCGATCGAACGTTATCGTCTTTGTCGTTAAATTTGTCCCGCCACGAACAAATCGATGGATCGCGTCGCGGGCGTATTCGGTTGGCAAATAAGTGATTTTATCATTACCACCTAATGACAAAATCCGCAATCACTTAGTCGCCAAGCCGATATTACCAGAAATATCGCGAACCGGTGCTTTCGAATCGCGAGAGACTCGATCGCGTTGCTTCCCATTCGCGACGATTTTTCACGACGATTCGCGATCTTTCCGCATCGCTGTCGGTTGTCGCGGAGCTTTCAACGACGTTCCAGCTTCCTTCCGGTCGTAGCAACCAGATCGGATCGGCGACTACTCGACGAACAAGCGCTTTATTCGAATAAAACTGACTTTTCTGCAGGGAGTACCGAGCCTTTTCCGGCTGACGATATAGTCGCAGCTTTCTACGCTACGTGACCGAGCTTTTCGCGCACCGACGATAGGTGAAAGCGATTTTATCTTCACCTCGTAGTCGCGTCTTCTTTCGATAGCGTGGTTTTCGCCAAGGCTGATTTTTGCGCGTAAGCGCGTCGTCCTCTGATTGCCGTACGTATTATTACGCGCGAAGAACGCGCTTAGACCGAGCACTATATTTATACGTGCGTGGCGGGGCGGATCGACGTTTCGATGAGCTTAAAGGAACGTTACGAGGAATTATACGCGACAGGTGTGTGCGTAGAGGCGAGTCGAAGAACATTCCTAAACCTATCCGTCGCGTAATACACGGCAGCTGCGCGTTTTCCTTTTATTCGATTTCGAAGCCTTGGACGCGTCTGCGTGCCCACACGCGGCCCAACTATGCCGCAACACCCCACGCGATTCCCCTCGCGATTCGCATGTGGGCATTTGTTTAGTTTCTTCCATTTCTCACGCCTGCTCCGCTCTACGTCTACGTGCAAATCTACGTCTGCTCCTGTCGTCGCGTGCAAACGCCGCACCAGCATTTACGGTGAATCCAACGATGTTTCGTTAATACCAGAGGCTTATGAATATTCCGCGATATCCAGGCTGCATCGTAAAAGTCGATGCGACGGATGCCCACGCGCAATTTTTCCTTTCGACCCGTGCGCGTACCACTTGGCAGCGATACGACCAGACGAAAAGTCGAAATTCGTCGTACGCGTCCCATTTTTCTTATTTCTCGCGGCAAACGGGAATTATCGATGGATCACGCGGATGTTTGCGCGAGTCGAAAGTTGCACGAATAGGGTAGAACCGAAGCGGAGATTCCCTCGCGTATCTATCCATATAACATCGCAATTATCGTAATTTCACATCGCGCGCGTTGCATTTTTCCAGTTTGCAAATTGCCCTAAACTCGCCGAGATCGTCGATTCTTTGGATCGTCCGAGTATCGACTCGATAGACGTTCGTACGGAACGTAACGCTCGCGTCTCTCTGCCACCTGCTTTCCATCGGATCGTATCGACGAGGATATCTTTAGAATTATCAAACAGTTCTCTGCGCGAGATATAGCGATCTGTCGAACGCTTGGTACGAACCAACCGATCGTAGAATCCGATTCACTGATTTCAAATTTAACCGATTTAAAAAGCGGGAAGGAGGGTGAAAAGAAGAGGAGACTAAGCGAGAGACAGAGAGAAAGAGAGGAAGACAGAACGACCGACGTTGTTCGTTCCTGACGCGACAAATCGAAACGCGAAAAATCGCTGGATCTCGACGTAACCAAGTACGTTTCGCGTTGCAGGGGGCACTATGCAGACCGAGGAAATCGTGTCTCGCGCGCAATCTACTGGTATAGACGGTTGCCCCACGGACGACGCTTCTCTGCACCATCATCCGCATCGTTCGTCGCGTGTAAAGTGTCCGCTGCCACCTCTGCTTCACATGGCGGTCAAGCAGGAGCCACAGGAGGAGGAGGAACGAAGTCGTGACACGAATGCGTTGAGGTGAGCCTACGGTTTATGTCGATCGAAGCTTTTCCACTCGGTCCATACTGTCTCCTCTTTATCCAACGTTTTTCCTCGTAATTTCCCTCGTAAATTTAATCCTTGGATCCTTGGATCGCGTTCTTTTATTTTTCAACTAATTTTCAATACAAATCGCGCGCGTTTCCGTTCGTCGGCTATTTTTGTTTTTCTTTTTTTTTTTCTTTTTTCTTTTTGTCGACGCTGCGTAGCCTGATGACTGAAATTAGCATTCCACGAGCGAGATAAACGCTCGTGCCGACAGCCCGATGTGTTATTATCGTATCGTACGTAAATCATATAAGAAAGGCATTAGTTATTATTATTATTGTTATTATGGCGCGTTGCGCATCGTAACGAGATGAATATATCTCGTCAGCGAAATGAAATAATACACCGAAAAGGTTATTATTACGCGAAACGTATGTGTATACATACAGACGGTGTAGGTTTTCGGGTCGGTGGACGTTCCGCTGGCGTTTACGAGCGACAGATTATTTTTTTAATGGAGTATAGCAAGTACGATCGCCTTCGAGTCGCGTAAAAGTAATTTATGCACTTGAGGATGGTTCGGAAAACGGCTGGGTCGATTCGCACCACGCGAATGTGTATACACGTGTATGAATATGTACATACGTACATGTAGATCACGTTCCATCGTACGTACGTCTAATCGATTGTAATAATTTTATAATTTACTTTCCACTACCTTCGAGTCCAAACTTCTTCCCCGTCTCTTCGTTATCGATTACAAAACGATCGGAAAGGAGAAAAAAAAATGTATCGGTTCGGTCAAACGTTCGAGTTTTGAAACAACCGAGATGCAGTGGCTTATAAAAGTATTCGAATGTTTACACTTAGAAATTTTAATTAATTAAACGAGTTGTGCTAAACTGATTCGTTAAAACAATTTGGTATCTATAGCGAGGGGAAAAGTATGAAAATTACATCGGTAAAATTTGGAAACGATCGAACAATATAGACAGGAGTTATGATACATTTACTAGAAATATTCATGGCAAGTGGCTCATAAAAGTATTCGAATGCTTACACTTAGAAATTTTAATTAATTAAACGAGGTGTGCTAAACTGATTCGTTAAAATAATTTGGTATCTATAGCGTGGGAAAAGTATGAAAATTACATTGGTAAAATTTGAAAACGATCGAACAATATAGACAGGAGTTATGATACATTTATTAGAAATATTCATGATAAGTGTCTCATAAAAGTATTCGACTTACACTTAGAAATTTCAATTAATAAAGCGAGGTTTGCTAAACTAATTTGTTCGAACAATTTGGTATCTATAGCGAGGGGAAAGTATGAAAATTACATCGGTAAAATTTGGAAACGATCGAATAATATAGACAGGAGTTACGATACATTTATTGGAAACATTCATTATATATGTCTCGCAAAAATATTAAACGCTGTAACATTGTTGATAGTTTTTCATCTTTCTTTACAGCGAATGTAAACATCACTGGTAAATGAAAATGTTCGCTTGATGTTAGGATATCGTTTCAGTAACAGTAACGTAAAAATGTGCACGATAGTATTTAAAATGAATACGAAAAAGTGTGAAAGAGAAGCGTGAAAGAGAAATAATATTACTATTAGATATACATTACGATTATTATTTACATATACGTCACGAATATTCCGATTACATATAACGAGATTGCCGGAATTGTAAACAAAAGTAAGTCCACAACAATTGCATATATGTAGCGTTCAAATACTTTTGTCAGTCACTTAGAATGCCTGTTTCTAATAAATGTATCATAACTCGTATCTACGTTGTTCAATCCTTTTCAAATTTTACTCGCGTAATCTTAAGACTCCCATCTTCCTATCGATATCTGCTTGTCTAAACAAATTACTTTAATTCACATTATTTCAGTCGTCCAATTTCGCATATGTAAGCGTTCAAATACTTTCGTCAGTCACTTACAATGCTTGTTTAAGCTCATAAATGTACCATAACTCCTACCTACGTTGTTCCATCCTTTTCAAATTTTACTCGCATAATCTTAACACGTTCATCTTCCTATTGACATCTATCTCTCTAAACAAATTACTTTAGTTCACATTATTTCGGCCATCCAATTTCGCATATGTAAGCGTAGGATACTTTCGTCAATCACTTACAATGCGTGTTTCTAGTAAATGTATCATCTCACATAATCTTAAGACTTCCATCTTCCTATTGATATTTTCTTGTCTAAACAAATTACTTTATTTCACATTATTTCGGCCATCCAATTTCGCATATGTAAGCGTAGGAATACTTTCGTCAATCACTTACAATACGTGTTTCTAGTAAATGTATCATCTCACATAATCTTAAGACTTCCATCTTCCTATTCGCATCTGCTTCTCCAAACAAATTACTTTAACGTACATTATTTCGGCCATCCAATTTCGCATATGTAAGTGTTCAAATACTTTCGTCGGTCACTTACAATGCTTGTTTAAGCTCATAAATGTACCATAACTCCTACCTACGTTGTTCGATCCTTTGCAAATTTTACTCGCATAATCTTAACACTTCCATCTTCCTATCGACATCTGCTTGTCTAAGCAAATTACTTTAATTCACATTGTTTCGGTCATTCAATTTCGCACACCTAAGCGTTCGAATAATTTCGTCAGCCACTGTACGTCTATCGGTGTTATCGTCTCGTGTCGACACGAGTTTTATATATCGTTCAATTTCTACGTGGGTAAATTGGAAAGGAAGGTCGTAAAGATACTTTATTTTCTCTATCGAAAGTTCGCGAAGAAACGAAAGTTTCGGAAAGGTCGTAGGTGTTTTTCGATTCTTCCACGTGATTTATGTACGACGTTTTACGAATGTTTACGTCGCGCAGAAAATTCCTTTTTCTTTCGAGACATATACATACGTTCATCGAGTAACAACTTTCACCCGATCCACGCGCTTAGGTATCCGCGTTTACTTTATTCGTATTTTTATCGACGAACGTGAAGTACGAAAGCTTCGTTCCGTTTTCTTCGCTCGTCGCGACACACAGCTAATGGAAAATTCGATAGTCCTCAAGTAGATGCAGACGTTTCGCCGACGTCCGTCGATGGCAAACACGGACATGGACACGAAACCAGCCATCATCAGATTCAAGAACTGGAGGAAAGCGCAGGACAGACTGTTACGGATCTCAATAGCCGAGGAAGGCCGAGGTAAATCGTCGTTTTAATCGCTTTTTATTCGCGCCAGATACTTTGCGAGGTCGAAAATCGAGTTGGTACGGTTTACGCTCATTGTCCTATGCGAATATATTAGGTTGTCCGAGAAGTTTCTTTCGTTTTATAAGAAAATAATAGACGCACGATGTTTTTTTATTTTATATTAGTTCGTTGAATTATGCACGAACGTAATAATAGAAACGGGACGAAATGGATCATAGTTAATTCAATAAAGTAATATAAAACGGAAATTGTCGTTCGTCTATGTTATTAGACGTATAAAGAGAGAAAACGCGTGGATAAAGTGTAAGGTAGAAAATATATATTTAACAGAGAAGTGTAATAATAAGTAGGAATACGATTTGAGCTGGTCCAGATCCGCACGCTAGCAGCGTTACCTTATAACTGAAAAACCCCGAAGTCAACGTCGCCTGTCTATTGTTTATGGTCTGTCTTCATACCAGTCTTTCGTCTATACGCTGTCGATGGCTTCGGCGCTTGAGAAAACTAAAAAGACCAGATTTAAAGTTTTCGTAGAAGTGGTGACCACTTCAACGGTCCATTATCACCTTATGAAACGAAAGAAACTTTTCGGACGACCTAATACATAATTAAAAAACAAAAAAAAACTTTCCTTCGCGCTTAGTTTCGATCGATTTTACCAATAATTGGTTGGCAACTAAGTGATTGCGGATTGTGTCATTAGATGGTATTGACAATAATACAAACTTGCTAATTATTCCGATAATCGCGTTAGTAATCGATCAATTTGGACGGAAAGAAAATTTAGTAACCTCTTTTTATTTTACTCGCCACCCATAAATTGACTCTGAGAACAGATATGGAAATCATCGTTTGCTCGAAATACGAGTTTTGCGTATGAAATAATTGGTTGACAATTCGTTAACAAATCACGAACGTTCGCGCGTTTACGGGAAATTTAAAAAGATATCGTTGATGCTGTATATACTCGAAAGCTAAAACAGCTGCCAAAAAGCCAGGTGACAACGATAATCAGCGATGGTAGCAACGCGGAAACTCTCTCGGCCCGAGTTACCCGTGCGTTTTCCTCGAGAAACGATTTTTCCGTTATCTCGCTGAAAGCGTACGCGCCTACAGCCTCGAGGCCTCGTCGGACGCGCACGGTGAAACCCTTTTAACGATCATTTTCGCGTAAAACTCGCGGCGCTGGCAACGAAACAGTCGCTTTTAAATAAGCGGCAAAAAGGACTCTTCGCCGGGAGAAACTGGTTCGTTCCGCGTGTCTCGCGGACTCTTGCGCGGACGAGAAAAAAGCGAACTTGTTTGGTACGTCGCTGAAACGCCGCGAGTCGATTACCGTTATTGAATTTCATTAAACGCGTGGCGCGCTAGAGCCACCGGTGGAAGAGAAGCGCGGGGCACGTTCTCTCTCTATGCATAATACGCCTGTAAGGTGGCACGCAGCCGTTTGTATAAATCGCCGTCCCAAGGTGTGGTTCGGAATGCAGTTAGGTGGAAAAGAACGTTAACGAAAGGCCCGTATCGCCGATGTAATTATCGGCGTCGAGCATCCGATTTCCATACGTTTCTCTACGAGCCACATCCGCAACGCCTAACGAGAAATTAATTACGAATCGATTAGCGGGTAGAATCGCGAACGCGGAGGGATGTCGTCGAATCGCGGCGAATTTCGTAGAATCCGTGGCGGAGAAGAATCGCGCGGAGAGAAAGGGACGCGGTCGAGGAGAAAATTATCTTCTCTTTGCTTTTCTCCGTATCGCGAGTTACGAGCCGCAGGGCGATCGGACGTTATCGGCCGACGACTGAGAGCCCGTCCGTTCGAGTAGTTGAAAAAAGTAGTCGACGGAGAAAGAGCGAGCGAATCTGTTAAAAACGAACGGACCGTCGATATCTGTTGCAGCCGAGGCCGCAGGAAGTCGCGATGGAAGCTCAAGTTTCATCACCAGGCGCTGCCCCCGGAGTACCTTGACCACTACGAGGCGTCCCTTGCTCAAGAGGCTTTAAACTCATCGCCGACGCGGCTAACGGAACCGACGATTCCGAGCCCGGCGCCAACCAGCTCCACCTCGACGCCGAGTCCCATCGCCGACGTGCACGGCTGGCTGCAGCGGATCGCCGCGATGCAACAAGAGCTGTGTCCGCGGATCTCGTCGTCGCAATGCTCGCCCGTAAATTCGTGCCAAGCGTCGGGCTCCAGGAGGTCCGTGATCACGTCCACCTCCACGCACGCGTTGAACACGGGCCACCATAATCATAACCACGGTCACGGTCAGCAGCAACAGCCGCTGTCTCAAGGATCCGGCAGGCCGCCGATGAAATACTCGGATCTGCCTTACATGGGCGAGATCACGCTGGACAACAGCAAGCCGCGACGCGGTAGGAAACCGAAGAAAGCCGACATTTGCCATTTAATCTACAAGAATTACGGCACCATACTACCCGGCACTCCTGGCCACGAGGAGAGAAGGCTGTCGCCGAGGGACAAGCTGGACTGCCGCGAGAGGATCTCGCCGCAGATGCCGTTCCAACGAACCGACGTTCAGAATAGAATCAGTAGCTTGTTGGAGAAACGATTGACGCAGGAGTCTCGACGAAGCTTCGGCGCGATGGAAAACTCGAGGGAGCAGGACGAGCCGTTGAATCTCTGTATCAGAGACTTGAATCAGCTGAAAATCAGGCTACTAAGAAAACACGGCAACGTGTACGAGTCTGGGCAGGTGAAGAGCGAGACGTCCAGCGACGGAGAGGAGATCGAGTGTATAGGCGCCACGTTCCCTTCGGAACCGGGCTACCGTTCGCTGGATCATCTCGGTCATACCACCGGCAACAACGTGAATCACAACAACAACAACAACGTGATCGAGCCGGTGTTGGGTGGCAATCCCGGATTCGTGTACTGGCCGAACGCCGGAGTCTTTATCCATCCGATGGCGTTGCAATCGCAGCTACTCTACTACCAAAAAATGGCACAGAACGACAAATGTTATCCCCGAGGTTTGGACCAACATCCGAAGGAGCAGAAGATCGTCCCTAAATCGATATACTCCATGATGGAGACGAAGAGTCCGCCTCTGTTGCCAGCCACGGTCCAACCGGCCTCTCAAACGTCCTCCGTGCCGCCTCCTGTCTCGCCCAGGCCGAAGAGGAACGCGTCCGTGGTTCAGGCTCAGGGACAGCCGACGAAGAGGAAACGATCCGCCATATTCATCCCGCCCATGCCATCGGAGAACAACAACAATCCAGCGACGGAAGTGAGCATATGCAAATTTAAATTCACCGGAGGTGCGAAGCCCAGTCTACAGGAGAAGAAGAGCCTGTCGGTGGATTCAGGCGGCAACTTTAGATACTACAGCGGCACCGGGGACAAGAGTATGCGCGGCTACGAGTTCTTTCCGCGAGAAGCGCTTCAACAGTCGGCAGGGCAATCGGGTTCGTCGACGGGAGCTTTTCTCAACGCCGCCGGCGAGAGGATTCAGCCGACAGCCTGCCAGAGGAGCGGCAATCAGGAAGAAGGTCGTCGCAAGAGGAAGACTCGAAAGTCCCTTCAGAGGGAGAAGCTGGAGCAAACGTTCAAGGAGAAAGGATTTCTCATACAGACGCAGCAGCTGGAGTCCGCCGAGGGCGCTACCTACTGCAAGTTCCGGCAGCTTAGGAAATTCACCAGGTATCTGTTTAGAAGCTGGAAGGACTACCTGCCGGGGAATGTGCGCGAGCTGACGGGCGCTCCGGACAACGAAATGGCCGACGGAGACGCGGAGAGCGACACGAACGTGTTACCGTCGCCGGTCCCTCGTGCCAATATGGTGGACGTTCCGGCTGGCTTCGTCGACGAGCATCGCGCTCTGCCACTGACGTGAAACGTTGAAATTGCTGCCAGAGGCGGTCGGACGATTCCAACTTGACGCTACCTTTGCCACTCTGCGGAGTAGGCGCGCGACGCTTCCTGACATCCAGCGGATATCGATCGGTTCGACGATCGTTCTTTTTCTTGCCAGTGCTCGAAGCGAAGAACGGCCAGCATATTGTACGTAGATTTCGAAGGACGACGGTACAGTGATTCTGCGGCGATCGATCTCGATGAAAAGAACGGCCAAATAGTCGAGAGGAGTTCTTCCTCCAAGCGAGTTTCGTATGTCCGTGTTTCGTATCCGACGATCGCGAAAATTATCAGCTAACGAAACGAAACTTTGGTAAACGATAAACTGCGTATCGTAGGACGATATTCCTTAAGCCGTGAAAAATGTAACGATACGTTGCCGATGAGCTTTGGCTGACGGAAACGTAACGGGAATTAAAAACGGAAGAAACGTTTAGTTTCCAAGGAGGAATCGCTTTTCGAAATTAACGGATAAGAAAACGCCTGAGATTGTAAAACGCGATTGTTAAATCTACTCGAAGCAGGTGGACGTTGCTGGTCGCCTCGTCCATCGAGTTTGTTGGTTCAGCGACGTCCGCTTTTCACGATTTTCTAGCCATTCGTCGATCGCGCGTCACTCTGTATCGCGATGCCTGTTACGAGTCTCGATCGTTGTTGCTAACCGTTTAACTGTTGTTAAACTGCCTTGTTACGGTATTTTTGAGAAACCTAATTAGCGCAACGTAAAAGTAGCCAATCGATTAGGGCGTAGAGCGCAGTTTTAACGCGTTAACCTGTTACGCGATTCTCCTAATAATTCGTGTTTTCGATGTTTATCCGCCTTTTGCTCGATCGTGTTTATTTCAAATTATCTAAAAATCATCGCCAAATCTGGTCGATTCTTCGATGGATCGTCAAATCGAGAACGCGGTCGCGTACGTTCGCAATATTCGAAAGACTCGGTCGACGTCGTTTCTCCTTTATCGAATTTATGATCTTGGCCGAAGAAGTTGCCGATTAAGAAGCGTAACGCAGCGAACGAGGTAACAGGTTAAACGCGAGAGACAATCGCGTAGCTTTCGCTGTGCGCTCGCGATCAACCACGGCTGACCGTTAACGTCACGACGGTTCGGTATCGAGACTTTACAACGCGTGTAAAATACGACGCGCATCGTGCACGTCGCGTTCTTCCGACAAATCGAAAAACAGCCGCTCGAGACGGTGGCCGTTGAGAACTTCTTTTATCGAACTTTCCCTTCGTATCTTGTTCTTATCGACGTACGCGCGCGTTGCTAAATATCGCGCACGGATTTCGAGATTTCGTCGCTACCGTCTTGCGCCAAGGCGGAGAGAAAGAGCGGGAGCGCAAGAGAGAAGAGACAGCGGCGTGGTATCGTCGCGTAACGTGATTTAATAATAATGTTAATTCGATCGTAGCTCGTGCCAAAGATGGGAGACTGGAATGTACATAGCGCTGAAAGAACGTGTTTGTCGTAGTTAACCAAAGAGCGTGGTTTCGTGCTCGCCGATTAAAAGCGGATACGGATGTAATCTTCGCGTTAAGAAACGAGAGGCGTGACGCGATAAATTCAGCTTTCTAGCTGGCCCGACCATGGCCGAGGCGAGACTTTCTTCGGCTTTCGATTTTGCGATACGTTTCGCGAGGCTTGTCCGCTTCCAGGAACAGACAGCAAGAACGAGAGGCAACGAGATCGGGCAAAGAAGAGAATACGTAGGTTGAGAGAGAGCGAGACTCGGCATGGGGAATAATCTCGAAGGAGGAAACGGAATAACGAGAAGAGAGCGACAGAAGAGGAAACGGCAAAGCCCGTTCTAACTATACGATTATCGTGATTATTTTTTAATCGTAAATTACTCGCCAATCTTATTTAATAACGCCTAACGAAATCTAGTCTTATTTATACTCTTTGTTAAATCAAAAGCCGTGTTTTTTCTTTATTATTATTATTATTATTATTATTATTATTATTATTATTATTATTATATGATTATTATTATTATTATTATAATTATTATAATAGATGACGGTTTATTTATACATGTACATACATAGTCGTACATAGTTTATGTCGGTGAGTGGCGTTTATGAAGATGTAATCGAATGGAAGAAAACGCGTAAACGTTGGTGGAAACACGTGATCGAATGCGTCGATCGAAAGGACGGAGATCGTCGCGTTGGCGCCTCGTACACGTCCGACGAAAACGATAGGAGAAGGTTTGAAACGAGAATGAGAAACGATCGTACCTGAGACTCGCGGCGCCTCCTTCGATGGGACGTGCTTTCGTCGACTTTTCGCTTTCACGATGCCCCGTTTGCGGATGCCCGGCGTGCTCGTAGCGATTTGACGAGTTCGTAAACGCGCCGATGGATCTCCGTCGTTGGAGGAGAAACTGCGCGTTGAAAACAACGACGACGATAAGCGACGGAACGAGGGAAAATGCAACAGGAACCGTCCTATACCCGTGTCGTTATTGTCCTGTGCAGCGACAAGCAAAACTATTTTGTACGTATTGCCGATAGCGAGGAGATCGGTTCTTATAATCTGTAATAATAAAACGTAATCGTCACTGATCTTTCCGCTTGTTGATTTTTAGCAACGACAGCTTGAACGGATGGACGTGCTACTCCTCTCCAACGATTTGCACGTTGTTCAGTTTGCGTCTCGTTACTCTCGCGCGTGCTTCTGCCTTTCTCCAACGTGTGTCATCTTCTACCGTAAAAAGGACGATCTGTAAAAAAGGCGAGAAATTTGTTCGATTAAACGAAGGAAGATGCGTAGGGTCGAACACGTTGGGAGGAGAAGAGTCGCGAGCGCAGAAGATTGACGTTATAAATCTGTTCATTTTATCTTCAACGTACGTGTATTTATTTGTTGATTTACTACGATTATCTTCTTCTTCTTCTTCTTCGTTCTGACACTCGTCGACGACCCGTTGGTATTCGAAACTAGCTGCAAAGTAATTGCCACGTTAGCACTTTACCATCTATTTCTTCATCGGTGCACGAAGTTCCAGCCATAAATTCACGCGGCGTAAATTTTCAATTTTCAAGCCTTTAGTTACTCGTGCGCTCGACACCGAACATAGAAGGTCTTGGGAAAGATTCCCGTCGTGCGACGATCGTTGGAAAACTGTACATTAGACGTAGCACGTCTACGAAGCGCCAGGTAACTCATTTGCATCCAAGCGTTGATGATTACGCAATCGAACGACTGTCTTCTATCACCAAGCGTGGATTATTACGCGCGCTGCGACTGCTTTTTATCTCAGTCGTAAAGTATTTTTCAGATGCGAGAGATCGCTTTTGACCCGTTTGTCGGCATCTCGCCTATATCGGTTCATTATTTTCTAAACAAGCCTTACTTTCGTTGTGAAAATCTTTTCAACCGCCACTATGAGTAAGTACCGTCGATCTTAAGGAAACTTAACAAATTCAAATTTAAAAAATATCCAAATTTTACGATGTAAACTAAAGAGATGCGTCGCACGCTTATCTGAACGTACTCGAAGAGAAACGTTCTTTAAATGCCATATTTCAGATTTGCCATTACGTATCGACCATTTTAAAGAATTCCACGAGAAACAATATCGTTTAATTTCCATTTTAATCTAAATAATCTTTTTTAAATAAATGATTTTTACTTTTTCCCTCTGTTATAAAGAACGTAAGATGCGACGTTTGCGAGGTAACATTTTCTGCCAGTCGTTTTGAACAGTACGTTTTCGATAAACTCCATGAACAATTCGGATGTCATTTACTGCACCTACGAACGACCGCTGATGCCTTCAACTGTCCCCTTAACGCGTTGACTGCCTTGACACCCGTATTCGGGTGACGCTTATTTGACTACTCGCGAAGGATCATCGTAGGTATTTGAGAAGATATTCTAGAGGAAATAATAAAACTATCGAATTGTTATAAAAGTAATACGAAAATGGTTTATTAAACAAATCATTTACTCGCATTACTAAAATATCAGTGGAAATACTTAGAAGAGAACGCTTGGTACTGCGGCACGCGTAGTCTGAGGGAAATTTCAGTGAAAACTCGCGTGGCCTGACGGAGATTTCAGTGAAAATTCGCGTGGCCTGGCGGAGATTTCAGAAAAAACTTGCATGGCCTGACGGAGATTTCAGAGAAAACTCGCGTGGCCTGACGGAGATTTCAGTGAAAACTCGCGTGGCCTGATGTAGATTTCAGAGAAAACTCCCGTGGCCTGACGGAAATTTCAGTGAAAACTCGCGTGGCCTGACGGAGATTTCAGTGAAAACTCGCGTGGCCTGATGTAGATTTCAGAGAAAACTCCCGTAGCCTGACGGAAATTTCAGTGAAAACTCGCGTGGCCTGATGTAGATTTCAGAGAAAACTCCCGTGGCCTGACGGAAATTTCAGTGAAAACTCGCGTGGCCTGATGTAGATTTCAGTGAAAACTCGCGTGGCCTGACGGAGATTTCAGTGAAAACACGCGTGGCCTGATGTAGATTTCAGTGAAAACTCGCGTGGCCTGACGAAAATTCCAGAGAAAACTCGCGTGGCCTGACGAAAATTTCAGTGAAAACTCGCGTGGCCTGATGTAGATTTCAGTGAAAACTCGCGTGGCCTGACGGAGATTTCAGTGAAAACACGCATGGCAATCAACGTGTTAAGCAAGGCCATGATGCAAATGGGGTAAGAAGATGCTACCTTCTCACCTGGCGATGCGACTGTATCGTAATCGCGGTAATTCGATGCCGAGTATGTCGCCAACCCCGTAATACGTATTTGTATACGTATAAGTATTTGTTACGATTGTCGAAGATAATTGTCGGAGAGAAAGCTAATTAAACGTTCTCTGAACGATTCATTGATACATCGGCCGAGGATCCGTATACATCGCGACCACGATGCAGCTCGCTTGAACAGATAAGTATGTGTTACGTGTATTGTACACGCGTGCACGACGTATACACGCGGAGAGGGCACAAGGATGCGTGTGCAGTGTGCACGCACTGGCTGGTCTCAGCTCGATGCGTACAGCCAGCCATTCATGCATACGCCCATTCATACGTCTCTCCGGCTCACCTTGAACACTTTTTATCGTCGGTCGATGTGGAGACGTGGTTGCGGTGTGGCGCGGCGCGACGCGACGCGCTTCGGCGCTCCAACCGCGCGTCTTCGTACACAGACTCAAACTCGCGCATTTGCAAATTTTATGAACTCGTTGGACAAAGTCGTTACGCTTTGATTCGAATTTTCTTTCAGATCGGACGCTTCCAGCGGCGCGTTCGTCGAGACGATTTTCTCGAGACGAAACGTTTCGCTAAAAGACGATCGACGTGCGAAACTCGGAATGTTAATTTTGTTGATGCCAGAGTGGAACGTGGAGATTTAAAGATTCGACGATCTCAGCGATGAAAGTATAGAAATTGTCCGTTTGATTGAATTTTTGCCGCTTTAGAACCTAGCTCAGCTATAATTCTACGATATTTTCGTCTCGGAGGAGACGTAGCGATTCGTTCGCGAATTTTGTTTGTAGATATTTTTCCTAGCGACAGGATGCGACGATCGTCTTTCTCGTGCCACTTACATCGTATGCTTAGTTCACGAAGGAACACGAGGGAGAAAATTTGACGCGCAACTGCTCGAAGCGAAAAGGCGTCGTCGTCGTCGTCGTCGCCATTTCTCTTCGTGTCGTCGTTGCGGAGCGTGGCGCGCACAATGACTGCAGGTTTCCTAATACGGTCTCGTCGCGGAACTCGATGAAAAAAAGAGGAATTTTGGCCACCACCGGGGGCCTGGGAAGCAACGTCCCGCGTTAGATGCTGCCGGCACAGAAATTTAATAATCGACTACCGTTCTCTCTTCGTAACTTTGCCTTCCTCCGGCTACTCGAACGCGTATTATTTCTCTGCCAGCCGATCCTCCGCAGCCGGATTTTTCTTGCTTCTTAACAGAAAAGAGAAAACGATTCAGCTAGACGAATACTCGACCTTCGCATTTTTATTTAGCTGCGCTGCTGTAGCTCTTCGACGTTAAAAAATCTCTTCACCGTGTGGACAAAACCTGGAGAACGTGTTATCGCTACTCCTCGTTCCGATTTTACAACAAATTCCCTTCGTTCGTTAAAACGGGAGCAAAATTGAAACGTAAAAATACGCGCGAGGATCGTAGCAAAGACGAAGACTCGAGTTCGCTGAATCGATGCGAGAAAACGCGCGATAAAACGGCACGGAAGCAGCGGGAAGGAAATAATCGATAAGAAGAATAAAAGGAAACTCGTAGAAAGGAAGATGGCAAGATGAAGCGGAAGGCCGTGAAGCGAAAGTTATTGGATCGACGTGTCGATAAATCGTGGAAAGATCGCAGGAACGTTGGTTCGGTCGTGGAAACGGACGAATTTGCTTCGTCTTCTCTTCCCGCGAACGCGTGGAACTTTCAAAGATACGCGTTCTCCGAAATTCTGAGATCACGAGATACAAAGAGAAGAGAACCGGATACGCGTACTCGTTCTTCGCGTTTCCTCGCGTTCGGGTCGGCAAGTGCCTTATAGGGCAAAAAGATAAGAAGTTCGCGCGTCCAGTAAATCGGCGATTTAAGGCGAGTCGGTGGCCGCTCGGACGCCGAGGAGATTGCGAGCGCGGAATTGCATCGAGCGTGAAGCGTGAAGCGAGCAAGCAAGATCGGATAGAGCGGGCTGCTGCGGCCGGTTCGGTCGAAGAAAGACAGGTTCGCGGTGCACGGACAGGTTCGTTCGCGAAAAACTTCAATTTGTCTCGCACGCTCCCCTATCCCGCCGCCGGGATATCTCCGCCGACTTGGCTGGATAACGCGTGCGCGCACGCGCTCTTCCAACGAAACGAGATTGCCGCGCGTGTAGGAGTTAACGTTCTTTGGAATTACGAGTTTCTAAGGGAGTTTAATCGTCGGTTCGCTCGACGTTTGCGCCAGGTTCGCCGAGGGTGGCGAAAGAAATTTTATTTCCTCCGAGTACGAGTCTGTGCGGGAAGGTCGTAGGTCGCGAGGTAAATTATCGGCACGAATGAAACATTAGATTTCCGATTAAAGGTGAATTCGCCACCCTGTCGTTCACTCCAACGTTTATTACCAATGCGAAGTTCGTTTTATTTCGCTGAGAATACCACCGGACAACTCTCCAATCACGCTCGCCTCTGGAAAAACTGGCGAGTTTCACCTACGATACGTGGATTACGAGGGATGCGTGGCGCGTCTCGCCTAATTATCGGCAAGCGTCGATTCGCAGACTTTGTCTTAGTTTTGGCCAGGCGTTACGTAAACGTACCGAGGTGGTTGTTGGCGAAGGTCCCCGCGAGAATACTCTTGACGTTCAGTAAAAAAGGTTTAATAAGTTATTAACGATCAACAGTCAACGATTTACGATCAACAATTAACGATTAACGATCGAGAGTCGATAATCACGTATCTCGGCTTGTGTTTGCCTCGCTGTGACGCTAAACCTTTCGTACTTCGCAGCTCGGAGCGGAATGAATCTTTGCTTCGAAAGCAAACGCGTTCTTTTTTTCGTTGCCCCTAGAAATCCCCGCTACGTTTATTGGATGTCCGCGACAGTTGCCGCGTATGCATTCTTCCGAATATTCGGCGAAAGAACCGTAGACACGTCGGCCTTACGCTTCGAAGGTGTCGCGCTTCGTGGTCGAGTGCCGCCACAGAAAGACGTCGCTCTGTACTTTTGCTTTATATTTCCAAAGGGAATCGCGTCTTGTCTAAAATTGGACTTGCTCGTTTACCAACTAACGAGCTTTTTGGTGCCGCGACCGTACCCTAAATCTGCTTTTCTCCGATCATCGTCCGATCGCAAACTTTAAACCTCGCTTATCGTCCAGCTGGAACAACCGTAATCGAACAGAGTTTGCAGTCGTTAGCGGCGTATCCCGAACGCATTCTCCGTATTCATACTCCGTGTACGTGTCCGTTCTGCACCATAGACACGCTTGGTTTTTATACGGTGTCGGCGCAGCGAGTTCTCTGCAATTATATTCGTCCGAATGGCAGCCGAGTGCGCGCCACGAGGCGTGGGCGGAGTCAAGCGATTTTAAACAACTGCCTGTAGGCATTAATTAAAGGGAGCCAAGAGGCTCGTTGCCGATGCACGACGACTCCATACAAGGTGACTGGTCTTAATTTGGCATTGGCGAAATAGTAACACCGGTGCCGCTTAACGCGTACATTGTGCTGTCCGCCGCGACGTAGCCTACCCGGTAATTAATTAACCGTATTTCATCGAACGCTCGCATTTACGCGATCCAGCTTCCACTCGTTTGGCCATCGAACCCGTGGAATTATCGTCGCGTCGATCGAGAAACGCCCGTTTCGCGTTTTAAGCGTCTCGCGCGAGATCGACCTGTCGTTACAGGGCTACGGCGTTGCTTTTGCCAGGTGTTGGTAAATGCTAGTTTAGTTAGCCGATTTATCGAGTCGTTTGTACAGTCGTCTACGTTCGTACGCGAACATCCTGGCTCCTCTTACGCTTACGCGTACTGTGAAAAATATTATCCTAATTTCGCTCGTTCTTTTTCTACGCTATCGCGTCCACTTTGCTATTTGTGGTTATACGTTTTACTGTATTAGATATCCTAAAAAAGAAAAGAAGAAAGAGAAGTAAAAGGTCCGTCACGAACAACGATGCTCTGCCGCTGTCGTCGTTAACAATTTGACTGCCACGTTGGTCATTGCTGACCTGAGCGCTTGAATTTGTTACAATTGTACAAATTGTAGGAAAATTGATAGTTAAGGCGTTTTGAATATAACCGATAAATAGAAGATACTTTGAAACAAAATGTGCCCCATCGAGCGATTAAACGTTTTTATTAGAACATCGATAAAAAAAATAAGAACAAATCTTGCATCTGACTGTGCACTGTGTTAAAACACTTGAAACATAAATGTGGCTCATCGATACAATCTGGACGATAGGTGATCACCTTTTTGGTCAGATTCTTAGCAATTTTTGATCCCAACTGTTTAACATTTTTTTCATACCACTCTCTGCAAAATTTTCCTGCCAGATGCGCTTGCCCTTCTTTCTTCCGCGTTTCGTGTCGCGATCTTTGTCGAATAAGAATATTTCACGGTTCCGGTGAATGGCACTGTGTAAGGTGCATCGCGAGTGCCATTCTAAAATCCGATACCTTGGTTTTTGTTTTTGTTGCTCGTTTATAGAGTATCGTCGCGTTTGAAATCGATGCATTTAACAATAACTCTAAAGCCAATTTTATATACCACTCGAGGGTTCTTCTATGCGGTGTGGAATACGCTATCGTTCGATCCGATAAATCTACGGCACATTTTCCTCCGTTGTGATCTACCACTACCGTTGGTTTATCGCAAACGTAATTCTTTTTACCTCTACCATTTCAGCCGAATGTTTCGTCGAAATCGTAAAAATAATCGTAATACTGTTTACTAATATCTTCTACGCGTTTCAACGATATATTCCGCACGTTTTGCCTACGACGAAATAACGAATGCGAACGGTTTGTTGAAATAAACGAAGCCTTGTTACAATATGTCGCTATCAACTGTTACCAAGCCGCCACGGTGGTCACCCGTGATCACCAATAAGATAAACGGTCCATCGAGGAAGAACGTTGTCTTACATCGTCAATTTATTATCATTTTGCCATTATACGCTTCGAATAATAAAAATGCCCCCGTGGCGTCCCCAGCGAAACGTGCGATTTCGGCGTGGCAGTCAAGGTGTTAAGAGGACGAGTTCCCTTCAAACCGTTCCTTCTCGCGTCAGATCTCGATTCAAGAATTCTTCCCTGCCTTGCCTGAACGACTCAATTAAGACCTGTGAACTTTTACCTGCTCCCTGCTGACGATCCACCTACGAAACGGAGCGAAATCAATCGAGCGGAAAGAACGTCGCGAGAACGAGATGTTACGTAAGACGTTCTCCTTTTACCAGCCTGGTAAAACGGTGACACACGGCGGCAAGCCGATAATTCCGGCCGATTAAGATGCACCATGCGGAGACGTGCTCGCACAATTCACGTAATTCGCGCAATTAACCCCTTAGAGCCGCATTCCCGGCCGTTCGTCGGCATCCGGTACGTCGTTCGTTCATCGTTGTTTCGTCGAGGAACGGGTTCATGAATGAACCCGGTCGTGGTTCGGCAAAAAGCCTGCTTCCCTCTTTCTTCCCTACGTCCCTCTTCTCCTTCTTCGTCTCGCTGTCGCTCTGTTTCTCTCTTCGCCGTGGAGCGACAGGCAGAGCGTAGAAACTGGTATCGGCACAATGCCGTCGGAATACGCTATTGGGCCGCCTCTATTCGTTCGGCCGCTATTTCAACCTGCGCCCGCGGCCCGAGGCAAGAAACAGACGCCACCGGAAATCATCATTCTCCCCGGGTAGGTTTAATCGAAGGGAAAACCGGAATACGCCGCAGCTTGACTGACAACAGGAGCAACCTGTCCGTGGTCGTTCGACCAGGATTCCGCGTGGATGATTTTTCTCCACCGCAGCGATCCTCTTTTCTCCGACAGACGCTTTTCTTCTTCTTCTTCTCCTTCTTCGTCTTCCTCGTCTATTCCTTTCCCGACGCGGATTAATTAGTCGCGTCGTTGCCGTAAACGAGCGTTCTTCCGACGAGCTTGAAACGCGACGCAGCGTCGCGCCGCCTCGTAACATCAAACATTTTCCGATCCTGTTACTTCGTAATACGTAATTATACGACGACTCGTGCGTTTAGTATAGTTTTCGAAACCACCTTCGTACGTATATCCTGATCCGATTCGCCTGGCGAACGTACAACGATATCCGGAGAACACGCGCGCCTCTAGGTTTCGTGAGATCGCGACGCGACGATATGGTAGCCGGCACGTACACCAGCTGGTCCAACTTTTTGTCCAGGGTCGACAGCTGCGACGAAAACGAAAAATCCGAATTGGAATCAGCGACAGCAAGAAACCTCGACCCCTTCGACCATCGAAGGGGATGTGCGTGGCTACGGGATCGTTCGTGGGCCAAACGCGTTTGTCGCGATAGCAGAACGGTCACCGTCGAATAGATCCGTAATTGTTCCATGTTCTCAATCGCGTAGATGCGACGGTGGCGCTACGAAAAAATTCGGACTCGTTCGTTTAATTCTGTTAGTTCTAGTCGCATCGACTAAACGGTATCGCGTTACGAATCGTCGTTACGTTTCCACTAACTTTCTTCTCTCCGGAATCCATTTCTCTCGGATTTCCGGCCAATATCGCGTCTATCGAAATCGTCGGCCGATCGTAGCCTTTCGATCGAGTTCGCTCGGCTTCGTTTCGTCGAAGGATTGTAGCCGTTTGGGTCGTATCGGGTTGGCAACTAAGTGGCTGCGGATATATCAATACCATCTATTGACAAAATCCGCAATCACTCAGCTGCTAACCTGAAAAAAGAGAAAGGCAGGAGTTTATCTTGCATTTAACTTTTATTATATAATATTATGCCGTATTTCAGTTACATAATTTTAAGTATTCGATACCCTATTCGTCATATAGGCATACACGTACCTAAGAACATGTTCGGCACATATACACCTATATATGATGCACACACGTGGCGCATACCACTGCGTGTTTGTTTTAATAATCGACTTTATTATCAATATACAAATAATGGAAGACATAGCAGCACCTAGAAGTGCTGTTCAAAAGACGACCTCTTACCTAAAACATTCGTAAATTTTATTGTTCTTTTTTCCGCGAGACTGTTGTAAACCCCCTCTCGATAGCTTCATCCTGTAATTCACGCTGTTGCCGCTGCAAACGAAGCGCGATATACTTCTAGCCGCATATTTGTAAACAACGTACTAAATTATCGTAGGTAACCAAACTGCGAGATACGTAATGACAGAGTATTGTAATCTTTTTTTTTTTCTTTTTCTCAATTCGATTTAATTCACCCTTTTTTTATTTCGCATTTCACGTTTCGTTAGGCTATTACACGTACGTTAAATTTTTGCGACACACCGTGATCTTATTCGGATACATCTTATATGTACTTGCGCGCGGTAAAGAGACGTTACGTACACAAATATACGCAGCGATGGTACACGAACGAATTCTCTTTTCCGTTCTCGTGTTCGTGCCAGTGTGGAATCGCGCAAGTACATAGACAAGTATCTGGCCAGATGTACATTGTCGTCGAATTACCGACAACACGTAAGTATCGTTTAATGTCTTCGTACATTTGAAATTGATAGTTCTTTGTAAATATGTTACATTTTATGTTGCCTTATTTTTAATAAAAAGAAAGTGCTACGACACTTTACTTCCTAGTCGGTTCTTCGTTGCTCCAAGCTTCTCGCGCAATATTCCATTCGTGTTCGTCTTGTTTCTCGACTCTCGACGTACGTAGTCTATCGCGTTTACGTAGAATTACAAGCGGTAATTTGGAATAGAAATGGCGGAACGTTGTGCGACAACTTGTTGGCGTTGCGTTTAATAACCGCGCGACTTTAAAGAAAGGCGAAACGAGAGAAAAATGGGATCGATACTCGATCTAGTGTAAGTGCAAGCGTAATATCAAAGTCTAACGCTATGTAACGTACACGATACGACACGAGGTCCACGCTTTTGGCAATTACATTGAGAATTCAAGGGGAAATTTTGGTGTTTCCGACGAACATCGATATCGATCTGCCGCGATCGTACGACGACAGCGTGTTTGTGAAATAGGAACGTTTCGATAAAATTTCTATTACCACCTTGAACGAAACAACACGCGCGCTCGGAGCATTAATAATTATAAAACTGACCACGCTTGTACTTGCGTGGGTGATGCACACGTTGCACGTGTGCTTTACGTGTAAATGATTATCAGCTGATATCATATACCGAACTCGGAAGGTATGGAAACAACGGTAACGTCTTAGTCGAATCGAAATATAAAGAAATAGAACGTCTCGTTTGGCACGGCAGGCTCGTCCAAACGATAAAAAACGATCGTGCTTCTTGCCGCGACTGTAATCGGATGTATGTATTACGAGATCTTAGATGTTTACACATATTGTCGTTGCCACTCTGTTCGAACACGCATCGCGAGTACATGTGATTCTTATCGATTTGTTTTATATATTACGACTTAGATTCGACGTAATACGATTACGAAATATTACGATTAGGAAATATTCACAAATTTCTTCGCAACAGAATTTATAATGGGATATGTAATCATAGATCAACATTAATATTATGTATTTGGATATGTACATGTCTCTGTGCGCGTGCGCACGCATGCCTCAAAGGCGTGAGCATGTGTATGTATGTGATTGTTACGTACACATAGAGTGCATATGCACGTACGTGAATGCGTGTAAATTAACTTTCGTACGTATACGTATCTTGCGTATGTATGTGTGCATGTATGCATGCATGCATGCATGCATGTATGTAAACGCGTATATACACACGCGCGCACACATGCATAAGCACACACGCAACATACACGTATATACATATATGTAGTTTATCCGCGCACACTCGTATCTCGTTCTCTCACGCGCTCACGCACGAAGCTCGTATGCGCGCACCCACCGACTCGCGTGTATGAACGCGCATACGCATGCACTCGTTCGCTCACTCGTATGCACGTATTTATCAATTATATAGGTATTAAACCGATAAACTAGTATACCATTTTCATAACTGTTTCATAGAAACGGCAACGCTAAATTCATTTCAAAAACGTTAATTCACGAGTATCTGTGTGTCTCTGTCCGTCTGTCCGCTCTCTGTCTATCTGTCCGTGTGTGTACGTGTAGATGTGCGTGCGTGTGTATGTGTAAGATCAATTCGAACAAAGTCACGCGAATCGCGTCGCGAGTGTGCTCGAAACAATCGCGATAACCAACGTGGAAAAGAAATGACAAGGACGACTCGCGCTACCACAAAATTTGATCTCCATCTCTTCCGGATGGTAGTTTATACATTTCGGAGGCCTACGACGATACAAACGTTCTCTTCTCGCGATACAAGCACCAGGCTCCGTCAGAGCCTCTATGGGCTCGATGCTCAATTGTTTACTCCCGCATGGACACAACGTGTCTACCACCAGTAGAATCAAATTCGTATGGCGAATCTTTTGTACGCTGAACGGCCTGCAAACATACATATACGTCTTTGAATGGTGCGACAAAGCGACGATAAGTCTACCTACTGTCAATTGAGGTTGTACTCCCGAAATTTGCCGGATATCAAAGAGCGTAAATCTGAGATATAAGATCTTCGTTTCGAGATTTTATATCTCGGATCTACTATCTCGCCCAACGATTCCTACCAAATATCGTCCGATCGATAGTCGGTGCCATTCGGAATAATATCCTCGATCGCAAATTATCTCTTATCTGCGAGTGGTTTCCGAACGAGAAGTATACTTATACACCTACCTTTCGCAACCGGTGTCATGACAGTTGGTTAACTTTCCTTTCAACGGATTACTTTGACCGCTGGTATTCAGTCTCTCGGGTTGTAGAATATAAAGATCCGTCTTCTTCTCGCAAGATCTCAAATTTCTCTGTGGATAATGGGCAGACGTAGCTCGCGTTGTTCCAGGAGAAACAGGGGTTGCGGCGGCAACTGCCGGAAGCCTTGGGAACGCTTCTTCGTTTCCCTCCGTTGTTTCGTCCATCGAGTCTCTACTTATCACGAACGGATCGAACTCGTGAACTTCTCCCATCGAGTCTTCTGAAAGTGTATTCACGTTCGAGAACTAGGAAATTCGCCTCTTTTCTCTCTCGGCATAGCGTTCTTTCGAGCGAATATGTCTTACCATCGAGTGCCCTCGCGGATTCGCCGGCGAACGCGAAAGCAACTTGCCATAAATTTTGAAAATTAAAGCCGAACGCCATGCTCCATAGAAAATTTCCCAGTATCGCGATCGTCGTCGTGATGTATCCGGAGAAAGTCCTCGGTGCGGCCGATTGATGAGATTCTTGCGGACTACAAGTGCCCTGGTAATCGGTCACCGTTACTTTCCTGAAATCGACGAACGAAATTAACTCGAGGATGAAAACCTACGAGCCTAAAGGCGTACAGTTCTTCTCCTTTCTCCAACGCTTTCTTTCTACATTTCAAAGTATCACCGCGCTTCAAGATTTTTACCTATAAATCCTGTCCTGAACCAGAGAATCCATTATAGTACCGTCGATTTCGCCGAAGAATTTCCCGGTATGCTCGTGTCGTTCGCTGATTATAATGAAACCGTTATTGTCCAAGATGTAGCAGTCTAATGCTTCGGAAGCGCAGTTCTTCTTGCAGCTCGTACCACTGCACTGAAAAGTAGAAGAAAATTGTTATTAAACGAGTTGCGAAAACGGACGTGATTCGTGCGATTTGCCTTCGGTCTTCGGTTCGATTCGTACTCCAGAAAGGAAAGCAAAAAGAGCGAGTAACTGATATTTCGTACAAATTTACCGTCGAGGTAATGTTGACGAAGCGAGAGGCCAGTGAAGAATGTTGAAACTGTAAACCTACGACCGCTGCTGGTGCTCTATGTCCCGTCCCGATGAAAACCGCGTGAGTGGCCGTGACCAGTGGATTGGGGCTGTCGGCTAATTTTCAATTGCGTTAAATTTGCTATACGAACGATGTTGAGGAACGAAAGAGAGAAAGAAAAATCGATATAGGATAATGTTCAAGCGTTGACCATTTGCGATCGAACGTGGCCACAGTGGCGGTATTTAAAATTTTCTCTTCAAACTTTAAACGTCGATTGCTGCAACTACAACAGTTCGCTGTGCGTCAGTGCCGCGAAGAAAATACGTCGATCGCGAATGGTCAACTATACGCGTATTATTTGATCCGTGGAAAGTGGAAAGCTGCAAGAGCGCGAGTACTACTTACCGGCGTCAAAAGGCACGCTGAAAACGAAACTTTCCGGTTCTATATAGTGTTGGTCGACGGCGCGTTTATACCATGATGAATCTATAGCTCTTGCGTACTCGTCAGCAAACGGGCTAAATAAACAACAAAATTTTCGTCACGATTACCAAACGTTTTGTCGTAAAGTCGACCCGAAGAAATTTTTACCGCGTTGAGACTCTAATATGTTGATGTTCTTGTTACAAAGAGAAACATGTACGAGATTCGTATGAGATTTAGAAAACGGAATTAAATGACAATGAATGTTTGACATTTACGGTTCGTTCGTGATTTCTTCGGTTTGTTGATGCTCGTGCCAACGAAATAGGCCGCTTTTCGTTGCGATGAAACTCCTTGTTACACCAAATGTGCCTTTTCCTTGACTGCAAACACGAAGGTAGTTATATGGAAGGTAATAAAATAAGTAAGAGACGGCGCAATAAAAGTATAAGAGAGCACAAAACATCGTTGTTTTCATATTCGATAACGAATATGAATAATTACCGCGTAGCAAAATCGATACATAGAATACGTACTTTGCAGAATAAAGTTCAAGTACGATCAAACCTATTCGTTCTCTGATTTCCGTTAATGTTGCTTAGAACATGGAATGTGCACGATACAACTTCGCGATTTCGTATGTTCTTGAAAAGAAGTAAATCTCGATGCCGTACTTTTACAGTTGTTGAGGAACGAGGAACTTCGTACGATTCATACGATTTGATTAATCGTTAAGACAAAGTCAAGAGAGATACGAAAATATAACGACGAAAGGGATATCGGATCGTCAGGAATGTTTTCGCAGGTATCGTAAAACGAACGATTAATACGACATTTAGGAAAAGATCACCGTGCAATATATCGACGAGTGCGCTTATACAAATAATTGTGCATAATGGATTACCTGTGCAGTAGAGCCATCAGTATGGCAATAGGGCTAGCGGTGGAGACACACAATATAAAATGTAATAAAAATATGCGATAAAAGGTAGCATTGTAAATGAAAAAGATTAGCCGTTGCGCATAGTACGTGTCGCGTTTGAACGAACAACGCTACTATAGTATACATATATAATGTTGAATATGTACATAAATACACAGATACTTTCCTAATCTTACTCGATCGAAGGGATTGTAAGAAAGAAATTATAACAAGTCGAACGGTTAAGAAGGATCAAAGTTATTTTGTTTTTCTGTTTTACTCTTCTTGCACGCTTTCCAGCTCTTTCTCTCTGATTTCACATCGTTGCGCTGCCTTTTCCTTTTCGTTTCTACGGATGAAACACCTCCTTAATCCGGCTCTCGTTTCCTCGCCATCCCCTTTTCGTCGCAAAAAGAGGTCCCTCGTACCTTGAACAGTGTTCTCAACAACGCAGTCCCTTTTCATTATCGTTCAACGATGCATCTCGTTCGCAACACGACTATGCGAGTCAACGGCGAGAGGGGGAGAAAGTATAGTAGGCAGCGGTTTTACGATATCAAATAAGATATGTTATTCGATAATCGGTGCGTGAAAAAAAAAAACGCGTGCTTGCTTGTGCATTGCAGTGCGTTGTCGATATTTCCACTATAAGTGTCCGCGCATAGAGGACATGCATCCGCGAGTTCCACTCACGCAACCCACTTACCTTTGATTTTCCTCTTTGTGCATCGCACCTCTTTTGTCGAAACCGTCGGTGACCAATGCATCCAACACGAGGGACTGCACTAATGTTTTATCGCCTACGGAGTAAAACCGATGGTTGGTAAAAGGTGGCGAACCATTTATTCGTTGCTACAACTTACAATAATAAGCATCTTTGTCAGGCTTGCTCGCTTGTTTATGATGCGAGCTCGGACTCCTTGGTCTCAAGGACATCCATTTCCACCCCGGGCTTTGCGTTCGTGCCAAAAAATGGAGAACGCGTTCTTCGGGGGTAGGAAACCACTTATCGGAAGCCGAACTATATTCACAGTACACCCAATCGGGATGCACCTTCCAATTGTTCCCCTTGAAATAGTCGGTTACTGAAAACGTGAGACGTACCAAATTATAGAAATTACTTTATTTTATTTATTGCTTCGTTCTCTATCGAACACATATTGCTGCCAATTCGCTTACCGTTTATTATCGCGCGTTTGATCTCTTGTTCGGCCTTCAATTGAAACATACCATAATTTTCGGGCAATGCCAACCCCAATGAAAACGGAGTTCCTTCTATCGGTGTATAAAAATAATTGTGACGTCTAATGGTAACTCGTCTCTGTATGTATATGCATGCGCGTACCGGAAAAATAACAAAATGCCTGTGTTAAATAACGCAACGATAGGAGACCTTCTACATGTACGAAGATAAGGCTCAAGTTTAGATATGCACGTACATGAGTGGACGTAGCTACTGCCTCTTACCGTACCTGTCGGTATATGTATATTTTCAAAATCAGAATGTTTCTTCGACGTATGGCAAAATAGACGCGTAAAAAGTCGATTCGAGCGTTGACAGACGTGTAAGAAGCAGCATGTAGCGTTTTCAACATCATTCTTTCACTCACCATATTGTCGTAATGAATTTTGATCGCGAAGCTAGTTTCCCCTTCTTTTTGATCAATCATGTCGTGCCTCAACTGTATAACGACATACCAGAATAAAGAAAGAGAAGGTCGATAATATTATTATTAGGTAGTTATTAGGGATACTTACATCGAGCAGAAGGGAATTGTTCAACGGGTGCAACGGTCCATCGTACTCGGCAAGTTCGACTTCCGACAAATCTACGTTGATATACGTGGGTTTTAACGTTTCCTCGTACTGCAACGAAACGAGAGCAACGGAAATTTTGCAACTGGCAAACGTTAATTTTTCTACTATGCTACGATCTGTGTATTTGATTTGCTTACGTCTACGTTTCCTGGCTGCGTAAATAAAAACAAATAATGCGATGTCAGTGAACATTAAGGCTATGAGTCAACAGCAATTAGATTAATTTCCTCTATAAAGCATTCCACGATATCATTGCTCACCAATGGTCGTAAATCCGGATGATACAAAACGCGGCCGTTATTGTCGACGATAAAAGAATATGCGTTGACACCCAACTACAAATTCGAAAAATAATCTGCGATTAATCTGAATAATCTACTTCCCATTGAGCGCGAATGTTACATATTCGCATAACCGATTTTATCTACCTTATAAGGTGAAACCAACTTCTGTATCTCCTCTATAGGTACATCCGTGCCAACGATACCCAATAAGTTAGCAGTTTTCATCTGCAACAGATACATAATAATACATAATGATACATAATGATATACAAGAGAGAAAAAGAAAAGAATATATATATATATATATGTTTATGATAAGCTTATGATAAACTTTAATATATTTCAAACTAGATAAATGAAATCACCGTTACAAACAGTGACAAGATTCTAGATTTTGATGAAAACATATTACCGTATAATTCCGACGATCTAAAATAGGCGCGGTGACTGACATCATTAACTGGCCAATGTGTTCTTTACCATATCTACCGCTCTGAAACAGAAACACAGGAGAAGACAACTCCGCGTACAGCAGATCACGTTTGGATATAAGACAGATATAAAGTAAAAGCCGAGGGTTTTCAATTTGCTCACCTTTCCGCCAACGTAAGCTGGACTCCAATGAATAGGGTGCTCGTGCTGGTAGAGCACCATAGGTCGTGCGAGCACTTTTATATATTCGAAAACTTTACTTCTAATGTCTTCCAGTTCAGTGATCCTCGCGTAGAATCCTGTATAACAGAAAATATGGAGATACTAATAACACATGCTATAATTACGTAAAGGCATAGTACAATAAACATCTATGATTTACCGAATGAACTTGATAAATACGGTGGAATTACGTTTGTACGAACTGCATTTATTCGAACCAAATTTTAGTCAATGCCCAATTAAATGAATTCTTACTAGTTGAATCCAATTGTTTTAACGCGAAGTTTCGCTATATGGACGAAAAATTATAGATGTAGCGAGGAGAATCAGTGGAATCCTATCGTACGAACTTCAATCAGGTACGTAATCTATTCGCGTTCCGACAAGTTCATAGGAATTGAGTTTTACTCGATGCTACTGTAGTATCGAGCATAGTCGATAAAACTTAAAAAAGAAAAATGGAAAATAAAAAGAGGCAAACAAGAGGAAAAGAACAGCGAATACGTACCTTTGTTCGAGCATGCTACGTTGTGTAATTCCGGACTTTTGTCACCACCAATTAGATACGTAAAAATACGGACAGGCATGTGAGGCGAATTGTATCGTTTTATCACATCTGTAGGTAGGCCAGCGTTATCCGTAGTAATTAACATGATCGCTTGATTGCACTGACTCCCTTGTACTGTTTTGTTGTATTTATGAAGAATCTCAAACGCGGTCCCAAGAGCAGCCGATATATTTTTTGGCATTTCCTCGTGCTTCATGGACTTCGTTGCTATTTTCAATTCTTGGATATTTTCAGGTGACGCTTGAACCAAACTGTCTTTGAAGCATTGTACGATCTCTTCCGCGGTATCTCCGTAACGATAAACGTTAACGTAATCGTTGGGACCCAAGGTATCGAGTATAGTTTTAACAGTAGTTACGGCCAAACGCTTATTCCTCTCTGAGGCATAGCAGTCGATATCGACCAATATCGCCAGGTCTTTCGGACTATTCGCGGCTCCAACGAACCAGTTAGAAATTCGGAAATCGTACACGTCTCGAACCACTCGATTCGCGCTTTTACCAGTGCTGAAACTTCGTTCTTCGATGGGCGGCCAAGAAATTGCTGGAACAAGTAAACGATTATCGTTACAGAGGAGAGAAGTCTCGGTGAGACGAAACAAATTGTAAGAAGAAATCGATAATGCGTGTGGGAAGAACCGTACCAGGAAAACGTCTTAAGAATCCCGAAGTCGCTCCGTAATATTGCCAGGAAAGCGAAGAATCGCTCTCATAATTATTAACAAACAACAAATCCAAATATTGACTCCATTGGATACCAGCGGCTACTTCGCGATCTGCAGAGAAGAGGTAATAGCGTAAGAATATCATCTAATTGGATCATTTAGTTTTCGCGTTTAATTAGTCGCCTTCCTATCAGGGCCATGATCCTGCGGTTTTCAAGTATACCTACCAATTTCTTTTACTCCAGCGGGTAATAAAACGGCCGAAAAAGTAATGTTCACAGCTAAGTGATCGAAGTGTCGATTAGTCGAGAGCAAGGGTTCTTGTCCCGTTCCCGACATTTTTCCGTCTGAAGCAACGTCGAAACGCTGAGAAGGATAATATTTCGGTACTACGTTCCCGTCTCTCGGTGCCGACACAGCTGCCTGTTCGGCACTCTCTACCAACCTCTGTAAATGTTCGTTAACGATATACAATGGTCTTTTCGTTTTTTGTAATACAATCATCCTTACCATAACGGCGTTCATTTTAAAGTCCAACATGTTTTTTACTTCCGTGGCTATGTCTCGGACAACGACCAGTCCATCCTTTTTCTCAACTTGTGCTTCCATATCGTGATATTTCTGAAACGAAAATGCGACAGGCTAAGTTTTCCACGTGTATCGTACCACCCTTACGAATTATACTTTTTAATCTGACGTATGAAAATACTATCGCCTATAAATTACGTTCAGATATATCACGGCAATTGCATAATTAACCTTTATCCGAATGAAATTCGTGTCACTTCGCTATTTCAAAACTTTCTACTCTTCTATGCCTGCTACTCAAAAATTAAAAAAAAATGATCGGTTGCTTACCCTTTGTATTTCGCTCATTTTCGTAACTTGTTTGCCAAATTCCCATAAATCAACGCCAAATTTT
This sequence comes from Bombus affinis, assembly GCF_024516045.1. Classification (NCBI taxonomy): domain Eukaryota; kingdom Metazoa; phylum Arthropoda; class Insecta; order Hymenoptera; family Apidae; genus Bombus; species Bombus affinis. The sequence continues at coordinate 16,059,757 of NC_066349.1, read as the reverse complement.
AAGGCCCAGTTTTTTACTCTGCAATACGACAAAGATAACGTTAAATGGACTGGAATCTGTAGCGAAACACGTTTCGTGTATTTTGATCTGGATTCTGTAAATATTCGAATCGTTAAAGTACGTTAGTTCACGGTATTATCGAGTTCTTTTATTTCTTTCTCGATTTTTTCTTTCGTTTGTTCGCTGATTTGCGAACTAACGGCGAAGAACAGGCAAAAAACAAAAGATCAGAAACGGTTGATATCGGAGAAGTGAATTTGACCGTTCAAATTATGAAATTCGATATCGAGATAACAAATCGTAAATATGTCACTAAACGAGTAAGGAAGATATCGAGACGAATATCGTTATATCGATTGTTAATTGCGCCTTAATTTGGGGAAAATGTCGTATAACAATGAAGTTACACGCTACTTAACGGTTCGGTTTGAACCGAAATCGACGATTGTTCTGCTCGCCAGCTTCCACATATACATACATCGTATAGCTTTGCGTGTAAATGAGCACCATTGATGCATTTGTATGTATGTACGTACTTACGTACATGCTCACGTGCGCACGCACGTAGGTCGTACGCATACACGCCGATTCTGATCCTCGTTAATCGACTGTGTACGCGTAACTCTACACGCGCCTGCGTTCTTTCCAATTTTCGTTGCTTTCCTTCGAGAATCATTGAAAGTACTATGCTGTCTGTCTTTTAATGCAGTCAGATATATATAAGGAAATACATATTTGTACTATTGCGCGCTGTGACGTATTAGGTTTCGGCATCTTTCGTGTCTCCTTTATCCCTCTCCCCTTTGCCACAGTAGACAAGAATATAAATATTTTTCACATAAAAAGAACAGTAGAATACAATTACAATTTCGATTGTCTTTAATTTTTAACTTGTGTCAGAGTCGAACCGATTACCACGCTATCAATGATACGTTTTGATACGTTTAACATCGCATGTGGATATACTCCTTTCTTAAAACATCCACGCCCTTCCATTTATAATATTCTATATTCGCCTTGCTTTGTTAATCCCATTAATCCCTTCTAAATTGAGTCATTGTTTTATCATTTCCCATTTACTTGCTAAATACACGTGTAAACTGAAACGATATATGATAGAAAAAGAAGCTATAGATCCTTACTCGTTATGAGGTATATCCTCTTCTTGCTGATAACTTGATTTGATCCATAACAGTAACAACACTCCACAGTGCACAAATTTTTCCACGGACAGAAACATTATTTCGATGCTATCGATGAGCAGCCGAATACGAATAAACGATGGAACGAACGAACCAATCTTTTAAAAAAAACGCATACGTTAATTCGAAGTAACCTCTCGAAAAGAATTAGTCTTACCGCTCCCTCGTAGTAGCGATCGATCGGCCGGAACACGCGAGTCAGCGTTACGTGCGTAAATTTACCGTTTCGACGGAATCTTGTTTATCCATATACATCTACATACATTTGATAGAAAACATAACTTTGTAACGCTTATATACGCTAGTACGTAGAAGCTCCTATGTATGATTCTTCGCCTTCTTTCATCTTCTTCTTTAAACGTGCTCTTCGCACCTGACGATCGAAACTACGCTAATCGTATAACCGTCGAACGTAAAAAACTCCTTTCATTTCACTACGCACGTTTTCGACGTTTCATTGCGACGAACGTTTGTACGTATTTGTGCGTCTGGCATTGTTCGCTCGGACTTTACTCGTTTATATATTTCGATTCCGAATCAAATCATTGTTTTTTTTTTTTTTTTTTTTTTTTTTTTTTAATGTATCGCCGATGAAAGTGTCACTATCGATGATAACGATACGACAATGACGACACAATGCAACCAGAATGGTAACGACGTCTACGACGACGATAACGACGACGACAACGACGACGATGTATAGGGAAAAGTTCGTAAAAACTAGCCAATCAAAGCAAGTTCAACAACACCTAATTCACCTCCAACGCGCAGTTTTTCGTCGTAAACATTTTTCAGAACATATTACGAACCTCTCTAACGATCGAATCATCTAAAAAATAAAAGCGTCTTCGACGTACGCGCGTATGAACACCCGATCGACCGATCGCCCGAAGGACCGAACGACTAACCAACCAAGAGAGAAACGAAAAAAACGATCCTACGTCAAATCACCCCCCAGACAGTAAGTCGGTGTTCTTCTTTATTATCGTATCCTTTCCAAGTGAACGTATATTTTTCTTTTCACGAATAAATTAGACATTGTTCGATGCGCTGTCGACACGATTCGTTTTGTGAGATTCACGATTGCACCACCGATTACCGCCTTGTCGCGCGATCTCTCAAGTATGTTCACACCGTAACGCGCAGAGAACCCGAAAGAATGAAGGACGAGGGTGGGACAAGGGAGTAGTTGTAGGGAGAAAGAGAGAGAGAGAGAGAAAGGGAGAGACCAGAAGGGGTGGGATACGAAGCAAAGAAGGGGAATGCGGAGGAGATAGAAGAAAGAAAAAAATGACAGAAAAATCAAGTATTTGCACGCGTTATGCGCGCACTGAAAAATGCGATACGCGAAAATATAATATACAGCGAAAATATAGGTTCTTTCCCGGTGAAAAATAACTATATTACACGCGATGACTTCGTTTTGATAACACTTCCTCATGAAAATCGGACAAAGATGGTGTACGAGTCGCTTTATGCTCGAACGAAAGGTGGCTGGCTGGTTGTCTAGCGCGCGCGCATTACTCTTACTACGGTACTACGTTAGACTCGGGCGTTTTAGGAGTAACGTTATTCTACTGGTGCGAGCGCGTGCTCGCAACCACCCCTGAAAACAGGAATGACGGCAGTCGGCGAATATCAGCTAATGGTAATGGTAGTAGTGTTGTTGGTGACATTGGCACCAGCGGGGATGATAGTGGTGCGTGGTAGGGATGACGATGGCGATGGAGGCTGCAGCGATGAGAGCGGCGACAGCAGCGGCAACGACGGAATCGGGGATAAAACGGAACTAGGGGAAGAGCAGCTTAGATTGACGACACCGAGGTGGGGAAGGTAGACAGTAGGAGGTGAAGGTTGCCAGATATGAAAACGAGCAGAGGCGATACGAGAGAACAGAGATAGATCGAATACTATCGAGGAGGAGCTGTTCCTTGCGAAAGAGTGAAACCGAACGAACGGACAAGTTTAAGCTAGCAAGCAGACCGAGATGCTCGCAATCTCTTACCATAATAGAGATGGTCGAAATGACCGGGCGCGCAAGCTCGGTATCATTGATTTAACGCCTATCTATATTTTCAAGCGCAGAGACAACTTCCTAGATCCCAAGGATTTTGGAAGCTCCAACGGTTTTTCCACCTTTATACCTCCTCACTTTCAAACGTAAACACATAATTAAAAAATAACCGTCTCGTCTTTCGCAATTCATCTAATTAAATAATCAATATAACATACTAATATTAAAATAAATAACATAATAATAATATACTTGATTTATATTTTGAAAATACATACAATACAGAACGAAAAATTTTTCGAATGTTTTCTATAATTAGAATTAAAACAATGAGATAATGACATGCGTATTTTAATTGTCACTTTATAGAATTAAAAGCATCGTTCGAATATCTAAACTTACAACATTAACCGTGTCATTTTTGTGGTCCTTTTCCGCTTGTTATTTACTTATTTAAATATTTATAGATATAGATTATAATCTTAAGTAACAAATTAGCATGTATATATGTATATTTATAAACATTCTTAATTGTTAATTATAGAAGTTATAAATCTTAACTATTGAATGTATTATTGACGCTATCATTATTGTTGTTGTTTTTGTTGTTGTTGTCACTACCATTGTCGCAATTAATTGTACTACAATCTTCATCACCATTATCGTAATTACAAATCATAAAATCGTTTCATGAATCATTATAATTATTATTACAAAATCATGAAAAAAGAAGTATTATCACAAATATCTATTTTGACCGAAAGAAGAAAATTGTTGATTTCCGCAAAAAAACAATTATGTTACCTAATATATAATTTCATTCACGCACATATTAATGACAAAACGAAGCTCTTGTTGTGCATAATCTTCCGGCAATGGTAATTGAGATACCAGTTGATATATCGACGTAGATTTATTCTCGTTCAGTTGTAACAAACTCCTAGCTAAATGTATCGTTCTCTTTGCAATTTCCGCTTGACAAAGCCTATCACAAAGAATAATCATACTCAAATATTAACGATTTACTAATCTTTTACGCTCTGTATAGAAAATGTAAAAGGGAAGAATTATAACAGTTTACCTATGTTTCGCAGTTAAACATGGAAATTGATTGATCTTGGAAGGAAGACTTGACAATCGTTGTTTTAGTGATTCCAATTTAGAACTTATTCCACGTGGATCGGCACTACGTAACAAAGATTCAACATTCATAGTTATTTCCATATATTCCCAGAGTAATTGTCCTTGATATGTCCAACCACTTATAGTGCTACTGCATTCTAGAGGAGTCAGTGGACGCAATAAGCTGCGCAGGTAATCGTAATTTTCTGAACAAAAATTGAAAATAAGTCATACATATAACTTTAACATAATGAAAATATTTATAATAACACAATAGAGAATAAACAAAAAGGCGTGACTTTAACATAACACGCTGTTTGAACATTAACTCATAATGAAACCGTTTATTATACCGTTTATTATAACATCTGCTGCTAAATATTCAATAATAATTTCATGTGCTTTATTCCACTGTTCTGCTTGAATAAAGTAGAAAGCTGCTTTCCCGTATCTGCAAATAAGAAAAAAAGATTCCCTTACATTGGGTTAAGAATTATACTAAACTCTATTATCATTAGAATTTCTTATCCAATTTACAGAGATTTAGATTTACCGTCTACGATTACCATCACAAACCGTTTCGTTCATAACTAAACACATGCAAATCAAGATTCCACGTAAAATCGTACCATGCGTCTTGTGTATTGCATTTTAAGTGTGAAATCTTCGCAACCGTGCGTTTACATTAGCACGAAACGACGTTTGATGTGTAAACATGTACTGTACGATTAATATAGATCCAACTCTCCACTAACCTTTTAGCTACGTAACTTTTCACGGCTTTCGCATGGTGAATCCAAATCGAAGGTATACCCAATTCTTCTCGTAAAAACGTTTCTCGCTCGATAAAATCAGGACAATCACTAGCATCGTCTATTTCGACATGTCGTTGCAATAAATTCATTACCGCAGTCTTCCTTTTTGTGGCATCTTTTAAATGTAACATTACGAATATAGCCCAATGCCAGAGATCATACGCTTCTAATTGTGTCGCAAAATTAACATGTGTCAAAATGGCAACATGTTCCGAAAGATGTGAATAACCCAAAGCTAAAAGTACTTGCTGCATCAGCCAACTGCGATCAAATTAAATTATTTCAGATTACAAATTAAACTGAATTTGAAATTGCGAGAAAAGAAATTGATCCATTACCTGAGTCTGTAATCCATTGGATCAGCAGTATGTGTTGCTGGATTCAATAATTCACCCAACGTATGATTGCCAGTGCAAAATAACTTTAAAAGATGAAAACAGAGATCATATATTGGTTTCCCATTATTTATTTCAAGTTCGAAATTGTTTCCTTTGTATTCGGGTTTCGGTATCGACGTATAAACGTCATTTGTCTTGGTTGTATCAAAGGAGGCCTCGTAAATGTCCAATACGTCTCTTATAGAGGCAGTCGGAGATGAAAAATACCTTCACCATACACGAACGATATAATATATAGATATACGTATATTGTAATATTTTAATGAAAATAGAAAAAAGATTGTATCATGTTATAAAAATATGGTGTTTACCACAAATGAACAGCTAACGCTCTCTTCCAGTCAAAACCTTCACAGACATTGATTGGGCAATGTTTACTAGGTGGTTCACCCGCCACCAGCGCAAAAAGCTTGAGTCGATCTAACGAGAGGTTCTCATCGACACCGGCATTTTGCCATAATGCAATTTGCTGCTGTGTTAATACCTTTATTGGCATTCCACTGCACAGTTGCGCCATCAATAAGGCCAAACAATGATCACCCATTTCTCTTGCAATTTTACATGCCTCTTCTAATTCGAAAGCTGCGTTTTCAAATAGACGATGATAGAAAAATAAGTCGAAAAGAAGACAGAAATTCTATATAATTGCATACAATACTTATCAGGTACACATACCAGATAGTAAAAGTAATATCTTTGTTTCATAATTAATATCCGCATCCTCCAACACGAGAGTTTTTCGTATAACGTTTCTTAACCATTCCCCGATTGCCTCTCGCCGCGCAATTACGACGCTATGGTCTTCTGAATTTTCTAAAATAATGAAACAGACAAGAATATGCGCGTTACATATTCTACATAATTTCTGCTTATATATCAGACGTATATCAGGAACAAAAAAATATATGAAAAAAAAGCGGGGGAAGAAAGATTACAGATAGAGAAGGAAGGATAAACGAAAGAGGGGATGGAGGAAGAAATTATATTATATTTGAATTTGAATTATAATACATTTGAAAAATTAAACGATCAAGTTATAAATTAACATACATATTATACGTACCCGTGGCAACGTTTATATCAGGTAAATTTCCCCACAGAGCTACACAGAGTTTCCAAACGTTAGCAACATAGGAAGCAAAGGAATCTGTGGCAAACTGTTCTGCAAATTCTTCGGCTAAACTACAATGTGCGTGTAAAGCCATGCTCGCCTTATTAATATCTGTATCTACGTCAAAAATTAGACAGTCTCCATCTGGATTCATTACACGATGTGACAGCTGAATTTTTAGATGACCTTCTATACTTTCCTTAAATGATGTTACAAAGAATGAAAATAAAAGTATAAATATTAAAATGTCTAATTCTAAATAATGTAAGTACTTAAAAATGAAACTTACTTTGAATGTCTTAATGCGTTCTTCGCCGGATCCACTACCACCCAAAATTTGTATACGTTGGACTATCCCAACGGATGTTGTATCTTCTGGAGAACGACCACATACGTAAGATCCAATTTGTTCAAAAGAATTATTTAATTGTACATCGTCAGCCTGTTTCTTCGTACTCAATGTAAGTAATGTTAAACCACGTCCCCAGCTTGGTTTAAACCTTCTTCCCATTTGTATGCCTAAATTAATACATAGAAATAGCATATAATTATTTACATTATTTACACGAATTCTTAATAAATACGAATATGATAAAAGCTGCTTACCAATATCAGCAACAGAACGAGATTCTAGTTTATGTATAATAGATTGTGATAACGGAATTACTTCAGAAATACATCGAAGAATTATAGTCACCGGAGTTATCGAAGGATCCGGCAAACCTTTTTCATATATCGTTGATGTCTTAGCAACGATGTCCATCGAGCGTTTCAATTTGGAATCTATAGCACAAATTGATTCCCTCGTAACTTGTACAATGTACAAAATATTAATCTTACATACATCATTAACCTGATATTACCTGTCTTCGAAAGGGTCGGTTCTTCATAAGCAATAGTTGGCGTCCGATGAATTGCCAAATTAGATCGTAACATCGGACTATAAATTGCTTCGTAGTTTTGATCTTCGTCTAATTTTTGTGGCGTATTGGTGAAACATCGCAAAGAATTTCTACGATCGGAAAGAAATAACGCGCGATTCGATTCTAAAATAGTAATAATATTCCAATGTTAAATAAGAATAAACATCATTATATAAATAAAAAAATTAATAATATAATCTTAACATGATCAGAGTTTACCTTGATCATAAGCCTCGTTAATCTCTTCGTCGCTGCCATCAAAGAAGCTGGCCTTCATTAATTGCAGTTTATGACTGTCTGTACCCAAAATGCGAGCATTCTCACCAGTTGGACTTATCGGTAGTTGTTTTTCACGATTCTGATCTATAGAAAAAGAATTTTTCGTACAGTATAGTAACAATAAATAAAATAGAATTATTCGTAATCGAATTGAATATAAAGTTATACATCTCACGCACCTGTTCTAAACGATCGGCGTGAGATAATTGCTTCCAAGAGAAATCCACGTGTATCTAAATCTGAATAGTCTGTATTCGCTGTTTTTAAATCATTGGCCTTGGAAGTATCTTTATTCTAATTAAAAACAAGAAATTGATTGTAAAAATTTGGATCGTGTAGGCACTCCAATTTTTGTGTAATTAACGAGTAAAACAGTCTTACTGAAACTACTTTTGATTGCTCCTGTTTGGTTGCACATTTTTGCTGAGTTGCACACAATTTTAATCTTTTCGTGTCATTCGCTGTAGGGACATTATTATCTTCTTCATCTGAATCGCTTAGGCCATATTTGGAAAAATGATCTACCTGAAACGATATATAACCATGACAGAAATATAAATATGAGAGTAGAAAGATTATAAAACTGTTTGGGATTTAAGCTACCTTAAAAACCCATGAACCTGTTTCAGGTCGATACTCTAAGAATCTAGTATCATGTTTCGCTGACACTCTTCGTAATTTTTCTTCGTAATCCATCGCAGCTAAACGACGAGGATCGGTAATAGGCTTATGTAGAGATTTATCGTGTGGCCATACTTGGTCTAAAGTAACTTGTGCTTTACGATTTAATCCTTCTCCGCTAGGTGGTTTCTTCTCATCGTCTGGATAAATGATGACTTCCTTATGACGAAAATGTACGATTTCGTCTAAATTCAAGCCATATATATCAAACGATTCAGGGAAATACACATTCCCATAATCTTCACGCCCAACAGTGAAGTTTGGTACAATACACGTTTCACCGCGAACATACTCGTCTAATTTATCAAGCGGCGGAATTGTATAGTAACCAGCGCGTTTCAGCGTTACTTTAGCTGCATTTGGTTTCCAGTTCGAAGTTTGTAACGTCGAAAAGGAACTATCGTCCAATTCTTGACTCGAATCAGAGTTTTGAGTCACAATGTCCGTACATGATTTATCAACGAGAGATGAATTCTTTAAAGACGTATCCACAGATGTATTAATTTCAGAGCACTTTTGATTTGATGAATTGGCGTTAGCATAAGGTCGCAATTCAGTAACAGTATTGTTTATCATTTCTTCGGACAATGCGTTCGGACTAGAAAATAGCGACTGTTGAGCCTCGTACGATTCTTCGTCTAAATTTTTTGCATTTCGTGGAAGGCTCGTTTTCAACCAAGACAAAGATGATCTTCGATCGTTTACTAATTGTCGATTATTATCTTGACTATGATTTTCTTTATCTACAGTTTCGATAGTTGTATTTTCAATATATGTATTTGTTACAGATGATTTCTCTTCTCCTTTTCCGGAAGATTGTAAGTTTCTCCCTACTGTTTGTGAACTTTCAGTAGGCGATGGAACTATTGAGTTCGATATGGATTTCGGACGTAGTACCAAACGCTTTGCATTTGGACGAGGCTGAAATGCTTCCGAGAGTGGATCTTCTTCTTCAAGACCTTCGAACATTGATTTCTACAAAATTTCATTACACATATATATGATACATGTAAGTTATGAGCGGAGAAAGTTCCAATTACATAAACATTCTTATTACATCGATATTTTACCTTAGATAATTGTGCAGGAGTAACAACTTTGGCCTTGATTTTCGGAGACTTATTATCAGCAGTAACCTTATACTGTTGACCATTCATTAATTTAGATGGCGCGTTTGCCGGTTTTAATAACTCTTCTGTTTTACCGGAAGCCTAAAATCATGTCATATTCGAATAATATTTATAGATCACTTAAATGTGCTTTAATAAGTTCTCAAATAAGTTCTCAGTCGTACATATTAAAAACTACTTACTGGTAAAAGATTTTTTAATAACGGTGAATCGCCGAAAGGTGCTGACACCAAGGCTAAAATTTGTTGATGCACCGGCACAGTTCCGGAACTTTTGACTTGGTTCGTAGTATTTCTGTGATGATAAGATACAAAACATATTAAAATACTTTCAATCGCGTAATCGATGTGAATAAAAATAGTCAAAAATTCGATGTAATACCCAGCTCCGAGTAATCCAGTCCCAATACCCGTTCCTACATTTGTATTATTACCGAAAGTTGAAGATCCAAACGAGCCCGATGCATTAAATGGTGCATTATTGCCACTGTTCCCGAACAAACCGCCTGATTTTTGCTGACCAAATAAAGTAGAGCCACTACCCAACATTAAACCCGTATTTGTACCTATAAAATAAATTTATATTCAACATCAATAACCGTTAACAATAAACGTTATACCTCACTATTTATTTGTTTCTCTTCATTTTTATTCAATTTACTATTCTATTGGAAAATTATATACAGATAAACTTTATAAAACAAAATAAATATAAGGCTACTGAAATTTGAAATTATCATAATGCATTGATAGTCACATTAAAGACTAGTATATAAATAATTTACCGAGTCCGGACGATGGTGTAGAAGTTGAACCAAAAGAAAATCCAGATGTTTGTCCTGCAGGCTTAAAAGGTGTATTAAACAACGAAGTGCCGGAATTTTGACCTGCAGTGAAACCTGGTGCAGTTCCAAAAGTCGATGGTGCAGTCGAACCGAAAGTCGAATTTACTCCGAAACCTATCGTTCCAGTTGATTTAGAACAGAATAAAGGTGTACCCGTATTGCTCATTGGTGTTTGACCAAAAGTGGAAAATCCAGTGCTAGACGATGTGGAAGGTGCATTAAAAGCTGATTTGTTTTGGTTAAATAGACTCTGTAAGAAGATAAATATAAGAATGTTAACATCGATCAGATACAATCACGATCGATGGTTATGATTGATGATTAATGAAAAGTTTCTCTTATTTCTTCTTTGTATTACCTGATTCGGTTGCGTTGATCCAAATGCGGAGCCGAAAGCAGTGTTTTGACCCGTATTAATGCCACCGAAACCTGTACCAGCAGTTTGGTTAGTATTGCTGGTTGGAAAAAGTGGGGTTGGAGCTGCTGCTGTAGATAAAACTAGTTGTATTTTGCGCATATAAACAATTTATACAGACGTGTTTACCGACACCGATTCTAAAGTGGCATTAGCAACAACGAAAATTACCAATGGTATTTGAAAAATTAGATACTTACTACCAAATGGTTTATTCTGGGTATTAGTACCAAACAGGTTAGTGCTTGGAGTAGAATTAAAAGCAAAATTATTTGTTGTTGTTGTCGAGGGTGTACCAAAAGTACTTATAGGCTTTCCAAATAGACCACTTGAGCCAGACTGTGTGGTCGCTCCAAAACCAGCGCTCATTCCACCAAAGCCTAATTTAAGATATGAAACAATTATCGAGAAGATAAACAATAGAAATAGTTCAATTTTAAGAATAAACGTTAAGCTAGTTAGTCCTGAAGTATACATCTAGTAAATATGCAATAACTAATTTGCATTAGAATATTTTACCCGTTGTTGCAGTACTAGTACCTGCCCCTGCATTACCGAAAGGTGAAGGTTGTGCTGGTGCACCAAAGATTCCTGTACTGGGTCCTAAGCATCAAAGGAAATACAAATAACATGATATATGTAGAATTCGCGTACTCGAATAGAGAACACAACTCATTTGGTTAAAACTCTCTCGCTCATCAATAACACAGCACTCTGATAGAGTCCATCTTATAGAATCAGTTAAATCTTCACGCGACTCTATGAACCAACTGCGCATACTAACACACATGCACACGCACAGGTTCGTATTGTTCGCAATCACTCGACATATATAATATCATGTATAAGTATCAGGAGAATATTATTATAGATGTGTAATAATTTAAATTAATTGAATTATACAATTACAATAGATCGTAATAATTTTTACCTTTTCGTCCCACAGAATAATCTTCGAAACGTAGCTCTTCGTAAGACTTTGATTCATATTCTTTCATTGTCGCAATGCAACAATGTCTCACCGATATAGTATGAGATATACCATTCTTGGACATGGAATCAGTAGTAATCATAGGAGAAAATTTAACGACAGTACCAGTTATACTTGTGGTTGCCGTGTTCGTATTGCCAAAACCTAGAATGAGATTCTTCTCAAATCTGTCTTTCTAGATCAAATAGTAGAATAGATTTTTCTTATAATTTATATAACTATAAATTATAAACATACCAGGTGTTGTACCAAATAAATTTGTATTTCCAGTGGTACTGCTTTGCCCAAAAGGTGTGGTTTGCTGAGTTGATTGTTGGGGTTGCCCAAATAAATTCGTACCAGATGTAGTACCAAAACCAAATCCAGCTGGTTTATTTGACTGACCAAATGCTGACGTTGCAGTGTTTGTACCAAAAAGATTTGTACTTGCATTCTGCTGGGAGCCAAATAAATTGGTATTTGTATTTGTTGTACCAAACCCTATAGAAAAAAAAATTTTAGTATAACAACAATTCGTTATCTGATATTTTCATTTACACAGATAAAATTCGATTATATTGCAAATCAAGAAAAATATATAGACATAACAAAATTTAAACTTTTACTATATTCATTATGTTGATCAAATTAATAACTGTATTTAAGGATCAATAAAAAAGACGAAAGACAATATGTTGATAATTATAAATCAATGCTAACAAAATGATATTTTATATTTTTTACAAATATTTATATGGATAAATACTTTTGAATTACAGCTAGTAGAATGATCTATGAATCGCTACCTCCAAAAGATGGTTGAGTAAATGCAGGTGGAGTTGTAGTATTGCCAAACAAGCCACCAGTGGTAGAACCTGCAGGCTTTGAACTAAAGAGAGAAGTATTGCCACTGCCAAAGACTGGTGTAGCACCAGAACCAAAACTTGTTGTAGTAATTGGTTTACCAAACGCAGATTGTCCAAATGGACTGGATTGCGTTGGTGTATTAAAACTACCTACAATAAAGATAAATTAAAACAGGATTTACATAAGGACATAAAAGAAAATAGGGAATACAAAATACAGATATAATTGGTTTTACTTACTAAAAGAGGTATTTCCAGTTTGACCAAACATGCTTAACAGGACGATCCTAATTTGTTTTTAATATTTATTGGCACCTGCAATATAATAGTAAATAAAAAAGTTCAAAACAAATATTTCGAAATAATAAAATCCATCGTTACATCGGATTCAAATTTACTAAAGCTACAAAACAATATATTAAATAATATATACTCAAGTATTATTATAAATTTTGCAGTATTTTCTGAAATTTATTAACTTGATGAAATTAAAATGTGATAAACTGCACAAGATTCACGCGCGATAACACTATGATCTCTATTTTCTTTCTCTTTACTCCTTAGAACGTTAAGAAAGTTACCGTTAAGATGCCAGAAGTAAGAATAAATTGTCATTCACTGTAATTGACCATTTGTCGAAGAATTGTTATGAGTACATTAAAATCGTCTGTTACAATTTTATGAAACGAAATCTTCTCAAACTGTACATCTTCTAAAATTTGTTTTGATACAAATAATTACTTGATAAAGAGGTTACACAAATGAAATTTTTTATATTACCAAGAATTCAACAAACGATATATGAAAAGCGACAATATATCGTTTCGCGGGATTCATACGTTTCAACTACCTCGATTGCTGATTATTGATACTGAATTATAGACACGAAAAATTCGTAGATATCACGTAAGTGCGTATAATATACGTAGTAAAATGGCAAACCTCGAAAGTCAATCGATAATACAGTGACGATATTATAATTTTCATACGAATAAATCGGTAACCAGCAGGGTAGACAAAATAGAAGGTAAAAAGGTTCTACAATTAGTATGTCACATTTCACGTTGATTCATCTGTATTTAGAAACTTTTTTGTCAAATTGAATTAACAAATAACAACATCTAGAACTTTTTTAATTCGGAGCCAAGTAGGGACTTTTACATTATTATCGTATATTTATGTTTTTATTTTGTATAGTGAAATTAAACAATGATCAATATTTGGACTAGAAATATTGTATTATGATATGAGATTATTAAATTAAATATACAGTAAGAAGTATGAGTTAAAAGGCATTATGAAGAAGTTAAAGAAACAGCATCATAGAATCCGATTGAAATGAGACCCAATAGAAAAAGAGACTAATTTTGCTTTGATATACACGTATATACTGAAATGTACGTGTAAGTAGGTGGGTAGAATGCATTTATAAAAATAATGGCTGACTAGTAGTGTATCGTACACAGAAAGAAGCGATTGTATGGACTTTAGTTGTGATCCAAGTCGAACAAAGTTACATTTTGTATTAAAGCACACAATAGATATCGATGGACTGAACTTTACAAATACAATCGATAATAATTAGTAAAAAAACCAAGCAAGTTTGCTATTTAGCCTCAGTATACAACTTTACGAAATTCATAGTTGAATAAAATTTACAGTCGTATGTATGGCTGTAAAAATGAAGAAAAAGATCCATAGAAAAGATATGTTGATCGTATGATTGTTTTCTGTATTATACAGCTTGTTATCAAACGTTTCAATGAAGTCATATTGCTTAAAAGAGAAAGGATACTTTCGGTCGCGATGCGACTTGCACGATACATTTCGTGTTTTTTTCTTCAATTAATTGCATTTGAGCTACGGTTCTTTGTATTTTATTAAATTTTTCTACATCCTAAAGAGAAGATTTAACACGATGGTACATATACCGAGTGCGTATACTTACAATTTTTGGGCAAAATCACCCACGGAAGTTGTTGAACTAACTTGTTTAATGCCAAATGGGGTCGTTATACCCTTAGAGACTAATCGCAATATCACTTTGGCTGAAATTAAAGAGGTAGGTCAAAAATTTAATAAAGCATAACAAGACTAATATTATTTTTTTATATGCTATAAACAAGAGTAACTTAAAATATCAATGTCAATATATATTTTTACACAGGACCTCTGGGATGAAGCCAGCAAATATCCTCTTCATGGTACATTAAAAGATGCTCCGTCCTATGTATTTTCATGTATCAACTCTAATGCAGAAGCAGAAGAACTACGAGACGAAACGAGACGTTTATGTGATATAAAACCATTTTGTTCTGTGCTTAAAGTTATAGAACGCGAAGGTGTTAAAAGCGATAGAAATTTAGATTCCCAAATTGGTCTTCTCATTGGAAAAGGATTACACGAGTTTACAGCCTTAAAGAATTCAGAAGTGAATGACTTCAGGTGGAAAATGAGAGTTTTAGGAGATGAAGTTGCAATGGCAAGACAAAAGAAGTCTTGGATGGAAAAAGTACGTTACCAGTTTCCTACCCGATTAGCACCAACTGCCACAATACCAAAAAATATTGAATGTCGGTTAAAAGATGGGAATATCGTTCTTGTCACTAAATTTGAGAATACAGAGGTAAGACAATAGCTGCTTTATTACGTTTATTGTCACTTGTATATAAAAATTAAAATATTTCTCTATATCGGGTATGCATGTTATATAACAAATTTTTATTAATCATTGAAATTAGTTGGTATGTAAACAACAGGATATTCATGTTCTGTTGTGCTTGGTGAGACCTTACTCTTCTTAATGGCTGTATTCTCCACAGAGTGGAAAGGTTTGTTCTCATCGTTATTAGTACTTTGGTTATGTTCAAATTTGCATGATTTTTTTGGTGTAATAATCTTGACTTTTACATCACTGCTAGTACTGTTGCTATTTTCTTTGTCTGTTAATTGTTTGTGGGTTTTATATTCTTCTGGATTCTCAATTGAACAACCAGTATGCTCAATTTCAAGAGAATAATTTAATGGAAGTGCATGTGCAGAACCTTTTATTCTTTGGTTAGAAGTCGATTGTTTTTCGTCAATTGTTGCACCAGTATTATACTTATGTGTGAGATCTTTGAGTACATTTGAAACTTCATGTTCTACCTTATGTGTGAGATCTTTGGGTACATTTGAAACTCCATGTTCTGCATCATTCATAAGATCTAATCTCAATTCTGCTTGCATAGCGTACATTTGAACCTTTAAAAATATAAAAATGGTTATGCAAGATCATTCTCATTTCTATAGGTACCAAAAATGAAAACAATTACCTCCAAAGATGAAGCTTTGTAACGCCAATAATGTAGTTGTTTAGTAATGTTCATTTTTGTTTCTTCTTGCATCAGAAGTTTTGTAGAAAGATCTTCAACTTTTATACGAAGTTCTTCCATTTCTTTTTTCTGAGTATCTACCAGAGATTGAAAATACCTACAATTTCAAAAATAGAAACAAGAAAGTACAGAAAGACAACAACGAACAAAAACATATTGATTATTGCAGAATTTCATAATATAATTTGGTTAACATTTTGTACCTAAAAGATGTATCGTTACAATTCAATTGTTTTGAATTACTATTTTTCTTAATTTCAATCTTCAATTTGTTTTCAAGATCTGATATTCTACTTTTGTATTTCTTAATTAATTCCTCATTTTCTGTAAATGTATGATCTGCGTCATTATCCAACTTCCTAAGTGTTGCAACACGTTCTGTTCTCAGTTTTTTGATTTCCATAATTTGTGATTTACATATGCGTTTGAGTTCCATATACTTTTCACGTAATACATTCATTTTATTCATTACATTCTGCCGACGATCTTCAACTTCAGCAAATATTGAATTGCCTGAGAAAAAAGTGAGTTAGATAGTCTGCGACAGTAATGAAATTGCATAATTTGCATCGGTGCTTACCTTTGTGTGATTTACATGTAGGATCCATTTGAAGTGATTCCAGCTCTGTACGTTTCAAAGAAAGCTCTGCGCGAATTTCTTCCAAAGTTTGATCTTTCTCTGCTAGTTGTTCTTTGATACTCTATCGATAGAAAAAGGATTTTACATTTTATTTTATGAGATTTACGATCACAGGTATAAATAATTTAATTTTCAATATCAAATACATGAATAATTCGCTTCTCACTCGAGTATAATGTTCATAATGGTCGCATCGAGATTTTAATTCAGCGATCGACTCTTCCGCGTATTCATATTTCTTCCTTTCTTCCTGTAGTATCGATAAAAGTTCATCGACACGTTTTTTTAAGGAGATGTTGTCTGTTTCGAAAGAAAGATTTTCGAATTGATCTACGATAACAGCTTCGCATTCAGTCTTTATACGTTGATCAGCACATTGTCGTAATTTTTCAATTTCTTCCGCTTGTTGCTCTAATTTCGTTTCTAGATTCAAAATTGTGTTTTCGTACTCTTTCACGAGAGTGCGATGTCTAAAACGAAAAACAAATAGAAAGAATAGAAGAAGAATCTAGCAAAAAGAGATTAACAAACGATTGTTTACTACATAGAAATTTCGTATATTTACTTTTCATCGACTTTTAAAATATATTGTTTTTTTTCGGAAATTCGTTGATCATGAGAACGTTCAAGTATTTCATTTGCCTCATGAACCTCTCGTAGCATTGCTTCGTTTACTCGAAGTTTTCGTTTTAGATCATGATTTTCTTGTCTGCATTTTTCGTATTCAGCTTTTAATACGTTATAGGAACGACTCTGATTAAGTATTTCAGAATCTTCGATATATTCTTCATTGCATTCTTCATTCATTGAATTTCGTGACAACATAATTAAAGGTTAAGTTCCCTTTTGTACATTCAAACTTAAACACGACGAACGTTATTGAAAAATCAACATTCAGTACACGCACACGTTGTTTATCTTACCTAACCAATTCATTGTTGTTTCTTTTCTATTACAGTTGGTACGTAAAAAGCACAGACCTCTGTTGTTGATATGCTTTTCTTTTCTGTTTCAATTTCTTTTCTCCCTCTCTCTTCATCTGTCCCCCTCTTTCCACTTCTTCGATCCTTGTTTCCGTTATTTCCGGTTCCGTTCCGCCTGTACATTAAAAGGCGGAATATTTGAAACTAAACGTTAAAAGACAAAAGCTATTTTATCTTCCTAAAAGACATATGTACAATATTTGCGTGCAACTGCAATCTGATTTCAGACGGCCTTCACATTTCAAATACCACATACTACAACGCCATATCAGTTATTGGTATCTATTTTAAATAAGCGAGCAAACACTTTAATGTCAAAAGGACACCCAAACGATTTTACTCTAAAGGTTTGCGGACAGGAAGAGTATTTAATTGGAGATTATCCTTTAATACAGTTTAGTTATATTCAAGATTGTTTGGCGAAAGATATTACTCCTACATTGGTTACTCTAAATAGAGATAGCGTCTCTGTTGATCAAGAAAGTACTGCAGAGAACGTAGAAGTGGATACCTTACAGCGTACAAGGCCTTCCTTTTCTACGTTAACTCTACGTAAGAAGGGTAAACATATATCTGCTTGGAAAATAGAGGAACCGTTTGTTTTTACTGTGAATGGTATATCACGATTAAACTGCGATGCAGCCCATCGTACCGTTGAGGTATAAATCACGATTCGGTAATCGGTAAACGTGACTCGTTTCAAGATATCATCTTTTACAGCAGCTGATTTATATTTCTTCTTTAATTTTTGTTTCTACAGATTGGCCTTCAAGCTGGCCTTTTTCATGGTGGAAAATCTCTGTGTGAAAGCCAGAAGACTAAAGAAACTATTGTCAGTTCCGACGGAAGTTGCGAATGGGAGGAACCGTTGAGGTTTGATATAAAAGTGCGGGATATACCGCGAATGGCTAGGCTGTGTTTTGTTCTATATGAAATTAGTAAGACTGCGAAAGGACTGAAAAGTCGTAGACTAGTTAAAGATACCAAACAGGAATTTTTTATAAATCCATTATGCTGGGCGAATACAACCATATATGACTTTAAATCTCAATTAAAAACGGGAGCAATGACACTTTATACATGGACGTATGCCGAGGACATGCAAAACGACGATCTTCTGCATCCTCTCGGAACGGTAGTCTCAAATCCCCATATAGATAGAGCGGCTGCTTTAATGTTGACATTTCCAAAGTAAGTAAGTCTTTTTATTCTTTCTTTCTCTTATTTCTTCTTTCTTCCTTTTATTTTCTGAAAAATCTCCGTTTTTATACTCCGCTTCCGTCATCCTATATACATTAGAGTTGTTTGTCTGTTTGTGTATTTCTATTAGTTATGGGAAAGACAAATCCGTTCTTTATCCAACTCCGGAGAAAATGGTGGAATATGCGAGAAAGTTACGGGAATCATCTGCCGAACGTTCGATCCAAGAAGAACCTGATCAAGAATCTGATGTCGGTAAGCTTCAGCAACTCGAGCAACTTCGATTATTAGCGGATAGAGATCCACTACACGAGCTTCACGAGCAAGAACGAAAGATAATGTGGACATTAAGGCATCACTGTCTTCTTGAGATACCCACGCTGTTGGCCAGGTTGTTGCACTGCGTGGAATGGAACGATCATAGGTGAAAATCTAAATATTCGAAATACCAAATGATAGGAGTTATTTTAACATCGTCCATTTTCATAGAAAAAGAGAACGTTTAAATCTACTTTCCGATTCTCGACGTATACAGGGAAGTAGCTGAAGCTACGGCGCTGGTGCAACAGTGGCCCAAATTACCCGTCGAAAAGGCACTTGAATTATTGGATTATGCTTACGCTGATCAAAATGTTCGAAGTTTTGCTGTGCGTTGTTTAATGGATGTCAGCGACGAAGATTTGAGCCTTTATCTATTGCAGCTGGTACAAGCGTTAAAACACGAAAATTATTTATCTTGTGAACTGACGGAGTTTCTACTGAGACGCGCTCTTAACAATCGAAGCATTGGTCATTTCTTATTCTGGCATCTTAGGTTGGTATTGTATATTTTCCATTTGTATTCGATTCGTTTCTTTTATTTCGTACTCATCGTATTTCTTCGAGTTCACTTATATCTTATATAATCACTTATTTCTCCTTTATGAACACTTTTTGCTAGATCGGAGATGCAAGTGGGTTCTGTATCGGTTCGTTTTGGTTTAATATTAGAAGCGTATTGTAGAGGAAGCCAACAGCATATGCGATCGCTCTTTAAACAAATGGAATGTTTGGGCAAATTGAAATGTGCTTCTGAACAAATAAAACAGCGAAAAGATCGGAAAGCCACGTTACAAGGATTTCAAGAATTTATTCAAGAACCTCATTGTCAAGATGCGTTGTCAAACGTTTTAAATCCATTGGATCCAAGTTTTCGATGGAAACGCATCAAGTAAGCTTTTGCATTAAGATGATACGCAGAAACTTGAATTCATTATCTTAAGTAACTTTATTATTTACATTGGTCTTTTTACAAAAGTATCGATCGTTTACAGAATCGAGAAATGTAGAGTAATGGACAGCAAAATGCGGCCACTTTGGTTAGTTTTTGAAAATGCTGATCCGTTCGGTGATGATATTTACTTGATATTGAAACATGGAGATGATTTGAGGCAAGATATGCTTACGCTGCAGATGTTACGAATCATGGATAAGCTGTGGAAAAAAGAAGGTTTGGATTTACGTATGAATCCTTACGGTTGCATATCAACGGAAAATAGAGTTGGCATGATCGAGGTGGTTCTAAATGCAGAAACGATTGCAAATATTCAAAAGGAAAAAGGCACTTTTTCGGCAACTGCTGCTTTTAGGTATATTCAAATAGAGATATTATGTATCTTTACGACACACAATCTGTATTATATTCTTCAAATTATTTTTGTATCATTATTAGGCGAGGATCTTTACTTGCTTGGTTGAAAGACCATAATCACACCGAGACAGCGTTGAATAGAGCTATCGAGGAATTTACTTTAAGCTGCGCGGGTTATTGCGTGGCTACGTATGTTCTCGGAATTGCGGATAGACATTCGGACAATATAATGGTGAAGAAAACCGGTCAATTGTTTCACGTTGATTTTGGTCACATACTTGGACATTTTAAAGAGAAATTTGGATTCAGGCGTGAACGTGTGCCCTTCGTGTTGACCAATGATTTCGTACACGTGATAAATAAGGGTCAGACAAAGAAGGGTCAAGCAGTTGAATTTCAACGATTTCAGAGTCACTGCGAACAAGCTTTTCTCGTTCTACGACAACATGGAGGTCTAATATTATCATTGTTTGCTATGATGATATCAACGGGATTACCTGAATTATCATCGGAAAAAGATCTTAATTATTTAAGAGATACTCTGGTACGTTATCAGTTTTTTTCCTTTCCTTCTAAACTTAGAAAGAGTACATGCGTTAGCTAGAGGTTTGATGCGATTGTTCATAAATAGGTACTTGAGATGTCTGAAAGCGAGGCACAAAAACATTTTAGGAGTAAATTTGATGAAGCTCTTTGTAATTCGTGGAAAACTTCGTTAAACTGGGCTTCTCATAATATGTCGAAAAACAATAAAACGACATGAGCGGAGCAAAATAAAACAAACTGAAACGAATGAATTCGATTGGCACACGCTTATCGACGAACAAGTGCCATCGTATCATTCAAATGTGCAAAACTTGATTTGGATGATGAACGATTCTTCACGGAAAGAATATACACGTTTGCTGCAAAGAAGAGACGCAAACGATGGAATGATTAGACAGATTTTGTTGATCACCAGCAACTATTTTTCTCGTTGCCGTATAACCGTAACGCGTGCGCATCCTCTTATCCCCACGCCTCCTCTCTGACTCCTTTTCTTTCCCTCTTTATTTCTTTCTCTATATTTCATACACATTATGACATACTACGCACGCACAGGCGTTCGATTCTTTATTGTACATTTATATGCTACACCCCCCTTTTTGCCACTTATGATAAGTGGACGGAAAATAGAAGCGAAATACGTGTATAGTACATATCATTGGTTGACATTGCGATCGCAGGATTCTCATAAACAGAAGATAAGCAGGCGTTACTTTGAAAGGAATGTTTCAAGACAATTCGCTCGCCTGACAAGATTGTTGCAGTATCACGGCTGTGCTATTCTACCAGCAGTCTTATAATCTTCCGATTGTAACAAAGAATGGTCAAAGGCTTGGAATAAACTTTGAATAATCCACGAAATTTCTGAATCCTGGAATACTATTGTATCGATTGTAATAAACGAAGTTATTCTTCATCTTCTGTTTTCCTTCTTCGTTATTCGAACAACCTTTATAAAAAGACCTATAAAATGTCTGTTTTACAGTATTAAATTATTTCGCTGTTACCGAATATAAACAGAAAAGCTAGGAAAGAAGTATAAATGCGTACGCTGACGTGTAGGATTTGATCTTTTGAAACAATGTTTATGCCTTAGACGGTGTAATTTCAGAATTTTGCAAATAAATATACATAGATGAGAAGTAAAAGGAAAAGAAAGGGAGAATCATAAGAAAACTAGCTTAAACGAACATACACGTATAATGAAAACCGATGAGAGAAAATAGTTATATCGAATGTAATTACGTGCGCAAGGCCGTCATGTGGATTCTTTTACTACGTTATTGGTCGCGTTGCTGGTAAGCTCGTGGATCACTGGAGTCGCGTTACATAAGTTGACACAAGAACGACGGTGACGGAACAACGAATGCAGACAGGAGGTGGGAGACTGGCAACCCGAGAATGTTATGTATATACTTTGTTTGCGGCTACCTCGCGCCTAAATTCTATTCTCGTCATGCACCGAGTTGAACGCATCGAATCGAGTGTGTTTTCGCGATACGCGACGATTCCACGCTGATTAAGTTGAAGCATAATACAAGTAATAAAAGAAACTATAAGTGACGAGCGCGTCCGTTCGAATATTTGTGCTTTCTTCTTTTGAAAGTTTCAAAGGGTCAAACTGCATGTCCGATATCGAGCGGCACCTCGATAGGAAAGATCGATTTATTCTGTCTTGGGACTCAATCGCGTGGTAAACAAAGAATTGTAGTTGCGTGCACTGATCGGTGCCGGTAGAAACCGGTTCGATTACAATAGTAGACATTAATGCATAAAAGGGATAATATTTGTGTTCGGTGGTACGTGTGGTACTGAGGACGATTCGAAGAATAGATGAAATTGATGAGAAATTGAACCAGAATAGAGAAGAAAATATGACTGCTACAGAAGAAACTGAACCACTAATTTCATCGAGAGACTTTGCTAGTTTTAGCGGAAGTAAATCACAAACGGTCTCGTACAATGCGATTTCAATGGTAAGCAATATTCAACCAAAATATTAATCTAGCAAAGTTTTTGCGTTATTCTTTTTTTATAGAAGATATATTGAAAATCAGTCAGACAATAGCTTGACCGATGAATAGATACGTGAACGAAGATTACGATCACGTACGTGGCTTCCTTCGTACTTGACAGCTTTCTCGGGATTATTTCCTTTCGTTTCATTTTAAGAATTTTAAATTCTGAATAAACGTATAGAAAAGCATCGAAGATGATATGTAGAGGAATAATAAAATAAATTATAATATTTTGCTACTAAAGATCTTTTCTATAACTTGCATCACTTTCCCGTTTGATCATAGGGAGAAGGAAATGGAAAAACAGCAGCATCGTGTAAGACAGCTTCCGATACATCGTCGTTCAAACTAAAACCCATCTTACATTCTTCGAGTGCAGTGGTAACACCATTGATAGCGACGTTGATACCTCGCTGTACCGGCGGTATCGAAAACGAATCAATTACATACACATGGAGTGATTTGAACGTGTATGCTGCCAAAAGAGACGAGAAGCCATGGGACAGTCTTTTAAGGAGGAAGAAACCAGTCGAAAGAAGACACTTGTTGAAGGACGGTACGATTGTAATTATATACGCATTGATTAATATACTTATTAAAATACCTGATTAAGATATCGAAAGTTGAAAGGAAAAAATTGGAAATCCATTCACGTAGGTAGAATTGTTCTAGAGAGCAAAAAATTGGATCGACTAAAATTAAATTACAGTGTGTGGAGTAGCATATCCAGGCGAATTATTAGTAATTATGGGATCATCGGGTGCTGGTAAAACAACGTTACTGAATGCACTGACGTTTCGTTCGGGTTCTGGGGTAATTGCATCCGGTGTAATGGCTGCTAACGGACGAAGAGTATCCTCTACGATACTGACATCGAGAACAGCATATGTGCAACAGGATGATCTATTCGTTGGCACTTTGACCGTTAAGGAGCATCTTTTGTTTCAAGCTATGGTTCGCATGGATCGAAAGATACCTATGGAACAGAGATTCGATCGAGTACAGCAAGTAATCAACGAGGTACGTGGAATGAGGGTATACAATATTATCTAGATAAACATATGTGCATAACCCATGTATGTAAACCCGTGTACCTGTGTATATTTATGACAGTTGCAACGCGCGATGAGTTAGCTGTTCTTTGTGGTTTTCAGCTTGCCCTGAGCAAATGCAAAAATACGGTGATCGGACAACCAGGTAGGATCAAAGGTCTTTCTGGAGGTGAAATGAAAAGGCTATCGTTCGCATCGGAAGTTCTTACCGATCCGCCGTTGATGTTCTGCGACGAACCTACGTCGGGTCTTGATTCTTTTATGGCGCATCAAGTGGTTTCCGTATTGAAAACTTTAACTGGTAAGTCGATCGTATAGATAGATTCGATCGTAGATTGGATATACGAGCATGTGTATAAGAACGGTTAATGGGAGATAGCGGTGATGTCGTAGCGCGCGGTAAGACGATCGTCGTTACATTGCACCAACCGTCGTCGGAACTGTTCGCTCTCTTCGACAGAATTTTGTTGATGGCCGAAGGGAGAGTAGCTTTCATGGGCACAACGTCGCAAGCTTGCACCTTTTTCGAGACGTAAGTAATCGACAGACTCAGACAGACTCGGAATCGGTGCTTTTATTTTTTTAAGTAGCGTTGTTCTAAGTTCGGCGTTGTTGTAAGTAGCGAAACGACGTTTCTAGACTCGGCGCTGCTTGCCCTAGTAATTACAACCCGGCTGATTACTTTGTTCAAATGTTGGCGGTTGTGCCAGGGCAGGAGACATCCTGTCGTCACGCGATAAATACCGTGTGCGACACATTCCAAAAGAGCGATCATGGTATTAAGATTGCATTGGAAGCGGAAGCAGTAAACGGCGAATTCGAGGACTCTCTGCAAGATGCAAAGTACTCGAAAAATCGATCGCCGTATAAAGCAAGCTGGTGCGAACAATTTCATGCAGTTTTATGGCGTTCTTGGCTATCGGTTATTAAGGAACCGATCCTTATCAAAGTCCGCCTGTTGCAGACAGTCGTAAGTGCTTACTGTAACGAATACAGCGTTGCAATCGATCGTAGGCAAAATTGGGTTCGTTCGAAAACGTGCTACGTATATTTATCGTTTCTTCCAGATGGTGTCTCTATTGGTCGGAATCGTTTATTTCGATCAACGGTTAGATCAAGACGGAGCAATGAACATCAATGGTGCTTTGTTTATATTTCTGACTAACATGACTTTTCAGAATGTTTTTGCCGTAATCAATGTAAGATTTATTTGCTTATGTCAGTATATAAAGAAGAAAATAAGAAATTAGACGGATTGTTAATACGTATTCGTATACGTTTACGCGTATCGCTTACCTTATGTTTAGGTTTTCTGCGCAGAGTTGCCGATATTTTTACGAGAACATCGAAACGGTATGTATCGTACCGATGTGTATTTTCTATGTAAGACACTCGCAGAAGCACCTATCTTCATCGCGGTACCGCTTCTCTTCACTATCATCGCTTATCCCATGATTGGATTGTACCCAGGGATCGATCACTTTTTCATTACCGCTGGTATTGTTGCGCTTGTCGCAAATGTTTCCACGTCTTTCGGTACGTTGTTTCTTTTTGATGTCGCATATGGTACAGTTCTACGTGCATTTAAAAATATGCAGTGGTAGTTCTGTATGTAATTAACTATAGGAAAGTTTTCTTCTCCATTATCTTTTCTAGGCTATTTAATATCCTGTGTCAGCAGCAACTTATCCATGGCGCTATCTATCGGACCACCTGTGATAATACCGTTTCTGCTGTTTGGTGGATTTTTCCTAAATACAGCGTAAGGACGAACGTTCCGTTAAATCTAACAAGTATTATACGATCTAATAAATATTATTTAATGTTGCATACACACACACACACATACATATATGTATTATACACATGTCGATTTTACATCTTATTCACACAGGTCCGTTCCATCCTACTTTAAATGGTTCTCTTATTTATCTTGGTTTCGTTACGGTAACGAAGCTCTTCTTATTAATCAATGGTCGCAAGTAGAGTTTATAGAGTGCACAAGAAGCAACGCGACTTGCCCTAAATCTGGTCAAATGGTTTTGCAAACGTTCAATTTTAAGCAGGTGCTCGTCATTTGTTATATTATACTTCACTTCGTACGCTTGTCGTTTCGTATTTATATCTTCCTTTATACTTGTTCCTATATTCATGCTTGCTATACGGATATTCGTTGCTCATTGTTTTCGATTTTAGGAGCATTTCTGGACTGACATCGCCTGCCTGTTCGCCTTAATCGTTGCATTTCGTTTTTTGGCATTTCTGGCTTTACTGTCAAAGACCTGGACCAATTCCAAACAAAGATAGGAATTTTTTTATGATCGCTGCCAATCGTTGCTATGATATCAAGAACCTCGCACAAACAAAGTGCCGTTTTCGTCGGATAACGCTTCTTCGTAATGTTATTTATTCTATACGTTTATGTAAGACGAATGATTAATTTTAACATTTATTAATTATCTATATCATCGTATCAGAATGATCCAAGTTATTTTATGTAATTTAATCGGATAATATCAAACGCAAATTACGTGTATATTTCTATTGTATATTATATGTATATGCATGTATATTGCCTGTGTGTAAAAATCTTGCATTTTTTCATTTATTTCTAAAAGATACGCTAAACCAGCGCTACTCTGTACTACTATTTTACAGCGAATAAAAGGTTTTGGAAAAAACACGCATTGCCTTCTTTACGACTACGTATTAGTCTCTATAATCTTCGTTTTCTTCCATCCATACGCATTTACCGCAAAGAAACGGAGAAAATATTAAAAACGAAGGACGAAAGAAAGTAGCGATATAACCGTGAGATTATTCCGTCGATATTTCCTGTTAACTTTTGCGGGTGACAAACGGTAGACGGTAAAAAACAAGTACGCCATAGTTGACCATCCTTCCAGGTTGAGACTCTGATATCGGTTAACAAACCGGTTGTTATTTACACCGTCCGGCCGTGTATACGTAAGAAAGAAATAGCAAAGAGACATAGTACATACGGATATATCTGTTCGATAATACACGTTAGAACATTCTTATACCGAAAGGTATATTTTGCTTTAAATCTTGAAATTTCACAGACAAGCATATTCCGCGATACTTTCAATTCTATCGAACTCAAAGCTATCGGAGCTTCGCGGTAACAAATTTCTGCACGATATCGTGAGTTAATTTTTCTTTGACTTTTAACTTCTTCCAACGTCTCGCCAAACGTTTCGATTTTTCTAATTACCGGCGAATATCGCGATAGAACGTCATAAAAAGACGTACTCGATTATTGCAAAGATCGAACGATACTCTTCTCATAGTGATCGTGTGTAGGAAATACTATCAGAGAGGGCACCGTGGACGAGGAATTCTTACGGCTTCTACGAGACGCGTATAAGGTTTCCATCTTCGATTACTGTAATACGTCTAATCTGGTTTCGACCCTCCTTAATCACCTTCTATTTTATATTTCCTTACAACTGGTACAAGTTACAATTTAGTAGTGGGTAACCATTTAGTAGTTGTCTCGGCAATTACATGGTATATTTTTCGTTTATTTGTACCTGAAAAAAAGCATAACTAATAGAAATGACTTCCCTTCAGTGATTGCTCGTTCTTACTAAGCGATTAAGATGTATATCGTAAGATTCACAGTGAGAACCTCCGGTATTTTCATTATATATTAATGAAATAATTATCAAACAATAAGAATAATAGAGAAACCATGCAGATTATGCATATGTATACGTACGTTCCAAGGTTTTATTCAGCCGAAAGAACAGCGAAAAGCAGAACAGGTACGGGTCGAGTGGGAAGGCAAGAGCTATCGCGTAGCTGTGGGTTCAGTAACGATCTTATTTGTGGAGTAACTCGGTTCAATCGGCTGTCCGGTTGGTGGGTCGTTGGTGTTTTCACTGAAACGGTGCAATCGGTAGAAGATCAAGATCTATAATTAAGATCAAGATCTCTGATCGATCACGATGTATGTTCTAAAAGAAAATCAGTGGTTTTCCAAAACTCAAGCTCGCCTTACGGAAGAGGATACGGTTTGTTTGCGAGGTGTGACGCTTACCTGGAGAGACCTTTCCGTATACGCAATGAATCGCGGACGAAAAAACATGTGCAAGCAATTAATCAATAATGGTGTGTAATCGTGGCTCTTATCGAACTTATTTGTCGTAAAATATAAATATCGATCCGATCGAACAGCTATAATCGACGATATTTCCCGATTTCAGTGAAGGGTGCGGCCAAACCTGGCGATCTAACAGCGATAATTGGCGCAAGGTAGTATTCTATTAAACAATTTGTAACAAATATCATCGAAATATAAATTATACGTATGACGCGTAAATTTCTATTCTTTCCTCCTTCTATTTTCCTTTCTTTCTTTTCCAGCCAGTTATCAGCTTATCGTCTCCGAAATTGTCTCTGAATCGTCTTTGAAAAACCCAGTATTGTTTCCGACGATTTGCAATGACTTTCATCGGAAATGTATATTCTTTAGTTATCGTGGTACACTTTGAGTATCACTTTGAATCGATAGAATGGATCATAGTGTTTCTTTTCTCGACGATTTTAACAAAGAGTTAAATAAATCAACATTTCTTTCCCTGTCGCGTGTTAACGATTTTCCTCATCCTCGTAATTTTCGATAATCAAGCTTCAACATCTTAAATACTTTTCGTACTTGTTTCAAACTTTTGTTTTAATTCAGCGGTGCTGGCAAAAGTTCATTGATGGCAGCGCTGGCTTTTCGCACCGGACGTAAGTCCTCCCTTTTTCCTCTTTTTCCTCGATATCGATACGATATTTTACCTTAGTTTCCGATTCTTCGCAGCCGAACTTTTGATCCACGGTGATATACGAGCAAATGGAACGCCCGTCGATTCTTCTTACATGATGCACAACAGTGGTTATATGCATCAAGAGGATATATTTGTCGCAACGATGACGGTGATCGAACATCTTTGGTTTATGGTAGGTATACGATCCAGTGCGCGTTTTTCGCCCATTTGCCCGTGATTCTCTATCGTTTTTCGATCTTTGATTCAGGCTCGAATGAAACTCGATGGACGTGTACGAGTATCAGACATTCGAAGAAAAATTGACAGTTTATTGAGAGACGTTGGTTTGACCAGCAGGCGCGATGTAAGAATTGGTAGCGACACCGACGACAAAGTATTATCTGGCGGTGAAAAAAAGAGGTTGTCCTTTGCCACGGAAGTATGATACAATCATCCCCTTTGTATAATATTTTATCTTCTTGCCTAGTTTTCGGACTTCCTTCGTTATTAGTTGTTCTTCGAACGTTCACTCGTTTTGCACACTTTCCGTTGCTTTTTCTCTTTTCCTTTGTATCGTGGTCGATTATCGTCGTTTCAGATTTTCACAGATTTTATTTAGTTGTTGACAGATCCGAAGATATTGTTCCTGGACGAACCAACGACCGGGCAAGATTCGCATTCGGCAAATTGTTTGATATCTCAACTGAAATCGTTCGCAGCTAAAGGACGAACAGTGTTGTGCACCATTCATCAGCCGAGTTCCACTATATTCAGTTGGTTCGATCGAATAATATTAATTGCCGAGGGTCGAGTTGCGTTTGCAGGTGGAATCGACCAGGCAGTGGAATTTTTTGCCAGGTACGTTTCTCTAACGTAAAACGATATTTTTCCATTAAACCGATTGATTTTTCAGCCAGGGATACGAGTGTCCGCGGAAATACAATCCAGCAGACTTCCTAATAGCGATTGTGGCTACAGGCTCGAAGAACGAGAATGGTGAAGAAATAGCTGACGAGATATGCGACGTTTTCTCAACTAGTAAAGCATACAACGAAATCGATCGTATATTAGAAAAGCAGATGCGGTCGACTCATTCTCTGGATGTAAGCGATCGCCTTTTTCCTTGCCTTTTAGTCCGTGTAATACAATAAGACACGAAGTAACAACGTCTTTGTATTATTACTTCAGTCTAGATCGCAATTACTTTCTGACGACAAATTTATTACGTGAGTATTCGAGAAAATTTCAAGTATCTACCGATGGCTGTTTAACGTCGTTGTTTGTACACCTATGTCTGTATATTGTGACTATTTAATACAGAAGAAAAGAAGCACGATATTGTTCACGGCTTTACTGGTTGATTTATCGACACTTTCTGCAAGTTTTGAGAGATCCATCGGTACAAATTATTCGAATACTTCAGAAAGTGGTAAGTGATTTTACAGGTGAAAACCATAGCGAAATATTTGAAAGGATAAAGGAGAATTTAGTACCGAATAGCATAGCGTGTACAGTCATAATGAGTTGATAATTAAAGCTAAGATAACAAATTGAACAGAGTGTGGCAACAATCGCCGGTTTGTGCTTCGTGGGTGCTGTAAATTTTGATCAGCTTGGAATTCAAGCTACGCAAGGTGTCATTTTCATCTTGGTGTCTGAGAACGCATTTTTTCCAATGTACGCTACATTAGCCCTGATACCGCAGGAGCTGCCGCTTCTTCGAAGAGAGTACCGAGCTGGCATGTATCCGGTTTATCTGTACTACGCTGCGCGTATACTTTCCTTGGCAAGTAAAGAATCATTAGCAATTCCCTCGCACAGTCTTATACTAAGGGGAAATTAATTAAAAACTAAACGCATGAATTCCAGATACCCGGTTTAATAATAGAGCCGCTATTATTCGCAACGATCATATATTGGTTAGCCGGATTGCGAGATAACGTGGAAACTTTTGGGTTCACGTTACTTGTGCTCCTACTTACTATAAACGTATCGACTGCGTGCGGTAAAGCAATTTATCTATACGATAAAACTAAAAGTTGGACATTTTAAAAGAGAATCTAAGGGGAGAATTAAGCGGTATTAACGGAAACTTGTTTCAGGATGTTTCTTTTCAACGGCATTTGAGAGCGTACCGTTAGCGATGGCTTATTTAATACCGTTCGACTATATCCTTATGATTACTATGGGTCCTTTTCTCAAACTAGGGTACTTTTAATTACGGCTTATATTCTAGCTCTAGGTGGTAAGAAATGATAGCGAGGAAAAAGGAAGAACGCCTTTCTGCGTGCATGCTAGCGACGTGCATGTGCTTGCGTGCAAAAATGAATTAATTGGAATTATGTCGGTTAACTTACTAACTTATTTCAGATCGTTACCGTTATACATTCGATGGATTAAATACATTTCTTGGTTGCTACACTCCAGCGAAGCACTTTCCATTCTACAATGGAACGGTGTGCATAATATATGTAAGTTTCACTTTGTTAATTTATATAGAGGATAATATATACGTAATAGCGCGTCAATACATATGGATACGATCAGTATTATGCTGTAAAATGTATGTCAGATGGTAACATTGAAACGTTCCTTTTCTAAATCCGCAGCTTGTGAAACAACTGATCCTGAATTACCTTGCATCACCGAAGGCATCGATGTGCTACATCGTTACGACTTTGATGAAACTAATTTTTGGATGGACATGCTGTCAATGGTCGTTATTTATCTCGTTTTTCACATCCTTGCCTGCGTGTGTCTATGGAATCGTTGTAGATGCAAATGAGAAAGTACTATACCATGATATCGACTACCATGCTGGCTTGTTTGTATTCGTTTAAAATATATTCGTGTATTAAATAATAGTAAGAATAAAATATGGTTCTAAAATTCAAAGTGGAGAAACACCGCTATCGAAAGAAATTGCATACTATTTCAGTATACATATGTATAATTATGCGTTTGTAAAGGTTTGAGGATTATGTTCCACGTTTCTATCTTCGTGTATCTATAGCATAATTCATCTCAAGTTACATATACATCTCAAGCAATACATATACACCGGTAGTGTGACACTACTATTTAATATTCATTTGTAAGAGGAATAAATAAAGAATAACAGGTGGGAAATGAAATCGAGAAGAAGAAAAGAAAAAAGAATGCTACAAAAGGATATGGAAGGTTTGAGTAGCGAAGGAAGAAGGTGAAAAGAGGAAAAGGTAGCGTGACAGGGTAGAAAAATGGACGTAAATAAATAAAGAAGCTTAAAAGAGAGTAAGAAAAGGGAAATAAATCTGAGGGTAAAAAGAAAAAGCGGATAGCTATGCTTCAAATGTAAAAGCAAATTTTGCGAATATAAAGAGTGAGAAAATGGGAGAAGAATAAAGGAAAAAATGAGACAAATGTGCGAATCCTAGTGCTTTTAATCATTTAGTCTATAGACATATCTGAGCTGACATTAGACTAATACGTTTGATAGCGCTATTTCTAAAAGAAAGCTAGAAGAAAATAAGGGAGTATACATAAAGTAAAACGAAATGAATGATATTGCTTACTATAATATTATGAATGTACTTCTAACGTGTATCGAGGAAAATAAGATAAATGATAACTTTGGACCTAGCCACTTAAGTTCCGTTAATCGTCAATTGACTTGAATTTGTAAGAACTGAGATGCAAGAAGCATCGGGTAGTTCGAAATCATCATCCGAGAGACAGCATTCGAACAATTGTGATGTTGATTTTTCGATCGTTGACATCGATACTGATGATAACTCGTTCGATGGCATAAACGATGGAGATGGAATAGTTTTATCGATAATAGGACCTGTAGAAGCACAGGCTTCCAGAAGCTGTTTATGAAATTGTACATAATCCGACGATAACGAAATTTTGTCAGATTTGTTCGAAATATTTTCAGTTGGTACTACATAAGAAGATGTAGGATCGATCGAATTGAACGAGTGATTCGATGACACGTTATGTTTTATGCTGGACGAATCATTCTCAAAATTAAGAGTTTCACTTTGTATCTGACGTGCCTTCATTGAGATATCGGTATTAGATAAGACAAGAGGAATCTCTTTCGACCTGGTATTTGTACAAATTGCACTTTCATAGGTATCGTGTCGTTCCGTTTCGTTACAATTTTTTCCAGAATATATGATATTTGTTCTGTTGGATACGATATCGTCTACGTATTCATTTTCATTGCTTTTCTGTATATCGATATCCTTTTTATTGCTTTTCTGTGTGTCGATATCCTTTTCATTGCTTCTCTGTGTGTTGATATCATTTTCATTTGTCGTTTTCTTCTCTTCTTGTACAGTGTCTTTGCAATCTTGATGTTTCCAAAGATTTACGAAGCGTCGGATAAGTGAGATTACTTGCTCCTGATGAAACTTTTCAGTCTCTAAAAGCTCGTACAACCTAACTAGAATGCTATAACATGTTTTTCCCCATACATTCGATTTCGCCGTGACTTGATCCGTAACCTACCAGAAAGAATCATACGTTTGCACAATAGGAACAATAGTAATAGAGAGGAGAGGTAGAGAGAAAGTAATAGTAATAGGAATAATACGATAGGAATTAACAGACGATAAATACCACTCGTTCAGAACCATATCTTCGTGCCTTTTCCGTAACTGCCTTTGGCAAACCAGATAATTCAGCTAAAAAGATGCCATAATCGTCAGAATATGCCGCCAAACCGGATTTTAGTCGATGAGTATACGTTAATCGATGGGAGCAATTATCAGTTTCCGGTCCTCGAACGTTTGTCGTTTCAAAATGTAGACTGAAATATGATAATTTAAGATGCTATTTTATGAAATAGTAGAAGAAAGATAATTACATATTTCTAGAGTAGGTAAGTAAAATATGAGAGAGAGAGAGACAGAGAGAGATTTATCGATACTAAATCTACATGGAAAAGAATCATACTTTGTCACATTATAGTATAGATCTGCTAATTTCGTTAGATAAGAAAAATGAGTTGCAGCAAAAATAAAAGCAGTTGTATTCAGAAGTTTTTCGCATATGGCCCAAGCGATTGAAGCGCCTTCTTCGATAGCAGTACCCTTACACAACTCGTCCAAAATGATGAGCGATCTTGCCGTAACACAACGTAAAATATACTGAGCTTCTTTCATCTACATGATAAAAAATTGATAGTTTAGTGCAATTAGAAAAAATATATACATGCATTTGACATTGAAGTAGTACTATTTACTTCGAGAGCAAACGTGGAAGCGTTGCACTCGATATCATCGCGGATGGCTATCTTACAGAATATAAGGTCTGTAATGCGAAACATCGCTTTCTTGGCTGGTACAAAACAACCAATTTGTGCCATTATATGCAACAAAACAATTTGTTTAAGATAAGTCGACTTGCCACTCATATTAGGTCCAGAAATTACATATAGATTCCGAGGTATCGATGCATTCTGTAACACGAAAGGGAATAAGAAAGGTAATCATAAGGTAGACATTTCTAATACTCGGTACATGTGTATGTATATCGAAGTAAAAGATATTACAACATCGTTAGGTATGGGACCATCCAGACTAAAAACATCCATTATTGGATGTCTTGATTCGACTAATTCCAATTTGGATCCAAACAGTGGTCTCGTATATGTCTGAAGAGAACTGACTTGAGCAAGGGACGTTATCAGGTCCAGCTCTGCGACATCTGCATTCAATTGGAACATACTGCCAATGTATTCTCGAATATTTTGTAGCAAGTTACCGAGAAGTCTGTTTATGGAAAAATAATGCATTTCATTACGCATATACAACGCATTGAAAATTCATCGCAGATTAACTAGTGTAAAAATTCTTTTTCGATCGTTCGATACCTACACGTTACTCATTAAGTGCAATTCCTCGCATGCAATTGTACATTGTTGACTCAATGTTACAAGCGCATTGGTAGTCATCGTATACGTTCGTTTATTCTTCCGTACCTAAGTGTTACATCATCATCCGATTATATTCTCATTATATTATATGTTATCGTTCAAAACTGCTATGTAATAACAATACTTGAAAATATATATTTACCTCAATGAATTCGGATGGTGGATTAAAGTTTTCAGTATTTAAACTTCGCGGCAATATCGCTTGAATATGATAGCCCAGAGAAGCGTTACAGCTTAGAGACAAAGTTAATTTGTGTTTGGATGCCAAATTTTCCACCATAGCTACCGGAAGAAAAGGAACACGAATGGGTCATTTTACGTATAAAGGTCTCTTACTTTTTTCTTTTTTTTTTTTAGGACGCGAACATAATCTTATTTACTAACTTTTCATATCATCGATTAATTCGCAATAGGTTTGTCGAGCAACATCCAACAGATCGCTAATTCCTGCTTTGATAGCAAAGCAACGTTGCATATTCGAAGATGTGTATCCGGTTACCGATCTCGCATCTGGATGTATGGTTTCGACAATCTTTTCTCGCATTAACCGAAATTGGTCTCTTTCCAGTTTCTAAAGGGTAATAACAAAATAGAGAGGATAACAAGGATACGCGTACGTACGACGATAAGACACGGTGGGAAATTTGCACGAACCTTTTGAATTCTGCGCAAGAGGTCACTCTCACCAGCTAATAATATCTTCCCAAGTTCGGGTATAACGTCTAATAAATTTTTCAATAACAAAACGTAATTTAAATTGTGTTCTGCATTTTGCACGCTGTTTTCGTGCATAACTGGCATCGTCGATAAAGCCAGAAGTCTGTCAGCGCCATAAAGTCGTCGTACGATGGGCTACAAGTTTCAAAATGAAAAAATAAACTGAAGCTGAATAACAGGACGATATGATAAAATCGAATATCAGAAAGAAATGATAAAATTTGAACCTGGATTAACGCACGTAACGAAGAGTTGGATACCAGCTCGGTAACGGCGGCTTGTCGTTCGAGAATCACGCGTTCTTCGCAAGGAGGTTGAAGTATGTTCGAGCGTAAAAGTTTCCTACCCATTGGCGTTAAACAACGATCCAAGCTACCTAATAAACTGATATTTCGTCGGCCACATTGCGACTGGACTAACTCTAAGCTTTGTGCGCTTTCCAAATCTACGAGTATGGAGTCGATAATATTTTCTATTATATCTTCGACAACTAGTTCTTTCTATCGATACAATCATCATTACCTATCATAGTAGCGTTCGGTGATCCTTGAAATTCGATCTTCATCGATTTTGGAGTGTAAATAATACGTTGAGTGTATTCGACGTATTTCACTAGTGCTGCAGCCGCGGCTAATGCGTAATATCTGTAATCATGCATCAATGTATATTCGACTTTGAAAACATTAAGACCACGTATCAAATTTATATCGTCGTTATTACGCTTTTTTATTATACATTATTAGATGCGTAAAAAAGAATGGAAGATGATACATGTACGTATATTATGCATAATCACATTATTATCGACCGAAAGTAACGTTTACTTTTGTTTAACGAATAATTCCACCGACGAGTATTCAGGGTTGCAAAGTGATTTGATTCGTTCCAGTCCGACTGTGTCATTAAAGTGTACACGAGATATTGCCGTTAGCTCTACTTCAGGAAATTTCTCCATTATCGAATTGTAAAGGGCACTTTTTCCCGTGGTACGTTCGCATATCGTGTCTGGCATCAAAACCTACAATGTTCAAACCGCGATCATCGTTGGTTCGCCCCTCGAACAGAGTCGATTACACATAGTATTTCATTCAAAGAATCAATTCAATTAGTTTTAGCTCTGAAACTTTTTTAAATCTGATACGGTGATAGATGGAAATATGTATGTATTCAAAAGCACTTACTTCCATCGGATCGAATATATACAATTTGCTTAACGCGTTAATATAAGTTTGGGCATCGCTGATCTGACAAAGAATCAAATGTGGACATCGGATATTCAACGCGGCCATCCCCACTTCCGATCTCGCATCACCTCGGCCGGTTGTTATGGCTGCTCGATCGAATCAAATTATACTTAGTTCATTATTTCTATGTATAATTATCCGAAAAGCGAATAAAGAGAAAAAGAAGCGAAAGAAGAACTAACCGAGAATTGTACCACCAGAAGCAGACTCGAGCAAGCTCGAACTAGGACCCGTGGTAGTTTTTGTTGCAGATCTAATTGTAACAATGGCCGAACATAGCATTATCGACAAGGAACAGCGTATGTGATCATTTGATCACGAACCGTTCAAACCGTTTCATTCGAGGCTTACCTGGAAACGCAATAACGCGATGTACTGGTTAATAAAGAAGACGACACTGCAGCATTACGAAATTTCGGACTTTTGGAATAGCAGTTCGAAGTGGTAGCTGTTGATTTCCAATTGATTCTCCTTCGCTTTGTCTTCGTGTCAAATTTCCTATCTGCGAGGATATACGTACATATCGGAAAGAAAAATGGAAGAAAAATGAAAAAGAGGAAAGGATTGATAAAAAAATTGTGCGAAGAAATGATTGGTTATATCGGAGAGGAAGTTTCTCTCTGGTTATACGTATTCGGAACAAAATCGCTACGTACGACCTTTCGTTAACGGATGATTGAATTCTTGTAAGAATCGTGCTTCGTGTTGTCTTCTTGGTGCATTTAAAGCTGTTTCAGTTCGTATTACGTTCATATTCCTTGGATCGATCGAAAAATCAAAGTGAAATGTGCAACAACGAGTTTGAAAATGGAAGGCGAATGGATACGTAAGACTGCGCGCGCCATCTACATTCTTTTTGGAGAAAAAATTTGGCGATTCCAAAGGTATGTACCGGTTCGGGGCGAGTCAATGATCGTCAATTATTTAATTTATTCGTTTTGTTTGGATCGAACACACGTCAAAAACACTTCTAAACGTATTTAACTACGGCTCACCTTACTTCGCTTACTTGCCTCGTCGTATGAGAGACGGTTTCGTGAGTCAACCTCACACTGTCTGTATACGCATACATCGTTTAAGTTTGTGCGGGAGAAGATTGAGAATACCTATTAATTAACAAGTTGAATTGGTTTTTAATTTAGCAATATATAAGATTTATTTACAAATTCGATACCATGTACTCGTAGATAATACATACTTGTTTCAATTCCAGGTATCTCGCATATTCAATAAATAATAGTATCACGATTGTTACGGATTTAAAATAAATATCGCTTTATCGCCGGTCTACAGTTTCGTTACGTACATTCGTGTCTATAAGTATTTACAAGTCTAAGAAAATCTTATAAATCTAAGATTGTCAGGCTCGTAAGCTGCCTTACATGATCTCGCGGTCTTATCGATCGATTACGTTCAATAATAAAACCACGTTTGATCAAATAAAAGAAATACCACCGTTCGTTCGCGTTCGTGTTAAACGTACAAACAAATCCAGTCTGTATACGGTTATATAATCGATGAAACGAGTAGTACTCGTTCTGGGAAGATGAGCAACGTATATTAGCGAATCGTTGCCATTCTGGAAATACATACGTCTAAAATAGTATAGACAGATGATAAATGTCGATGAAATTGACCGACATCACACAGCCGATGTGTATAATCGTATCGTATTCGGTTACTCTAATTGTAAGAAGTAGAAAATCTATGGGTTACAACGCTTGTTCCGATATTATGTAACGCTATTAAGAGTGGGCGATATACATACGCACCAAATGGTGCCACATACGCGCACCACTTATAGAACATTCAGAATTATAATTTTTAATTACACACTATATAATCTATATACATATACGTTATATATACAAAAAATTGCACACAATCGCGCTCGGGTTACAAGTACGGTACGTAAATAATTGACACGCTGCGATGTAAAAAAAGAAACGTCGCGTTTCGGTGCTCGCGATAAGCGAAATATCGACGTTCACGGTAATTTCTTTTCGCTTCATACGCTTTGACACCTGTTTCTTCTTCGTTGCTCCTTACCTTACAGGCTGTACGTCGTGTTCGTTACACGTGACTCTCCAGAGGTACTTTAAACACTTTAGAAGTCAAAGTAGTATCCGGTAAAGACTGCGGACGAGCGTTAGTCACGTTAAAAACGACGTTACTCGGCCCACGAAAACTGACCTCGATGAGAAAACTAGTATCGGTAAGACCGATACGACCGGTACTTAAATCCGGAGAACTTGTTCTCAACTGACTTTTCTTCGGTCTATATTCGTTTCTGACCACTCTCTCAGCCTCGACTTGCAGTTTATTATCCAACCAATGTACTTTGTCGAAATCCTTAGTACCGCCTACAGTGTGCCTGCGCTTGATCGATCGTTCGGGCATACCATTTTTTCGTTTTAATTTCGTCGCACTATCTTTTCTAACGGATTGCCGTCTCTTGCTAATATTACACTCGGTTTTTTCGGTTTTTGTCAGCGACTCCGATCGCTTTAATTTACTGTTCGGAGAATCGGATCTCTCCGAATGCTTGTTCAAACTTTCAGAGCGTTTCAACTTGCCGTTGGTCGGGGACGAGAGCCTCTCGACAGAATGTTTGTTCAAACTTTCGGACCTCTTCAACTTGGACGAGGTATTTTCAGATCTCTTATTTAAAGATTCGGATCTTTTCAGCCGCGATCTGACTTCGGAATTTGTCAGACTTTCAAATTTTTCGAGCTTGTTCGAATAATTCGCTGAATCGACATCGTGTCGAAATTCTTTCACATCGTCAATCTCTTTACCACCGTTTTGCGCTAACACCGATGTTTCCTTCTCGTGCCTACAGCATTCTTGCGGTTCGTTAGCAGCTAAACTTGCTTCGTAAACTGTCGCCGTCGCCGTGGTCGTTGTTTCCTTGCTCGATCGTAATTGCTCTTGTTTCGGTTCGACCCTTTTTCGTACGTTAGCGCTTCGATCGTTATCCGGCATATCGGTATTATCCGGTCGATCGACGCTGCTATTCTCTGTTACCGATGAATCCGTATCCTTTTCCGGAGCATCCTGCGCACGAGTAAAACAACCAATGGTATGAGTAAGTGAATGTACCTGCGCATATGTGCTATGGATGCTATACGATTACGCTAAATTTTATTCAATTTCATTAATTCGCTTTGACTTGGAGTGTATACTTGCATTTTTTTGACGAACGTATTGATGCTTTTCAATAGATGTTTTATGGAGGCTCGGATCCCGATAGGTTTCAATCGAGCATGATTGGGGACAAGCTGTTTTCTGTTCTTCTTTCTCTTCTCGTAACCCTGCTCCTGCCCCTCGTTGATTTCGCAAGTTTTGCGAGTCTCGCGTTATCGCAGCGTCCTCGTCGCTGAGAGACAGATTCTCCGTAGCGGATCCACGAATTGTTTGATTCGACGAGTTTACCAGGGACTTCCATTTACGATCGAACGTGGTCGTCAAGCTGGTCAGCAAATCGCTACCTGCAATTCAATCGATTCGCTTTAATAGAAACACGTCCATCTTACCGATCGTGACGATACCTGTATATTAAATCGGAAGCGAACGGTTCAACGAGAAACACACACAAAGCATCGAACGATGGTCGTGATTGTCCTCGACCGCAAAATAAAATTATGGTCGTTCGCGTAACAGCAAACAACGAGCGTGATAACGAGCTTGAGTCGTTCGTTAGGAAGGTATTGTTATATGGATGAAACAGCAACTACAAGTCACAATTTGCGTAAACTGCGTTTCTATCGTCGTTCTTGCTACGCGGTATTACTGCCAGCAACTGATAACGATTGGTCGGTATCGAAAACTGTCGCATATCCGTTTAACCCTTCGCTACTCTCATCTTCATACTTTCTTCGATTTCTGCTACCCCTCGGCACGTCGCATCGAATACAATTAAACCACGATGATACCTCGATCGATTAGCAAATCTTAATTGAAGCGAAGAGCAGACGCAACAAAAGTACGACACGTAGAGAAACATAGGGAAAGAACGAGAGGAAATGAAGGGAAAGGAGACAGACAAGGGGAAGAGAAGAACGAACGAAGAAAGGATGTAAAACAAAGGAGAAGGGAAGAAAAACACAAATAACGTTGAATATTACCATCTTGCCATCTTCGATGTGTATAGAAATCAAAGAAACAAATGAAAAGAATATCGTGCAGCGATGAGAAAGCATCGAATAACAGAAAATGCGATTTGTTTCTTCTTCAAGTAGCGACAATCTAGAATTTGGAAATATTAGGAAAAACAAAAAAAAAGAAAAAAGAAGAGAAAGGGAGCAATAATCGTAGCACGTACAGAGATCGTGACTGATAAGAAGTATCTTTATCGAAAGCAAAGAAGGATAATAGACAGCCAGACGGATAGACAAACAGCCAGCCATCGCGATAACCAACGGAGCGTTCGAACGACGGAGATGTCACGAGCGAAAGAGACAGAGATAAAGCGATAAAGATAAATAAGACTCGGAGTAGGAGACAGATGTTTTGTTAACGTGCGTTTAGCAGAAATAAAGAGTGTAAAGCCATTCGTGTGAGCGAGTCACAACCATAGTCGAGCAGTTTACGACTTGGTATTCCTATTGGCAGACGAAGTAATTTACCTCGAAGGAACCTGTTTATAGTCTTGGAAGACAATCCGGCCCCTGAGCCCGAAGACACCCCTCGCGGTGGTGACTGCTCGACGGGCTCGATAGGCTCCGAGAATTCGGAGGGCTCCGAGGCCGGTGATACTCCCGAGGAGGATGCGATGGGTGTCGATGATCGTTGCACAACATCGATGTCGGCTGCGTCTGACACTGACACTGGCCCTGGCACTCGCATTCGCCCTGGCATCGGCATCGACATTGGCATTGGCATTGGCATTGGCATTGACATCGGCATTGATATTGGCATTGACATTGGTATTGACATCGGCATGGACATTGGCATTGACGATGGGCCCGGTGTCTTCGTGGCGGAACCAGAGGGGCTTGCGGTACCATGTAGGTGAGACGATATGTACCACCAGAAACCGGGATTTGCCGTTTGCCTAAGAGTGTTCAACGCATTCGCATCGTCATAATCGACACCCCATCGAGAACATGTACTAACAGCTTCTGGCAGTGACAAACGAGCAAACCATCGAACGAACACGAAAGCGAGGAGTCTGCCCCTGCCCCTCTTCCACACTTTTACACCCTCTCGGCTTCTTTCCTTCATCTTCCAATCGATTACAGATCGATCTACCTCTAATATACCTTCCTCCGTAGAAGCTATTTCCTCTTTATTTTTCTTTCATTCCACACCACCTTCTTGTTTCGCTCTTTTGTTCTCTACTCTTTCAGTTCGTATCGGACTATCGCGTATTCGTATCGGCGATTTTTCACTCGGCTTTACACGTCTCTTCTTTCGTATTTAATATTCCTAATTGAACTGGCGCAAACACGCACGCATGCACGCACGCACACACGCGCAAACAAACAAACACACATACACGCATACATTGTAAATAGGATTTTATCGTGTTCCAGAAAGACGAAAAAATAGAAAGGGAAATATAGAAAACTATAAAGATACTTTATACATTTAAGATATTGCACGGTCACATCTAATTACAGATACTATAGTAGGTAATACACCGAGAGTTTAGGTGAGACTCGTTCGAAGAACGAGCAGGAGGCAGTTTCAACGCCAAGATCAAAAGCGAACAATTCAGCGAGCAAGCGATCAAGCTGCGGTACCCGACGAATAGTCCTGTTTCTTCTGCTTTTTTTTTTTTTTTTTTTTTTGTTCTTTCGACATTGTCGTCTTTAGTACGTTACATGCAGATGCGAGGAAAAAGCTTTGAACGTAAATAGCCGATCGCGTGTTTTAAAATGATCGAACCTGATTCGAGAGAAACAAAATATAAGATTGATAATCACAGTGTGCACGTTGAAACTTATCTCAATAGCGCACAACCGATTAATCGATCAAGCTTAATCAACTTGACATTCGATATTCATAGAGCTAGTTATACGTATTAGCATGCACGAAACGAAAAGAATAAAAAAACAATTTCGTAGCAAGGTGCTTTCGATCTACATAAAATGCAATGTGCCATCGTTGCTCGGTTGTATCGTCGGCTTTTCGCGAAAATATTATAATATCGAACAAGAGCTAGTAATGGAAAAAAAGAAGAGGGAAAGAAGAGAAAGAACAACCTCGAAATGTCTGTAGAAAGATATAAAGTTAAAGAAAATAACCGTATGCATCTATCGTGCAATATCGGACGGTTACTCGTAAAGATCTCTTAAAGAGTAGAAAGAACAAATAAAGAGTACCTAGAAAGCTTTTTGTTAATGGTCAGAATCTTCTGAGTCCATTGTAGAAAACAAGATCCAGCTACACTCACCAAGAGCGTCGGAGAAGCAACGTTAGATAGAGAAAAATATAAAGAGAATAAATACATAGATAGGATGAGAGTTAACGTTTCGTGATAATCGTCAGTGCCGGAACACTTGACAACATTGATATCGCGCGCGTATCGCGCATTCGTTTCTTTCGACTAGTTCGTATTTCGATAATTAAGAATAATTAAGGAGGATCAACCAACAACAAAATATACACCCAGGAGATTCAAAGACAAGCTTCACATTATAGCTTTCAGTTTAGGTTCCAGTTTAGAGAACTAAAACAAGGATATGGACACAATACGAATATCACAGGAAAATAGTTGATATATCGATACTAACCATCGTCCGAGACATCACTGGAAAGGGGTTTCCGTTGTTGATTGGTCGGTGAAAGCGACGACTGAGAAATGTTGTGTGTTTCGTGCAGCGAATCCAAACTGCCATAACGAATTGGCGGTAGCGTTGTAGATTTTTCCAGTGACTGCTATAAATTTCAAGAAACCGGTAATAATGGTAAAATAACAGGCGTCTTGTTATATTCGCAAATATTTGTTCTTTTAATTGTAATCGAACTGCGGTCAGATTCAAAATCGATGCAATCTTACCTCTGAATCGGTTTTCAATTTCTTTATAATAGTGTTCGAGACGTTCTCCGAAGGCAGAATCGTAGCAGGTTCGTCTGCGAGTTGCGACACTCGTCTAACGGGCGTGGGTTGTTGCTGCACAGCTATCGATAAAGACGGCATTCGAGCAGTCGATCGGGAACCGATATCGAGGAAAGATTTATCGGCAAGCCTGTCGTTAAAACTAGAAAGTCTTGTTGTGGATGAAAGATAAGTAGTAGGTGTTGTCACAGTTGTGTCTACTATACTGTCGAGCAGATCGTCGTTTTCCATTTCACGTTTAGCCAATTGCCATTCCATCTCGATTCTCCGTCTCTCTTCTTCTCTCTTTTCAGCTTCGCGTCTTTGTCGATTCCGATCCCTCTGTAACATTGCTTTTGTTTCCTGTTCAAATCTTCGTATACGTTCTTGAGTAGACGCGCTCAATCCAGCATACGTTCTTATCGTAACCTCGTCGTTGCTTTGTTTGGTGTCGTTCGAAGCGCTGGA
Source organism: Bombus affinis (assembly GCF_024516045.1). Lineage (NCBI taxonomy): Eukaryota > Metazoa > Arthropoda > Insecta > Hymenoptera > Apidae > Bombus > Bombus affinis. The sequence continues at coordinate 16,015,366 of NC_066349.1, read as the reverse complement.
AAGCGTCGAACTTGCATCGAAACAGCTCAGGCCAGTCTCGCTAGAGAGTCGGGAAGACTCTGAAGCCGACGAGACGGCCGAGCGATGAGTCGGTTGAATTGATGGAACCGACTCTACCATACGATTTAAATATCTGTTCGATTTCTCCGAAGAAACATCATCGTGACTGTTTAACGTGCAATCACGGTTGTTAATTGTGCAATCAGCTATGACATCGGAACTACCGATACTTGCGCTAGTAATCGCAGTCTGATCAAGCGTCGGTGACCGGTCGCATCGATCGATGGAACGATTCGACTGATTCTGACTTTCGTGCATTAAAACGATCTCACTGACCGAACATTGCCTCTCGTTCAATGCCATACTTCGCCGATTTTGAAGGTTTTCTGCTTCTTGTTTCATCCTCAGCTAAATATGAAACAAACGCGATATTGCAACAGTTAGAATCCGTTAATATGCGTTAGTCTACATAAGTGTACGTTAATGTATATCGTAGCAAATCGTCACCATTTCGTTGTGGAAATTAATTAAATCAAATATAAGTACGCGTACAGTCAAACATTTATATCTCTCACATAAAACCAAACCTTATCGACTTCGTGAGTTTCGTTATCCGTCTCGTCTTGACACTTTCTTCTTCTTTGTATTTTTCGATTAGCAGCGGATATAATAGATGATACAATGTCCTTAGCAGATGCCATTTCGCGTCCTATTTCGTTCATACAAAATTTAAAACGAAATTAAAGTATAGAAATATGAAAAATGTATCGTTGCAACGCAGAATCAAATATATCGAAGAATAACAATCAAAAGTAGACCATTTATAAATCGTACCTTCGACTTTCTGAATGTTGTTCAACAAGAGATTATGATTATTACTCGACGTTGTAGTCTCGATCTCGCTAGTGTCAGCTGGAAGACTGAGATTCACGCTCAGTCGACTTAAATCGTCCAAATCATCGTCCGAAAAGAACCAATCGACCTACAACCAGGTGTTTAATCATCAATATTCCAGTCAAAAAGTGCTTCTCTTTCATCGTTTCATCCTTGTTTATATGAACAGAACTGAAAACATCATAGATTAGGTACATACGTTGTTTAATAAGCTTTCAACAATTCGACACTGATGCGACATATCAGTAACCATAGTAACCATATTGTCTCTGGAACCACTGGCTCTAACTAATGTAGGACCAAACACGATGGCCAAATTCTTCGCCTCCATCTTATTAACCTCGCTATGTTCCACTATTCTTTTTAAATGAAACATCAAATACTTGAGAGTTTCAAAGTGATGTTCCGGAAGATCCCTGAGCAACTTCCTTATCGTTGTCATTCTTCTTTGAGGATCCTCAACTTTATCGGCATCGATAAACATAGGGTATAATTCTGCGGTGAGTAGTGAATCTGGGAGCTGTCGAAAGAACGACTTCAAAAGAGAAGATATTACGTTTACATCGCTCCATCTAGGATCCTAGGAACAGCAAGATAAATCGAATCAGTAATGTAATAATAGAATAATCGTTCTGCATGACGATGTAATATTTTTACCTGGAGATTGATATTTTCGAATCCTTTGTTCACGCTGTCAGTTAAATGTGAAATAGCGGCAGTGTTACCGGGTACTCTATAAATACCGACTACTTCGAGACCCCTCGCTTCGACGATACTCGTGCACATTTCAACGATCAATGGCACATATTCCGAAAAAGATGACTATTCGAGAACGAAAAAATTTAGTTTAGTCAATTAGAATATGAGTTTAGTAAGAAAGTTTTTCGTTAACCGAAGAAAATACGGGTAATAAAATAATAAAGAGAGATGAAAGCAATCACCGGTGGACAAAGTTCAAGCGGTACTTTGAACGTAGCACCCTCTGGTGGTAATTGCGTTGTTGGTGAAGAAGGAGATCCCGTTTGTCCATGCATTCTCCGCAATTGTTTTGCGACTCTACCCTTCCATGTCTTGGTCTTTGGAGAAACCAAACTATCGATCGTTTGACTCGGTTTTCGAGTCTTGTTTATCGGTGATTGTCCAGTCGGAGATCTGTTCCTAAACGAAGTCAATTTCTTGATGCCTTTATGTCCTGGAAGGGGGCTTAATCGCTGACCACCACTACCACTACCAGTCGACATTGTCATTGGACTAGCATTCGTGGTTGTTTGACACGTTGAAGAACTGCTGGTGGGACCTGGAGTTTGCGGGACAGCTTGTTGCTTCAAAGTACTATTATGAGCAATTTCCTGAAATACAAAACAAAACAAAACTAACGCTTGAGTGACTTGTTACACAGGTTACAGTTTAATAAATGAAGATTACAGGTTGTAACATCTTAACTTACGGACGGTTTTTCAGCAGCAGCATGTTCATGTAGAGCTCGTAACCAAAGCGCCATAGACGCTGCGTCTTCGGTCTGTAGCAAAACTTCTGCGTTCGGATTTGCTAACCGTAATACGTGTTTACGTTTCGTATAATCCTCCGCGATATCTACAAGAGAACATCTCACATCTACGCTTTGAGCTACATTTTCGCCGTCGCAGGATAACGAAGGACTCTAAAAAAATGGAAAACAAATGTATACATATATTACATTTATATAAAAATTTATATCAGAGACAAAGTAAAGCCAAAAGTGTAAACCCAAGCGAATGGGCAAGGACTGTATATAGTAAATAATAATAATATGCAAATTTTATAGATTGTAATCTTAAATTTGATCAACTTGAAAATACATATTGCCTTTTGAATACCTGATTTTGACGATCCTTATAAAAGAAGAGAATCGGTCCGCGAAGAACACCCCATAGCTGTTTCCATGATCGATCGGAAGATCGCTGAAATTTAATAAAACGTAAGAAATGACACGATTAGATGCACCTGGTTACATATATCGCAATCAGTGAACCTGTATATACGTAATATGTATATCATTACCTTGCCATCAAGTACAGTAAATTTGACATGTAAAGGTCCCTCTCGTTCCACTTGTCCGATGTCTTTTATAATGCCAGTCGCTGCTTCTCGGCCAGTACAAATAGAATTGCCGCTGAAAAAGTCCAACGTACTTTCTTTAATACGATAACTACTGTCATACATTTATCTAATTGATCAAGGAATCTCATGATCAATTCTTTTTCCATATTACACGATAAGACTAGCGAAAAGAGCGGAAAGAGCGAAAGGGACGATAACAATGAAAAGAGCAAAAAGAGCGAATGCATTTGGACAATTCGGCGACGCGATTCTCTTTTCCTTCATCTTTCGTTACCAACGCTATCGATCATAGAATTCTATTTCCAACCAACAATATGTACCAGCTACAAACACAAATACAGCGAAGGTATAGGATGGAATTAATACGCGTTTCTACAAACACGAATGGTTAGTGATTAGTGATTACTGTTGTTAGAAACGAAGCGGTTAAATCGAGCTATAAGTGTATTAATATGTTGCGCTCAATCGCAACCAGTAACGAGGAAATATACCATATATTTAGGACACGTTTATAACGAAAACGCGGTAAAAGACAAGACGGTTGCGAAAACAGAATACACCATCTTTGTAATTTTCTCAACATGTACAGCGCAGAATTGAAAAGAGAACGAGCGGAAAGAATGCGGGCACCCGATTGATCGTAATACGTTAGGTCCACCTTAATCTCATACACATGCAACGTATTACTCTAAAATTTGTATCGTCCGATGAGAGAAATTAGCAGACTATCCCTCTTGCCCTTGTACCATCCCGATAGTCTTCTTTCCAGTTCTGCATAGTACTATCCTCACCGATTAATATTTTTGTTTAAACTCGTCGATTGAGTCACTTCCTCGAAGATGCGACGCAGCGATGCTATATCGTTTGGAAGTAGCGGTAGCCGCCATCTCTTATGAATGCTGAAAATATGGACGGAGGCAGAACTTGATGTACACTCGCGAATGATCAACTACGATATACTACGACAGGCAAGTGATTCACACCCCAAACATCATAGAAAGACGCTATACCCCGTACACGACAGAGAGAAGGAGAAAGAAACAGGTGGATAGACCTAAAGAAAAAAGCTTCTATGTATGGTGGCAGCGATCTCCTCAACTTACCTTCTAGAAGAATGGGTAATAGGCTCGGAGTCACTTAGTTCCAAATCACTGTCCACATGAATTCGTTCGCCCCAGGTTGCTTTCAAGTAGGATACCCTTCTTGTGGCACGATCTTCGTCTGCTAAAGAAAACAAACGAAGACAAATTTCTTTGTCGAGCAGATTGTTTCGTTAAACTTATCGATACGTGATACTTATACAAATATAAATATAGACATAAATACATACCAATCTGCGTATTCTTTTGCCGCCTGAATACAACTTCGTTATTGTGCATATCATTATCCGATGGCAATACACCTTTGAATCAGTCAAAATCATCAATTAATTATACCTCTTTTAATCGATTATTTCAAATTAAGATGATGTAACTTCGTCGAATTTACGAAAGGAAAATAAAATAAAATAAGACGAAAAAAACTAACCAGATTCAGCTTTGATGATTTGCGCGTAACCATCCTGTTGTTGTCTTCTAGACCCTTTCTCGACAATTTTCTCCTTTCCATCGCATATATTAGTTGCATCAACGTAAACGCTATTGTCATTTCCGTTCGTATCTCGCTTTCGTTCGGTATCGTCCTGTCGTTGAAACCAGTGAAGTCTAACGGTATTTAACAAATTGCTTGTACTCGTAGATTCCCATGATTCAGCGCTGTTGCTACGAATCCTCGGCCGTACTGTTTCCCCGTCTGTGATTCTCGGATTGGGTGTCTCTATATAAATCATGCGAAAATAACAAACCACTAGAGTACTTTTGTAATCGAACCAATGTCTCAAGTTATTAGTAAGTTTTTAATATCATGACGTCGAACGTACAAAAACGTGTATGCCTACGAAACAAGTAAACCTCGTGCTTGGCCAGAGCAATGTAGTAGCACAACATTAAAAGCTGTGCGACGGACACTGGAACGGTACAAAAACAATAGAGAAAGATAGAGAGAGAAAGAGAGAGAGGAAGGAAGGATGTGTGTACGTACGGAAGTAAGACTGATAAAAGGGCGGACAGGATTAAAGAGATGGGTGAATCAGTAAATTAGTAAATAAGTGAGAGAAGAGAAATACACCGGCACAAACACAACATTTAACTAAATCGACTCTCTCTTCTACCTTCTAACGTGCTATAGTTGCCCGGCGGTTCACAGTGGATGTGTTTGCTGCCTACAGGTATTATTCTGTTGCCTTTTAATCCGCTACCTAGATATTCACAGTAGTATATTAAGAATGTACAATAATCAAAGAATTACGTCATTTTATTCGTAATCCCAGGATAAACGTATCTATCGATTAGCAAAACAGAAAGAAAGAAGAAACAAATGCGAAAACTTACCACTATCCAAGGATTTGGTTTCCCTGGTTGGCACAGGTGGTATTCTTCTCGGTTCTTGAGCCTCGGCTTTCGATTCAAATTCCCTTCTTCTAACGGCAACGTTCGGCACGCTATGCTTGGTCGATAATCTCGACAGCTCGCTTTTGTAGAGGCTGATTCGATCACCAGTCGGCTCATCGTCGTCGCTTAATAATCGCCCTGACTCGAACTGTTTTGCTCGCTTCGATACGATTTGAAGTCCTTGCGGTAGTATCGGAAATTTATCATTTACCTTTTTTTCAGGACCAGGAGACGAAGGCAGAGAAGAAGTACCATTTTTCGTATCTATCGATTGCCGTTCACCGGGTAGTAAAGTGCCAGCGCTTGCGATATTTTCATGTATTCTCGTCAGAGTTCCAACAAAAATGTTCGATTTAGCGATATTTCGTTGCAATTGTTGCTGATGTTTATCGATGATTCCTACACTGTCGTCGATCAGCTGTCGAGGTGAATCTTGATCTTGACATAGCGGTGTCGGCATTGAGCTTCGTGCGGGACAAACCCAAGACTGTCTTGTTCTTGGCGACAAGCTGGGAATCATACTGACTGATCTGCGTTGCCTGTGTCCGCTTCTCTCCGGAGAACGAAGACGCGGTCGTTGATTAGTTTCAGGATTGTGAGCAGTTTCACCGAAATATCTTTGCAAGATATCGTCCTCTTTGGAGACCACGAGAAGTCGTAGCCAAGGACCCGCCTGCTGGATACGTTGAACTACTTTCGCGTATTGCTCACCGCGCGTTGGTCTTCCATCGACAGAAACGACCCTGTCCCCTGTACGTAATCCTGCTTCGGCTGCTGGCGAATTCCCGCGTACCTGTTTCACGAATATCGTATCCATCGGCTCGTCTATCCTCGTTCGTTCGTGTCCTGGTAGCATCTAATGGAAATTCATTTTCTATCAAAGGCGAGAACGTGTCGAATCGAGTTACAATTTTGTTGCGAATACTTACGCAACAGGACTCCGGTGGGTAAACGATAAAATGACGGAGGGTAAAGCCAAAACCATTTTCTCCGCGGCGCAACAATAACGTTCTTGGACCTCTAGGTGGCGAGTCGTATCGTTGAACGCCTCCCGTTGTTGTTATCGCACTAGCGATTGTTCCGACACCACCACCTGATCCTGTTGCAAGCGTCGATACTGGAGGCGGTGACGAACCGTGTTCTATCTAAAAGAAATTCTATTCTTTCTCTTCCTTCTTCAACCTTGAACTTGAGACGAATCCTACCCGCACACATAGGCATACATGCCATTTTTAACGATTTTACTTTAGTTTATTTCCAAGATATTGAAACGATCGAACACTACAATCCCCTTTTTAACCCCCGCTCCTTGCTCTTTCTCCCCCTTTATAGACGCGCGTTCTGGTATCGGTGGATAACAAGAAAGAAAAGAGAAGAAAGGTGTAGAAAAATACAGAAAGCTGGAGAAATGAACGGCAAAAGAGGAATATCGCGTCTTGCCGATCGACCGATGCAATTATAAGAACAAGGCGTTAGCGTTGATGTTGCTTGCGATAAAACCTTTTTTTTTTTTTTTATTATAAAGTAACAACGACGAACAATGTGAGAGCAAGGCATAATTGAAAGAAAAAGGAAGAATCGGTGGAGCGAAAAAGGAAAAAGAAATAGAAACGCGTATCGAAAAGAAAAACACGGTAGAAAGTAACGAGAGGCGGGCGAGTTGCTAATTTAAAAACATTAAGACATGTTAAGTGGCAGCAAAAGTTAATGAGTGTGAAAGCATGAAGTAAAAGATGTTGATAGCGAAGAAGCGCTTGGAAAAGCGCTCAGTGACTCGATCCTTTCAATTTCTTCCCTTCCCACCCTCGCTATGGAAAGTGCGCGTTTCCCAGCTTCGCTCACTAAAATAAACCGAATCGAAGTTTGGCACGATCGTTTGGTATTACGTACCGTGTGCGCCTGCCTAACCAACCGTTGGGAATTATTTCGGTCCTCAGCCATTGTGCCGTTTCCTGAAAACAACCGATAATTTAGCGTCATTGTACATTCGTATTACCAAAGTATCTTAAGTTTTCAAAGCGAATAACATTGGGAATACTATTTGCCATAAGTAATCGAGAATTCAATCGTATTCGATTCTACCTTGTAATATTTATAGAACAAGCTGCTTTTTCAAATTTCCTCCGCGTATTTACAACGTATAAAAGCTGTCTTATCAGTCGTATGCTTTTCGTTCCTAAAGTGTACTATACATATTGGAATTAATGTACACATGTATATGTACATACCTACGTATATACGGGCGCGCACATAGTACGGCTGAGCAGCGAGCCATTCTACTTTCTCTGTAACGCGACATACTTTCTTGATATAATTTACTCAGGTCGGAATAATAATACCAAAAAAAAAAAAAAAAAAAGAAAAGAAAGAAATCTTTCATTGTCCCGTTTGATTTACTTATCCTCCATGGCGCGAGAAAAAGGAAAACTCGCTCGAATAATTCGTTACGTCGATTTAACTTGATTATCTTGTAATTCTATAGCACAGCGAGGTTAACTACAAAATGTAATACACGTTAAACTTTAAAGACAAAAATAACGATGTTCCTCCTCTGATATCGACCATTCCAACAAAAACAGATTTTTCGATCTCAGCAGGAGTTAAAATAACAAATCGCATAACCTATTTTACATATGTAGAACGATCAAACACGTCCAATGTTTTTAAACGGCTTGATTTTCTCTTTATCCTACCACTGAACCTTATCGTATTTTAGAACGCTGCAGATATCATCGTTTCGTTGGCCATCGAGATTAACCGTAAACATCGCATAGTTTTACGTATAAAAGATGGAAATTTTTTCATTACGATAGCCAATATGAAAGATTCTGCAGTCCTTTTCCGTTTCTCCATTCATATTATGATATGTGTTTTTTGCGCATTCAGAATACATTTTTCTCACTAGCGTTTGTATTTACATAAAATTATAGTATAGGGTAAAAGTTCTTTTTCCTTTTAATTTTATCCTTTCGAACAGAATCGACTCAGTGTACGAATTGTTTGCTCGTTTTTTTGAATTATGCCGACCGATTCACAGCCCTGATAAACGAAACGGTTTGACATTGTTTAATATTTACGCTCGTGATTATTATGATAAGCGTACGATAAGAAACTAAGAATACATTCGGCTGTTTTCTCTGAAGTTACGTTATTTCGCTATTAACGAAAACATATATATATACAGTACACAGTTATCCTAATTCTTCGACAAAGTTTACATAGTACTGGTTCAATAAGTTTTTCAAACAACTATAAAGTGTTTTCTTAAAGAATACCCAACTTCGTTTGAATTTCTATCCGTCTTTTAAGAAACGAACACAATTTCCGTGAATATGACACGAATGCCAATCAATTTTTCTTCTTTACATCGATCGAGTATAAAAAAACAACGTCTTATAACGTTAGTTCATCGATTTTTAGGCGACCGTATAAAATATAAAATGATGGATAAATGAAATAGCGTATATTATTGAAAGCAACACATGAGATTGCATATGTTTGAAAAATAAAACTGGAGGAAAGCAGGAAAGCAGAAAAGGAGAGGTGTACAGTGTACCTGAGTGTGGCGTACACGCGCGAGCGCGCGAAAGAGTGAGTGAGAGAGAGAGAGGAGAGGGAGAAAGGGAAAGAGAGAGAAAGAGAGAGAAATGTAGTTACTACTAATACCTACATAGTACATCAAGTACACACCTTAAGTAGGAAGTGTCGTGCATCGAGTGTTCGCTGCGCCCTTGCCGTTACTCCCTCGTTTTCCCTGATACAGGGATAAATTAATTAGGGATATCCCTTTGACTTTTTTCTTCTCTCTTAAAAAGTCCATCCACACCAACTATACGCGGACGAATCGAAAAAAGAGACTTCGGTCAGTGTGCTTCTACGAAGATGCTCGCCATAAAAGATGTGTCGGCGGCAGACAATCTTCGTTTTCCAAGACATAATCTCCTTTGTGATAAACGTTTTGTCGCAATTACCTTTTATATCAATGTATTTTCAAACGGACACATGGTCGTAAACAGACGATATACGTATACGTACAGCAGATACATAATTATACATGAGCGATACACGTATCCGTATGATCACTTTAGGGTAACAATTACCGATCTTCCTCTCTTATTTTATATTTCGGAATAAACAGTCGACCGTCTTCCATAAATGCACCTCATGTCAATCGAATCGACGCTTCGATTCACTCATTTGCTATAAATTAATCGAACAAATTTGTACAAACCATATCCGCTAATCTTATCTTCAATTCTCGTTAAATGCAATGATATATCGAATTACTTTAACATATTTGTAGGGCCTTGGTACGAAAGTAATAACGTCCACGACACAGTACGATACTACACGGCACGGCACAGTAATATGGCGACCTAAGAGAATCGAGCACAGTGACGATAGTAAAGTTCGCAAAGGTAGCCGTCATTGGAAATTGAGAAAAAGTAAGCTCAAGAATATACTTTGCGATTTCTTGCACAATTTGCAAGTAATTTAATTTCAAGCCATTGTGAAAAAAATGTCACGAAACACTACTTTTGTGCCCGCCATTATTCTAACCGTCTTCCTCTACTTTTAACATTTTCTTTCTTTTATATTCTTTCCTTTTCTTTCCACCGTGAGCCATCCTCACTGCCCCACTAGTACGTAATACCGCTCACTCAGCGTTAGTTAACTCCCTTCTCTATCGTGCAATCCTCGTTTATCTCCTTATTTTTTTATCGTATACGTCCACGATCTCTGCGAACGACATCTATACGTTACGGGTATTTGTATTGCTATACCGATAATTGATAAAGATACCGCCTATAACACTGTTCAACAAAAAGATATTTATTTTCTATTCTGCAATATCCACTGGGTGATACTTATAGAGTTGTTCGCTCTAAACACAAATCTTGAAGCAGAATTGCTCTATTATCGTCGATTTTCAAAAGACACGAACTTCTGTATAAAATAAAAACATACAATTTTGGGCAAAAGTAAAGTACAGTTACGCAAAATTTAGAAATGTTAAAAGTTTCAAATTAGTTTTAGAGGATAAAGGAAGGTATCTGAAATGAAAGTGTCCTGTATTTGTGGTTTTGAATGATTGTAAATGAACATCAAACTTTTAAAAACGCCAGAGTGCGTAGTATTTACGTATTATTATCACATTTTTATGATTTTGCTCCATAGTATTGGATTCTATAGATATGTCTAAAGAAAAACGGTACTCATCTCTACCTGATTTACAAAAACAAGAAATTTATCGTCTTCCATGTTCGTTTTTCACGAGACACGTTTTTATTAACGAGATCTATGTATGATAAGTAATCATCGTGAAATGTACGACCATAGACAAAATAGAGAATAGATCTAATATGTAATTTAATATGTATGAAGGTAACATGATCCTCTTATCATTTTCAAGACACGTTATTAAAGATGCCACTATAATAGACGTGGAAGTAAAAATGCGGAACTGTAAAAAGATTTCACGAGACAACACAGGGACGAAGGAGGTGTAAGAGATACTGTACTGTTCTCTATCGCTACCGTTACACGCGTTGATACATTGTTTTATTTGTTGTGTGACACGTTCGGCCAATACACGTGCTTAACTTTATGACTGTGTAGAGTCTGTAAAAAAAACCAATCAGGTATACAGTTCTTCCAGGAGACTTCTTCCCATTTCCCTTTTATACCTATCTTATATACTCGGATTTTTTTGAGGTCGGTATTTCAGAACATGAGATACAAAGTTCCATATAATGTCAGGTCTATCTTATGTTTAGTCAATGGTTAATGATACCTATCATTCAAGTTAACCTTTCATATCGTAAAAGTATAGGTTAAGTTGATTAAGTCCACTAGGAAAATTAAGTTATGCATTTTTCAAAAGAAATTCGAACATTTGAATTCTACCAAAACTATCGTAGAGTATCTAATACAATGAAAAATCTTTGTGAATGTGCCTAGTGGTTCAGAATTGTCATCACCGTTTTCCTCATTATGCGCGATTGTATCTAAAGAATTATTTTCTTTACGAGTTGTATATCATTTTGAAATAAAGAAAAAATGTTGACGCGACACAGTGTAGTTACAGAATCTCCTTCACATGTCGATACAATACCTATAAATCTCGTTGCTACTGAAGATGGTCGAACGCTTCTAGCAGTAACTGGTAAGAGTTTGTGACAATAAAATTGGAAATGTTCGCAACAAACACTTATAGCAATTCATTCTAAACTTTGCAGAACATAAAGACGGTATGTTGGAAATTGTTGCAACTCCAGTTATGCTTGTTGGACAAAGTGAAGCAGCATCACCACTAGTAGATGTAAAAAATTTTAATGGAAATCTAATATTACATTCGGTACATTGTTATCTTATGCTTCGTTATTTATCTTACAGAAAAAGCTTTTATTTTTCAATTGTTTGCTATTTCAGCCTGTTTTTCAAATAAGCGTTGAAAATATTGTCAATGAGTCAGAACTTCAGCAATCAACACAAAATTTTGAGACTGAGCCTAATAGCATTGATCAAATAAAGTTACCATCATGCAGAGAATTAACATGCAAGGAAACAGTTACACAAGAATATCAGTCTCTTTCTTCGAATGATTCAATAGCTAGTGAAAATGATGGAAAAATTTGTAAACAGAAGCCAATTAATACATCTGTGAAAAAAAATAGCCCTGGAAGGCCCAAGAAAAACAAAGCAATTTCTTTGCAAGTAATTCAAGTAATTTTGAAATTGCTTACATTTTATTTTCCCATATGCGATTACAAATAAATTATATGTGCAATTAATAATCCATTTACATATGATGTATTTGTTCTTTCAATTATTATATGGTATAAAGGTAACAGAGAACAAATTTTTTTTGCACTAGGATACAGATAGTTTAACATGCGATATTTGCCACCAAGAATTTGGTAAACAAACATTATATCGGAAACATATGGAAAATCATGCAGAAGAAAAACCACATCGATGTCCAAAATGTTCTGCATCGTTCAACGTGCCGGTAGTAATAATTCTATTCCTCTTCGTTCAATGTTTCATTTGATACTTTCAACGTTAACATATTATATAATGGAATGTATACTCTAGATAGAAATTTTGTTATTTGTTATTTTATATTAATGTTGCAGACAAATTTTACACTTCACATGGCAACGCATAATACAGGTGAACCGAAATGTCCAGAATGTGGGAAAAAATTTGCAAGAATGGCTAGCTTAAAGTCTCATATGTTGTTACATGAAAAAGAAGAAAACTTATTCTGTACAGAATGCGAAGATGCTTTCTCGACAAAGGTCGGTATTAATATTAATAAACATTTCAATTGCTAATTGATTTATTCACAATATAACCTTGTCTTAATTAAAATAAGAAAATAAAAATGAAAATAGTTATTCTTTCGAAAATCAATAGCAAATTAAAAATTATTGATGATATACTTTAATCTTGAACATTATAGACTCAATTAGATGCACATTTAAAGCTACATGGGGAAAAGTGGACGATTGAAGAAGTACGAAAATGTAAATTATGTAATAAACAGTTCAGTCAACCCGCCTTATATAGACTTCATATTCGTGAGCACTATAGGGTAAGATGCTACCAGTGTCAAATGTATTCCAAGTGACGATTCCCAGAGGATTCTGGCGAGGTTGATATAATATGTACCACTATTTCATCTTTAGTTGCAGACAAAAGTAGTAAAACAAACGAAAAGAGGGACAAAACACAAAACAATGTATAAGTGTACCATATGTTTGAAGTCTTTTCAAAAGCCAAGTCAATTGATGCGACATATTAGAGTGCATACTGGTGAAAAACCTTTCAAAGTAACCTAATTTTCAGTTCGTGTAATTGTATTTTTTGGATGATAAATGATCTAAATTTTGTTTAATTTCAAAGTGTACAGACTGCGGTCGTGCATTCACGCAAAAGAGTTCGCTGCAAATTCATACGTGGCAACACAATGGTATTCGACCTCATGCTTGTGAGTTTTGCAACGCCAAGTTTAGTCAGAAAGGTAATTTTTTACAATAACTGTTTACGATTGAATTTATTGCTATTTATTTATTCTTTGAGTCATTCCTACTACTATTTATATGTAAATATGAATATTTCTAGGTAATTTGAACGCTCATATAATGAGAGTTCACAATGTCCCAGAGGGAGAACCTATATATGGATGTAATTATTGTTCATGCGTGTTTAAAAAACTCGGAAGTTTGAATGGTCACATGAAACGTATGCATACCGATGTAAACGAGGTAATTTATGATCAAAATTATTACTTGACATGTCTCTCAGTTCATTTGTTATTAATGCTACAATGCATTGAAATCATTAGATCGATGTGCAATGACATTTTTAGGAGAATAGCATTAATGACAATACTCATTCGAGTAATACCGTGGAGTCTGATATACGTGCAACAGTTGATAGTGTTATAACACAACTGGCATCTTTAGAATCCGACATTCATCAAACTACAGAATCGTCAAATTTCGAACCGCGTTTATTATCGGAAAACGTAACGAAAAAGGATATTTTACAACAAGCATTGAAAAACAGTGGTCTTCCTAGTAAAAATAAAATTGCCTCTGAAGGTACGCATTGCACTCGATAAACTACAAGATTATGGCATAATCATTTTTAGTAACTAACTATGTTTTGTTTATTGACGATATATCAGAGATAAAGAAATTTGGAGCTCGTGTTAATTTTGTAACATTATTGGATCGAGCGCCTGATGGTGATACGAGGTAATCCGTTTTATATGTACCTAAAAGCAAGTTTATTGTTAAAAGCAAGTGTATTGTAAAAATCAAATAGTCGATATAAATCGTTTTTCCTTCTTGCTATTCCTTTAGAAAATATTTGACAATAAAACAACGATGCGTAGGAAACGTGAGATGGTACGCGTGTACATTTTGTCACAAAGAATTCAAAAAACCGTCAGATTTGATACGTCATTTGCGTGTTCATACTCAAGAAAAGCCTTTCAAGGTACTTATATGTACACATTAAAACATTTTTTACATATCTTGAGGAAATCTTTTCTTACTTACTTTATCGTAGATCTTTTTTTTTTTTGACATTTATAATTATTTGTATCTTTAGTGCACCCACTGTTATCGTTCGTTCGCTTTGAAATCTACTATGATAGCACACGAACGTACGCATTCAAGTGTTAAACGTTACGCTTGTGGTTCCTGCGAGAAAGCATTCGTGTGCCATAGTAGTTTAATTGCACATACTAGGTAAGTGATTGTTACATTTTCTCTTATAATAGAATCGGATGACTTGCAAATAAGCCTTTTATAATAGATTGCATGCAAAGTCCGAAAATTGTTCAAATAAAACCACTGACAATGATAAGGATCCCGACACATATACAGTAATTGATGCTGACATTTATCCTACTGATCAATCGAAAAATCAAATAAAGGGTAAATTAAAATTATCACCGGAAGCAGAAAGTTTAGTACCTCAAGTTATCTTGCAAGAACCGTTGGTAATTAGCGATACAGGAAATAAAATTTCCGTGGTATCTTCGGGAAAGGAAAAACGTGCTCATGATACATCTACTGATCAGGCCAGACCCCATAAATGTTGGATTTGTCAGGCGGCATTTAGAAAAATCAGTCATTTGAAGCAACATCATCGCCGCCACACTGGAGAACGTCCATATAAATGCACAAAATGCGATAGGTACATACGCAAATATTTTTTCCCGATTTATTATCTCTCCTCTTTCTTCCTTTAAAATATGCATCTAATAAATTTCTTTTATACCTTGTTTCTCTTTTCTTTTTGTGCACATAAATTGTTAACAAGAGTATTATTCAACAAGTAATAAATCGTTTTAAATCGTTTCAGGAGATTTACATCGAATAGTGTTCTAAAATCGCATTTGCATACTCACGAAGATTCGAGACCATACGGTTGTTCTCTTTGTAATGCGAAATTTTCTACACAAAGCAGTATGAAAAGACACTTGGTTACTCACAGTAATAAAAGACCGTTCATGTGTCCTTATTGTCACAAGACTTTCAAAACTTACGTCAATTGTCGGAAACACATGAAAATACATAAGCATGAATTAGCACAACGGGTATAGTATCTATTACAGAAGAAAAGAAAAAAATTAGATTCGTCATTAACGATGAAACATTATGTTTTTCTCTGAATTCGTAGCAATTGGAACAACAGAAAATCAGAATACAAGAACAAGCTTCAGACAAGTCAAATATGAAGGAAAGTTCTAAACAAGAAGCGGCTCTTGAATCGTCTTCCTCCTCTTCTGCCTCTATCACTACGATTAATAACACTATTACCAGCAACATTTCCGTCACTACCACTGCCACTACCAGTACCACCCCTACCACCGTCACAACTTCCTCTTCTACGTTTTCAGATAATCTTGCACTTTCTCGTCTTGGATCGGTCGAATTGTCATTTCAATCACAGCTCGGATCAGACCTTTCACAAGCTTTTTCCGAGTTTCAAAATATAACTGAAGGAAAGGAAAAAATAAGACCAGTTTTAGCAACAAATTGCGATACTACAACGTTTATTAATCGTATGTTTCAAATTCGTATGTGTATTATACGTATCAGGAAATCATATTTTTTTATTTTATATAAGCTTGATGATCTTGTATGCACATTTCTCTTCTTTTGTTCTTAGAAAATGTAGCAGGAATAGCTGTAACAAATCTTGAAAATTCACCAATATTACAAGCTGATGAAGCCGGTTCAGTCACGTTGCCCGTTTACTCTGGCGATCAGACACTTACACCGGTATTGTATATCATAGTGCCAAGTTGTCAGTAAATAAAGTAAAAGGAGTTCGTTCTAATTACTCTTCGGCATTAAATCTGTTTTGTTTCGATAGGAAAGTATACGAGAAATAGAAGAAACTTTGAATCAGCAGTTTTTTAATATCGGGATGAATCTTAACTTGGGAGGTAATCACTCGAGACATTCGAGTAGTACAAACACGAGTGATTTTAGTCACATGAAAGAGCAACAGCAACCTGTATTGAATGTTATATATGAAAATAACAATAACAGTAACTGTAATAGTAACGTAGAATCAGCTGGAGAACATGTATTTTCGACGCAATTAGATTCATTTGAGATGGACCATATTACTTTGCAAGTAAGATAAAGATTTCTTTTTCTATAAATTGTCTTCGTTACAGAGAATGTGAAACCAATAAAGATCTTATCTGTTAGTCGGATACTGAAATTGACATTGGACTAGATACAAGAAATTCAACTAGTATGGCGAGTATACTACCTAGGAATGTAAAAGATGAACATCGTCTTTCTGTTTGTGTTACAACACCAGATAACATAAATGTTGAACAATCAGAAAAGTCTGGTGTGCAAGCGGTTGTATTTGTTTCTCAGCCAAACTTCTCCAAAAAAGAGAATATAACAAATGAATTTACTGTAGAAGAAACCCAGAAGAACAGTATTCACAAACAATGTATAATAAACCCGATATTCTTTACGTAAGTTTTTGTTAGTTTCTTTTCTCAGTTTTCTACCCTCTCTACACATATGCTGTTCTAATATATGTATTTATCGCGAACAAATCAGAAACAATTACAGTGAAAACAAATATTCAATTTGCGTAGAGAAGACTTTCGGGGAACATCACAAGATTTCAAGATTCAATCAAATATGCACGCTTTGTCATCCGATGTTCCAGAAATCGTTAAAACCGCTACGGGCAAAATATCCCGTGGACAATCGCTATTACAGTGTCATATGTGTAGCCAGCAAGGATTCACGACAGTTGGTTTAAAGGTAAATATCTTAAAATAAATAATAGATGTTTTCTTTCTTCTTCTAGTCGTTATTTTCCGCTAATTCGGTCCGCGCGTGTTCTCCGTCACATTTAATTGTTGACGTTGTCAAAGTTTAATGAAGGAATTTTTTTGGCGTAAGGAACATTTGACAAGCCATCGCGGAACGAAGGAATATCAGTGCACGGAGTGCTCTTCTAAATTTTACACAAATGGTGGATTAAATAGACATTCGAAGATTCATGCCGTCAAGCAGTGAGTGTTGAAAAAAATATTACATTGACATGAATTATAATTGATTATTGTACTTTGTTATGTTTTCTTGTAGACCATTTAAATGTTTATCGTGTGAGAAGCAGTTTAACAATAGAATCCAATTGCTATCACATAGTAAAATTCATGAAACTTCAATATGGAATGCTTCAGGGATAAATGATAATTCAGATAATTCGACGTTTTTATCGGAAGTGCATCAACCACGGATTGCAAATGATCATTCACCATTACATAATATTATGATGGAGCCCGATTCTGCCGTTTCTGAGAAAGTTCTGTTGGATACAGTAGCTGAAAAAGAAGTAATGGATCAAGTAGAAGTAAGTTTCTTATTAGTTGTTGCTACATTGTAGCAAAACGGAACGCTGACAAAGGATTATTAACTGAATTTTTTATACGCAATATAGATATTGTTGGAAAAGAAGGAACGAAAAGAGTATACAAACAAATGTAAATATTGTCCGAAAACTTTCCGCAAACCAAGCGATCTTATAAGACATGTACGCACACACACAGGAGAACGACCATACAAGTGCGATTATTGCAGTAAAAGTTTTGCCGTAAAATGTACTTTGGATTCTCATACAAAAGTTCATACGGGAAAAAAGACATTTCGTTGCCATGTGTGCAATAGTTTATTTGCGACTAAAGGTAGCTTGAAAGTTCACATGCGTTTACATACCGGTAAGTTGAATAATTACTATTCAAGTTTTCATTCTGTATAATAATAATAATATATGTTATAATAATAATATGTTATACATAAATAAGTAGTATCGATTATTTCTTTCGTATATTTTTGTAAATTGTTTAATAAATTTTGATCAATGTTTCTGAAGGTTCGAAACCATTTAGATGTCCTATATGCGATTCGAGATTTCGAACATCCGGCCATAGGAAAGTACACTTATTGAAACATGCACGCGAACACAAAGATAATCCAAAGAGAAAACAAAAACATTTGAAGGTTGCAGTCATAGCTGAAGTAGCGACTGATCTTGAGAAATGTGACGGAAAAGAAGAGAAAATGAATAATTTCGAGCCAAAACAGCAAATAGCACAAGAACAGCAACTATCACAGGCAGTTGCAGGATTAACGTCCCATTTAGAGGCATATAGTATTGAAACAGCTGCTTCCTGTTTATCTGATCAAATTAATTTCGACACAGAAGGTATCGTATCGAACAACAATCAAACGATAGTGTCCATAAACGAAAACAATCAGTTAGTTACGAATTTACACTTTCTTCTGACAAATGGTCTTGTTACTATACAAACCGAAGAATCGTTGTTGTCACAATCATCTGCATCACCAGCTAACAATTCGCAGCATCGACCGGCTGGGGTTCCCGATACTGGGTGTGCACTAACAACACCCAACGTCGTATCTGATACTAATGAACAACATGCCAAGGATGAAATTCATATAGAACAAATGTTAAAAACGCCAGCAAATAATTGTCTTTTAGCGATATCAACCGTGACACCTTCATTGGAACGACAGCTGGAACCATTTTCAAAGGTGATTACAGAAGAAACGTTACCAGTAGTAGCCAATAAACCGACGATTAAAGGGAATCCATCGAAAAAGGAATGCGACATTTGTGGGAAAATATTTACAAAACCGTATCAAGTCGAAAGACATAAACGAATTCATACGGGTGAACGGCCATACAAGTGTGATCTATGTACGAAATCATTTGCCCAAAAGTCAACTCTACAGATGCATCAAAAACACCATACTGGCGATCGACCCTACGCTTGTTCGTACTGTGAATATTCTTTTACGCAAAAAGGCAATCTTCGAACACATGTTAAACGCGTACATCAACTGGATACTGTTGACATCAGGAAATGGAAACGTAGCCGTCAATCCTTCTTACCCAAAACATCTCTTCAGGAAAACACGATCGAAGCTAAGAGTCTAAATTTAGACAACATATCGTTTGTAGAGCTGCTTAAATAGTAATATGCATCTGGTACAAAAACTATCATTTTACTTTTTAATTAAATTTTATGCCTTCGACAAAAATTGTTAACTGCGATAAAATATTGATTAAATGATAGAGACAATAATATTTCGACATTCTTCTTATTTACGTTACTATTTAATATGTTAAATAATTACTCGATACTATCACGCAAATAAATATAATCTGTCGTCGCATCCAATGTATAAAACGTTCGCCGATTTATATGAAAGCAAAAATAAATTTTTAATGTGTAATGTCGTTTTAATATTAAAACACAACTGTTTGATCAAGGTATCATATTAATGTTTGTAATTACATTTTGTTTCAGTTACAGGACAACCATTCGGATGATTTTCATAAAACCAACAGGGTTTAGTCTTCGTTCGTAGCAATGGTAACTTATATTTTTTTGATTTTTCATTAATTCTTCCTTCTGTTCCAGGTATTCTAAATTCTACCCTTCCTTGAGTAACACGAAATATATAGCTATGATTTTTTAGTAAAGTTTGAAGACCTCCGCATTCTTTTCGCAAATGTATCATAGCTTCTTTAGGAATTGATTCAGCGATTTCACGTAATTCAAGGCATCTACCAGCGTTCCAAAGCTTTTTGGGCGTCCCTTCGATAGTCATAATGCGCCCTTCATGAAGTAATTGATTCGATACGATATCCACAATATTTGCAATTAACGTTTTATCTAATTGTGTACAATTTCGTACTTTTTCCACTTTCTCTCTTGGCTTAAAGTCACAAGTCCATTCTTCAACTATTTCACTATCGACTGTTTTATCACTCAATTCGTATTTTTGCAAAGTCAAAGTTGTCTTTGTACTTAGCATTTGTTGAATACGATCTTCGAGTTCTTTAACCTCTTCGGGCGTCCTTTCCCACCCAATCAGGCATATTCGTTTCGTAGAGGGAATTCTTAATTTATCAAGATATGTTGTAAAACCACATTGGTCGCATATACTTCTCACATAATCAATGTACTCCGAATATTGACTTTTCGAGGCGCAGTACCTTTGATACTTTGCGCCATTAAGTTCATATGGACAACAGGGTAATAAAAAGAAACGACAGTTGTTAGAGCTACGTGCAGCAATTATCGGAATCCATGGTGTTAACTCGTCTGAATGGTTTCCTATGATCCAGTCTACTTCCGGATATACAGTCGTAGACGATGGAACAACGGTAGAAACCTGTACAAAACGTTTCAGTAAATTTAATCAATCGATCGTAAGATCGAAGATACGTAATCACGTATATATGTATGTACATAAGATAAAATAAGTTGCTATTAATATCTGAATTACAAAATTTCTATAAATAATACTTATACATACTTGTAATGGAGTTTCAGGTGGGTATAAATCCCATATTTTCCTCCTTCGCAAATCAATTCCTAATCCGCGGTGACCTTCGTTAAACAGGATGTACACGAGTAAACCATTACCGCATCCCAAATCGAGAAACGATTGTAAATTATTAGTTTTCTTTTCAAATCTCTCTTTCTCCCACAATAACAGTAAATAGGCAGCGATTGCAATATCCTCATAAACAAATTTCGTTGGATCTGTACTTTCAGGCCAGTTCTTTATCAATTTCGTACCATATTTCTCTTTCAACTTACAATACAATTTTGCATATTTTTCAGCTGACACGAGATTCAATGAAGTCAATGGGATCGATGTTCTTTCTGAGTCGTTGCTTCTTGCCCATTTCAGGATACATGGGAAAAGTTTCTGCTTTAACCATTCAATGCTGAAATCGGATATAATGTTATTGTCTCCATAGACACTAAGGGATGTATAACCATCTGTTCCTTGTTGTAACATAAATGCTATTTTAGCACCAAGAGATTGTTTATGCGAGAGAAAGGGCTTGTGGACATTTATTATGCAACTCTCTTCATTATTGAATAAAAAAAATTCAATACCAGTGGAAAATATGTGTGGCATACGTGGCAATTGCTTTGCCACATATAAGTGAATTTTCCTTTTGGCTGTAGTAGCCACCTGATCAGAAATGTGTAGTACTTCTAGTAATTTTATGTTATCAATGTTGTCTTTTTGATGATCTGTACTTAAAGTTGAAATATCCAAAGCATTAATACGCTGAAAAATTTGGAAGATATTGCAGCTAGTTTCGATATCCAGTATTTCAATTGAAGCAAGAATTCTACGGTTTACAGTTTGAGGATTACGACGCCATATACTAATGGCTTTGAAAAATTGTGACACATTAATTCCACTTTGATCACGTATTATGGTTTTGAAATCCATATTTTACATGATACAATTGCAAATCCTTCCTTTAAAGGATAACTTATAGAATGCATCTACGATGTGAATATTATCTTTATATACTTGTTAGTCTGTTTGTTTACTTGTTCCTTTCGGTTTTGTGTACTAAAAATCACATTAAAACACAGATAATTAGAATATATAGAAAACAGAAAAAAAGGAAGAAGATGGTAAGCATTCACAAAATATATATTAATAATATTATTTATATTGATTTACCTTTTTAACAATCCATTCTGCATCTTGTACTGCCTTTTTCATAATTTGCTGAACACGCTCCTCATCTGGTTCGATTAAGTGCTGTTTAAAACTCTGCAAGCATTGGAGTACAAAACCAATGATTATTAAATAATTAAATGTACTTGAAAATCAAGTTAATCACATGTTCGTTATGTGAATATTACATATTTTACCGCATAACCTAAACGTTTTATTGTTTATTATTTTTACTGGAAGTAGTGAATTTGAACTTCAAATGTATTTGTTAATATGAAAATCGTTATACAATTTACCTGCTTAATCGAATGTCTATAAAATCCTTGTGCTTCTTTTGGTAATTTTTCACATTCTCGCAGCAAAAATTTGTACAGCTGTTTCGGCGATTTTAAAGCTGCTTCTCGTAACTTTGTACTTGCCATTTTAGTGAGAAGTTAGAGAAAATATAAAGAAAAACAATAATTATTAAATGTTAAGAATAGTATATTGTGTAATTTTATGTAAGAATGTTAAGAAAAACGAAGTTGCACGATTGTTTACGATTCAGTTTCTTTCATCCTATTTTAATTGAAATTAATACGACGATAGGACAAGAAAAGAAACCCCTAGTATAGCATAAAATCACTGAACGGTCTTTAAATTTAATAAAAGTGGTAACATAAAAAGAAGATTATAATTAGTACAATATAATTAGAAAGCTCAAATGACTTTGTATAATGACATGTGTATTTTTAATATATAAATATATCAAAGAGTAAAAATATAGTCGTAAATTCTCTTATAAAGATATGTATATACATATGTACATAGGTAGAAGTACTTAAGTTTAAAGGCGCTGCGTAGCATCCTCTAGCAGTATAGTATATAGATAACACACAAATAATTGTTAATAGTGAGATTGAAGCGTTATGATAAATTTACATCGATACAAGGTAGTGAAAATTTTATTAAAATGTTATCGAACAAACATAATTCGGTTGAAAAGTAATGGAAAGCATCCTACTGCTGGAATAATCGGTAATATTGCGTATACACTTTACTAATATCATATATTTGGATATACTGCTTTTCTTACTGTTAAATTTTTATTTTACTTAGTAATCGGAGATGAAATTTTAAAAGCGCAAGTAAAAGATACTAATTGTTTTTATGCGTGTAAGCTGCTTTATAATCATGGAGTCAAGGTTCAGAAAGTAGGTATAACTTGATCCATGATGTCTACAGTTTATCTGTCAAGTATTGTTGTTTTCTATTAATACTATTTTTTATTTTAATTATCTATTCCTAGACTGCGGTCGTACGAGATAATCTTGAAGATATTTCCAAAGAGATAAAATACTTTTCTAAAATGTTCAACTATGTTTTTACATCCGGTGGTATAGGACCAACTCACGACGATGTTACATATGAAGGTAAAATATAGTCTGAAAATTAATAAGAGTACATAGTAAGTGTTCATTATAATGAAATTATATTTTACAGCTTTAGCATTGGCTTTTAACGATTCATTGCACTATCACCCAACACTAGTGAAAATTATAAAAGATTGCTTCAGTTGTGGAACTTTCCCTTCACCGGCTTATAAAATGGCATATGTAAGTAATGATCCAAATGAATGGTGTAAATTAAATGATAGTATGTTGATACGTGTTTGACGATCGATGTAAACTAGGTTCTTAATTTAAGATACCCACTAAATCTGTACTTAAATTTGGGATAGACCAAGTCACAGGTAAAAAGCTGACTTATCCGTGTATAATGGTGGAAAATGTTTACATCTTCCCTGGCTCACCCATGTTTTTTGAAACATCATTTCAGGCATTTTGCAAGGTATAATATGCACAAATCGTTCGAATAACTGTTTGAGAATAGAAAAGACTTTGTTTTTGTAGGAATGTTTTGCTAGCTACAAAAGTTTTGCAGCAACCGAAGTTTATATAAATGCAAAAGAGGAATCATTCGCAGATGTTTTATATGCAGTTGCACAAGAATGTCCAACTGTTACCTTTGGCTCGTATCCGGAATGGAATAGGTAATAAAATCGACTACAATACAAAAAAATGATAAAGAAGTTGGTAGATAATTGGAATCGCTTCGTAGGTATTATAAAGCGCGTGTGACCATAGAAAGTGAAAACGAAAAAGATACTGAAACAGCAAAAACAATGTTTTGTGATCGTATTCCGAGAAATGTATTAGTACATTATGATCGTATGCCACATGTGGATTGTCTATCAAAGTACGAAGCATGGATTGAAAAGTCCCAACGTCGATCATTTTATGAGCGTTCCTTCAAGACATTCGTGTAATGCATCTACAACTGGAAAAAGTATCGATTATTTGTATCGATTATAAGGTGTTATCGAATTTTTCTTTGCTTTCTTTCTCTTTCTTTCCTTGTAGAAATTATTATAAGAAACCTGAAAATGTTTGGATATATTTGGATGGTAGCGAAGAGTCAGTCCTTATGATACATCTTGCTCGAATCGCTAGTAACAAACTGCAACATTGTTCGAAGTTCAAACTGCGTGCAATTTGTTTTAAATCTGATATATTAAAGTCGGGCACTGACGAATTCTTTCACGAACTTAAGAACAGGTAGGTACGATATCGATACATGTCAAAACTGTTACAAACAAAAATCATATTGGATTGCACGTAGAACGTTACAATCAATTTTCTAAAATAGATTTAAGCTAACACGAACATAACTAATTTGACTGATTTGATAGATATAATATCGAGCTATGTAAGTTAGAACATTTGGAAAGCGATGCCGCTGACACGATAAGCAATTTCGTTGTGTTAAAACCAGAATTACAAGTGTTATTGGTTGGAAAACGGTTGAATAACAATAAAAGAGTAATGTACGATGATCTTGCACGATTAAACGACGACAGTTCTAAGTCTGTGCAAGTACATTTTCCACTCACTGATTGGACAGATGACGATATTAAAGATTTCTTTAGTTCACTCTGTTTACCATACTATACAACAGAAACGTATTAAAATCGATAAGTAAGTAAAAATGTGTTTTTCTATCCCTATTTCGTTTGCTGATTTACTCTCCCTCTTTCTTTTTGTTTATCCTTTTGTTTTTGTTTTCGTTTCTTTCTGATTATGCTTGGTTAGATATTACCATATATATTGTATATATTTATATAAGTCGTTTCCCATATAAAGAAATACAATTTATTTTCATAGGTATGGGGCAGAAAAATAAGAGCAAGAATAAGCCAAAATACGTAATATGCTGCTAATGGAAGTGTAACCGAGATAGCTGTATCTCGTATTAAATTTTACATTAATTGATTGATTCAATAGCAGATTATTGTATGATCAATGGTCTTCTTTCATACAACAAAGAAGTAAATAAAAACAAATTCACACCAAAGTTGTTTAAAAATCAGTTTATAATCGAAACATTATCAGAAATCATCGAAGTTGCGTTTCTTCATATTTTAATCCCTGATTGTCACGAGGATGGCGAGATTTGTTACGAAGAAAACACATGGAAAGACATCTATGTTTATAGATTGCTTTTTAATGTATCTCTGAAGACGATGAGCAGGATGAAATGGATTAATTAAACGTTTAAGGTTTTGGTGGATATAATTAAAAAAGGTTCCTTAAACCCTTAAATCGTATTCATATGAATTCATGTCATTTATTTTGAACTCATAGTTGAGTCGCGACGTCTCATTGTTTTGTTCCAAAGAAAAAGAAGCTTTGTTACTTGCTCGCATCCTCCTGAAATTTAATTTCGCATTGAAGTATTTTTAGCTTTTTTCTTTTGAAAGCTCAAAACAAAAGTCAATGATAGAATGGTGAGAAGGTGGAGTAGATAAGAACAATAAGAAAGCGAATGAATGATGCTAGTCAGATAGTTTGTGTGTGTGTGTGTATGTGTGTGTATGTGCGTGTGATTATACAATTTATAAACCATATACAGTGCGATATTCTTCGTTATGCTAATTACTAAATACGAGTTTTTTTTATATTTATGATTACTGTCGATAAAAAGAAAATAGATTAATCGACTTACTTAAGTCGAATATTCCATTATTCGCACTTTGTCTTTACGTATGATTCTTCCGCGATCGCTTACACATCGCTTAACGCTATAAGCTCTGTACCACAGAACCGTGTCTCCCTTTTTTATTACTTTTTATCAAAAATTTAGTAGACGATGTCTGAAAATAATAAATCTGAAAAAATAACAAGCAGTAGTGGTTTCAATTGCGGTAAAAAAAGAAAAATTGAACGAGGTAATCCACGAGTGAAACGAAACAAAAAAAAAAAAATTGAGTAAATGGAAAAATGGAAAAAGTTGTGCGAGGAAAGAAGAGAAGGTGGGGAGACGGAAATGAGCCTCATATTTCACCAGAGTATTTCATTTAAGTTTGAAATTGATTACACGAGAGTAGAATAGAATAGAAAGAAGCCGATGATACAAGGTTGGTAGAAGACAGAATACAAGCTGTCTAACTGGATGACTAACTGGTTATTTAACTGATTGGTTCGCTGTATAGCTCATTCATCGATTGACTGACCGACAACTGAGCGATTGATTAATCGACGGATTGATTGTAAGTGGTTGCTCGACTGGTTAGTTGGTAGATAAAAATGAATCGCGAGAAAAGGACGAATATATATGGAAAAGAAAATATGATAAATGAAAATAAAACGCGCGATTTTTCTCGATTTCTCTGCGTCGGTCTTTTTACAATTAGCATATCGAAGTTATTACGATTATAACGGAGAAGAAATCAATTGAGTAAATATTGGCACGACGAATAGTCTGTAAAACAATCGCGAACATTAAACGGCAAAATTCTCATCGCAAAATTATTTGATTCGATGTCACAATATGTGCGTTCGATAATTCATTATAGTGGTAATATAGACACAGGGCTATATAGATACGACGGTTGAGAAAGAATAAGATAGCTATAAATAGCAAAAGGGTAGAAGAAAGTTGTAAAGAAAAAACGACGGGTCAAGCCTTCTGCGATAGAAACGATGAACATAAAAGAGATTTGTATCGTTTAAAGATTGGAAATGATACGAAAGAGCAGAGGGAGAGTAGGGAAAAATATAGGAGTGTGAGAGATCGAGTAGAGACTGATGCGAATGGGGGTTTGATCCTTGCGTAATCGTAGATGAAGCTAGTGGAGATGAGAAGGACGCGGTGGTAATGGTAACGGTAAAGTAGTGGCGGCTGTGGCGGTGGCGGTGGCGGTGGCGGCGGTGGCGGCGGTGGCGACGGTGGCGGTGGCGGCGGCGGTGGTGGCGGCGGCGGCGGCGGCGGCGGCGGCTTAGACCGACGGCGTGGTCGATGGCGATGGTCGCGTGCTGGTCGCGTGCCGGAGGCGGAGCCAAGCTTCGACTCTCTCGCGTGCCACCTCCACCCTAAAGTTCGCGGTCCCTGTTGCACCCTCCGACACCCTCCTGGAACAGCGGGGAGCTCTTCTACTCGACGCGACGCCCCTCGGTACTCTTTGGTTCCTCGCGTCTCCCCTTCTCTCCACCAGTTCCCGAATCTACAGTCGCTTCCTCGTCGGTTATTGATTCCCTCGGGTAGCTAGTCCCGAAAAGGGTGCTAAAATAGGATGAGGACGATTGAAAGAACGAAAGCGAGAAGATATAGAGAAATGAAATTCGATGATAAATATAATATACCAAAGTTGGCGCGTTTTAAAAGGAAAACGAATGATCGCTCTTTCGCTTCTTCTCCTTTTTTCTTCTAGATTTTCTTCTCATCCTTCTTCGTCGTTTTATCTCTTTTATCCTTGTCTTGTTTCATTGTTTTCTGGTTCTTCATCTTCTTTTTACACACCTTCTTCTTCTTATTATTATTATTATTATCATTATTATTATTACTATTACGATACCGAAATCGCAATTTCTCCAAATTTTCCAGTCAATATGTAGCTTATATAATAGTTGTGAATACATGTTTGCTATGAAGCAAATATTGAAACAACCAGTGATCAACGGTTTTCCAAAGTTAACGACCGTGGCGACTCGTTCGATGATAACGCATAGGAGATTAATTTATTGTTAAAATACGATATCGAGTGGTCGCAGTGACGAAAGATACCGTCAAGTATTCGCATCGATGGTCGTGCGATGAATCTACTATCGTCGTTGATTAAAATTTGTAGAAAGAGAAAAGGAAAGAGCTATTATGTAAGTGACCCGTAGCGATCACTATGCCGAAAGCATACGCGATTTCGTCTCGCTGTGTGATCGGTGTAAAAACAATGTGCAACGACTAGGAAGATGAAGGACAGTTGGTAAAATTATCGAGAGAGCGCAGGAAGACACAATTAAACGAAACTCTTAGAGACGTCGATTTATTAAATTTCGTTGATTTATCTGCGACATTATCCATCCTTCGAAGTAAGTTCTTGTTTGCACAAACTTGTCGTATTGAGAGCAGCGCTCTTGAATCTCGAAACTTTGCAAACTCCCCGTCTCTTCCTTTGGCTTCGCCAGTTGGTCCCCACCCGTTCTCCTCGGCCCCCTTAGTGTAACCACGGTTTCTTCTTCGTGTAAACTTGCACACTGGTATAGGCGGTATCCACACCTAGATAGATAGATAGATAGATAGATAGATATGAAAAATAGTAGATAAGTAGTAAGTAGATAGATAGGTAGGTAAGTAGGTAGGTAGTTACGGTTTAAGCGACGTATTTGTATTCATCCGTTGATGCAGTTCGTTCGTCGCTCTTTTCCTTTCGTTTCTCATCGTTTCCGTTCTCATCGTTTCTGTTCCATAGCACCGCTTCGTCTCGTTCGTTGCTGTCCGGAGTTGTAGTTCCGTGCGATTCACGGCATAACCTATTTTACTTTCGAAAACTCAACGGATCAATACCAACGGGAATGCGACGAAGACGAGCGAGCGGACGAAGAGAATTGCGCAAGAGGAGGAACAACGAATGCGAACGACATCGTTCTCGTCCGCGGCAATTTCTTCTATGATACGAACAATACTATTGTCTCTGTGGCTTTTAGGTACGGTCAAAGATCGATCGACTGATTATTTCGAGTGGAAGCGTGTACGGTCGAAAGGTTGCGTAGCGAAATCGATCGAGTGGAATCGATAAAGATCGAGTAGCCAGAGTCGCGAGGGTCAGCAACGGCAGGTAGCGCGAAAGCAGCCAAGTTGCGCGGGTACCATACGTGATATACAAATACCGGCAACCGAATCTTCGAAAAGAGTTTTGGGTTGCGGCACGAGACCGTCAGCTGGCGAGCAGAGCCGGTTCGTCCTTTTCTTTTTTTTTTCTTTTCTCGTTCACGCGGCACCTCTCTTCTCCTCCTTTCAACATCCTTTTTTACGTGCCCTTTCCTCTCCTCTCCTCTCCTCTCCTCTCTTCCTCGCTCCTTTATTCGTTCGTTCGCTTTTCAACCGGTCCTCGATCCTGCGTAGAAACATTTCTCGATTTTCTTTCATTTCCTTCCTCCTTTGATTCCCCGTCCGCTACTTTCCTTCCGGACAAACGTTTGAAAATCTTGTTCCTTCGTCTTTACGATTAGAAGTAAACGTTCTTTGGGAGGCAATCGCGATCCAGCCATGGAAACTTCGATAACAAGTTACCAAGACGATTTCGCGAACGATCGTTTTCCACGGCGTACGAGAGACAGGTTACGACTGAATCGTGTTTTAAAAAGGGCCATAGGAATTTCAAAAACCGTAAAACAAAAGGTGTGTACGTATATACGCGGCTTCTTAATTGGCAGCTCTCTGTTTCCGTTTTTTAATACGACCAGTCCAACGAGAGATTTTTAAATGCTCGTGGCGTGGGTGAAATAGGAGGAGGGGACAGCAACTGGATCGCGATGTCGCTGCGTTAACCGCGCTAATGTTTTTGCGGCAGATCACTCGACCGAAAAAAAGCTTTGTAGAGCGTCGATGTTGCACGGTAACGATGCAAAATTTCTTTTACGAGATTAGACGACGCTCGATTTAACCGTACAGTTCGTTTCAGCGAACGCTTCGATGAAGCGCGTCAGCGTGTTGCGTCGCGACGAGCGTATAGTACGTACCAGTTTGCTCGATCGCGCAATCAAAACGAGAACGCGTCTGGGCTCTTGTTCGCGCGTTACTTTCCGAAAAATTCCCTGTTCCGACAAGGCCGGAATTTCGATCGCCGCGCCTCGAATCGCACGTATCACTCCTCTCTATTATCCTATTAAATATCTCGCTTTCGAACGCAATTTCGATCGGAATTAATTTGCTGGCTGATAGGCCAATTAATCTCTAGAAACTTTTGGAAATCTTTCGCTTTTTCGAAACGTCATTACTTTTTCTCGGATTAATCACCTTATTAGACGCGCGTGCGTTTGACGTTAAAGGTACATACGTTTAAATAGGAAAGAGTAAAAAGAAGATGATGTATGGCATAGAAACTCGATATATCGATCGAGTTTTGAAAAACGGAAAGTTATCGCATAAAAGCTAAGGATCCTCTGCAAGCTCTTTCGCGTTCGAGATTTCATCGACGACGTTACTTTCTCGTATTTGTTATCTACCGAGAGGTTCGATCTTCTTTCGTAGCCTCTTAACGTCATGTTACCTTGATCGTTATTCTGGCTATTAGATAGACGGATCGTGCACACAATCAACAAGCTTTGTCGTCTGCGCGCTGCTTCACGTTAACGGAATTTGTCCATCGTTCTCATCGTGACTTTTACCTATACATAGGTAAAAACATCGAAGACCTCGTCACGGCAGGCTCGCTCGCTTCTCCTTTTCCTCGTTATCGTATAGTCTTGATCGTTGCATCGAGAATTATTTTGGGCATCCATGAAAGAACCCGTTCTTGTATACGCGTTCGCGTATGATATTTATATTATCGTTCTCTAATTTCGTTGTTCGAACAGTTTACGATTAAACGTTAATACACATAGAACGTGCGTTGCGTTACTCCTTTGCATCAAAATCGAATGTTTCGCGGATGCGTGTCGACTTAAGCGAGAAAAATAGCTGTCAGAAATGACGCTGGAGCGGAATGGAGGGAAAGACGAGACGGGGGCGGCAGTCGGTCAGAGTGACGAAGACCGAGGGCTATGGACCCGAGTATTGCGAGTAGACGGAGAATATACGTTAGGAACAAGGAAGGGATGCAAGCGACTGAAAGAGGAAAGACACGGAAGGTGGACACGATAGAAGGTAGGTCTGGGTTCGAGGGACAGAGGTACGCAGCGTGGAATACCAAGTACGACAAACGAAGACTGATCTACAGGAGGAAGGAGTTGGATGGTCGTATACTCGCCACTCTTTTCTTTAAATCACGTTTATCGGAGACGGATGGCGAACAGCAGCGCGATGCAGTATCGAAGGAGGTGCGGCCGAAGGAGAAGAAAAAGGAACCAGCCGGTAAAGCATGGGCGGGTCGGCGGGGCGGGGGGGAGGGGTAGAGTGGAGGGAAGAGAGAAAGAGCCTAAGAGAGAGAGAGAGAGAGAGAGAGCGAGGGATGAAAGGATGGGTGAGAAGCGTGGAGAAGGGAGTAAGTTGGAGGGAAAGAGGGTAGCGAGCGAGCGAGTTGATAAGTTGTCGAGTAGCGGAGCGCGGAGGCGCGAGTCGCGAGGTGCGATGCGCGAGGCAAGAGGCAAGAGGCACGAGGAGGACGAGTATGAGAACGTAGAAGAAGGGAAAGAAGGGAGAGGAAGCGGAGAAACACGCGGATATTGATTCCCGTGGGATATGCGCGCGCTCGACGAGACTCGGAAATCTAAACGTATGTACGATGCTTCGGCGGACATACAGAAAAGTATACGCGTCGCGCGGTATGCGCATCTATATCTGGACTCATCCGGAGGAAAGGAAAATAGAGGAGCGGCAGGGGTGTAGACGGGGGGGGGGGAATTCGGGAGGGACGCGGTGCGGTAGGCACCGGAGTAGGGAATCTAAAACAAATCGCTTTTGAAGAAAATGAGAGGAGCAAGTATGTATGTATGTAGCAACGAACGAATGGGTGGTAGGCCGAAGCGGAACGGCCTAGGATGAAAGTTGCATCTTAGCGAGGAAAGATGTAGCCCGTACCCCGTTCCGTGTAAATTGACCTCGCGAATCGAACGTTCCTGCGTCTCGTCTACCTTATCTCTAACGATCCAGATATATTTCGGCTTTCATCGTGCGATCCTTTTTGTACCAGCAAATTGCTTAGAAACGAATACACGTTGCGAATGGAATAAAAGGGAAATTGCCTCAGGGTCGATAGAAAAGGTCGGATGAAACGAAGGAAACGAGAGGATATGAATGGAGCGCAACCCTGAGAGTCGTTTCGATTATAGAGTATTCGTGGCACGATGTCAAGCTCGTTGCTTGAATAACACCACAGCTCGAGAACTATAGATAAGGATGGTAATCGGAGCGTGATAGCCGACACGCGAACGTATACGACGCTACGTATGTAAGTATTACTCGGGGAAAGGAGAAGTTGAGCGCGTTTTAAGACTCAAAGTCTTGGGAAAGATGCAAAGAAAAAATGAATAAAAGGGCCGACGAAAGAAAAGACGAAAACCGGATTTCAAAGATCGATCGTTTTGTCGTTAGAATCGCGATCGCGTATATATACGCGCCGCATCGAAACGTAAGTAGGAGATTTAACGATAATAAAGCAAATCGACCGATTTGTAGATCAACGTCCCTAACGTCGATGTCTCGTTCGAAAAATTTCGAGAGATTTGTAAGGTTTCCTCCCTGTTGAAACAGCCCTTTTTTACGGACGCGTAACAACATCCATTTGATCCAGGCTACGGTGGGAGAATCATGGAGATGGTTAGATTCGACCGATACCGGTGTTACTACTACAAACTATATAGCATGTACCAACTCGGTCATCACCATTCCGAAATCACTACCACTATCTGCCACTGCTTACCATTACCTACCACTACCTTCCTCCACTACCTACCACCACCGACCGCTACTTACCACTACCGTTACCACAGCTGACGCCACCTCCGAGACCTACGGGCGACTTTCATGAATGAAACCCACGTGCGATCCACGTGACCGTTCGTGTCGAACCCGTAATTTCTAGTTCTCGACCCTGACCGATTTTTCCGCAAAATTTACCGATGATGTTAATCATCGCGTATCGATAATCGAGCACCACGTTTTCCGTCGTCGTAATTGCCTCTTTGTTTGCCACCGATTCCCTTCGCCGTTACTAATCAAGTTCGTAAAACTTCCGATAATAGGACGCTGGATCCAGAGAGGGAAAAAAAGCTGAGTTTGAAATTTTAATCTACGTTTATCTGGTAATCGAACGACCTACGAGAGATAACATCCACCAGAGAACTATTTTTAAGACGTACAGCAATCGCATACGGAATCTACGTTCTGCGAAAAAATGTTAGCTGAAAGGCGATGTGCTTTCTTCTTTTTTTTTTAAATAATTCGTATTATTATCCGCGCAGTACCTATGAAACGTTTTGGCAAATAAGTAAATAGGTATATAGTCAAACAGCAGAATGAGAAAAAGTTAATAAAGAGAGAGAGAGAGAGAGAGAATTCAACTATTACCACTACCAATGTCATCGTTACCTCCACTACTGTTATATCTCCACCCCCTACCTCGATGGTATTACATCCACCACCACTGACAGTATTTTGAACATTGGCGGCGGCGACGGTGGTGGTGGTGGTTGCAGCGGGTACGACGGCGGCGGCGATAGCGGCGGTGGCGGCGGCAGTGGCACCACCATCACCACCACCACCACCGCCAACATCACGGCCGTTCTCGTTGCTTTCGCTCTCAGCGTCGACGTTGCTGTTGCCGTTGTCAGTACCGGTGCGCAGTCGGTGGTCGCGGTTGGTGTTAGATGGTTAAAAGGAAATAGATTCGAAAACGGAGCAACGTAAACGGTAAACGCGGTTCATCCACGTGCTCCGGCTTTACAGCCGGCAGTGGCGAGCCGGTATTCCGGCGCTTACGATCTCGATTTCCGTGATATATCTCGTTAATCGGCAGACTAACCGAAGGAACAGGCGACGTAAATGGTGACGTAAACGCGAAAGTAACAAAGTATCGCAAAGTACGTAGGATTCGAAGTTGATCGATTTCGCAAGTTGAACGTCGAGACGTTAAACGTATTTGTTGCGTGTGTCGCATGGTCGACGTATCGAATGCTACGTACCGAAGGTTCGTGGAATACAGACGCTAGACTCGAGAACCTAGAACGGGATTAAAGACGATGCGAGAAGGAAGAGGGAAGAAAAGTACGAGATAAACGAGAGGAGAGGAAGAGAACGATACAGCGGCGAGGTCGATCATCGAGAAACTGAAAAGAAATCGATTTTTCGAAGCATTTTTGAATAATCGTTGCACGGTCCTGCCAACGATAAAGCGTATTCGATTCAAGTTAGAACAGCGAAGAGCGAGGGTTTAGTTGGATACGATCGCGTTATGCTCTTTCGCGATTTAATCGACCCAGTCAAAGAATCGAGCGACCGATCTCGAACGAATGTTTGTCAAATGGAAAATCGCGGTGTCTGAAAAGGTGCAGTTCCGTTTTCTCGTCGGGATATTCGTGGAAGATGTGTACACGCAAGAAATATCGTTGAAAGCCGATCCTTCGTTTTTCGACTAACTTACGATCGAAGTGGCATCACGCGCACACGCGTACACGCAGCTACGCACGACCGCGTGATTAATCGATCGATCGAATCGATTCGGCTCGCGATCAGTGATCCCGTAAGAGATACGATTCGCGTCTCGCTTCTTCGTTCGAACGATATTAAGAAACACGAAGATTCGTATGTCGTCGGTTAACGCAGGTTGCGGCAGTTACGCGAACGAAAAACAAGAAACGAAAATAACGAAAGAGCGACGGAGAAACGGGTGAAGAGGGTGGCGAACAGGAAGGTGACGACCACGGCAAAAGCCGCGGGACGATGAGCGACGGCATAGTCGGTGCGATCGCGATCAGTCTGTTTGGTACTGGCTCACCGCGAAATTTCTTTCCGTATTGTTCGACGAACGATTTTCACTTACAGAAGCCTCGTTCCAGGCAGCGAGAAGAAACGTCGGGACAGCATGGATGCCGGTTACACGATACTTGGCAACGATGTCGATGTCTGCAGAATGTTCGACCAGTTCTCTTACAAGGTTAGTATTCTTTTTCTCATCGAGATATTTCTACCATCTTTTGTATCTTGTATCATAGAATGAAAATGTATATGTTGCAAATCATACGTATTTTCTCGTATATCGTACGATGTACGTATGTAGATACTTATATGATCGTTAGCATATCGTGTATTTTTGTTTTATCTCGTTTCGTCTCGTCTCGTCTCGTCTCGTCTCGTCTCGTCTCGTCTCGTCTCGTTCCGTTCCGTTCCGTTCCGTTCCGTTCCGTCTCGTCTCGTCTCGTCTCATCTCGTCTCGTCCTGTCCGTCTCGTCCCGTCCCGTCCTGTCCGTCCCGTCCCGTCCCGTCCATCCCGTCTCGTCCCGTCCTGTCCCGGCCCATTCCGTCCCGTCCCGTCTCGTCTCGTCTCGTCTCGTCTCGTCTCGTCTCGTCTCGTCTCGTCTCATATCGTCTCGTCCCATTCCGTTTCTTCTCTCCTGTCATTCTCACGGAATATCATTCTATTTTGTCTGCTCAAAAGAGTTCATACCCGTTTGATATTCTTTCGTTCCTTCGTTTTTCGTTTTCCGTAGCTCATTCGTTTCTTTGTTCGTTCGACTTTCGCGTTCGCAAATATTTATCGCGATTTGTTAGCGTTCGAAACTGTAACAATGAAACGAACGAAAGAAGAGGTTGAGATCGACGAAACGATGTCTTCTTAATACGACGAAACAATACCTGCTCGAGCTGAACATCTTATACGAGAAGAGTTGACACGGTCGAAGACTCAAGCATCCCTTTCTTTCCCATCACCATGGCCAATTTACACGTTTATCTCCGATTGCTTTCTCAGTTCCGTTTTCCGGTTGTAGTCGTTTACCGTCTTTTTGCGACACCTTCTTCCGATTTCTGGATCGTGTTTTCTTTCCGTTTTCCTCGTTTCCAGGATAAAGAGTGAAAAATGCCTCGACATTGGATCGTATAACGGCATAGATCTTGCCACATCGCGTTGCGCTACCTTTATTTTTGCATCGGATGGTATACCTTCTTTGACCGTTTCAGCTTTTCATTTGGTCCTGCTCGTGGTTGAAACAAAATGAAAGGCGAACCTACGCTACGAGGGAGCTGGTATCCATAAAAGAATGAATAAACGTAGATTGGAACAGCATAAAAAAAGGGTGTAGGTCTGTGTACTCTCGAAGCAAACGTACAGGCTAGGTGCTGCATTTCTACCACATTTACATATACCTATCGCGTTGAAGCAAAAATTGAAATCCTGCTGATCGCGAGCGCGCAAAGTAAATTCGTTCTAACGAACGTCGGTAATCGAATTTACTTATCGCGACTCGTTTGATTAAGAGTTTGCTGCTGTTACTGCCGCTCGATGAAAATAAAATACATTTGCCTCGTCTTCTGTCCTTCGATTTCTTCGCGATCTCTATCCTTTGTCTCTTCCGTCAAGCTTCTTTCTTGCTCGTTCCCAACGCACGCATGCATGCACGCATAGACACACACGCGCGCGCGCGCGCGCGCCCGTCCTCTGCCCGTATACTTGTCTCTCGCTTATTTCCAACCATTCGTACAAAATGTTCAAAACGATTTGAGTACGATTACAACGACCGTACAAGCTAATTTCGTAGCCGAACCGAGGAATTAAGCGTAGTAGAAAAGTGACCGCTACTGGTAAACGTGCTTTCTCTTTCGCTCGTAGACAAGTTGTTTCATAGAGAAAGTGTGTCGCACACGATGCTTTGCAAAACAGACGCGACCGATAAGCATCGATACCTCGATATTCGCAACGGTAACGACGACGGCAACGACATCGCAAGCGATTATGGAAACCGAGAAATTGTACGAAACGCTTCGTATACTCGTTAGGAAGTTAGGTTGTTTTCCGTTGTCGATCGGCCGTTGTCTAGAGGCAAACTGATCGCGGATGAGCGTAGGCTTCCGACCGGAAGCCATACATACTCGTCGAACATACGACGAAAGGAGGAAAACTTGATTGGATTGGATTGGGCAGATATTTTGGTATTACATCGACCGATCAAGGTTTCCCGAAACAGAATGGGTTGGAAGGAGTATAATGGATGACGAGTTAGATGGGTCGGAGAATGCCACGAGTGTTTTAGCGGTAGACCGCATCGGGTAACCGGACGCAGACAGTCGGCCAGCCGGACGGTCGGACAACAGGCCGGCCAGCGGGGTTAGTCGCTTGCAGAGCCACTGACAAAATCATGAGCCACTTGTTGATCGGCCAATGACCATTCGGCCACCTCGATACTACTCGAACGTCGTTCAACGAAACGGTCGCTATTACGATATTCCAGCGAGGCTCTGTGCAGTCGATTCTTCGATTTAACAAGAAAAATAGCGAAACTATAGTTACGAAGAACCGAAAGGGAGACGAAGATCGTGATATCGAAGGTATGAAAAGGAGAAAGAAAAGAGGAATCGTCGTGATTAAAATAAGAAGGATAATCGAACGAGATTCGGAAATTGCAAACACAACGAATTCTACGTATTCGAACAAAGTGGAATCGGTGACTCGCTATTGTACGAGTACGTTGTATCTATACGAGTTTATCGCGAAAAGGCAAACAAGTTGAAAATCACAAATCGGATACGTATTATCGCTGTACGTATTATACGCAGCCGGTGCATTTACCTACGCGCTAGTCGGTACACGTGTCGGAAGTGATACGGATGATACGGATGATACCTAGGTGAGAAAATATTTGAAAGAGCATCGGATCGGAAAGGTAAAACAAGTTATTAGCTTTTTATCCAGTCGCGGATTGTTTCTCGACGATTTCGGTTTCGCTTCCAACCATCGTCTCTATGCCGTTGCTTCGTTCTGGTCTTTACTTCTGCCCTTTTCATCACCGCACACTGGCAACCGTATCCCTTATTCTTCGGCCCCCGACCCTATCTTACCCTACCTTACCTTGATTCACCCTGGTTCACCCTGCGCTTCACCCTACTCTTTTCTCCGTTGCCGAGCTCGCGAGCCAGCGAACCCGCGAGCCTTCCTCTTCCCCACCTTCGCCTAGCCTATTCCGCGTTACCCATCTCCTGTACCCGTGCCCTCTCCCTAGTCTCAGCCTAGCCACCCACAAACCTCCCCCAGGCTGCCGCTCGCGACCCCCCAGCCACCTCGAGCCGTGTTTCCCCGTGCTCCCCTGTGCCTCCCCCGTTCTTCCCCGTGCTTGCTTTCCTCCTGTTTCTCTTTCGCCTCTTTCTCTCTCTCGTTAAATCAATAAGCCATTCGGTCTGCTGCCACACTAGCGACGGGGCACTTTGCCCGATTTTGTTTCCGATCGGATTCCCTCTTCTGCCTAATCTCTGGCCGATACGGCGAACGACAGAGAGAAATCTTTCGGTCTGTTTTTCGTAAACGCGGCGACGCGAACAACAAAGAACGGTCAAGGCGAAGATGGTACGGGGGCAACGTTCGCAATGATGGGATATCGAGACAGCGCGCCGCGGTCGCGTCGCAGCGCCGAGACGGCGATGACGAAAAAAATAGAGCAACGAGGTACACTTATACGGCCTATGCCTATATGCCTGTATAGAAACCATTGGGATCTTGAGAAAAGGAGGAAGAGAAGGAAAGAAAGAAGGAAGGAAGGAAAGAAAGAAAGGGAGAGAAAAGTAACTAACGGTAGGTAGCAAGTTGGTAAAGCAAGCGAATAAAGCGTAACGGAGAACCGAGTTCGTTCGTATTCGAAAGTTTCAGAGCAAACTCGGCAGCGAGGCAGTCGAATACAATGGCCAGGCAGAAGTTTCCGCGAAACTAAACAAGTTTATTTAACTTACCTCGGCACACCGGTTCCCATCCCCATTCTCCCTCGACTCTTCTAGAGTCGCATCTCTGCGTGGAATCTGCCCTGCGAACTCCTTTCTCCGAACCCTTCCACCTCCCATCAAATAGGCTTCTTCTTCGCCTACTCAACCATCTTTCTCCTCTTCTCTACTCTCTTTTATCTTCTCTCTCTTCCCATCTCATCTCATCTCATCTCATTTCGTCTCGTCTCGTCTCGTCTCGTCTCCTCTCATCTCGTTTTATCTTATCTCGTCTCATCTCATCCCATCTCGTCTCATCTCATCTCATCTCATCTCATCTCATCTCATCTTACCCCAATTCCTCTCTACCATTCTCCTTCTCCTTGCGCTTCTCCGCTTATCCTACTTGCATGGACTGCTCGCCTCTGTACCTGCAATAACGGCAAGTTTTCCGAAAGTTTCCGACAGATTAACGACTATTGGAATTGTTCGAGTTATGGAAGAGAGAAGCGCAGCGGCAGTGGCAGCAGCGGTAGAAGCAGCAGCAACAGCAACCGTGGTAGCGAAAAAGGGATTACGAAGGCGAAACGACACGATCTCGGCGTCCGAATACCGATCGATAAATTTCAATCGATCGTTCGATATTGCTCGATCGATGATGCAAGAACAAAGCAGTGCTAGTTTACGTCTACGTAGCGGAGAAACACGATCTACGTATACGATACATCCACATATATTTTACGTACTATGATATTCGAGAAAGTTTCGCTCGATGTTCGAAAAATAAACGCCGCCGATTATTTTAGTTCGATATCGACATCGTTTTATCGTTACCGTTGGGGTATATCACCGGTCGTAACTACGCATCGACCAACGAACGACTTAAAAGCAAGAAGAAATATAGTACTATGTTTTAGCCATCTTCGTACGCTCGTACTTTCGTTAGTTAAATCGACGAAAGCGATACCGTTCGAAATACCGTTTGAAAACAGGAAAGGTAAGAAAGGGAAAAGTAAAGAAAGTATAGAAACGGAGGGGAGGGGGTTAAACAAGGAGAGAAAGACACGATAAAAGAAAGAGAAGAAAGCGGAGGATACCATTTGGAGGAAAATGAAAGAGATGGGATGTCGAGAGTGGAGTTTCTATATGTACGGCAAGTACATGCCGCGAAATGGGATACATATGTATGTATATGTACGTGCTGTATATCTTCTTTATGGCAACCATTAACATATTTTTTGCTGTGCGTATTACCATACAATAGTGGCGCAAATATTACAACTTATGGTCGTAAATCAAAGCGGGGGAAGGGGTGGCCTGGAAGACGAAATGCTGGGAAAGGAAGGGAAGAGAACGGAAATAGGAATGGGGAATAGGAACAAGAATGGGAACGGGAATGGAAGAGAGAAAAAAAAGAGCGAGCACCGGAGAAAAAGGGAAGGAGGAAAGGAGCAAAGGGGGGAGTTAACGTTAGGTATAGCAGAAACCAGGCTGTCCCGGTAAAGCTTGGTAAAATAAGTCAATTCGTTCGTTTCCATCGTGGACAAGACATCGAGAGTCGAGAGTACGTTGGTAGTGATTGTACATACAAGGTCGTTGACACCAGGACTACATCGCCAAACGAATATCCGATAAACGAGGATATAATGTTTGCATAACGGTCAAAGTTACATCGCGTAGAAGCAAAGCAAACGTCAGGAATGTAAAGACTCGGTAAAGTGTTGATAGTCGACGTTTCGCAAAGTATGTATCTCTTACCACGAGAATTATGAAACGCGCGAGTTACCGATCATCGGGAGAAAAGAGCACGTATTATCTCGCGTAGTCATAACCACGGCGAAACGTACGAACGAGGCACGTTTTTCCTCGCGCTATCCTCCCTATTTTTCGTTTCGTTTCCTTTTGTTAGCGATGAAAGGTGTATCGACGTTATTTCGTCTCTGGTATGGTCGGACTGTGCTACGCGCATATTCTTCGTTCGTATTCTCCAGCGCATTAAAACGGAAACGTTGGAGAAATTTCAGATAATGTTCAATAGTAAATTAAGATATAATAACTTTCGTGAAAGTTGTACGCCGGCAAGGAGATGGAAAAGAAGAAAAAGGCGGTGGAGGTAGTGGGACGAGGGGGGTAGGGAACTCCATTAACTTTTATTTCTCCGGGAAAGTAACTTTACCCCCTCCTGTATTTCCCCTCCGTCCCCGCCTAAGACGACCACCCATCGCCTCCCTCGTCCTCCGTCTGTTCGTTCCACCATTCCTCTCATCCCTCTGCCGCTTCACCTCGTTCACATCCCATCGTCGTTTTGCGTTCGCTGCTGCCTCCTCCACCTTCTCCACCTCCACCTCCTACACCTCCACCACCGCCATCTCTTCCTCCTCCTCATTCTCCTGCCGGGTTTTCCTCCACCATCGTCGCTGCCACCACCGCCCCCCCACCACCATCGCCTCCACCACCACCACCATCGCCGTCGCCGCCACCACCACCACCACCACCACCACCGCCACCACTACCACCACTACCGCCGCCACCAGCACCACCATCTCCACCAGCAGCCCTTTCTCATCCATTTCAACCGCTCCTCCCGCCTCTCGAACCTTCGCCTTCGTCTCTTTCGGCAATTCGTCCCGCTTCTTCGAGAGGATTCCCCTCCGTTTCCTTGTCGTGGCTGGCCCCTCGGCTGCCGCGCGGTACCCGATCTCCTCGCCGAGCACCTCGCAATCCCCGCTCTCGCACCGCCGCCGGTACACCTCTTGGTACTCTTCGGTGCCTCGGTGCACCGATGAAACTTTGTAAAGCGACTTAGTCAAACTTTAATAAATTCCTTCGTAGAGT
This sequence comes from Bombus affinis, assembly GCF_024516045.1. Taxonomy (NCBI): domain Eukaryota; kingdom Metazoa; phylum Arthropoda; class Insecta; order Hymenoptera; family Apidae; genus Bombus; species Bombus affinis. Next base: position 15,973,584 of record NC_066349.1, on the reverse strand, counting down.
TTCAAAGCGGTTCTACGCGGGATTGCAAATGATTACGTTTACTCGCGCGCGCGCAGCCCGAATCTTGGCTAGGCTTTTAGTCTCTCCCTCCTTCCCTCTCTCTCTCTTTCTCTCGTCCCCATTTCTGCCCGCTCCATCGTACTTTATCTTTCACCGATCGAGCACAATCGAAAAAGAATTTTATTTACGTCCGTAAGGGATCGAAACGAGATCGCTGGATGCCACTGAAAGTAGCGACGACGTACAGACGATCGAACGGACAATAGCCACGCGAAAAAGACAAGCGTACGAGCTTTCGAACACGTTACGATGCGTCGTCGTGACTATCGTGACTGGGTGGTCCGCTGGTAGTAGCGATGTTTCGAAAAGCGAAAGAAACGCTCGTTTCGAAAAATCAGAAAGTACCAGTGTCTAGTTGGAAGAGACTGGAACAGTCCGACGCGATACGAAACGATCGGATCGAGTCGCGAATGTGCATTCCCATGGCAACGATCTCGATCAGATAGGAACTAGCAGAACAGAGAACGGAGAACGATCTAGATAATGTATTCGATACAGGTAATATATAGCGCTCCAGATACAATATTTATGTCTCGATGTATTTTGCTAGCAATCCATTATTCATTCCGTAGCGGTGAATAAGCATTTCAGAGTATCGTATCGTGTTTGTAGTGACGACGTTCGGGGCTCTACGCGTCTTGCGTGCTTCTTACGTGGTACGAATCGGGCTTTTCAAATCGCGATTTTCGAATCTGCGGAACAAATTTCCTATACGGCTGCCGACAGCGTCGAAACTAATCTCGTTACACGTTTCGTTCGACTTTGCGCGTTTAACGCTTTTCTACTCTTCCGATGGAAAACGGGACGCGAAAGATCGTCGGGACATGAAAATTTTGTACCCGATTGACGCTCGATCCGTTGCGATTCGGACCGAAGAATAGGTCATCAAAGTCACAACGTGTGCATCGTTAAGAGTGTGCGCGCGCATAATGGTGGAGGGGATGTAGATAGATAAGTAGAAGGGGGAAGGGAAAAAGGAGAAAGAGGAGAGAAAGATGTAGAAAAGCAGAGAGAAAAGCTAAGAACCGTCCGATCCACAGGGTAGACAAGATTCACACTTGTTGCTCCCTTCTTGGCTGTGTACAGTGAAAAGCCCGTTTATCCGAAGAATTTCCTGCGGTCAAAAGGTCACGTGGTTATGGTGCACGATCTCCTCTTCCCTCGCCATTATTCGTTTCTTCTATCGCACGCTTCTCTCTTTCTTTCTTCTCCTTTTACCCGGTTTTCGTTCCGCATTTCCTTCGCTTATCTTTCCCTACGCCCTCACCGTCGTTGCTTCTTCTCCTCATTTGTCGTTCCCTCTATTTTCCTTCGAATAAAATTTATCCATTGGACTCGTTCTATTTCCGCGTGGAATATTCGAACGGAGAACAGCCGAGCACCTCGAAAGGAGAAAGAGAAAAAAAGAGCGAAAAAAGAATTAGAAGGTAGGAACTCCGGAGAAACAGATCGCGGGAACAGAGAAACGTTCGCTTACCGTGACTGGTAATAAGAGATCTACGCGAGATAAGCGGACGCTCGCGTAATAAGTAAAACCGGTTTAAGAGACCGTCGACGATAATACGAATCGACGTATACACGGGACAAAGATGAAACGCATTTGCGAGTTGCGAGTTGCAAGTTGCGAGTTGCGCGATTCACCTCGACGCGTTGTGGTGGAACTAAAAGGGTTGGAGGTGGTATTGCGCGAAGCGGAGGGGCCGGGATACAGGGGTACGTGGTGCGCGAGACAGGGTGCAGAGCAAGGAGCACGAGGAACGGGGCACGGGACGCGGGACACGGGGCACGGGGCACGGGGCACGGGGCACGGGGCACGGGGCAAGGAAGTACCGAGCGGCACGTGGAACGAGTAGGGAAACGGGAAAGTGCAAACATATGGTAAAAAAAGAAGAGAAACACGTTGAACGACGAAAAGAGAAAATCACCACACAGCGCGATAAGCCCGAGGCGATTATCAGCTGTGCAAACGTTCGCTCAAAGGAATTCGTAAAATCAACATTTGTCCAAGATGTTGAAGAACATGTTTAATGAATCTCCGAAGCAGCGAGAGCATCGTAGATACTTAATAATGTCTGATTTTCGTACCTGATTACGCTGTTCGATGTGATCGACATTGGAAACAACGATTTCCGACAACGGCAGCACGCTGTCTCGTTTTTTTGGAACGAAATGGCGCGGCGCGGCGCGGCGCAGCGGCGGTAGACCGTCCCGCGAGAGAATATCGATTCGGCTGCCGGCGACGGAGCGTGCGGTTTCTTCGTAAAACTCTTTTAGCCGACTGCCTCTAGATTTTCCTTCTTTCGACGAAAATTAAAAACTGACGCTTTAACAGCCTTCTTCCCCTCGCCCCTCTCCCATTTCTGCTTTTCCCTTTCTTTTCTTTTTTGGTTCCTATACCGTTGATTACGCGAAAATACCGGCACAGCTACGCAACCTGGATAATCGTAAGAAACATCGAGTAACATGGGCGATTAGTTTTGACGACAAAGACTACAAGATCGATCGCGAGGAATTTGCCGTTAAAATCGTAGTTGTCACGGCCGTGTTTCGAACCCGTAACAAACCTCGTTCGAGTAAATGTTTCGAGTAGATTGTCGCTTCTCGCGAACGAATACAAATACGCGGGTATATACGTTAATGCGATTGGAATGCCACTGAAATTAAAGCTACCTTTCACGGGAATGTAATGACTCTTTATAAACTCCGACGTAACCCCTGTTTCCTCGGGCCACGCGGCACACTTGGTTGCCATCACACACAGTCGTGTCCTACTTTCTTGGAATATTCGAGTAACCGAGTATCGGTAGATAACGCGTGTTTAACGCGCGTTTAAACCGTCACGCTGTTACGTCGTCCAATACCGATTCTACTTGCTCTTAGTTGCTTCTTAATTACGTTGTAATCAGTTGTATCGAATCGCGGAAGAGTAGCTTTTAGCAGCTGGTGTTCGTTCTGCGGTTTTCTATTTTCGAGCCGGGACAGGATTAGATCGAAACCGAACGTGGCATTGATCAATCTCGATACCGCTGCATGCTTTTCGCCGTTAGATGGAATTTTTTAGCGAGAGGACGTAGAAATAGAAAGTCGAGGATATATCATTTCGAGAATATTTGAGAATATAGAGTAAGTAAAGTTGCTGTACGATTCCTTTGATCGTTTGGTTGGAAGAAAAGAAGGGAAACATTGATGCTCCAGCCGCACGCGCACGGTTCCTTTCGTCATCGTTTGACCGCGTGCGCGTCATACGTCGCGAGTCCTCTTTTCTCTATTCGTTGCGCCACCGGCCTCTTTCAATCCTGCACACCATTTCCCTCCGCTCCCTCCGTTCGACAGAAACCCCACTCCTACCTTCTGCTGGCCCCTCTCCATATTTCGAACCGACGACCCCTTTCTTCCACGGTGTAGCGATCACAGCTTGTTAACTGGGCCACAAACCACGAATGTTATTCGTCGCGTGATTCAACGTGATTCTGAAATAAAATCTTACATCGCGTTAGAAACACAACAGGAGAAAGATGTTTAACTAGTAACCATTTGGAGATCTGGTTAAGCGCATGATTTAAACCGTCCGAATATATATATAAGTACATATATTTCGACCACAGAATGTCAAACAATTCGTTCTCATTGAAGAAGAAGGGCCTCTTTGTTCATCGTCGTTGTTGATCCAATCGAGTCGAATCGCATCCCGGTATATATACGATTATCTTACGGTGCGTTGTATCTCACGCGACGCTCCGAGAACACGTTCATTTTCAATTATTAAAACGTCCCGAGACGTATAAAAAGTATGCGACAAACAGAACGTATGTTAAGAGTTAGAGAAGATCGACGAACCGGATCGAAAAATAGACATCTAGGAAAGAACGAACAGAAGAAGCTTCTTCGAGATTCGCATCGTCGTTGGGTACATTTATGAAAATCTTCGTTTATACCGTTTAACGATTTTCTCATACGTTGAATCATCGTTATTCGTCCTCTAAAAATGTTCGCAATTGGGTGGTCATGTATCGTGCGATGTCGTATCGTCTCGTATCGTGTCGTGTCGTGCCGTTGCATTGTATCCTTCGGCAATATACGTGCAGGGGGCGCGCAAATCTGCTCCCCTGTCGAAAGATCTATCCCCACTATCGAAGCGTGCCACAAAATGAACCTCCCTTCAATCATTCCCGCGCCGGCCGCCGTGAGGAGCGCGCGTCGTTTTGCCACGCTGTCACTAGTTACGCCACGAGTCGAACATTTTGTGTATGTTGCGCAGCGATCTGTATTTTGGTTACGTGTTATGTTTCGGTAAAGTCATCGTGTACATGTTTTCTATATCAATGTAACGTAACAAAGGACACGCGTGGTGATGTGAGAACGTGTTGCTTGTCAAGTGTCAACGTGTGAATCGAAACGATCGTGTGACGAAGAATCGTCGAAATAAACCGTTTCGTTTCTATCTTTTCATTTCGGTCGCACGTTTTGTTTTCCTTTCTTTTTTTTACAAATCTTCCGAACGAAATCACTCTTACAGAAAAGGGGCTGTGTGTTTTAAAAGAGAAGAATTCATCGTGATAACGTTAACGTGATTAACCGGCGGTGGCACGCTCTGCACGTTGCACGTGCATTTGATAACCTGGATCTCTTCCCGACGACGAGTCGGTTCGTCTCATCGGTAAGTCATCGATCTCAATATTGGTAACCGGTATGTTACCTTTCTCGCGTACGAAAATTCTTGGGTTGTCTCGTTGAACCGTGGAATTGGAATCAAATTTGTACATCGTCAAGCTAAGATTTGTTATTTTTGGAAACCATAGTATTTGCTATGGAAATGCGTATTATGTTCGAGGTAAACTCGGAACGCCATCTGTCGGGCGATGGTTCAACTTTACGAGTGACGCCGATTCTAATATTCAGAGAATCGACACCGATCGTGGGATTTTCAAGTTATTTCACAGTCGTCCGATTCAACAACGAGAAAGCACGCTTCGCGCATTATAGCCATTCGTTTATCGGTGAAATTCTATTTTCAACAATAATAAAATTATAATTAACATTCGTTTGCGTTTCGCTGTATCTATTCTAAGCCAGAGAGATTCAAATATAACCAAAATAATTTATGACCATACGAAAATGTACTATTTTCTTCGGTTTGCTGAAGGAGAGGAGTGGGGATGTTTAACGACGTTATTCAGGAGAAATTAGAAGAAACGAGGAGGTACGGATTACAAATGGTAGTAATGTTGAGTATGAGGAGGGCAAATGGCGGGAGTGAGGAGGGGGATTGGAACGGGGAACAGGTTTAACATCGGTTATATACGCCGAGTAAGAGACTCGTTCGTGTACGTACGTCTATTGGATCTCTTGCTTTCGCTTTGCTCTTCCGTTTTCTTACTTTAGATAACTCCCCCCTCCCTCTCCCCATTCCCCTCTTCGCCTCCTTTTTCTTTTCCAGGTTTTAGCTATTCTCCGCGTTGTTACTTGCAAAAAAAGCTTTCGAATTCGATCAGGTAGAGAATCGAAATACTCTACTCCAGGCAGAAAGGGTCGAAAATTCGATACGTCGTTTGATTTTTTTCTCTAACGATAAAATAACGAACGACACAAGGAAACCAACAAGAGTCGTTAATCGGACTAATATCGTTTGTCGAAATCGACAGATTCGCGAGAGCGTTTTCATTTCGGCCCGATCTAACTTTCTTGTTCGTGTCTCTTGCGTTACCGTCTTCCTATCTATCTACCTACCAATCAACCAACCAACCAGCCTACCTACCTACCTACTACCTACCTACCTACCTACCTACCTACCTACCTATCTACCTACCTACCTACCTACCTACCAACCTACCTACCTACCTGCTTGTCTGCTGCCTCCTTGCTTACCTACCTACCTACCTGCTCGCTTTCTTGCTTGCCTGCCTGCCTGTCTGCCTGCCTGCTGTTACTTCTACTGGAAAAAGTAACGTATCGTGCACCTTACCTTCTTCTTCCTCTTTCTACCATCGGCTGTCTTTCATTGCCACTTCTTGCTGTCTACCTCCTTCATTAACGTTATCAACCGTCGAACGATATTGTAATTTCAGTAGGTGTCACCCGTTCGTTTCGATAATCGTCGTTGGATCGAATCGATGCAGAAGCAACGTCTTCCCTCGATCGGCGCGGTCCTCTCTGTTTCAAATGTTCGTTTACCGGCCCCATTTGCCGATTTCGTATAGAGTGTGTCCGGAATTTTGGTCACAATATTAAATCGAGTTACGATCAAGTTTCGTTTCTTCTTTGGGATATAAAACGCGTTACGATGCCATCTGGCCGACTCGTTCGGACGAAAATCGTGGCACGACCCTCCCACGAGAACGTAGGCCGTAAGAATCGAAAGTCGTCTTCCAGATGGCGAGGAAAGATGGTGTAAAGAGCGAAGAATAGGGAAGGTGCCGATCGTTTAACATTTTGTCGAATAGCTTGAAAAACGTAAACAGGGGAAGATGCAAAGGAAAAGAAAGAAAAGTAGGGAAAATTAGATCGACGATAGAGCGTGGTGAAGGAAAAGAGATTTCGGACAGAGTAAAGTCGAAATAGATGCACGGGTCGATGACCGTGTAGAAACGCGAATAACGCTGTCCCCTAAGAGCGAGCAGGTGGAGGAGACGATGGCGACGATGACAATCGACAATGACGAGTGTAAGCAGGGGCGGAAGAACCGTAGCGTTACTTCGGACGTTTCACCGATAGGAGTTTGGGTCCTAAAACTTGGGTCATGTTTATAGAGAGATGCGTATTCGAGCGAACGAAACGCCTCGAGGCTTCGATGTATGCGGTCGTAAAAATCTGTATAGGTGGACATTTGATCGCTTGGGCACGGACAGTTGGTCGGAACGTTGGTCCGTTCGAACACGCATTCGCAGCGGTAGAAAAAATTCCCGTGCAGCGTAAAAATCAATTCGCTCGATGTTTACGATTCGATGGAACGTAACGTTTCCGTCGCGTGTAATCGGAGACGAGTGGAAGCGACCGTTGGGAACGCGGAAGCACAAAGATTTCGTATGCTTTTACTCGTGGTGCGAAACATCGAACGAATGGAATCGACGAAGCTACGCTCGTCGAGGCCATTGACCGATAGAAGGGAGGAAGGAAGGAAGGAAGGACGCGCGTGTCCCGTCGCGGGAAGGATACCGAGACGGGGTTGACAAATTGCGGATATTTCGCGAGAATCTCCTCACGGATTGATTGTAGAAATAGAATCGCGGTCTCTACCGATCGTTAATCTGGTTACGAGCGTGAAAAATAGTAACGTAGGAGATAAGTTGTAAGAAATGTTATCGGCCGAACGGAGAATTTTCTTAAACGATCTGACGAACGAACTGGACGTTGGTGCACGCAAATCGATACAAATATTTCGTTTGTTTCAGAGAAACGAGAGTCTGGATTTTTCATTGAACGTTCCGCAGCATCATCACTCGACATCCTACCACCACAATAGCTACGCCATGGCTGATCAAGTAAGTTCGATCTTATTCCGCTTCGATTCTACGGCGTTGTATTTATGGCGGGATTCGACGCGCTTCTTCTCCGCTTTGATAAAGTAGGCGGTCATGGTGTCTGTGATGGAGCGGAGCGAGATTGAACGGTGGAGAGAGACGGAAAGTTGCGAGAGAACCCCTCGACGAGAAGAGCGTTCGTTCGATATTTTAACCGCGAAAGTTGTTGGGATTAATAAGCCGTTGGAAATTGGGCAACGAAATTCGACTGTCGGGAAGAAGACTCGTCGTACCCTGTTCGGATATCTGGCCGTGGTTACGTGGTGGACGGTTGAGGGTATGGGTGCCAGTGCAGGTGCAAACGGGTGGGGGCGGAGTCGCGTGGGAGTGGAGGGCTCGAGTTGCGACCGCGGGCCGCGGGCCGTGGACCATGGGCCACGGGCCACAGGCACCAACCGTCTTCGCATATAGATACATGGGGAACGAAGGGAGCGAACGAGAATAGGAGCGCGGTCCAAGGGGGTAGGAAAGATGGGACGACTATCTTGGTTAGGCCGGATAGGCAGAGGACGCGAAGCTGGCGGTGGCGGCGGTGGCGGCAGCGGCGACGGGGTTGGGAATGGGAACGGGAACAGGCATGGGTACGGGCACGGTTACTGGGTAGGGTACGGGGGCAGGAGCGTTGAACGGGTGGGAAGGGTATAGGGCGGGAGGAGAATAGAGGAGAGGAGAGATAGAGGAAGAGGAGGAGGAGGGGTGTAGAGAGAAAGAAAAGTTTGGAACCGGTGCGCGGTGGAGGAAGAAGATGGATAGACGCGCGTAGTCGATTCGGAGATGGAAAGGGAGGAGGATGAGAAGGAGGAGGCCGTGGAAGCGGAGGAGGAAGAGGAGGAGGAGGAGGTGGTGGTGCGCGAGAGTAGGAGTAGAAGTAGAAGGTGTAGGAGTAGTTGAAATAGGACGGGTACGGGTACGGGTACGGGTACGCGTACACACGGGCGGCGTCGGGACGTTACGGGGCGAAGCGCGGTGAAAAGGGACAGGGGAGAGAAGAGAGAGGCGAGAGCGAAACGATAGAGTAAGAGAAACATCGCGAGGTAAGGGGTAACGCTCGCGATGGGTACGGCGAGGGAAGAGAGGCAGAGGTGTACTCGATCAATAGGCAAGTACGTTCCTTCAAAGGAAAATTCCTGATGCTATTAAATCCAATTTAAAAACTTTTATTCCCCGTGTCCCGACGCGCTCTACACGGCAAATGTATTTTCCTCCGTTCCCCGCTCCGAAACGCTAATAAATCGCTGAAAGGATTTCAAACGATGCTACGACGATGCTCTCTCTCTCTCTCTCTCTCACACACAATCTCTCTCCTCTATAAGTCTCTCTGCCGTGCATATTTCGTTGATCGAACGACTATGTGGAAGCCCGATTATACAGGAGCAACAGCCATGCGGTCGCGCGATGTCCTACGTTCCGAATCGGCGACCGTACTCCTCGAATCACCGATTAAAACGTCCAATTTCTTCCTCTCCTTCGTAGACGTTTCACACTCCCAGTTTCGGCGATGAAGATTTCGACATCCCGGCTATCCATTCGCACTCGCATCAACAGCATCAACATCAACAGCAGCAGCAGCCGCAACAACAGCAGCAACACCAGTCGCAGCAGCAGCAGCCTCAGGCTCAATCTCAGCACGATCCGATGCACGGTTACCAAACGCAGGTAAGTTTCATCCAAGACGAGACAAAAGTTTCGCAGGGGATGAATTGCGCTTTTACGGATTCGTTCGAGTGATCAGCACCGTTCGAATGGCTTTCGCAGATGATGCAAACCGGCAACGTGCAACAATCTGCGGATGGGTTGAATCTCGATCCGGGTGGATATCAGCAATCTCTTTATCTACAGCAGGACCACTCGATGCAGCAGCCGATGAGCGTTAGGTGAGTCGGAGTCGTAATCGGATCCGCGTGCGATTTAGATAACGGATGAGATAACCTTGCTACTGAAGCAGAACCGGCGCGCGATCGCCAATTCCATTCTCGAATCCGCAAGAAATGATCCTCGTTTACTATCTACAAACATATTTTTCTTCGATGTTTTCTGGTAGCTCGACGTATAGTAACTCGCAGGGTTCGTATGCGAGCATGAATTCTCCGCGGCAACAGCATGGAAATCAGCAAATAATGTTGCTTCAACAGCAGCAACAGCAACAGCAACAGGCACAGATGCAACAACATATGCAGTACATGCATACTCAACAGCAACAGCAGCAGCAACAACAGCAGCAGCAGCAGCAGCAGCAGCAGTTGCAACAACAAATACAATATAGGAGTCCAACGGGTGGTAGTCCATCCGCGATACAATCAAGCACGATCCCCGAGGCAAATAACAATACTACCACTAGCGAAGATAGCGACGACAGTACGCCTCATTCCGGAATGGTGAGTTGTAGTCGATCGATTGGCACGCATCTCGAATCTGACCGATCATGTATAAACAACGAACGAATTTGGCACGATCCGCGGCCGTTTGTTCAGATTACCGGCATTAAACGACCCTCACCGGAACCGACCGACGTTGCAGCAAAAAATCAAAGGAAACCAAAATCGCAGAAAAAGAAGAGGAAAAAAGATCCCAACGAACCGCAAAAGTGAGCATTCGTTTTACTTTTCTTTCTTTCTTTCTTTTTTTTCCGCCGACTCGCGTCTCGAGCTCTTCGGCGTAGTAGCGCGCGTGCGCTATAATAGATCCCGAAAGTAGCCAGATCGAATCGAATCTAGTTTCGGAAAACGAGAAACACCACGATAAAGAACGTTCGAAAGATCGATTGGATCGCTCTTCGTCAAAGATTTGTGCGCTCTCTCTGCCTTCGTCGTATTAGACCCGTGCTATCTATTTTACAGGCCCGTTTCGGCGTACGCTCTGTTCTTCAGAGATACCCAAGCTGCGATAAAAGGACAAAATCCAAATGCGAGCTTCGGCGAAGTTTCCAAGATCGTCGCTTCGATGTGGGATGCGTTGGAGACCGAGCACAAGAACGTGAGTACTCGCAAAACGTAACTTTCTTCCTTCTTCTTTCTGCTGCTTCGTTCCTCGTCCTCGTGAAATTCATTTGAGGAAAGCGAGCGTGGATTACGTCAGAGAAATTTCGGTTTCATCTCGACCGCTGTATACGAAGAAATTTATATTTACGTAGGTTTACAAGAAGAAGACTGAGGCCGCGAAAAAGGAATATCTGCAGGCACTCGCGGCGTACAGAGCGTCTCTGGTTAGCAAGGGCGCGGCCGAAAACGAACAACAGCATCCACAGCAGCAACCGCAACAACAGCCATCGCCGCAACAGCAACAAGTTCAATATACGGCGTATGGTAGTTACGCTGGGAACGGAACACCGGGAAATGTCTCGTATCAGGTGTATAGTCCGCAGCCTCAACCTTCTTCGCCTCAACAACAACATCCGCATCCTCATCCGCATCAACAGCTTCAACATCATCAGCAACCCGCGCAACAAATGCAAATAAAAAAATCTCCTCACCATTTAACCATGCCAGGAAACTCGCAGCAGCAACAAACGCAACAGGTAATCATCTTTCTTCATCCGTTTGTCGCCTCTTTCTATTTTCCATATCTTTCGTATTTTTCCACGTTACGTGTCTTAAAACTTGGCTACCATTCTCTTCTTCGTGTACTTTTCTTTTAGACTATGATGACTACATCGATGGCGCCAACGCATATTTCGCAACAACAACCATCGCAACAGCAGCAGCATATGCAGCAACAGTACATGCAGGTCAGCAGCGATGTGAATTCATTTTCCTTTTTTCGCATCTCTTTTCTCTTCAACGATCATTTCTTTCTCCGTTTATATTTTTGTCTTCTTTCGTCCTCCCACACTTTCGTCGTATTCATCCTTTTTACGACTTTTAATTCATTTCCATTGGAATATGCTCAACGCGTAAAAAGCCGCGACAAGCACAAAGAAAACAGCAACGATATTTCATACTGCGATGCTGCCAGTTGTCAGCAACAGCGCCAGGCAGCAGCAAGTACGAGTATGTTACCACGAGACAAATTGAACAGTAGAATACGTACGTTTTCGCAGATGCCGCAACAGCAAGTGCAACAAGTACCGCAACAATCGCAGCAACATCATCAGCAACAGCAGCAACCGTCGCAACAGCAACAGCAGCAGCAGCAGCAGCAGCAAATGATACATTCGAATCCAACAAAAAGCGATTCTTTGTCGAATTCACCGCCGGCAGTGAATTCTGTAACTCAGGCTGCGAACATGGCTGGTCAAAGACCGACGTCGAACGCTTGTATACGTCACGGATGCCCGAACCCCGCCGTTGCAAACAGCGAATGGGAGGACGAGTATTGTAGCAACGAATGCGTGGTCAGCCATTGCAGAGACGTATTCACCACGTGGGTATCATCGAACCAAAATCCACAACAGAATTTCTCGACCGTAAAATAAGGACGACGGGGCGAGCTGGGTGAAACGCAGCGATCGTTTAAAATGTTTCCTACCGTTTGCTGTAATCGCGGAACACGAATATACCTGATGTTCGAAGCGTGATCCGATTCGATATCTTTTGTACATATGTCTATCGCACAGATAGACACACACGCACGCACGCACACGTACACATACATACATACACACACGTGCGCGCGCGCACACATACACACACAAGGTTTCGCGTTAAATCAAAAGACGAACGACCGGAGGATAAAAACCGCGCTAAGCGAATTGCTACACAGATCTCTAAGTTTCGTTTGAAAGACTGCGTGCGTCGCAGCACGATGCCCGTCAACGTGGATATATATTGCCGTTTCACTTTTCCACTGACTACGTTTTTCACGCGAGGACGAGCAACGTAGCTGCGTGATCGCGAAAGAGTATTAGTATCGCCAAAGTATAGCAGCCGACAAGATCATCGGGTTGCAGTTCGAGGGAATCGATCTCGTTATTGCGCGTTTACCGATCGTGCGAAACGTTCACGTGCCGCATACACACTATCGAAAACGAAAAGTAACGATGAATCGCGCGCGACCGTAAACCAAGTTGCATTCCTTGAACGTCTAGTTAGGGACCGTTTAACGATAGATAACAGTAATTTCGTAGAAATATATTCACAAACGTTAGGATACGTCTATTCCATACTGAATTCGCATAGGTGCACCACGCTGTGTCGAAGTGGTAGAAACGAGCAACGTAAAAAAGCAAGTGTTTGCCTGCTGATCGAACTGCGTTGACAACTCGTTTATAATTAATAATCGATGCGAGAACGCGAACGAAGAGCGCAAAAAGAAAGACACGGCGAAGAATAGGAGAAGAGCGAGAAAGGACTGGCGGTTGGTAGCCATCAAGTACGAGTGACGCAACTTATTTTTGTATAATTTTACAAAGAAAGAAAAAGTCGCGGAGAAGATTCGTGCAGATGCTAGGGAAGACGTAATCGTTACGTGACACGATATGGTTCGCCAAATTAATTCACACAACCGATACGATTGTTTTGTTCGTTTCTGCTCGCGTTCGTTGCGTATCGTTTTCTTTCTTTGAATCGATATCGACATTGGCATTACGTTCTCAACTGGTATACGTTCGAATTTGTGGATACGATCGAAGCGAACGAGTCGACGTTATTTATTTCGAAACATGATAGTTTGTACTGACGCGAGTCTTTAGCCGTTCACGATCGCCGAACAAAGAGTAACTTAATAACGGTGGAAAATGAAGGTAACTTAACGAGAGGAGCTTAAAGAAGCTGATTTTTTTTTTCTTTTTTTTTTCGTTAGATTTGTGGGAAAGTACTCGCGTGTGTATACCCTTTCAAATCTTTGCATCTGTTCTCGACGGCGATTCTGCACGATTTGTGACTCCAGAAAGAAGCGGGGAATTAGCAAGTTAATATGTTTATATTACGAAAGATCATGTAGCTTTTCCGTGACAGACAGTACTCACGTGCCCATACACGTACGCGCATGTAAACGCGTGGCATCGATAAGTTTTTAAACAATTTTTTTTTCTTTGTAACAGTATCCTTGTACATACAACAACAAAAAAAAAAAAATAATATTCCGTAGATTTATAAGTCTCTACGATGTAAACATAATCTATAGTGTAACATATTGATAATGGCATAACTCACACATACACACATACGTATATAGCGATATATACATGCGCGTGTGCGCGCGTATATGTGCATGTGTGTTGTCTGTGGTATATAAATAAATAAATAAATAATTATATATATATGTATATCATATATATATATAATTTAAAAAATGTATATCATATATATATATATATATATTATGATATAGAAATATATGAGTAATATAAATGTAAAAATTAATCGGTGACGTCGTGCATACATGTGTACATAAGTACGTACCTACATATGCATGTATACGTATACGCGACTCACGCCTGTATGTACGTATGTATATATGAATGTGCACACGTAGCAAATGAAACGACAGCTGCGAATAACTGCGTTGTCGTTATTGAATGTAAACAATCATTACATAGACGATTATGATGAATTGGCCGAATTGCCCAAAACGCGACGATATTTCGCACGCGGCCGAATAATATCGACCCTTGATCCAAATCACGGCGGGTTCGAATTTTTCCAGGGTTAGACGTAATCACGTAAATCTGTATACCGAAGAACAAAAACACAAAAAACAAAGAAAAGACGAAAAGAGAAAAAAGAAAATAAAATTTAGAAGATATCCAACTAATCGTGTGTATATCGTCGATACGTTAATAGCAACCTTTTGTCCCTGTTTCTATTTACCGTTACATGCCATTGCACTTACATGTACATACGCGTAACAATGTATACTCGAAACGAATTTAATTTTCTTTCTATAGAGTTTGGTTTTTTTTCATGTAACAGGCTGAGTGGAGTAAATGTACGTAACCACTTGATAATACAACTATCGCGAGTTGCTCTCGAGAGCATTTTTGCAAGTGGACAGACACTGCGTCGAGAGTGATTATCTGATCCGATAGTGGATAGGATAGCGACTCTCAAAGCAATGTTCACTCGCGAACGATATTCTCGAGAGCAACTGACGATAGTTTCACGCCTACCTTAACAGAGATTTTAGTTCGACGAGCTATATTACAAGCGATAGTATTCGATGAGTTAATAATTAATTGTTTCAAACGGAACGTAGTTTTCTATCAGCCAGGACAATATACCGTGAAGCACGTACCGTCGTTAATGTATGCGTAACACAATGACTATAGTTTTTATTTAAAATTACTTTACGAGGTACATTTATATATACATAAAAAATGTATGACTAATACATTTAAGCTTACGCAATATGGACATATTCGTACACGTGCAGTAACGTAATTGTAACACTTTTTTTTCCATTTTCGTTCTTATACTCTGCGAGTTTAATTTCTTATTTCTCGTTCATTTATTAGAATCAGCTTTCGATGCGAATTATCAACGATTTACATCTAACTTGTATCGATTTTCTACGAACGATACCGGAATGTTGCAAGTCCCTTTGGCCGAAACAAATAAAATTCTCGCAAAAATGTCAACAACAAGTTCCGTTACGACGATCGCCATACACGATCCCGGAATCGATAGTCGAACGAATCGAGTTCGGTCGAATCGAGTCGAAGTTGATAGAGCAGAGAAGAAACGGTCGTCTCCACGTTGGCGATCAAACAGTGATCGCACGAAACAGATATAAAGAGGAGAGAGTGGGTCTAGAACGAGATAACGCGCAACTTTGAACAAAGGGAAACGAAATTGATATAACAAACGGTGGAAATCGCGGAGACGAGGTTTACGAGCGACGAACGGGGAGGACGGGGAGGAAAAAAGGAGAATAACAACGAAGGCGGAAAAAGAAACGGGCTCCCGGGCCGTAAAACACGGGGAAGCACGGGACATAGGAAGGTGGGAATTGGCGACACGAATCGACCGAAAAGAACGTTTCGCGCTCGATATTTTCGAAATTTTTGGTAAAAATATGGGACGATACACGACGAACACTTGAGATTCTTGCGGACACATAACATCCAATATACACATGTATTTCTTGTACTCGACGCGCGCGTACGCGCTTCTTTATCTCGCGCATACTACACAAGAGTCTGCGTGCTAAAATCTTTGATCCGCGCGATACAATGTTTGTCACGCTAAACCGTACGTAACGTTACATAGAACGTATGGATTGGCGAAAATGATCGATCGATAGATTCGCTCGCATTCTCCGTGTTCTCGTAAAATGCACGGCACAAAAATAAATGCTCCTATTTCGATTACATATATTCTCTTTCTCCTTTTCCTTACACGCTCTACGCATAGCTACACGCGCACACACACGGACGCATGCATTCTTCCGTTCTAATCGTAAGTATAACAACGTTACACACACAGTCTCGCGTACGCTTGTACATCTTCAATTAACTATATGCTTCATGAAATTTCTGCTTTTTACAAAATATCACAAAAATCACACCAGCCTTTGTTCGCGACAAAAAGGACAACCAAATATCGTGCTATGCCGCTCGAAGAAGAAAGACGACCCGAAACGAAACGCCGTCTTAACACAGAACGAATCGTTTCGTTTTTTTCCGCGTAACGTCGCTGCGCACCTCGTGTCTGCTTTCGCCACCGCGAACGTCGTCGCTTCCGCCCCCTGCCCTCGATGCATCGTTTTAAAACGCGCTGTTTTCCAATTTTTTTCTTTTTTTTCTACCACGATTCCCCGAATCGCCTCGGCCTGTTGGCCGTTTTCGATAACTCTCGTGATATTTTAATGGCAATCTCGCGGATAGTGTACGATCGACGAATTAAACGTGAAAACTGGATGGGTAAGGCGAGGCCGTGTGAACGCGCGCTATCGCGCGTTTCTAGGGCAACTTTACGCGAAAGCGTAGAAAACACTTAAACCTACTGTCTTTTAGATTTAGTCGAAAAGCTAGTTTCGCCCGATCTCCGCGAATTCTGCTCCGTCAAGCTACGCTAGACAAACAACGTGCGACAGCGAAGCGGAAGAGGTGCAGCGAAAAAGGCTCGCTTTTATCGTTGATCGTACGATACAGCGCGTTGGCGACACCGACGTCAGTGACAACGGCAACGATGACAGTGGCGGCGACCGGCTGCGGCGTCAGCAGCAGCTGCCAACTCACAGCTCACAGCGGCTTCGTGTCGGTCGTCGCTCATATTTTACAAAGAAGCGATGCGAACGCAACGATAGCCTCGTGACTATTTCGAAACACGATGGACGAGCAGTTTCGAGTCTTTCTTCATTTGGCGTCATCCTGTTCCATTGGCTCCTCGGAAACTTCTCGGGAATGTTCTGGGGTAGTCCTGAAACAGCAATGGCTGTAAGCAATCGACGGAAAATGAAAAGACCAGCATACACAGCTAATTAGACAGATAGATCGGATTTACGTTAAATTGGTAGGCTGCTGCATCGACAGAGAGGCCATCGCGGAGACCGTCTCGGTTTCGTCGCGCTCTTTCTGTCCAGCTTCTATCGCGCTCATCGACACCGTGTGCGCGTTCAGCTTGACGCAAGGCCAATGAGACATCTGCGTGTGAAACGATAAAAAATAAAACAAACGCTCGAGCAGAGGTGGAGAGCAACGAGGAGAAGGAAGGACGAAGGAATAGGAGTGGAAGATGATCGTACCTGCACGGCGATCGTCTTTTGCAGCGTGTCGACCGCGTTTTGACAAGGTATCCTCGTCAATTCCTCTTCCCGAAGTTGAGTAGGTTCGTCCCCGAGCAGAGCCCGAACGCATTCTTGGGCGGAGTCGCAAATCGCGGCCAAATCGTAACCACCTTCGAGGGCGAGAACAACCTTACCGTTCGCCAGTCCGAGCAACTGTTGCGTCATCTTGCCGAAGCAAGCGGGGCTAACTTTGTAGCCTCCGAGGGGCGCGGGATGGCCAACGGCGGCGTCGAATCCTGCCGAGACGAGGACGATGCTCGGATCGAACGCCTTCGCGATCGGCATCACGATCGTACGAAACGCGGCTAGATATTCCGCGTCACCCATCGGAGGATTCAGCCCACCGGACCAGGCTACGTTCACGTTGTAGCCCAGACCCTCGCCAGCCCCGCACTCGGTCGGTCCACCGGTTCCTGGAAAGAAGTTACCTTCGTCGTGCCTGTGTATCGACATGTACAGCACCCGTGGGTCGTCGTAGAACATTTGCTGCGTCCCGTTCCCATGATGGACATCCTAAACAGAAGGTAAACTGGTCGAGTCGGCGATTCTCGTCCAGCGGACTGACCGAGCGTATCCCGAGCGCGAGTTGCCATTGTCGCGATAAACGGAGGAAAGTCGACGAAAATACGAGGAAGAGAATCGGCTCTTACCCAATCCAGGATCAAGATTTTCCTAATGTCGAGCTTCTGGTGAAGCAATCGAGCAGCGATCGCGACCGAATTGAAGAAGCAGAAACCCATGGCCTGGTTAGTTTCGGCGTGATGTCCGGGCGGTCGTACGACGGCGAAACCGTTCTTAATGTCACCCATGGCGGTTTTAAAGGCCAGATCGACGACACAACCGACAGCCATTCGGGCGGCCGGCGCGGTATTCAGTTCGTTCCACGTGGTGTCGGAATCGACGCCTACTCCGCCGCAGGGCAGCCGCACGAAACTCTTGATCGGAAGTTGAGAGAGCTTCGACACGTCCAGCTTTTGTCGGTTCATTGGATTCGTTCCTGCGCGCGACAGCACGTTTTACTTTACTTACGTTTACGTTACGGAAGGCGGCGGTATAGCGCGGCAGAGAGGAAGGTCAAAGGCGGGTGTGGAAGGATCGGGAACGAGGGCGGAGCACTCACCAAAGAGAAGAGCGTGAGCTTCGCTGTGACACGTTTGAATCTCCTCGAGGGTGGCTTTGCGCGAACGTATTCGATCGCAGCGCTGTAACAGTCCTGTCTCCGAAAGCCGCGCCCAGACGCTCTGCAACCTGCCTCCGTGCTCGGGATGACCACGAACCGTTTCGCCGCAGACACAGGCGTGCTTCAACATTAACGGATCGTAGGCCAAACCGGTAGTGGATCGATGGGAAGAAGCGCGCGCGAACAGATCGCCGGTGGTGGCTTGGCTTCCCTGAGGACCTGCGTCGCGCGCTAAGCAGACACAAAGAGAGAGCGTGGAGCAGCGTACGATCGTGGTCGCGTTCGACGAACGAGGTAACGCGGCCTAAAGGCGAGCAAAGCTAAAGGAATCACGGGCGGTCAGCTTACTCAAGTGAACCAACGGGCTGGACAGCGCTCTGGACAGCGGTCTGGCACTCGGCTGACTGCTCCTGCTGCCGCCGCCGGTACCGCTTCCGCCGTAGGCCGTCGACGACTCGTTGGATATTTGCAAGGTGTGTCTCATCATCAGATCTCTCTGCTGCTGAAGAAACTGTTCGCGATCTCGTTGTTGTTTCGAGATCTCGCTCTCTTCCGACAAATCTTTCTTTCCTCCGGTAAGATCTATCACCTCGGCGGACTCGTCGTTCTCCGGTGCTTCGTCCAGCTGATTCGCCTGTCCCCTGGATCCGACACGCGTCAGCACCGTTTGACGAATCTGTTGTTTGAGGTAGTTGTGCGCCTGCTGCTGATCGTGCAGTTGCTTCTCGGCCAGGTACTCCTCGTAATGGGTCTGCGGCGCCATAATGCCGCCTTGCAGCATCGGATGGCCCAACGGTAGAGGCGCCGACTGAGTCCTACCTGTGGGAACGGAACGAGCGACCAAGGGACGCGTGAATCGGATGCCACGCTGGAAACGTTCGGGAGGCGCGCGGCGATTCCACCTCGGGATCTCACCCGTGCCAACGAGAATCGTTCGCGCGTGCCAGTTGTTCGGCGTCGGCCGATACGATTTCGTCACTGGGCTCTCCGGAAATCTGACCAGAGTCTAACGCGACTCTAATCGCGGGTCAAGGGAATCGTCGGCGGTGCGCGAACGATGATGGCACGCGCGCTGTAAAAATCGGCTGCTAGCAAAGAAGAGAGAACATACTACCTAAAGGCCGGTGACCAGCCTTTTGCAGCCTCGCGTGCGCTACTTGCGTGTCGGTGATGGGAGCCGTGGCGGTCGCGGTGCCGTAAACCGCGGACGGGTGTTGCCGGTTCGTTATCGACGGGTGTTCCATATTCTGCATTTGTTTGTGAACGTAACCGCCGCTCGACGCAGCGTCTCCTCCTTCGATCACCGTCAACGATGGGTAGAAAGGCAAGGTGCCAGGCAACATTTGTCCGGTAAGCGGCATCCCTAGTCGCGCGGTGAACGCCGCGCGTACCTCTGCCTCCGAGACGGTGGCCAATTTCGTACCGGTCTGCGAACAGAGACGCGAAAACCAGCCGCGTTGTCCTTTAGAGAGCGATCGACGATCACGTTATAGGATCGGCGGCTAAAAGACTCACCGTACTGGAACCGGATGGAACGTGAGGTCGCCCCAGCGAGATGTTGGGCATGGACGGTGAACTGAACAACGACAGATCCGACAGGCTACCTTGCTGACTGCTGCTGGTCAACGGACCCCCGTAGCCGGTGTTTTCCGTCTCCTGCGAACGAAGAACGAGAAAGAGGGAAATAAAGAAAGGGAGAGTAGCGTAACGCGTCTTCGCGTATACTCACTTCTTGGATGGCCGCCGCTGCATTGGCTGCCGCTGTGGGACTCGCTTGAGAATTGTTTACGGTCGGTGGTGAATTAGGCCCAGATTCCGGATTACTGCTAGAATCTGGAAAGCGTTCGATGAGCGAGCGGCGATGAGCGTGGCGAGGTTTGCCTGCAACTCGTCGCGTACGAGACTGGAATTCGGGAAAGCGAACGAGCAATCTGTCCCCCCCCTCGGCCTATCTCGAAGCTGTGCGCCGCTACTGTCCCGAATTCCTTCGCGCGAAAGGGACGCATCGCGCCCGTCGTTTCGCCTTCGGTTCGCGTTTTCCGTGTTCGCGCGATGCGAACGCGCGAAACGGCGATGCGACGCCGAGGCGAAACGAGAGGAGACTCGGTCTCGGAAACGTAATGTTAATCGGTAACGTTTGTTGTCGACATGCTGTTACTGGACACTGGCAAAAAGGCAAAAATCAACGATCGATTAATCGAAAACACGGGTGCAACGAATTGTTTGCTAATGCTCACGCAGGAAGAGTCAATAACTCGACGATTAATCGAACGAATTTCGATTAAGCTCGATCGAAGGACGTACTTGCTAGCAGTGATTTCCGCTTGAGGTGCGACAGCAGGCGATCCTTCCGGCGTGTCATCAGGGGTGAATTTCTCGACGCGGCCATGTTCCTCTCCACGCGTTGCTTTAGTCGCACCTTCAGCAGGTTCGGCTCCGAGGCTGGCCAATTTTAGCCAGGGTTAGTTGTTGGTCGTCGTCGTATCGGGCCGGAGAGTAGTGTAAAACGATGGCACAGGGTTCGGGGAGCGGACATCGGAGGAGCATCGGGCGATCGCGTGGAAGGAGGAACGAGAGAAGGACGCGAAACGACACGACGTGCGAGCGTGTCCACGCGATCCATCCGATAACCCAATAAATTCCACGTCTAGGAATATCTGTACCGAGCGTTACTAACGCAACCAACGCTTATTCTTTGCTCTGATCTTTTCGCCAGAATCGTCGTTTCTTTGGCTCGTCGGATCGTCGATCGTCGACAAGCTCGCAATCAGGACAACGGCGGATGGTCGTCGATCGGATGCAGGGGCTACGGGTGTCTCTGCCTTTTCAGTCTCTCCGTTCGTCTTTGTCTCTGTCGTGTGTACGTTTGCGTGCGTGCGTGCGTGCGTGCGTGCGTGTTCGTTCGTTCGTTTGTTCGTACGTTTGTCGACGGGCAATGATGATCGAGACGAGGTGGGGGTGGGGGGCGGGGGCGTCGCAAAAAACCATGCTTTAGTCGAGGCATTCTACTATCGTACATAGGCACACATAGAAAGAGACTACCTTCCACCAAATATGCTTATCACTCGACAACACGGGAATTTATAGTATAACAACGTGTATTGGCGCACGGTCGCGCGTACGTACCTGTTTTCCGAAGAGGAAAATCATCGGCGAACTTTTCTTGCAGCATCTGTGGCATCCGGTAGGGATGCGAAGCGTTCGCCGCGCCCGCCGATTCCGCCGATTGCGGTTGCAACCTGACCAACAAATTCGCGGCTTCTTGTTCAATCGATTCCAGTGTCGTTCGCTCGGTGGATCGAGCGATCGAGCGATCGACCGTTCCGTCGAATCGTATCGCTCGGCTCTTCGACTCGAGCTCTGTTACTCGAGTACACCCCCTGCGGCATTTTGGCGGCTGGGGTGGGTAGGTGGGGGGTGAGTGTGTGCGTATAGCGCGGTATCGTCGAAAAGCGTGACGGAAATAGAAACAACGGTATGGGAAGCGGAACTGGGATGCGGAGAAGAATAGAAGAAAGAGAGAAAGAATGTGCACGGTACAGCGACGAGGAAGAAAGCGAAATTGCGGGCGAGCAAGCGAACGGGTTATAGGCGGAAAGCGTGAAACATCGCGAGAGGATGTACTCGAGGAAGATCGACGACAACGAGATCGAGGGCGGCGGGTGATCCCGCGCGCGAGAATCGTCAGTCTCGAAAAAAATCTCACCAGCTTCTGTATCCGGGTGTACCAGGTACGGCCCCGTTCGCAGCGGCCGCGGCCTCCCTTTGCTTCTTGTTCACGAGGAAGCTCTGAAATCGTAAGGTTCCCCTCTCAGCGAACACTCGCGCGCAACATTCTCCCTTCCCTCTTCTTCCACGTATACCACCAACCCTCGTCGTCTATTCGTTGCTACTATTAAACGTCGAACCGACAAGAATCTAGCGACGTTACCCTTTAAAAATCAAATCGTATCTCCTAGCCCTCTCAGCCTGCCATCTCTCGTCTAACGTTCGTTCTTCTCTTTAATCTAAAAACCCCCGCCCGTCCTACCTTCTTCCGCTCCCTTTTATCTCGCCTATCACTTATTAGCCTCTTCGCGTCCCTTCCACGACGAAAATCCTCTCTCTCTACCCATGCGGATGGGTTCGGTCCGATACGACCGAGCCCTGCCCGCCATTCAAGTACCTGAAGTCGTTGCTTCACCTCCGTCGAAGCGATCGCACTGTGGTCGTGTTTATCCTTCTTCCTCAGTGCTTCGAGTCTCTCTTTTTCTCTCCTCTGCTCTTCCAGCTGTTTTTGCTGCTCCCAGAGCTACGACAAAAAGAGAGAGGAAAAAAAAAACGAAGAAAAAACACGAGAGAAAAGACGCCTCGTTTCGATCGATAATACGACGGACGGATAGTACGCGTTACACGACGACGGTGTGCCGGACATTGACGGTAACGGCCGATATCGTCCATTCAAGAAAAAGAGATAGAGATAGAGATAGATGGAGAGAGGGGGGGAGGGGGGACGAGAGGGGAGAGTGCGAGCAACGTCCAACGATAATTTTACCGCAAGAAGGGTGAAAGTGGAAACGAGAAACGACGGGAGAAAGACGCAGCGGGCAAATAACATAGGAGAGGAGAAGAGAGGAGAGGAGAGGAGAGGAGAGGAGAGGAGAGGAGAGGAGAGGAGAGGAAAGGGGAGCAGAGAACGCGACGAGAGTCGAATCTCCAAGGACTCGACGATCTTTCATCCGTCGCGATTTACGACTCCCCCGTCCCATCGAGGTACGACGCGCGGAATTTCATTGCTCGCCAGTCTAGGCTCCCTCTGCCTCTTTCTCTTTCTCTCCTTTTCAAACACGTCGTGACAGAGACGCGTCGCGCATCGATCGAGTTTACGAGGAAAAGGAAGGTTCCGCTGGACTTTCGACTCGGAGACGGTTCGAAGACAATGGATCTTGGACGACGGTGGTTCGATACTCGGGAGGGTGATGGTGTAAATTCGTCACCCTCCAGAGAGACGGAACCGCACGGAACGGTGACCGAGAAACGAAATTGACGAGGAGGTGACACGCGCTATCGAACGAACGAACGAACGAACGAACGAACGTTACGCGACGCGCCGCGACGAACGCGACTTACCTTTAGCTGGTGCATCTGTTGCTCGTGTAACTCGGCCAACTGTCGCTCCTGGGCTTGGTACTGTTGCCGCAGTATTTGTTGCTGAAGTTGATGATGCTGCTGTAGCTGAAAGCACAACCGACGCGTCGAGAGTAACGCTCGAAACGATTCCGAGATTCGTCTTCGTGGCGCGACGCACAGATTCGAGATTCGAATCGAGAACACCGTGTGTACGCGTATAGATGCGCGCGCCGCTACCCGTACGGGGTAGCGGTGCGAACGAAATTCTTTTCCATAGCCGTGCAACGTCGCTGGTCACCGCTCGTTTCGCTTCGACAGAAACTTTATCTTCTCCGGTCTCGAGTCTGCCGACGACGCGGCCAGGGGCAATTACAAGTATGTTCGAACCTGTGCGTCGATCGCGTTCGCGCGTCAACCGCCATTAAACGGTGGAAACGAAGAGAGGGATAGGAGGGAAGCGGGATTGTGGCGCGCGTGCAATCGTGGAACCACGAACGAGAATCGATTACGTTACCTCGAGTATCTTCTGCTGCAGCACGTGACCGTGCAGGCTCGCTGGATCGCCGGAGCCAGCGTGATAGCCGCCCGATGTCAAGGTGGTCGTAGCACCAACTCCGCCGACCAGGTCTCTCGGTCTGGACATCGGCGAGCCTGGCGTATCCCGGGCCATCTCTGTGCACGTATACACATATATACACGCACGCATAGACGACGCGCGGAGCTCCACTTTCAAAGAAACGGACGATCGCGCGAAGAAGCGCTCTACCGACGACATCGACGCTGAGACGAGAATATCAAGAATCGAAAGAAGGCGGCAGCGGCAACAACGTGTCTGGTTTCCTGCGCGGAAACGGACACCGCAACGAGCTTCGTCGTTGAACAGCGCGTCGTCGCTCGGTCTCGGAATCTCGATAGCGTGTTTATTTTTGGAAGCGTCACGCGCGAAATGTATCTCGTTCTCTTCTTACGTTCGATCGAGTTTCGATCCAGCGTCGATGTCTCGTCGAACGTTTTCGACGTCCGAAGCGTCCCAGCCGGTTCGGACACCGTCGAAACTCGTCTTTCGAAAGAAAAACTCGCGCGATCCGACGTTTCGTTCGTAGACTCGGCGCGATCTCGATTCGCAACGATCTTCTCTTTAGACCTCGAGTTTCGAGTTCGAACGTCTACGAATACGTACGACGAATCGCGATCGCTACGTCCGCTTCTCTCCCGTGCTTACCTTTCTGCGGTAGATGCGTAAACGCGGACGCGATCTCAACGCTCCTGTAACCCACGTCTTCTGAAACAAGGCAAAATGCAAACGTTTAGCGGTGCTAGATCCGACGATCGTCGGCTTTTCTTCTGGCTGTCTTTCTGCTAAATTTTCAGAGTTGTGTAACGCGCGCGTTTCTTCCTTTCTTCTTCTTCTCTAATTTCTCCCCTTCTTCGTTCCCTTTTCCGCTAGCCTCTCTCGCATCTTCCGACTTGCTTTGTTTTCTTACTCGTTTTCTTTTCAACTCAATTAATTTAATTTATTCGTCTCATATACGGGAAGTAAAATCCCATTAGAGTACAAAGAATCGCGTGTAACGTAATAGAACGCCGAAGCAGCGAGAACATAAATACGTATAGGGAGAAATATAAGAAAATTTATGTTCGTATTCCATTGGCGTTCTCTTTACACACGATTCTTTGTACTCTAATGGGATTTTACTTCCCGTGTACGAAACGAATAAATAAAAAATAAATAAATAAATAACTAAATAAATTGCTCGCGCGGCTTGGTAGCTCGAACGTACGTACGTTCGTTGAAATAGGATCGATGTACGGTGGGGAGCGTGTGCGCGTAAACAAGCGAACGCGCGAATTCGAGTGGATTTCGGAATCGGATGGAAACAGAGCGAAAACAGAGCGAAGATGAGCGCGGCGCGAGTGCGAACCAACCGAGTCGAGACGACGAGCGTCGAGTTAGCGGGCGAGCAGAGGTCACTGTACGCTGCGAGAATTCCTTCGAGTCAAGTCCAAGGTTAATCGCGGAGGAGGGCCGTTCCTCCACAGGCTCGCTCCGCTGTTCACCTTTCTTTCCTTCGTGTTTCTGTTGCCACAGCCGAAAGGTACCGACCGCAATTGCGATCGCCGTCCCTTCCAACGCGAGCTCGTATTTCCACGTATTTCCGCGTATTTACACGAACCTCGCCGTGTGCCATCCGCTCTGCCAAAATTCTTCGTTAAATCGGTCGATTCGCAGAGCGGAAGCGCACGCGTGTCGCAATCGTGTAGCCGTTCGAAAGGAGAACGTTTCAAATTTATTAATTCACCGACCAGCCTCCATCGCCTGTGATATTGTCGGCCAACGCGATCACAGCTGCATCCTATCGGTCAAAGTAATTGCCATCGATCGCGATATACGTGTTTCGATAACGTTCGCTCGTTTGCCGACGTTTAGCGCGCTTCGTACATTTCGTACGCGCGTTCGTCCGATCGAGACGGTGGTGGTGATTTTACGATAAAAAAGGGCAAAGAAGAGATAAGCGAAGAAAACAGACGGGACGAAGAAGAAGAATCGCGGTATCGACGCCTCGCCGCGATGTACCGTTATTATTAGCGAGCGAATGTCGGTGTGTAGGTCAGTTGAGTAGCTGGCGTAAAGAGAGGAAAAGGTGACCGCGGTCGGTTCGGCGAGACCAGCGCACGCGGTGGTTCGTCTTTTGCCGGTGCTTTCGTAGTTTAGGGCACCTTCGTCTCGTACTCTCTTGGTCTTCGTCTTGCGTTCGATCGGACGTCGGCCGACCGAGCAGCGCTCGATAAATTGAGATCGCCGGCGAATCGGACGAGGACCGAGGCGTAAACGCGTGGGAGAAAAGGCGAGCTCGAGCGGAAATTGGAGTGCGCCGCGTTGCGTGCCGTTGGTTCGCCAAAGGGATGGGGGTCGGTGCGAGCGGGACAGGAGGCCGAGAGCAAAGAGAGTCAAAGTAAGTTTTTACTCGTGTTCCTGGCCGGTGGCCGACTAGCTAAGATTAGACGAACGTTCGCTATATATAGGATGACATTTATATACGCACCTACTAAACGCGACGGTACACGCGCCTCCCCTTTCTCCTCCGCCGCTTTGCTGCTCGCCCACACGCACGCACACACGCAACTTTCTCCGTTCGTCCCTACGTTCTCCTTTCGACGATCGTTCGAATTATGTCTGGTCCGCGTCACTTTTCCTTCCAACGTGTCGCAGATTCCGTAATACGTAGCCGATTGTTCGGCGTGATTCTATTCTTCGTCCGACGCGTAAGTGGAAGCGCCACCACCTATCGCACGCGTTGCACTAGGCGACGCGCAACGTACCTGCCTTTGCCGATTGCCACTATCGCGTTCGAGCGTCGATCGAGTCGCATCGAACGCGGTGATTGAAACGACCTAACGATCGTCCCGTGCCGATCGATTTACACGACCACGATAAAACACTCGACCGTTCGAAGCATCGAGCAAGCGGAGAAAAACGTCTGGTGTCTTGCGTCGCGAGCGAAATTCAAGATTCCGCACGAATTGGCGTTTGTTACGTACCGCGTAGATCGAATGGCTGTCGGCGCTAACTCTGTTCGACAGGATATCGACGCGCTTGATCGATCTCTGCCATCCTCGTAATTATTTCCTCCTCGGTTACGCTAGAACTTCTCTTTTCCCTCTTTCTTGTGTTCTACGCGCGCGGTTGCGTATATTTTCTATTAAAACGGGCAAGAAGGCTAAGAAAAAGAAAGGAAGGAAGAGATCCGAAGGATCGTGGTTTCAACAGGTTGAAGAGATAGAAGAGGGCAGTATTTACTAGGAAAAACAGGCAACGCTAAACGACGCGACGCGAGACAACGCGATCGTACGAGCGTGACCGCGTGGGCGTGTACGACTCGTATGTATGTGCTACGTATTTCCTCGAGGCGAAAGACCAAGCAAGAGGAAGGAAGACCAATGACCCCGTAATGAAAGCGATATCGGAACAAGGCGAATCGACTCGGCGGTGGTCACAGACCGACGATAGAATTAGACTCGCTATCTCTGTCCGTGTTATTTCGATTGCTTATTTCTCGAAAAAAGTGTTTGGTAACGCGAACGGATCGATGTCTCGTTCGCCACGTTCTCCCGCCTTGTTTCTCTTTCGTTTCCGTTGGATGCGCGTAACACGCGATCGTGTAAAAGATCGCAACGACGTTTCACAGGTTTCAAAACGAAACGGCGAATCGGGTCCACGGTACTGGCTCGTTCGCGTTCTAAATTGAACTCGTGACTTCGTCTAAATGGCGAGAATGATTCGCAGTGACGTCAAGCGTGTTTCAGTTTCTGCTCTTTGTTGCGACGGGTTCGCGAATCGCGGCCGCTCGATTCATTTCGAGACGGTCGTAATTGCAAGAATTCGTCCGATGCGAGTAACCGTCGTCTCGTAAACGCGCGCGACGGTCGTTTTCTTCGAGATCCGAGTTGCGCGATTTCGTGTCGCGTCGATATACGCTGGAAATCGAGTGAAAAAGAAACGGAGAAGAACGCGCTGTTGAAGCCAGGAAACGCGCGCGCGCTCGCTTTCGCCCGCGATCTCCCGCAAATGTCAGTGGAAAAACGATGAATCGTGTCCGCGCGGCGCACATGCGTGCTAACGCGCGACGCGGTGTTGACGAGTCTCGCGAACACGAACAAACGCGGTTCTCCTCGTTCGTTTGCATCGTTACGCCGCAGTTTGTTCCCCCGTTGCCTCTGACTGTGACGCGAACGATATTCGAAAAAGGTCTGAAAACTGAAAACTCTAAAAACTAGTTCAACGTCTTTCTCTTCTTTCTCTCTTTCTCTCCCTATTATTTCAATTACGCTGCACATGCTCGTGCACGGACGCGTTGGTTCTTTGTCTTTCCCTCCTTTTTTTCCCTCTCGGAGACATTTCCGTTCGATATCGCCTGGACGGTACCAAACACGAGTGACGGCAAAGCGAGCATCGAGTAACAAGGACTCGCGCGGAAGAAACGATAACACTTTCAATGGAACTGACGAACGTCGATCGCGGCAGCGTTGCCTTTCGTTTTGAAACGCACAAAAACCCGAGAAAACCGAGAATATAGGGGGAAAACAGCGGAGAGACGGAGAACGGGAGAGGGGAGTGGACGGAGAGAGAAAGAGAGAGAGGAAGCAGCCAACGGGACAACAGAAAGTTACGGGAGCGATGCTAGTCGCTCGCGTCGTTACAAGCAGGGCACAACAGGTGTCGGTCGATTTTGAAATGGACTTTGATTCGCGATACAGGATACAGACTGGAAATCCCTCGACGGGATTTTACTACGAAGCGTTCGAAACGATCAACGTAGAGCAAGTGGACAGGAATGGGAAATACGACGAAATACGACAGGGAGCAAAGAGGAGAGAACTTTGCGTGAAACGCGAAACGTTCGAATTTCGGTATCGGGTTTTTAGGCCGAGTTCCGATGAAACAGCGTCGATCGTCTCGTGACACCCGTCGAAACCGTTTACCAACGATCGTGTGACAAAAAACGGAACGCGGAGAAGCCAGAGGGGAAACGTTCGAAAGGACGATGCGGCGGAGAAAGAGAAGCGGCGGCAAAAGCGAAATACATAGGACGAGAAAAGAAAAGAAAGCGTACGTAGGCGATCACGCGTGACCACGCGTTGCTAAAATGCACTTTTCTCTCGAACGAATTTATCGTCGTTCTTCCGAAGAACGTTCACCACGTAGTTTCGTGCGTTTAATCGGCTGGCTGCAGCATCGCGCGCACTATTATCACTCTTTGCACCAAACGAACACAAAAGCCAGCACCGTAGTCCGAATTTAACGGCAATCTGATTCGCGAATCCGCTTGCATCGCACTTTAAAAACACGGATAAACGCGGAGAACGTGAAAAATAGTGGCTTACGTTTTATCGAAGATAGGCCATCGAGTCGAGCGAATGAGTCGATGCGTCGGTAATGGAAACACCGTCGATGACGGTGACGGTGACGATGGCGATGACGACGGCGATGTCGATATCGACGTCGGCAACGATGACGATGACAACGACGACGGCGACGATAATTTCGGAACGACGACGAAACGTAGAGACTGGAGCGCGGATTTGCTGGAACGCGCGCGCGCGCATGTCACGGATAACGAGAGAGAACTGCGCGCGCGGTACGCGCTACCGTTTCTTTCGCGATTCTCTCGCATTCTCTGAGGGTGTCGCGCGCACACGATGACAGCGCCCTGCCTCGCGAGACTCGCGAATCTCGGCTATTTATAGAGACCCGGTATTGTTGCGTTCAGATCACATTTGTGTTACTCGCGCGAGCGCGCGCACAGCGTCGCCAACGTAATTGTAAAACTGCCTCGTTCCGTGCCTCTCCAGTTTGCCGCCCACTAGCTTCTATACCACTAACAGCAGCAGCAGCAGCAGCAGCAGCAGCCGCCGCCGCTGCCCTTCTGCCGCCTTCCTAGCGCATTTGCGCGTTGCTCCGTTCTCCGCTGCTATACCGCCGTGTTACCGTTCCCCCCCTGCCAAATTCACCGTCTCCCCTCGTCCTTTCCACGTTGTTTCGCTCCGCCACTGCTCTTCTCCATCGACGAAACTCACACTCGCCATCGTTCTTCGCTCGTTTTCGTCGCACCGCGACCAGCCCGATAAACTTTGCCGACCTGTCCTTCCTTCTACTCCTTTCGCCTGCTTCCCTTCTTCTTTTCCTTGCATTCTCCTTCCGTCAACTCGATTCTTCTTTCGCTCGCTCGCGTAAACAAAACGTTGTAGACGCGAGGAATAAATCGCGACGCTGAATTTTCAAAGGCTGGAGGACAGATGGATGGCTCGAATCGAGACAAAGCGTAGCGATGCGCCTCGTATCGCTTCTAAATACGCGCGCGATTAGGAATTTATTCTCGACGCATCACGTTCCGCTGACGCAATTTAGTCGTCCGTTACGTGATGTATACGATTTTCCGGAATGCTTAGCGCGATTCTATCCACGGAACGATTCGCTGGCAAATCTATACAGACGGAAATACGGAAAGCTATCGACTGTGAGACGAGCCCGAGGAAATTTTCGCGCCACTAGCAGGTGGTGCGTGCAAATCACGATACACGTGCGATCGACTTTCCAAACGTTCGTCGAACGTCGATCTTTATACCTGGTCGTTTTTCTTCGATTCCTTTCGGGAGACAGGTCCGTAATACTGGCGAGAGTCACGAGAAATCTACCTTCCGAAAATAGGAGACAAGGTCACCCCTTCTTGAATCATCTCGTACCGTTCGTTTGGTCGCTCCACCCCAAAGCTCGAACGCATCGATCGATCGAACGAACGACGAGCCCCGATAGCGGAAAGGTGGTCGTTACGTCCGAGAAAATCCGTTTCTCGCGATTCGTCGATCATCGTTCGGATACGGCAGGAATTCGTGTCTCGCGTCGATTCGGCTCGCATCGACTGTACGACGAGTTGACGAAAAAAATCGATTGCCCGTAAGGTCGATTTGCTCGTCGATTCGTTCCACCTTGCAGGCAACATCGCGTCAATGAATGGCCGCATCCATTGTTATTTACGATCGATCGATCGAGTTGGAGGTGGACGGCGTTGGACGGGCAGCGAGACCGAGAAGGAGGGTAACAGCCAGGAGTGGCAGTGTTTTGAATTTTTCTAAAAGATGGCGCGTGCTAGGTAGCGCTGCTCGTGACTCCAATCCATCCAGGGTCTCTCGTCACTTGCCACTATTTATAGACGACCGCTCGATATGATGTACCGGTGTTATTTTTAGCGGCTTACCTAGCTACGGCCCTTTCACCCCTTCGAAATAGCACCGCGGTAGACGCGAACGAGAACGCTATTCGTTACGCGTCCAATGGTCTAACACCGACCACGATTCCTTCGCTTCGACATCCTCGAAAATCGCCTTCTGTCCCGTTTTTTTTTTTTTTTTATGCAACGCATGCAGGCGCGTACGAGATACGCGCGATACCAGATAGGTAGGTAGGTAGATAGGTAGATAGGTAGGTGGGTGGGTGGGTATACTCTTGAAACAAAATAGCGACGCGTCAAACAAATTTCGCTGGAATTCGTTTCGAGAATACGTTCACGGTCTGGTTCACGTACGCGCGTTTCCGAACCGACATTGCCGCGCATCGTAATTACACGACGATACCTGAGACACGTTTATTCGCGTAGTGGATCACGTAACTCGGTTTAATTACGTGTTGTCGCAATTACACGGTAAACCAGCTTCCGCTTGAAATAGCTAAATCGATACGAACGTTCGGAACGTACGTGGTCTGGCCGCGACGTCTTGGTCCGATATTATCCCGATTCCTCTCGAATCTCTGGAACTGAACTGGAACGACCGAATACCTCTCGAAGCGACAGGAGATGGACTTGCGTGTTCTTGTGTCCGCGACAGAAACCCGTCCGTCCGCCTAATTGTAACAGAGAGACAGAGAGAGAGAGAGAGAGAGAGAGAGAGAGAGAGAGAGAGAGAGAGAGAGAGAGAGAGAGACAGACAGAGAGACAGAGAGACAGAGAGACATAGAGAGAGAGAGAAAGAGAGAATTCGCTTCGTAGGTGGTCTCTGGACGGTAATACGCCGTATGGCGTGCTAGGACAAAAATAGTGGCGGTCCCGTTCGAAAATACCAGCTGCTAAAAATACGAGCAAAAATAAACGTCTACACGTGCAAAAACACGCATTAATATTCGCTGTGCGTCCGACGTTCGTGTTTTCGTGCCACTAGAGGACGATGAGCCGACGGAGGAGATGAGGAAGGAAGAAAGGATAGGACTAGGAGGAGTCGCGCGATCGAATCAGGCGGAGTGGTTTGGAAAAGAGAAAGAGGAAAACCGTGAACCGTGACCCTCGTCTCTGCGCCGGTGTCTTGCCAACGTTACCGGCGTTATGTTCGGCCGCCGCTGTGTCGCGTGCCCTTTGCTAGAGGACCTAGAGAGGTCTGAGAGAAAAGACGGTCGGCGCCACGAGACACCGGGAATTCCGAACACGGAAGGCCGATCTTATCGGTTCACCCGCGCTCGGTATTTTCAAACTGTCATAAAACGTATAGAGCAAGTCCGCCAACGCGTTGGCGCCACCCCGACAGGCTGTAGCGATGCTTCAACTGACTCATCGGAAACGAAAGCGAGGGCGACGTCGACGATCGTGATCGCGCCGTTGTCGCCGTCGTTGTCTTCGTCATCGTCGCCTGAGATTACTGGACCGATGAAAGAAAGAAAAAAAAAAAGAGAAGAAAAGAAAAGAAAAAAGAAAAAAGAAAAAATTGCGCACGATCTAGGAACGCGTTGCTTCTCTCGCGAAAATGCAAATGCGACGGGCGCACGTACACGCGTATGCAGGAAATTAGAGACCGAGACGCGGTCGACAGGTTGGAAAAAGAGTTAAAAGAGTCGAGCCACTTATAAATAGACGGAGGATGACCTTTGCACGGATCAACGTTTACTTTTATAACGCGTTATTAAGCTAGGTTATTGGTTGTATCCCACTTGGTCGCTTGGTTTCGGGCAGATGCCACCGTTCGCGAATCTGGGTTATGTTTACTACCCCCTCCTGATTTCTGCAACTCCGCGAGTACCTTCCACGAGGTTTACGCGTGCACGAACTTTGGCGCCTCCTACGTGAGCGCGACGCGACGCCGCGAGCATTTTCTCGTCTGGAAAATACACCCTCGCTGACGTACGCGGTCCACTGCGCGTCTCGCGGACGGAAGAGCAGGGACGAGCAGCAAACGCGAATTCTCGACGAAGAGAAAAATCGTTTTTCTCCAATGAGAGAGATACGCGACGGGAACAAAGTTTAAGAGGCCCGACAGAATCTGCTATCGCGTAAGCTAAACCGTCGAAGAAGCGGTAACCTCCGTTCACGTAGCAACTAGCCGTTGCGATAAAAATAGAAATAGCCATGGCGATCGATCGGCGGTCGTTTCCGTTAGGTTGTCCAACCGATGAAACGTTTTTTTCAACGTGAATTTCACGATCGAATCCTATCGGATCGGAATCGCGATGCGCGGAGAAAGGCGCGAGGATCGCGGAATATCATGGAGCGTACGTATAGCTGGTGAATGCGAGGGCTTTGGAAAAATCGATGCACGAAGCTCGGCTGAAGGGCGACTGGTCGGCGACGGGGACGGGAATGTTGGCCGCGTGTAAACGATTGAAAACTCTCGTAGTGAGTATCGAGCAAGCAGCAGCACCACCCACCCACACCTCCGGAATGGAGAGCGTTACGGCGCGACAAAATTAGCACGGGCACAATAAGCGATCCCGCCTTCGCTCGGAAAAATAGATTTGGCAAACTACCAAAACTCGGCTTTGAATAGATCCCAAATATATGGATCATCGTAGTCTTTTGCGTTCCTTCTCGCGCGCTCTAGCCATCGCAGTGAAAGCGACCTTTCCTCCGCGAGCGCGCAGAACCGCGATCTTTGCGCAATCGGAATGACGCTCGTGACAGTTGGCCTCGCGATCGACTGGTCGCGTCCGCTTAGCCGAACCACTGCGGAAGATCGAGTTATCGAACGCGTGCCCCTACGCCGTTCGCGAGCAGCACCCTTGGTAAACGGCAATCCGAGCAAAAATAAACGAAGCCGGTGAAAATAAACGCGAGAGACGATTTTACGCGCGTGCTGTTCGCCGCCGTGGTCGTTGTTGTCCTACTCGTCATCGTTGTCGTCGTCGTTGTCGTTGTCGTTGTCGTCAACGTTGCCGAGCGGATGTAAACGCAAACTTGGATCGAACGCGATCGATTCGAACGCGACAAACTCGATCGCGCAACCGCCTGAGCGCCTCCTTGGCGACCTCGTTCCACCGACGAGATCGAAACTGGACAAAGTTGCGCCGACTAGTTTTTACCCTCGTTTGGGCTCGTAAAACGAGCACGCACCGTCGCCGCCGTCGTTTAGACAGCTAGTGGTTTTTCAAAAGGGGCCGCACGGTCAGCGGATACTCGCGAAGCGGCTGAAACGAGCTTAGCGCGCGCGGAAACAAAGCGCATCGATTAGCGGCTTGGTTAATCCAAGCGTTGCCGTATAGCCCATATATACCGTGGTATCGAAGCGCGACGAGCGTCGCTGGTATAAATAGCCCGGTTCGATACGCTCTTTGATAACAACCACGCTCTTTCGTCTCTCCATCGAGCGAATCAATCTTTCGCTAACGCGCGTTTCGGCTCGACCACGATATCAAAGACAATAACGGTTTGTCGTGGTGATGGATCGATACGTAGGTATCTATTATTAGACCGCCTCGGTCGACACGCCGATTATCGCATCCGTAACGTTATCGCTCGTTCGTCATCTCGTGGACGGTCGCGTCGCAACCCTTTGCCGATAATACGATGCGGCAGGACGCGAAGATGAAATTACCGGGGCTAGGTTGACCGCTGTCGAACGAGAGTCGAGCGACTGGACGCGGCGGCGCGATCGATCGCGTCGTATCGCTTCGGCAAAAATCTCGAGAACGACGACGAAGGAAAATCGCGCGTGTAAACACGAGCTGTGTTGTTTGCGCGGCTCGTCCTGTCGACGCAGCTGCTGCGCACGAGACAGCGGGTGTAGGTCCGATTCGACGTAAGCTCGGCAATATGCGCGCATGCATAATGCCAAGCATAACCGAGTAGTTTATTTATAACGTCGCGGAAATACACTCGACACCTTTATTGTAAAAGGTTGTGTAACGCGGCTTACGTGTTGCGTAACCGCGACGGAAACTACACGTTCACGAACCGACCGACCAACCGTCTCGCGTCCCTGCACCGCGCGTCGAATACGACGGGCTGCGATCGCCGAACGACGCGGACGACGAATCGATTTCTACGCTTTACGAGCGTGGTTCGCATCGTTGCGCTTTACGTATCGTGTATCGCATCGAGTTACGCGAACAAATGGCTCGCGCGACAACGGACGAGCGCGATTTACGAGAATCGATTCGTCGTTCGAGCGTCGATCGCGTCTATTCGAGGAAAACGTGATGGCGATAATCGGCAGAATCGGTCGAGCTGTTTCCACGGCCTGTCGTAAATTTAACGGCGAGAGTCGATTTCGTTGGTCGTCCGATGGGAAAAGGATAAAGGCGTGGTTCGGATTTACCGCAGCCACGATCGGAAGCTGCGGCGTTGTTCTTTATTTTCTGAACGATTCGTCGGTGAAGGCGTTCGGGGGAATAGAAATTAGACTACCCAAGTACCCATGGGCGTTCAACGGTACGTTCAAGGCGTTCGATCATGCCGCTCTGAGAAGAGGATGGCAGGTTTATCGAACCGTGTGCCACGCGTGTCACAGTCTACGATTCGTTCGTTTCCTTGACCTGGTCAACGTAACGCACACGGCGGAAGAGGTTAAACAGATCGCCGCCGAGTTCCAGGTTTCTATCGGAGCTAGAGCGCGGTGGTTGACCGACGCGACGCGACGCGATCACCGTGCGTTCCGGCGTAACCAATCGTAACCGAGCGAACGCTTTCGATCAGGTGGAGGACGGCCCCGACGATCAAGGCAACTATTACACGAGACCGGCGATATTGTCCGACGCGATTCCGTCTCCTTATCCGAACGAGGAAGCGGCTAAAACCGCCAACTATGGCGCTGTCCCACCGGATCTAACTTACATGATTTTGACGCGCAGACGCGGCCTAGATTACGTGTTTTCCCTGTTAACCGGATGGATGGACCCTCCAGCAGGGGTAACTCCGGACGAAGGCCAATACTTCAACGTTTACTTTACCGGTGGATCTACCACGATGCCACGAGTACGGCATAAGCGAAATCGCGATTCGTCGAACGCGCCTTCTCTCACCGATACTTATTTTCCACTACCGTTGCTTCTTTTAACGCTTTCGCAGATGTTCTACGAGGGAATCATCGAGTACGATGATGGCACACCGGCCACCGAGTCGCAATTGGCGAAAGACGTGGTAGAGTTTCTAATGTGGACGGCGTCTTCGGAGCACGACACGCGAAAGATCATGACGCTGAAATGCATTGGAATCTTTCTGATGCTACTGGTGTCCGTCGTCCATATCAACAGACGAAATTGGTCGCATTTGAGAAGCCGTCGCATAGCTTACGTACCGAATACCATCACCAGAGAACCTCGACATCCAACGTCTCCGTTCGCGGACAAATACGGCCGAGGAAGTAAGAGAGGCGGCTCGTTACCAAACTGATACACGCTCGTCGTGTCTTTTACCGTTGTAAAAAGTCCGATTCGATTCGATTCGACGCAACGATAAAGTTGCACGAGCGTCAAGACAGGGCCGGACAATTACGGAGAAACGAGGAAGAAGAGATTCGGTTGGATCGAGTTGGGTCGCGATGGAATGGGTGGGTCGGGTCGGGTTGGGTCGATTCGGTTCCGGTTGGTAGCGCGGGCGCAACATGTGCCACCGATAATCGTTTCGCAACGCGCGGCCTTGACGATGCCCGTATGCTCGATCGGGCCGTCTAAAAATAGAAAGCTCGAGAAACCGTGCAACAAACGTTATACCAGCTCTTTCTCTCTCTCTCTCTCTCTCTCTCTCTCTCTCTCTCTCTCTCTCTCTCTCTCTCTCCCTTCCTCCCACTCTCTCTCTCTTTCTCATTCGCACGCGCGCTCGCGCGCGCTCTGTCGCGCTCTGCTCAGCTGGTGGCTTCGACGATCGACGAATAATAGATCATGGATCGCGAATGACAGATAACGACGGTCGCTGATCTACGATCTATTTCGGATCGAGTGATCCCCGCTGCGTTTCGTGATTTATTTTTACTCGTTCTTTCTTCGACCACGTCGCGCGTCATCTTCCACCCCTCCGTTTTTCTCACTCTTACGCGTAACCGCGTACCGAGCGAGTAAATTCCCCTATCTCTAAAATAACCGTGATTCCCCGAAAGTATCGACTTTGACTTTCGTTGCTTTGCTCGCCCATCGTCCACCACCCCACCCTTTACCGTACTCGGCTTGTGTCGCGGTCTCGTTTCGTTTGGTTTCGTTTGGTTTCGTCTCCGGTCTGGTCTAGCCTGGTCTAATCGTGTCACATCGTGTCGCGTCGATGATCTATGCGCACGTACGCGGCTCGTCTCGGCGCTCAATGGCAACAAGTGCGATCGCGGAAGAGAAGGGGTGGCACGGATCGAAAATATATACCGAACGATGAATGAACCTACCGCGTTGACGTTGAGAGCGCGCCAGCGATTTCGCGATCAACCGTAAGAAGCGAGACGGCTATGGTCGAAGGATATGGGCGGCACGAGAAACGATAATACTTGACGACCGCTGTCGTTGTTCGATATGTTCGAAGACTGTTACGATTCCCATACAACCGATTCGCACCGACACGCGAAACGAAAGATCGATTTTACCTCGATCTCGCTCGTAATCGAGAAACACGGTACGGCTGGTAAGACCGGAGAAGAGGCCATTTGTAAGGATGGTTCGACGTTCGTGACCGATTCGAGGAGAATTTTCGTCTCGAAGAGAATCGATCGCGCGCGCGGTCCTATCGCTATCGATCGAAGATCGACGAAATAAACCACCGGAAGAACGGTCGGTGGCAAGAACGGTCGAGACATTGGGATCGACTCGACGACGACGAATCGTTCGTAGTATTCGTCACCTTGACTATTATTATTACGGTGGAGGCTGCTTGTCGTTATCTTCGCGATCGTTTCTCGATCGCGTGGCAGTGAGTTTGCGAACGGCGATTCCCACGATGCTAGAATATCGCCAACAACCACGATCACGGGTCGCGTCGATGGTGACCTCGACCGCATCGCTTCTCGTTCTCTTTATCCGTGTTTATCGTGAGTCGCAAATCGCGAGCCGATCCGAAATTCATCGATCACCGTTCTTGCCACTCCAACGTTGAAATGATATTAAGAACCGGAAAATCCAGTTCAAATGTATACGTGTCTACGTCGAAAACTTACCTTTGGTCGCGACGGCGCTTGCTCGCGCTTGTTCGCTGGACATTCTGTTTCCTCCAACATTCACCGAACCCTGCATTTACCGTCAACGCTGCAACGTCGTAACTCTTTTCTGTCTTGGTCGCATGCGTTTCCTGCAACGCGAACAAGCAATTTTTTTCCTTTCTCTCTCTCTCTCTCTCTATCTCTATCTCTATCTCTCTCTTAAAAACAACTACGACACAACTTGCTAGAGCGTACGCGATCGTCGAGTTAGAAACTAAAGGGTAAGAGGAAAAAACAGGGATTGTCTGGAAATAACTTTATTCGGAAAATCGAGTTTTAATCTTTTTGATCCAGTAGCAAAGAAGCAATGTTCGATAAATTTAACTGTATTGTTTATAAAGCGAAGTTTATACTTTGATTAGATATCACGAAAAAAGAATGTTAACATAGTAATTACTGTACAGTACTCGTAATCCTTGTCATATTGCGTGTTTCGATCCAGTAAGCAGTGGACATTCCCTGTTTTTACCCAATATACCAAACCTTTCAAACCTATCTTAATGAGATATTTCGAACGTTATAACGATCGTGATTTGATAATTTTCTGTTGTCTCCTAGTTGTCACGAAACGAAATGTGCTATGAAACTGAAAATCACGAAAACTGAACGTTCCTCGTTTTTCTTCGATCTTTTCGATCGTAAACGCGGTAGTCGAAGCGTCCACGTGACACAGGCGACGCCGCGATTTTGTCACTCGACCACCACTCTCAACGGGAAATCCAAATTTCTCATTCGATTAGATTTATTCTAGTAGGTATCGTGCGTGGTGTCGTGCGTCGCGTGTCGCGTATCGTATACCGAGTATCGCATGTCGCGCGTAGGCTCGATCACGTTTATCAAAATTTCGAGATTCGTCAGATATGATCGATCGTGGAAGTGAATCGAGATCTCTCGAATGGTTATCGTGCTTACCGGCTGCGTCAGCGCTAAACTTCGATCGCGTTCAATTCGTTCGAGGGGGCGATCGATATCATCTTTGTCGGGCAATACTTCCGTTTCGTTTCATAATAACCAATAGTCGCAAAATTTCTCTATTCGCTGGAAAACGTTGGGAATACTAAAGTTGGCGCGTAACGTATACGTTTCGTTTAGATAGAAACGATCGTTAAATAAATATACCGAACGTCCATGTAAGAAACCACATCGATCGACTTGTATTCGCGAGTGCGCGTAACCTCGCGCGCACGCACGACATGTATACACGGCATTCGCTAAACTCAACCGAATCAATTCGAAGACTAGAAAGGATAGCGAGTAACGTCGATAACGAATACCGAACGAATAGATATTGGAATTTCGAGTCGGGCATGGTAAACGAAAAACGTTAGCTCGCGGAAGCGCCGAGATATAACCTTCGGTTGAATTAAAAGAAGGCAAAAACGTTTGTCTGCACGCCAAAATCACATGGAATGGAACGACTTCTTCGTCGAAACGTGAAAATCGTTTAATGTAGAAACAGCTGATAAAAAAAGAGAAAAACGACACACACACACACACACACATACGCACATATTCACAGACTGGCCCGAGTGATGCTAATTTAATTTATCGTTTTCTAGACTTTGAAAAAGATTAAACATTTCCGAAGATTTTAATTTCGGAAATCGAACTCTGTGTTTGAGGAGCGGCATGCTCGACGTTCAATCGCGGTTACGATGAAAATCGTATTGGTATTAGTGTCGGTATTTGTAGCTCGTGAACAAGTCCCGTGTCAGTGTCCGTGACAACGATGATGATGATGATGGTGGTGGTGGTGGTGGTGGTGGTGGTGGTGGTGGTGGCGATGGCGGTAGTGGAAGTGGACATAGTGGCACTAGTGGTGGTAGTGGTGGTGGCGGTACAGTGGTAGTGGTAGTAGCGGTGGCGATGATAGTGGTCGTGTGGTGGGTAAAGAGCGGCGGTAGCGGTAGCGGTAACAGATCGAAAGTCACGAAAGCGGTCACTCGCTCTCATCGGCAAAACGCTTCGATCTCCCAAAATGGAAAATTCGATTTTCGGATGATCCGAATCGAGCGATCGAAAGATCGAACAAACTATGCTTAGAGACTGGTATCGCGTACAATAAATCATTTAATTGCTAAACTACGAATACATTTTGATCGTTCGACACGTGGCAAAAATGCGACGCGTAGATTCGTGGAGAATGTTTTACTTATGTATGTATGTATGTGTCAACGAGAGAGAGAGAGAGAGAGAGGGGCGGGGGGAGGGAGGGAGGAAAGATAGATGAATGTCTGTGTATGGAAGCACGCGCACACATATGTGCCTGAGTTCGTGCATGCGTGCGTGCGTGCGTGCGTGCATGCGTGCGTGCGTGTGACGTGAAGGCAAGAGGAGAAAAGATACGGAAGATTGATTGTCGACGGAGAAACAGCGAGAAAGAAGAGAGAAATAGGGAGGACCGAGAAAATTGGAGAAGAAATAGAAAGAAAGAGGAGAGAAGAAAAAAGAGAAAAGGAAGAGGTGGAGGTGAAGAAGGGGGAGGAAGCGGAGGAGGAGAACGCATCGAAGAAGTAGCGAAGAGAACAGCCAGCAATGGTCGGTACCGCGCAAATCCAACACCAAGACTTACTGGCTTAACGCTGCCACACCTTTGCGAACCACGAACGTAACCAATGTCTCGCGATGGCACTCGATGTAATCTCGCTTTTAGTACGAACACTCGAGAAAAACGGCGAACGCGTAGAAGGAAGAAACGCTGATCACTCGCGAGACACTCGCGATACGCCTTACACAGAGCGTATATGCATGGCATGTACACACACGAGAAACATAAAAACAATGCGATCGCGCTGCTACCTCGACGTGGTTTGTTCAACTATAACGGCTCGTCCGATTATTGCCAGATGCACTTGGTTACCTTGGTAGCACGCATGCGTTTCGCGAGACACGAGGAACGCGTAAATTGGATTCCGTCGAACGACGTGTACCTCTTGGAAACACCTTGTATACACAGTGACACCGTTCCACGCGTACAAATTGTCGATTAAACTTTCTACGATTGCTCCTCAACGCTTCATCGCTCCTCGCGATTTCACGATGTCGTCGTCTAGCTACTTGTACAAGCTATCTCTAACCTACAACTTGGCGGATCGTTGCAGTCTTGCCAACTACCGCGACTGCTGTATCTTGAACGGCCTCGAACGCGACAAGGATTAACGCGATGACGTTGCGCACCTCTCTCTTCCTCTCCTTCTGATCCACCTCCTAACCCCAGCTCGTTTACTCGAACGCTTGCGCCGCGTAATATTCAGTTTGGGTTAGGTTTGCCGTGGTGCTGCCATCTGTCAATCGATCTTCGAAATAATCTGTTTTCGCAATATAGTTCCAACATTTAACGAAGCTCTGTATCCGCGTTAAATATCATTCTCAATCGGTCTAAATAAAAGCTGTTCAAGTTGTTCTCTCAGTTGGTATAAATCGTTACAAATGCGAACGACGGACTTTACTTTTGCTTGTTTACTTCTTTTAAACCAAGATGACGAGAAATATCATTGATGCTACGACGCGTAGTCATCGATCGACTATGGGTAGCTTATAGACGTACGTT
Source organism: Bombus affinis (assembly GCF_024516045.1). Lineage (NCBI taxonomy): Eukaryota > Metazoa > Arthropoda > Insecta > Hymenoptera > Apidae > Bombus > Bombus affinis. Next base: position 15,931,580 of record NC_066349.1, on the reverse strand, counting down.
TCGTTCTTCTGTTCCTAAATCCATTGTACGTGAGTATTTCTTCTTTCATTTTTCGCTGACTCGTGCCGAGTGAATCACTTTATATATTCGAATCACGCGTCATCAAAAATTAACCTATGTCCATTGGTCGAGATTGGTTAGGTTGCCAAGTTTTTTTCACGCAGATAACCTCTTCCGCCTTTCGAGATACGTTGGAATAATCGTCGTTGCTATTTCGCTGCATCGCATTCGCTAAAAATGTCTTGGTTGTTCGGAAAGAAGAAACGACATAAGGACTCGCCTCCCGATTCGACGGAAGAAGAACAGTCATCGAGTCAAAGCGATGGATTCGATATCATTTCAATGCCCCCAGCAATGCCAATGGATACAAGTCACAACACCGCGGCTACGCATTCTAGTAGTAATTTATATCCGTACGTTCCTCCTGTTCCAAACTTTGGCCAAGGTTTACCGCCCGAATTGCACAAAGACTATAATCAAGGAGAGAACGCGCCGCACTATTTGAACGGAGTTCCATTTAAATTGTGCAAACGTCTGGAGATTAACACGAGCAACGATTTCGAAATAGACAGCCTTAGAATTAGCGAGATTTTGTCTTTTATAGAGAGAATAGAAAATCGAAATTACGATTATAGCTTCTCGTTGGAAGAAAGCATCATGGCAGAAATGAATAGTAGAAGCGACGAATGATTTCCTTTCCAACGCGCAATGTCCACGAGATCGTCTAAACCACCGTTACTCGTTACTTTGATTAATTTAATTTAAATTTTACTTAAATTAATTAATTAAACGTGTACTTTCTACTCGTGATTTAACGAAGGAAAGGAAAACAAAGAAAAGAAACTAAACCAAATTACCTTCACCCACGCTCGATAATGCACGAGCACAAATTTATTCGATAAAGAAAATACGCGATGAAGTTTTTGTACGCGCGTTTGTAACATAGCACTTATCCATAATTTTAAGTATACTCTATATTATATATCACGAGTTTGTACATTTGTATCGGATGTATAATTTTAATGTGTTAATACGTGCTTTTAATAAATATTAAGCATCACCAGACGATTGATTCTTTCAACGCGACATACACCTGTCAACGTTTGGTAGCGAATCGATTGCGAACGTCACTCGCGAACAGGAGAGAAAATGTATTATACAAATATCGTGTATATTATCGTAGTACCAGACAAAGCGAGGTGATGGCGAACACCAGAAGATAAAATGGCATCCAAGTTTTAAGAAAACCTGAAAAGCTGAAAAAAGGCAGATGCGTTCTAAGATGCTCGGTAACGTTGATGTCGACGTCGAATCCGTCGAATGTTCTCTTACCTTACATACTTTCCCCAGATAAGCATAAGCAACGCAACCTTTACCATATTCCAATTATTCGAATTATCATACGACATTAGATCTAACGCTGTAGCTACGTGAGAATGACAGTTGTCGCAACATAAATTGTGCTGTGAAGAAGATAGACGTAGTCTTAGAGAAAAATAATTGCGAAGATTAGAACAAGCTTAAACACTAACCATCCTATTTTTATAGATTTCACTCGCATTTGCGACAGCAGAATCCCATCCCTGAACGCCTCCTTTGGCTTTGGTATAGTTCAATTGCAAGTATTTCGTGGGCTTTCCAAACGTCATATTATCTTCCGCAACGTGATACGGACCAGCGAAGTCTCGTATCACACCGGTAGAAGTGGCAATCCCCACGTGACCAATGATAGGTAAGAAATATCTTCATAACGAAACAAAAGCAAACGCTTTGAGGTTGCGATAAGGGGAGATATCGTGAAATCAGCAACGCAGATATATCATATATCGATCGACTCGTACTATATAAGAATTCCAGCGTGCCACCGATTGAGGTTATTTTTCTAGCTCTACTTACGTCAGAATCGGTAGAGGTGTCCAAACTATACAAAATGGGAACTTTTGCCTTTCCAAATTAATAGCAAGATCTATATTTGACATATTATCGGAGTACTCTTGCGGCTCGGACAACAATTCCTCCTCTTTCATATTTTGTTTTGATAGTGAGCGACAACCTAGCTCCTTTCTCTCTCTTTCTCACACACGCACGAAACACACGCGCGCGCACACGCTCTCTGTTTCTTCCAGAGACATCTAATGTTACTTCTTGCAACTAATGTTTGAAAGGATAGCTGGCGCGCGGTACGATAACACGATGACAGATTGGAAGGAAGCATTCGAGATCTATCGTGAATACGTCGTCGAACAGACGTGTATGTTCACGGAAATCGATTTGTCGAATTAGGTAATAAAAGAATGGGACCGATTGGTTCGGATGTATCGAACTTTTAGATCTATACGAAGGCGTATTCGTTCAAAACGTAAACGAAAGTAGAAATACCGGTAGGCAATCGTTATCGCTATACATTACTTGGACAATAAGAAATTGATAGGACGATCGAAAGTGAAATATCTGTTTGTATAGGTTGTAAAAGACTGAGATAGAAGGAGGTGGTATAGAGCGAGGAGAACCGTGCAAAGGATACCATAAAAATGCTTTATACCGTAATAAGGAGGTACGTAACAGTGTTGCGAACTAATGAAATTATGCGCGTAATCGCGATGGTAGTTTCTCGAAAGGCAGAACGTTCCCTTCCGTCGATAGAAGATGTTCCATCGGTTTCGGCTCGATAAGATCTAGATCGAGAAATCTTGAAAACGCATACGGTATTCGCGCGTGTCGAGGTAGATAGAGGAGAGGCATCGAAAACGCGCGATGCTAGCGCTAAAAGCGATTGTAGGGATATCTCTATGGTGGTCGGTCGTGGTAACGGGTGAAGGTAACATCGTCCGGAATGAAGATATCTGCGGAGCTCAAAACGGACGGCGATTGTATCTGGAGCTTGGGGAGAAGGGTATTTTATACGCCAGAAACGTCTCGCTGATAAAGAACGAGCCGAGACAAGAGGGCTCGCGGCTATATACGAGCAACAGCTCCCACGCTCAGTGTAATCTCGAGCTGGTGACATGTCCGTCCTGCGTGATAATCGTCACCTTCGAGAGCATCGCGTTGTCGCATCATTGCGGCGACGGCAGCGTCACATTGGATAGCCCGTGCAGGTAATTACGTGCGCGCGCGTGTTAAGCGTCAACGCGTTCGATCTTCGTTTGGCGTTTTGTTTTCGTTTCCGCAGGTGTGATTACGTGTGGATCTCGGAGCCGCCGTACGAGGATGTATCCGGAACTCCATTTTGCGGATTGTACGCGCCGATCACGTACAGATCCAGCACGAGAACTTTGTCGATCACACTGCTTTACAGTCAGTCGCACAAGCACGCGTTCACGCTGGAGTACACGGCGGAGAGTAAGCGGATTAATTTGAAGAGAATATCGCGGAATTGATAGCGCGCTGGATCGAAGATCGATCGATACGTTCACGATCTGTTGACAGGGAACAGATTACACCTGAGGGGTACCGAATTGACAACGGCGACCGGTCAAGCAGCCAAGGGATTGAACAACACCGGTGGTGGGATTTTAACGTCTCCGTTCTTCCCGGCTCGGTATCCTCGCGATCTTGGCTTGGAGTACGTGGTCACCTGCCCGAGCGAGGCACCGTCCTGCCGCATCAGGTTACTGTTCAGTGATTTTCAGCTGGCGACCGTGTCGATAATGGAGGTAAGCGTAAACTAACCGAAGCAAAAACGATCGTCTGTCATATCGACGATGGTTCTGCGCGATTTAGTTCTACGATTGGAACGGTCAACGACTGGACGTGAGTAGCGGCGCGAGATTTCGGCCACCGGTAATAATGAGCTCTGGCCCTTCGTTGCTGATACGATTCTACGCAAATGGCGGCACCGGATTGGGTTACAAGGCTTTCTATTCGTTCGTGATTGGACACCCCTTGGACAAATCCGTGCAACCGATAACCGACTGCGGCGGCTACGTGGAGAATCTCGGTGGCACGATTACCATGTTGGATATGGTGGGCGAAGGGGTAAAAACTTACGACTGCGTCTGGCTGATCAGGCCCCCCAAGAACTTTTTACACATGAAAACGCATATGTATCTGAAAGTGATCACGTTCGCGGACATGGGTAAGCGTAGACGCGTGATTTTTGTTTTTCCCTCTTCTTCGATTGCCCGCAGACGATCCGTATACGTCGTCGAAGACAAAATACTAGCGAGAGAAGACGGTTCGCGGATAAACGCGTACTACTCCGTGTTTTGTTTTCCGTTATCACGGAGAGTAAGAAACGGTGTCTGCGGACGAATGTTGGAAGATACGCGCGACTCAGTTTAATTATTCTACTCGTTTTCGCATTCGTTTCAGCCGGCAATACCGAATTAGTGGTAAAACAGGGACCCACCTCGGCTCTTTTGCCGCTCGAGATCCTCAGACATCCAGCGAGTCAAGTGCAACCACCGAGACACAGGGAGCACGTCGCTCCCGTCACCAGCGGCTTTCACGTCAGTCTACGAGGAACGTTTGGCTCGTCCTCGCACCTGGCGATTGCCTACGCGGCCTTCAGTTACATGGGTGAGCGCAACCTTCGCGAATCCCGATCCCGATCGATTCGTCATTCTCTCTCGTCCGATCATTCGCAGACTGTTTCGCGGGATCGGACTTTCTTTGCCGCAATCACAGATGCATAACGAGTCAGCTGAATTGCGACGGTTTCGATCACTGCGGCGACAACAGCGACGAACCGGCAACCTGCTTTCAAGGTATGTAAACGCAATCGTTTAAACCGTTTCAGTTTCGTTTTCTTCGACGCGAATATCGTCTCGCAGATTGGGAGCTCGAACCTCAGGATCGAAAATGGCACGCGAACAAGGCGAATTACTACTTTCCAAAGATCGATCGTTACCCAGACCTGAAGACGGCTACTCTGGTGTTTGTGGCGAGCAGCCTCGGACTGATCGTCTTGATATCGGCGCTGATCATCTTGCTGTACAGAATGGGCGCCAGAGCCAGGCAGCAAAGAGAACTTCAGTCAAGACTGCAAACGATCAGCGAGCTTCTAGGTAGGAAGACGGTTAATATGTACATCTAATACGGGAGCCATCGTCGGTAGAGCATGGATAGACCGGCGGTCATCGTCGATTTCTCTCACCGTCACTTTCGACAGTTTTCGATATTGCAGACGGAGCGCGAATCGACGAAATCACGGTGTCGGACGACCCGCCGGTGTACGAAGCACCACCTGGCTACGACGAGGTGGTCAAGCTCGGATTCGACTCGGAGATCATCGCTCGAAGAAAGAAGAGGGCGTTTGGTCGAGAAACTCGCGATAGGAGTTCTCCCGGTCAAAGCTGTTCGTAAGTAACCTACCGATATCTTTTCTTTCCACTCGACGTATTCTTCGTTATACCAATTTCACGCGGTACGAATACGAATTGCTTGGCCGATCGAAGGTTGGACGTCGAACGATCCTCCTCGGTTTGTTCGCTGGCCGAGATGGCAGGTAGCAGTCGCGGGAGCGGTCGCGCCGAGTCCAGCTCCAACCAGGACGAGGGGATTCCGAAGAACCGAACTACGACTCGGCGGTTGCCCGAGAGCCCACCGCCGCCGTACGTCACTCCTCCAGGATCGATATCGCGACATTTCAACGTATCCGGATTAGCGTCGGTCGATTCGAACACGCGTAAGTATTCCCACTTTCGTAGATATTTGCTGTGGTTAAGTAGGTACAGCAAAGACCGCCTGGACGTGTGAGTTTCACGCGAGGATGTTCCGTCAGGCGAACGGCACGACGAAGAGGAAGAACAGGAGGAGGGATCGCGTCGGCGAAACTGGCTTCGTCGAACCGGCGAACCGTTCTCGTCGTCCTTGTCCGGAAACGGCGATCTTCCAGGACCGGCCACCCCGGGGGACCTCGAAGCACGAGGATCATTGGTCTCGATCAACGTCGAATTTCTCGGTGCGTATTCGCCGACTTGCAGCGCTTCGAATTCGATCCGAACGGCCAGCGTCTCGTGTGATTCGCAGCGGAGAACCTCGCGCGCTGCTTCGACAGACACGGAATCGTTGGATCGCGGAGACCGAGGAGGAGACGCGCAAGAAACGGTCGAGGGAGAGAAACGATCCGGAGCAACCATCGAGTCGGACATGGAAGAACGGATCGGGGAACCGTGCGAGGAACCGGGCGACCAGCCAACCGTCGAGGATGCCGTCGTGGACAGCGTTACCGAGGATAACGTCAAGTCTGACGACGGTTTCGTGTCCGGATGCTCTTGCGAAGGTGCCTGCGGCTGCGCCACCGTTCGTCGATCGTCGTCGTTCAGAGAGCGAACCATCGGCCGCCTCTGGTCGGTTCGTCGTATTACCGCGGATCAAAACGCGGAACGGTCGGCGGCGGAAGAAACGAATAGGCGACGCTGGCAAAGGGAAAGTGGAAAGAAGTCGGGCCAGGAGCAAAAGCGAAACGAAAACAGGGATAACGCTGTGGATACGAGAAGGGGTAGGAAAGTGGAACAGGGAGAGGACGAAGATATGGAAGAAGAGGAACGAGAGGAACGAGAGGAAGGAAAAGGAGGAAACAGCTATCAGTCAAGAAGCAGTACGATCGTGAAATTGTTGGGCGCGAGAATGGGTAAATGGCAAAATGGAAGCGCCGGCTCCACGGTTGCATCTACGGCAAGTTCGACGCCGTGCCGTACCTTCGGAAGGTCCATGAGGAAATTGCCGATTTGCTCGCGCGACGGATACCTCGGCAGAACTACGACGATCGGATCGATCAGCAGTTACGAAAAGTTGTGCAACGGCGAGTTCGAAGAGCCGCGGATGAATTTGCACGCCTCCGATCCGATCTCGATCGGATCGTCGTACCGCGAACGGCGAGGCTACCGACGATACTCGAGCTGCGATCTGCAGAGTCTCTACGAAGGAATGAGGATCTTGGACGGATTCCTGGCGCGAAGAGGCCTGGCGGTCGCGCACACTCGGAAACAATCGGTAACGGTGATGTTGTTCGGAACACCGGAGCACGGAGCTATACGGCGACGACCTATCGGCGAGGAGGGAACGATTCGCGAGATTGGACGCGTTTCTCGATTCAGTCTGGACGGTCTTACGAACTGATCGAGGATTCCACCGGGCGAAGATTACGTTCGTCCGTTCGTTCGTCGAACGGGACACGGGACGGACGCAGAAACGAAGAAAGAGAAACAAGTAACGGACACTTTTGCGAAAAAGATTTATTTTTGGTAATGTTGGCAACGACGATCGGAAAATATGTAGCGAATCAGAAACGCGGCGATGTCCGATCGCCTTTCGCCGCGTACCTCTCTCGAAGTTGTAAGGAAATTACGCTTATAGAGACGTAGTAAAATATACACATATATATATATATATATACACATACTTATACACACATATACATATACATATATATTTACATATATATATATGCGAATATATGTATGCAATAATATAGTACATACGCGGGCATGAATCGATACTCGCGCGTGTACGGCGGTGTTTGGTCGGCCGTGGTACTCGTAGTAGTGCCCTGTGGTTGCCAAAGAAACCGAAATAAATTCAACGAGACGGAGTCTCGAGGTTGTTCGAGGCAAATCGATTTTGGCACTTTATTAGGCCTGGTTCCTGCGCGATACATCCGGCGAGGTCGCGGTTTCGATACGGCCCGAGATCTTCGACGCGAATTACTTGAGACAATGGCAATATTGCTTGGTTCCGCGATCCAAGCACTCCGCGGTAGAGGCGTAGGGATTGATCCTGCTAACCTCGTGGTCGGACAGGGTGTAGGTTCCGTTCTCGTGGTATCGAACCGTCACCTCGAACTTTCCATCCCCGGGGCTCACTTGTATCATGTAGAAGTAGGCGACGCTGCTCGAGTTTCCAAAGTCGATCACGCGGTCTACGCGGTGCAACTTCTTCAAACGTAGCTTCGCGCACAACCGTCTTCCCTTCTTGTCCCGATAGCCGTCGAGCAGCTTGTCCACGTGATCGAGAAACACCTGCGCTCCCTTCTGAACGATCGGATCGCGAGGATCCACCGACTCGAAGGCGCTACAGGCGCACCAATGAGACGAGATTCCGACGTCGGAGCAACCTCTCTCGAGGGGCACCGGGCCCGCGAGCAGGCTGCGACATCCGGGGCATCCCGAGGACGGATTGGCCGAGCCACCTGACAACTGCAACACGTCCCTCAGCGTTTCGTAGAGGTCGAACGGCGAGATCAACCGACGTTGATTGGCGCGCAGCGACGAATACGCCTCTGGCCGTTCTTCTCGGAACCACTCGGGAAGCCAAAGGTAGAGGAACGGCAGCCTCTCCTCGTACCATCCGACGAACGTGTTTCTGATCGGGCCCCAGCGCATTCCGTGGTCGCTCAGCAGGACGATCATCGTGTCGTTCGCGATGCCCTCGCTTTCCAGTCGCTTCAGCTTGTCGAGAAGTCGGCCGTCCATCGATGACAGTCCGTTCGCGTTCTCGTGGCTCACGCTGATCGTCCAGAAGAAGCCAAAATATGGCGAGCCGCGGAATGCTCGCGCGTACTCGATCGCGTAATCGAGAATTCTATCGAAGCTGGTCTCGGGACCGGTGCAATACTTGAGCCCGAATCTGAAAAGTAGGTAACGATGAAAAGCGGAGAAGACGCCACGATCCGCATAGAATCAACCGTCGCATTTACCTCTTTTTCACTTTCAGCAACTTCTCGCAGGCGAGCATGTACGGTCGAAGGTAATAGTCGGTCGGCGGTTCGACGAAGCCCATCTTGAGATAGTTGAAGGTGTTGAGAGCCGTTTCATCCTCGCCATAGGCAGTGGCGTAGCCCGCGTCGCGAAAATTCTTCCAGAGGAAGGGGCAACGATCTAACATGTACGGAACGGTCGGTTTGCACAACGAATAAGCCTGTGACTGATTCTGTCCTGTCAGGATGGCCATCAAGTTGGGAAACGTATTGTCGCCCATCTTGTTGTATCCGTCGAATCGAAGCCAGCCGGTTTCCAGCAAGTATCTCTCGGTGATTGGCATGCTACGTATAAAGTTCAATCGACTGACGCTGTCGATGCCAAGCAGCAGGACGCTCAGCTTTCTAGAAAGAGCCACGGTGCCGAACGTGGTCGACTGTTGGCTGTCGTTGCGTCGCGTCCGATCGCGAACCTTCTCGGGATTCGGAATGGCATGAACGTTCTCGTAGATCGGCTTACCGCGTTGTCCACCGCCACCGTCTACGGTGCAGCTGACCATCACAGCCTGGGCGTCGTCGGGCGTCGTCGTTTCCTTCTCGAAGTTCTCGCATCGTTTCACCCTAGAAAAAATATAGTCGGGATCGAACGCGTGATGTGTCACGCAGCCATCTGATTGGTCGATCGGTTGCGTTAAGATCGATCTATATCATCCGTTCAAACACGGAACAGCGTCGTTGTGATTTATTAAATAAGGATGCATTTATACGTATATATATATATATATATATATATAGATAGATAGATAGATAGATAGATAGATATATATATATATATATATATAGATAGATAGATAGTCTCAGACGTGTAATATGACATTCTCGGAAAACCGATCAAAGTTATTAGGACACGGTTGAATGGAATCCATAGAGATACGTGCATCCATATCGCGCATGATATGCATTTAGTTATCAACAGACGAACGCATGACCGTTCTATATTTTACAACGCGTCACGAGAACTTGACGGAATGAATCGGAAATTATAGTTTATACAATCAGGAACTGCTGCTACCAGCAGCTACGTCTCCTTACGTACGAGACGATGGATCCTCGTGAAAAGGATGTCGTTCGGTGAATCGTCGACGCAGCAACGTGACAACGCTGCTTATTCTGCGCGAAAACCGCTGGAAATTTGAAAAAAATTACCGTTTTAACGAACTTGTCCACGATTACGATGATTTCAAAATACGTCGTAAAGCTCGTTGAAACATTTCGATCGATCATTTCCTATACGCGTAATCGGCGATCGACCTTCGTTTTGGCGTTATATGGAAAAATATTCTGTCGCTCGGCCTTAATTTTCAAACTACTTCCACTTGGGTTAGCGGTACTTATGTAATATTCATCCGGCCGCGCACCGCGCCTTGAGGCGGCAGACCAACTTTGTTTATATCAATATCAATAAGGGGATTCACAGGTGCGGCACGACGTCATGCGAGCAGATTAATAGTCACAAACCCATTACGTTAATACTAACGCGATCAAGCTTGAATACTATGGCAGAGCCACGAATTTATCCACGAGTTCGTCAAAATGGTGTTTTCTTCCGAATTGTTCAATAATTAATTAGATTCCTCTATCGATGCTTTAATCGATGACACCCTTTTCACGGGGTTTCCCCCTCCTCCCCCCCCCCCCCGTATCATCCTGCGTATAATAAAATACAAGCTGCGTTACAGTTACGTGGAACGCAGGTAGTTACGACGATTTTCCGTTGCCACGTTTTGAATCTTCGCGTTATTATTTTTACGGTTATCGTTTTTCGTTGCCAGACGCGAATCAATTGTATAAATACGCACACAATAGGGCAGCCTGTTCAGTCAGAGCTGTAACTGACACTCGAATCGGCAACCAATATCTGTAGCCGAAGAGATCGAATTTTGTTTACGTTGGCCAACCCATCAACACGGAATCGAATCGTTCCGTGTTTGAACGGACAATATAAATCGACCTTTACCTTCGTTCTCTGTCTCACCCGAGGACACTCACACGATCGACGAATCCACGTTGTTGTCTTTGGTCGGTTTCTTCGGTTGTTTCTCGGCTCTGTACACCGGCGACCAGCAGCATCTGAGGCCGGGATGACGAGCCGCAGTGGCCGGGTTCACAGACAGAACCACTGTGCCGTTTTCTCGTAGGGACAAACCGGTAAACGGCGGCTCGTTCGCGCATTTTTCATACGCCTTCTTCTTCACGTAAGATCGGATCGACGGGTCAACGGGTTTCTTCGATGGCATTTGGCATTTCGAATTCCACACTAGGTAGCCTTCCATCGTACCTACGCAGAGATCCGCGCGTATTCGGATTATCCATCGCGTCGATCGACTAATCGTCGATCGTACTTACCGTCGACCGCGTTGTATGACTTGACGAAGGACGGATATCGTGGCTCGAGATCGTAATCCTTTTCCGAAGAAACCACATAGAAACTGACCAGGAAAGCAGCAGGCAACAGCAACAGAACGAAACTCGGTCGTCGACGAAGGCAGTCGACGATCAACCGGGACCGTCTCACGAGTTTCCGAGAGGAGATTTCATCGGTGACAGGCACCGGCTTCGATGTTCGCGAAACCATATTTTTCCGCGTGTCCTCGCTACCGTGCGTCGCTTCCACGCGATCGATCGAACGGTCATCGAGCCCGGTTCCCGGCGATCGCCTTCCGTTCTTTCCTCACCGGCCGATCGATCTCTCTCGCGAAATCACGATGTTCTTCGAGCGATCGTCGAGCGGCTAGGAAACGCCAATCTGGCCGCTTGTCTATCCCTGCACCACTACCGCACCACCGTTGGCGATCGACGTGGTCGTCGTCGTGGTCGTCGTCGTTGATATCGATTTATTCGTCCGGAGAATGAATCTTCCTTCGATCTCGATCGCGCTCAATCGTCGGCCAGCAACCAACGGTGGACACCGAGCGACGATTTCTCAACGATGCGGACCAGTTTCTCCGTTCGATCGTTCCGTACCGCCGGGTAACGTAGTCGACCGCGTTTCGCCGACGACTGACGGCAAATGCGTCTTTTCAGATGGGTAGGGAGGACTGGCAACGGAAGAAACTGCGACGCGATGCGACGATGCGACCCAACGCTGGCCAATGCGAGGCAACGCGACGCCAGGGTTAGGTTTGGTAGTTTATGCAGGTATTCGGTTCGGTTCACGTTCGTCAACGTAGAATCTTCGTTGACCGATATCGGGGAAATCGTCGAGTCGAATGAAGGTTACAAAGGAACGAGAAAGGTTTCGAAGTTGAGGATACGGGTTGGCGCGACGCGACGAATCGACGAACCAAGGTTTCGCGTGGTCGTCGAAACACGGCGAGACACTAGGAACTAGGAACGATGGTTGGCTATCGACGCGTACTCACCCCACCGAAGTGTTGGCTCGCTTCGCGCAGATGCGCGCATCTCCTCCAATTTCGAATCGAAACGTGGCCGAATCGAATTTTCCACGTCCACACAGACTCTCAGCTGGAAACGTCCGTTTCGTTGTACGGACCACATACGCGCGGCGATGCTCCTACCGCGTCATCGGGAGAACGTTACAAAAGGAACGATCGATTCTTCCAGGTTTTCCAGTGCGTTTATTCGAATCGCGAATCTACAAAAAATACACGCTTGGATACAAATGATCGGCAGTCGCATCGGAACCTTGCCCCATGCTGGAACGTCAGGCAGCCGTTGGTTGATTCGTCCTCTCCTCGGATCTCGTGAATCACCACGCTTCTAACATCGACCATCGTTATTCGGCTAATCTCCAGCTCGTTCGTTGTAACGCCTACTGGGGCCAGTTAAGGAAATTGCGGACATCCTGTCATCAAAGATACGGAAAATCATTAACGATCATGCGATAACTAACAATTAACAGCTAATTAAGTGGTATGAGCGCAGACACACGATGTCGTGCAGTCCCTTGGACGAACGGGTGTGCGTTGCATTCCAGTTAGATACTTTTACCCACGACGTCCGTTTCCGTTGCTGCAAACGTTGATAAAGAGAAAAGAGAAAAGAAGCATACTAACTACAAACGGAACAGCGTTTCTCGTCCGAGCCGTCGCCGCAACCGTCGCGGCCGCTGCAGGCGATCGCGTCCGATCGACACCTGCTGTTGTCGCACCTGAACGGACAATGTCTGGTGGCGACTCTGCCGCGGCTTCCAACTTGCCTTCGACAAACTCCTTTTGGCTCGTCGCTTCCGTCGCGACAAGACACCACGGCGTTGCAGAACTCGTACGCTGGCAGGCATTGTCCGTTGTCACACCTGAACGCTCCTTCCGGACATTCTACGACACGGATTCATTGTGTTCGATCATTCGAGAATCGAGTGGTATTCGCGACTCGCGTCATTGCCAACGAAGCACTTACTCCGTCGATTGTTACAGCCGAACTCGTCCTCGCCTCGCGGACAGTCCCGTTTACCGTCGCACATTAGCGCTCTCGACACGCAAACGTCGCTCCTACCACATCTGAACGCTTGTACAGGGCATTCCGTCCCTCCCTCTCGCACCGAGCATCGTTCGTCCGAGCCGTCGCCGCAGTCCGGCCGTCCGTCGCAAACGAAGAACCAACTGATGCATTTTCCGGAATTCTTGCATTGGAAGGTGCCAGCCGCGCAACCGGTATTTCTCGCGGAGCAGCTTCCGTTTCCTCGGAAACCACAGTCGCACGTTCCATCGATGCATCTCGAGTAAGGATCCGCCAGCCGGCATTCCAAATCGGAGACGCAATCGTGTCCTAAACTGATGGCCGATGGCGGCTCGGTCGCCTCCACCTCCGACTGTCGATCTGTTTTCGAAGCGGACGCTGCGCAAAAGTTTGCGTAGAAATTTTATCGATAACGATTTTCTCCCTTTTTATCGACTGTCTGCCTCTTCCTTTTCTCTTACCTGACGTCCACACCGTCGACGACACGGTTTCGGTGAGTGCCTCGACCACGATAGCATCGTCTCTGCTGTCGTAGTCCGCCGTCGGTAAGACGTTTTGCGAGTGGAAAGAATTCGTCGTCTCGGTGGTGGCGTCAAGGGGAAACGATGAGATTGCCGACTGCGCGGTGTCATTTCTCAGCCAGTCGATTCGAACTCCTGAAAAGAACCGAACGAAATACGTGGGTAGTCGATGTAGCGTCGCTTCTGCGCCACCTAGTTACCTGTTTCCATCTCTTTCTCCGCCTCGTCCTCTCGTCGATCGTTAAACGTTTGAGCTTGCTCGTCGTGGCGGGACGACATCGTCGCTGTCGCGATCGTTTCCGTCGAGAAATCGTCGAACAACGGTAAAGGTCTAACCAGATCGTCGGGTCGGCAAATATCGTTTTCGCGACGCATAGGTGCCGTGCATTGGCAACGTCCGAACAAGTTGGGGATCAAGAAGTCACAGTGTGAATTCCGCTGCCATAGACGACAATGGGCGTGCTCGTAGCAAACTTGGCCAAGTTTCGCCGCTGAAACGTTACGAAACAACGCGCGTTCGATCGATCTCTCATCGAAGATTAATCCCTGCTTACTCGGACTCGTCGAAGCTTCGACGAAGGGCATACGACGAGGCCGGCAAGCGATTCGAGCTGTCGTCTCGTTCGAATCTGACGGTTATCGATATAGTTCAGTCGAATTAGCCTTGGACGCAACGTTTAACGGTACGTGAAATTTTCTTGCGCCATATCGTTTCTCCGACGTACTCGACTTCTTTAATAACTCCGTCTCGTCGTTCGGATAGATGGTGTTGAAGTGAGTCTCATACATACAAACAATGTCGACGATAAAGCGCAAATGTCGACAAACCGAAAGAGTCAGAAAACTTCAATAGGCCTAACGGCCATCAATGATATCTTTCGACGATCAACCGCAATCGTTGATTATGCATTAAGTTCAAGTTAAATAATCATCGTGTTTTATTTAATCCACTGTAATAAATCCATCTATCGATACATTATCATATGGGATAGACACTACTGGAAATTCTAATTTCTAATATTTCCGAATAAAGAATTTCTATAATGCGTTCATTCGCGCGTTTGCTCTTTATATTCCGAGATATGAAACATCAACTGTTTATATTTATAGACAGTTAGGATAAACACTGTGATAAATATATTATTGTTATCGCGTTAGCGCAAGAAAATTTCAGGTACCATGTGACGTGGAATTTAGCCTTTTTCGATTTCACTGAACCGATACGAAACGAGCGAAGCACGCGTAAGGTCATGGTTACGCTAAACGAGTGGTCGGACGAAACGACGTTTACAAATATCCGGAGACTGCGTTTCTCAGACTCGGCGGACGAGCTTAGAAAAACTCGTAAGAATCTATTTTCGTCGATTCGTCCGCTATAGTTTGAAGAACGGTTTAACGATCGCGTCTACTTACGACCCAGACACGTGTGCCGACGAAATTGGAGGAAACCATCCCTGCAGCCGCAGAAGCCATCCAAGCAGCCGCTGTTGGCTACTTTCAAGGTGCATTGCTCGTCGACGAGACACTCCTGGCCCAAAAGAGTCGCTGCATATCGCCGCGAGAAAGGAAACAGCGCTCGTTGTTATATTCTCGCCGCCGAATCGAGGCTCGTAATCGCAACAAATTCTCACCCTCGAGGCAGTACGTTCCGTTGTACGCGGCAAAGTAGGGCAAACAGCGACAATAGCCATTCCGACAGTGACTACCCTCGATGCTGGAATCGCATTCCGCGTCCCTGGCACATCGCTCGTCCAGCCGCGCGCTCACTGTCCTCGCTGTCGAGCCCACAACTATCGTCCCCTGAAACGCGCATCGCAATCTTCTCGTATTCCCGTTTGCCCGATGACGGCAACGGGTAAACCAGAACGGCAGCTCGTTTCTTCGTTTATCCGGAAGGAAACGAACGCGAACCAGCCTAGCTTACTCGTCGCCCGTTTGCTCGTCTTTTCCACGCGTTCGATTCCTACGCGCCCCTCTACCACCTCTCACCCTGTTTCCTGTCCCATTACCTCGATCGCGTTTGCCAGTTTCTCATCTCATCGTCGAACAATAAACGCGGACAAACGCGCCGCGAATACGGTAAAAACTGCTGGCAATACGGAAGAATCAAGCCGGATAGAATGGAAAGAGCAGGACCGTAAAGAAGAGACAAAGATAGCTGGGAAAAAAAAGAGAGAGAGAGAGAGGGGGAAGACGGAATACATCGAACGTGCAACGTAGCGAGAGAAATGGAAGAAGAGGGACGACGACCGACGCATGGCGATGCACGGAAGGAAGTAAGCGCGAAACGAGACGACGTGGCGCGACATTCGCGTCCCGAGTTTAAAGTAGCCGCGTAACATGCACCGTTAATCAGGTGTTGCCAGCGAGCGCTCGGAGTTAGAGTTCCCAGTTCCTGCAAAACGACGTTCGTTTTCGCGGGAACGGCTGTTTACGCGGCTGACGCACCGCACTTCCATTTCCGCGTGTTTCGCGCCGCACGTTCGTGCCCGTCGGTTCGCTTCACCCGCCCTATCTTCTTGCCGAGCGCGAAACCGTAAATCTTGGCCATCATCGGTCGAGCACGTAGCGCGCGAATTTGCGTCGGAAATGGTCTACCGCCGAACGAAACTCACCAAACGATCGATCGCGATCGCAAACAGAAGAACGACGATCGTTTCACCGTTGCCACGCATCGTTCTCTCGGCTACACGGCTCTTCGCCTCGACGATCGATGGTCGATCGATCGATCACGCTGTATTTTCCTTTTCTTCTGCGTCGAGAGCGTGCTCGCGACGAACGACTCGATCTATCTCGCACGAGTACTCGACGCGACTGCGATGTCCGCGCGTTCTTCGCAATGACTGAAAGCAAACGGCGACCCTGGCTGCTTTTGGTCCCCGTGCACGAACGATGCAAAAGCGGACACAACTGTGTTCCCTCGCTCTCCCACCTCTTTACCGCGCTCTCGGTCTTCGTCTCGGTCTATGTTCCGGACTTCTGGTCTCGATCCTTCTTCGAGTCACTACTCTCCCTTCCGCGATCGTAGCGTATCGTGATCGGCAAATTCGCGGTTCGTTTGGACAATGTTTTGTCCGCTTCGCGTCTATGCCTATGACGCGACTCTTCGAGAATAATAGTTGGAACTGTCGGACGAGGTAACAACGACGAGGAACGAGCAAGACGGAAATGGAAAAGGTAAGAAGAGAGGGTGACGAACGAATAATATTCGGGTCACGCGCAGACTGCTTCAAAATTCATTGGTATTCCAATACGAAACGAGCAACGAACTTGGTCGCGATCCACCCCTTCTCTTCTTCTTCTTCCTGCTCGATCAGCCGCGCTTCCCTTTCTCATCGTCTTCCTCGTCGTCTTGCCCGTTGTGTTACTCGTCGCACCGGTACATCTACCGGTGCATGTGGTTTCGTTAATTTCTACTCCTCGAGGAAGATTGGTCGCGCAACCGAACGGTATCGTTAACCTACCGTTTCGTCGGCACGTCATCGTTTCACGAGCTACCCTTGGCCCGTATCCGACTCGTGATCGAGACGCGAGTGACGGTCAGTCTTTCGGACTCTTTCTTTAGGCCCGCTCGGTAAAGCCGAAAGAAGGAGGCGCGAAGCGGGAAGCGGGAAACGGCACGCGGTGAGTCGCCCGAGAAACAGGAAGCGCCGCGATGGACTACGTTGGAATGTAAATGGAGAATCGACCGAGACCCGAGAACAAAAGAAGAGCCAACCGCGAGAAACGCGTAGTGCGCGTTGGGCGCGAGGTAAAAGACCTACACGGAAGTGCCATAAAATTCTGCAGGGCTCGAAGCAAGATGGGAAATGATCGCTTCGTCGAAATCTTTGCCAGTTCGTTTTAATCCGTGAACGAATAATTTCCTCTCGTCTGTACTTTCGAAAGGCACCGGTGGCTGATCTACACGAAATTTTGTACACATCGTAGGATCAAATAGTAAATCTAAAATATAAAATTTTAGCTTCGGCAGATAGTACATTCGGAAGATACAGACAGGTCCCTATATACTGTTGTATACGTATATAATAGATCTTTATACTAATCTTAGACGCAATATATCGTGTGTTGGTTAGTCACTGAAACATGAAATAAATCGGTCGAAAACACTGTCACCAACATGACCTAATAGCAGCAAAGATCTATTATATTGCGTATGTATAGGGGCCTTCTGTCTTCGGAACACACGATTTCTCAACACATCCTTGCTTTGTCTATCCGAGCGTTCGTATTGTAGCACATTTTGTGTGCTACGAAACAAGCGACGACGGTCAGGGAAGATTCCTAGCGTACCAACCGTGCTATTTACAAAATTCTTTTCGCACTTCGATTAGACGATCGATCTCACCTTGGTGCTGTACGATTGCTCGTTTCATCCGCGATTATCTTCGAGAAATGTGCGAATAAGGATGTCCGGAATCCATTTAAATATCTACCTTAATTTATCTCACGTTTCATTCTGAATGGATCCCAATTCTATGCTCTTATCTGACCGAGTATCTCGAAATTATGCTCTAACGACGGTAATGATAATCCTCCCGATCCCCGCACCTTCTATACCTTCTTCTTTTTCTCGTGCCTCGTTATTCTCTTCGAATTAATTAGATCTCACTTATTAATTTTGCCGCGCGTATACGGGTACATGCATCCTTGTTCCTGTTTTCTTCTCGGAAGAGACGATTTCGATCGTACTCCAGAAAATTTATCGTAAAAGCGTCTCTCGATCTAGTTTGTTTTCAATTTTGCCAAAATTTCGTTTACTAATTTCGTTTTGAAACGTTTCATACCGACGATGTAAGCGATATTTGAAGAAAGCCGCTCTTTCAAAATCTTTCGCAGAATTGGTTTATCGCATGTGGATGGTTTCAGCCAATCAAAAATGGAAAGGCGAACACTACGTAAAATTTTGCGTAGTTTTTAGAGTATTTATCGGTAACAAATTGCTTCTAGACTCTTTCTTGCGTCGAATGCTCTTCGAAAAAATAGGAAAGGGCAGGGAAGAGCAAAACGTTAATGTAATGTGTACATTCGAGTGAATTATAATCATAAATATTACGTAACTCGTCCAATAGTTTGTCCGCACGCGTCGCCCTCAGCGAGTTGGTTGTTCAGGAGTTTCGTTGGAAGTATAGGTTAAACGTTAAAGAAATTGTGCATCAAACATGATATTTACTACGAAGATAATTTACAATTCTGGTAAGTAGACGTAAAATCGCTTTGTATCGAATGATCGTTGCTTCTAGTCAGTGTTTCTTTAAGACAACGATAGAATGTAGAAAGATTTCGTAAAGATGGAAGTCACTCAAACGAAATTAGAATCAAAGAAATTTAAACTTTAATTTGCTCATCGATTGATTACAGATCGTTGATAAAAGATTTTTTTTACTTTCAGCACTCAGGCACACTGTGAAGCAGCTATCTTTAGTTGAGCATCTTGTTAAACACGTAAGAAAATTACAATGGAATTTCCATAACCGCTACTTCCATAATACGTTTCGAAACTTAACTTTTAGGAACGTTATGGTCAGTTACGAGCAGGGACATATTTATCGGGTCTGATAACGCAAAGGTTTTATAGCGCGAAACAAGTGTATAATAGAAATAAGCCCCATTGTAACGTTGGTACAATCGGACATGTCGATCATGGAAAAACGACGCTTACAGCAGCTATTACCAAGGGTATATTTGCCAGTTGATTTTCATTTACATTAATCATTTTATCTGTTGCGTTTACTGTTGTCCTTGTCTGTTGTAGTTCTTTCTGGAATGGAACTCGCAAAAGCAAAAGAATACTCTGATATTGATAATGCACCCGAAGAAAAAGCACGCGGTATAACTATTAATATCGCGCATGTTGAATATCAGACGGAGAAACGCCATTATGGACATACCGATTGTCCAGGACATGCGGATTATATCAAAAACATGATTACTGGAACGTCACAGATGGATGGAGCTATTCTTGTTGTTGCTGCTACAGATGGTACCATGCCACAAACCAGAGAGCATCTACTTCTTGCTAAGCAAATTGGTATCAATAACATTGTTGTTTTCATCAATAAGGTAAGATCTTTCGTGTAGTTGGTTGAATACTATCTATGTAAAAACTACCTCGCCCTCTTCTCTGTTATCGACAACGTTATGTTTTTTTGTTCATAAAGGTTGATATCGCAGACAATGAAATGGTCGATTTAGTAGAAATGGAAGTAAGAGAGTTGTTAACCGAAATGGGTTATGATGGTATAAACATACCTGTTGTTAAAGGTAGTGCCCTTTGTGCGATAGAGGGTAATAATCCAGGTATAGGACGGGATGCTATACTGAAATTGTTAGAGGCTGTGGATTCTTATATTCCAAACCCTGTCAGAGAATTGGACAAACCTTTTTTCTTACCGATAGAAAATGTTTACTCTGTTACGGGTAGGGGGACGGTAGTTACCGGCAGATTGGAACGTGGAAAAATAAAGAAGGGCATGGAATGTGAGGTGATTGGGTACAACAAAATAATAAAAAGCACAATAACAGGAATAGAAATGTTTCATCAAACGTTGGAAGAAGCCGAGGCGGGAGACCAAATGGGTGCTTTGCTTAGAGGTTTAAAAAGAGAGGACATCAGAAGGGGTATGATAATGTGTAAACCAGGAAGCATGAAAGCCTACGATCATTTAGAATGTCAAATGTACATGCTGACTCCTGCGGAAGGAGGTAGAAAGAAACCTATAAATAATCTCATGCAAGCTCAAGTGTTTTTAAAGACCTGGGATTGTGCAGCTCAGTTAAATTTGCAAATGAAGGACTTGATCATGCCTGGCGAAGACTCTAGGTAAATTTTCTTTAAATGTTATTCAAGCGGAAAAACGAGTTACACGAATTAATAAATCGATTTGACGTGGATATGGATTTTTGTTTTCAGTGTTATGTTAAAATTGATAAGACCAATGGTGTGTGAAAAGGGCCAGCGATTTACGGTAAGAGATGGCGCGATGTCTATAGCAACTGGAGTAATCACGAATATTTTGTCAAGTCTCAGCGAAGCCGAACGATTAGATCTTCTCGGAGGTAGAAAGAAAACAAAGAAACATGCGAAAGCATAATTCAAATTATTTACTGCATTTATCGTGCGTCAATCAATAAAACCATGTAAAACTAGATTCAACAAATACACACATTATATATACTATTATTATATATTATTGTTTTAAAATAATCGATTTAAAAATATTGCTTTCAGTCATGTCGGCAATTAATAAATAAATTGTTCTTGTATATAATAATAATATAATAACATTTTGTATATAATTTTAATTTTCTGTTTTTAAAATGGTCGATTTTTATTATCGATAAAGTATAATTTCTTCAACAAATAGAGAACGTAAGTACTTTAAACGATTTGAAAATGTCTTAACTTTGAAAAAACAGTTCAACGATGATTTATTGAGTCCATTACATCAACGGTACAAGTTGTTTCAAACAACAGATGAGACACCGATACGAAATATTTCGTTCTCCTTTTACTTCTGTTATTTCTTAACCATAGTTGTGCTATGGTGTTTGTGTACACATTACTTGGTGCATTCAATTGGCAATAAAATAAAGGAATTAGGGAAAGGACCATGTGCAACGCTTTGTCTCACCATAACGAAACGAACGTATTTGTATAGAAAGAAAAAAACACTGTTTATATAATTTAAGTTGAACAAATGGTACATTCACCTTCGCTAATAAAAATAGTAAATAGTCCTCATTATCCTGGACAGGCGCAACTGACTACAAACTGTACTTCGCTCCAATCGAAATATTATTTCAAAATACAACGCTGTGTTTAAGAATTGTAGATTACTCGTAAAAACGACTGGTGGCACTGCACGCCTAATGCTTTCTTTTCCTTCTTCATTTATGTTCGTTGGATGATCCTGTGTGTACATACGCAAGGTAGCAGCAAAGATTATGTCATTTATTTGTAAAGATTGAACTACTTTGAGAATTTCTCAAATTTCGTGTGTGTGTATGTGTACACATGAGTGTGTACGCGCGTAAGCATATGCAGACGCATGTGTAAACAGTTGCTTTTAATATTAGCGCATCGACTGTATCGAAAGATTCTTTCTTACAGAATTAATTTTTCACTTTTTTACTTTACGAAGCAGCCCGTTCATTCATTCCGCCACAGGCAATTTACGTACAATGTTTCGGCATACGATATTATAAGGTTAGCAACAGAAATCCGACAGCTTTGACACTATGCCTTAAAGCAAATCGACAATTCGGTTGATCGACAAGTTATGCATTCATTACACTAAATACATCGTTTCACACAACATACGTGTACTCACGCATACTCATATCAATTATACGTAAATAAAGGAAGGAACGACTGTAATCTACGATACGTAAAGTTTCATTGGGTCAATGTATATCGGTTAAATCGTACTTTGAAACTGACTTGTATGGAATTAGACCGCGTGTCTAATTCACGCACGCAAATCATGACATGCGTGGAAACGCAATGTTCAATTCCTGGTATCATCTAACCTTTAAGACAAAACTCGAGAAACGCGAATCGTCGAAATATTTTTATCATTGTATGACAGTTAAATATGAAACGGAAATAATCGTATCCATTAATTCTATCCAAGAAAGAATCTCTGACTTATAGAGAGGCACAAGTACGTAACGTACTTAGTATGCACGTGTACGTATATGGTTTGCCCCTATTCGTATAATACACACGACGTGGCAAACTAAAGATCTTCATCGTCTTCTGGTAGCGCTGTCTCTTGTGCTTCCTTAAGATCTTTCTCTATCTGTTGTTGCCATTGTGGATCCATTGTAACTTCAGGAGGAAGGAGAGCTGGCATCGCGACAAATTCAAGATTTGCATCACCGATCAGCTTACGTCCCAACCATAAGAAAGGTTTCTCAAAATTGTAGTTGCTCTTTGCACTGATGTCGTAGTACTAAAGCAAACATGGAGAAAATTGTTATTTCGATTAAATGTGCATTATGTCGACAGTTCCTATATATAAAGGTAAGTTAGATTAGAAGAATGTGTATAGCTTAAGATAAGTCAAGCTAGAAAGATATTTGGTATATTACATACTGCAGGAAATGAGAAGAAAAATAAAAGATTTGTAAAATCAAACTACAAAAATACTATATGCTTTGGACATGCTATTACCTGTAGATTCTTCTTCCTATGAAAGACGATGCTCTTGGCTTTTACTTTCCTATCCTTAATGTCAACTTTATTCCCACATAGAACTATAGGTATATTCTCACAAACACGAACCAAATCTCTATGCCAATTAGGTACGTTTTTGTACGTTACTCTTGACGTAACGTCAAACATGATGACAGCACACTGTCCTTGAATGTAATATCCATCTCTCAGACCACCAAACTTTTCTTGACCAGCTGTATCCCAAACGTTGAAACGAATCGGACCACGATTCGTGTGAAAGATCAGAGGATGTACCTCGACACCTAAAGTTGCGACATATTTTTTTTCGAATTCACCGGTCAAGTGCCGCTTGACGAACGTCGTTTTTCCAGTACCACCGTCACCTACTAGTACACATTTGAAAGTTGGAATCTCAACATTTTGTGCCATTTGTGCCATACCGATTGTTAGACCACAAACTGTTGATGTGATAAAAAGAGATCTGAAAAAGTAACATTTATATATAAAAACTGATCAGATAGATGAGAGTAAAACCGAATGCAAAAGAGAAATGTATTATCGATTAGGTTATTATAGATACACTAGAAAATTAGAATAGTCCGACACTTGGAAGTTGCTGGAAGATACTAGATCGAAAATCACGCATCGAAAACGTGATCGACGTGTGTTTTTTCACTATATTTATAATTATTTAAAAATAATACGTTATATCTCGACTATAATATGAACACACCTATCAAAATACTACTTTGTCGTATCTTTTCTAATAAATTGCAAGGCCGGTTTATCGTTAACGTCCCGCGCTCGATGTACAAAATTTACCACGTTCCGCTAAAAGAATGGCGCCTCTCGTTGTAACACAAGCTTTCGCGTTAATCTTGTCACGCGACTACACGTAATTTTGATAGAAATCGCAAAGAATCGAACAAACCGACGATAGATTTATTATGAATCTATGAAAATCGGAGAATATTTGTACAAAATTTCCCGGCAAGTAACGTGTACGTGAAAATGACCGATAAAATTTACCCTGCAACACAGTCGTTACGGCTCACAATGGCGTTCCTTCGAGTCAACGACAGGGGTCCGCATTTTCATCATTCGCTAAGTAGAATATCATTCAATTTAATGAATATATCTAATCGATACGCTATGAAAAAATTAAATTGGAATATTTTTTCGTTTAAATCATTAAAATAATATGTAAATCGATGGTTTTTTTTTAAATTATAAGTAGAAAATGACGTAAGTCAGCGACATCTATTTTATGCGCGCCACACCGAGCCGGTATCGAAGAATTTCAGTTTTTAACGGGAGAATTAATACATATACGTATGCGTATACGTGGAAGGATGCATTGGCGCACGTTAGGCGGTTAAATTTGAGTGCACAAGTCCACTTTAACCTTCCATCTTTTTCCCAATGGTTTTCTTTCGTTTTCGTTTTCTTTCTTTCGTTTCGATAGAAATATATAATACATCAAAACGTAGATCGTATGATTCGCGTTTGTCGTATCAAAGTGTCTGATATTTTTATGATTGCTTTGATAACGGAGATTCACTCGCTTTTTTTGTTTCATTTAACGAATCAGAGTATTGCAAACTTCGAAGAATATTCTCGTATGAAGGCGACAGATTCAAACATATATCGATAAATTGCAGAAAGAAGAAATCAAATAAGTTCCGAATTTTACGTTGGAGGCTGTATATTTGATGGAAATATAGATCTGTATGGAAAGGAAAATTCTTAGGGTAAATAAATGGTAAAGGAAGTAGAGGGGGAAAATGACGAAGGTGGGGCTACGTCGAGGTCTAGATTCGGTCCTGAGTATAGTTGACGTCAGCGGCGCATGCGCAACAAAACGGACGGCACTGCAGAAGCAGCCGAGTTCGCGAGTGTATCGATTTTACGATCGTGTCTCTCGCCGCTAGTGCGTCCGTTTCCTTTAGTTTTTAGTGGTCGTGCTCATAGTACATGGATAAAATCGTGAATGGGATTAGTCGCTAGTCTCATCGTTCCGTACACCCGCTGACTCGCAACACTTTGCCACCCTCGCCATGACCAAGGATAGATTAGCAGCCCTCGTTGCGGTGAGTTTTCAAAAACTAGCTATATTTTTTTCGAAATCGAGTCGAATCGCCGAACGGTCTACGACAACTTGCCCGTCTACTTTTTCCTTCCTTCTACCTTCCTTTTTTCTGTGGTTTTCTCTCTAGTTTTCTCTAATTCATGCGCGTTCTCTCTCTCTCTCTCTCTCTCTCTTACTCCTGCAAATCTCAGTTTTGTTAGTGTCTGTTTGTAATTCTGTTACTCTGACTCTCTGCATCGTTCGTATTTTATGACGTTCGAAGAAACGATATTCTCTCGCGATATATATGCACTTATAATATATATATAATATACATATATATAATATATATATGTATTTATACGTGTAATATAGTACATAGTCGTTTCATTCGACGACTTCAAATATTTCCTTTAAAAACACCAATCGTCAAACGATTCGATGCTCGTTTACTGGTAAAATGGAAAGAAGGCGTTTCCGAGATGTCTACTTGACTGTCAACCATTCGGTAGTTGAACAGAGAGCGAGAGCGAGCGAGCGAGCAAGCGAGCGTGAGAGTTCAGAAAAGAGGGAGAGAAAGAGAGAGACCAATGCCTCCTGTGACTGACAGGTGTTTGCCAATATACGTTTTTCGTCATCGTTTATTTCATAACGATGACAGAGTTCTCGATGCCGGTACAAGTACATTCAGGCAGTCACTTTCAAATGGAAGATTCATTCTTCCGGATGACGTTCGAACATTGTGATATAATATACAATGTTCCGGGTATTGACGAGTATTTTTATAGTTTCATTGGGAGGTGACCGATCGTACGTAGGAATAAAGGTGTCGGTGTCGATGACTCAGAGGCGCCGACTAATACTCACGAGAACCTGCTACATATGTATTTGGGCGTACCTGAGCCCATCGGTTACATTCGACGATCGTTTTCCTATTTTTCTTCTTTCGTTTGACTTTAGAAAGAAAGAAATCAGTAGTTTCTAATGACGATAAACAATTGCTCTACGAACAATCACCCTCATCCCCACACTCTCCCCCCTCCCTTACATATATTCCGACCAATCGTAAGAATCAACTTGCTTTGTTATCTATCTTTTTTTTTTTGAGATGTTAATTATACGCGGTTGTCGCGCGTATTGTCCAATACCGTGCAAGGAACAAATCATTCGTGTTCAAAATTATTTCTCGATCGTTTGTTGCGTTACGTAGATATACGTATATGTGTAGTTTGTTTAGCGTGCCTAGCTGCGTTAGGCATTGCGTTGTGTTCTAATTCTTTCTTCTTCAACGGCCTGGATTTTCGTACGAGAATGCGTTCACGATCGAAACGCTTGGAAATCGGTGAATCGTACGCTCGACTTCTAATCGAGTTCTCTTTATCTTTTGATACAAAGTTATTGAAAATAGTAGTCAAAGTGAAAAGCCGCATAAAAAAATAAGAAGTAAATAAGATGTACGTATATCGTTATGTTTGTTAAAAAGGGATGACACGAACATGCGCTTGTTGCGTCTGCATAGGTTATGCCGTATGATAAAAGCAATGGCAGTAGAACTTGTTCGGCATAGTTAGGTATTATCCAAAAATCAGTTATTAGAGTTTCGAAAAGAAAGAATGGAGAAAGAACGGCCTACTTTTTCGTTTTCGTGTTTTATATAATGTATCGTGCGATAATCTCGACATCTTGATATAATCTCGAGTAAAACTTCGAAACAGTGACGGATATAGAAATCTTTCTTGGGCGGAGGGCGAAATGTGAGAATTATAATAGGAACATATTAGTAATATTTGTAAATATTATACATAAATACATTATGGAATCTTCTTTTACAAGATTTAAAATTTGTTTGTAAATTCTATTTTAATATCTCTATCTGATACCGTAGTTTAAACAATTAGATTTACATTCATTACATATTTAACACATTTTTTAGAATATCACAATATCGATAATTTTATATTTTATTAGTCGCATTTAAACAATTTGAAACTCAGTGAATTATGTCTCGCGACAAATTTTGCTAGGTCTGCATTTATTAGTTAGCTGTAGATAAACGAAGGAGGTACGAACAAAGAGTTAAGGAGGAGAGATCGATGAAAACGTACAATAGCTGGAATATAAAAATATATTCGCGTGGAGACGATTAACCCTTTATAGTCGGATGTCGCCACTGTGGCGGCATTTAAAATTTGTCATCAAAGTCGGATGTCGTCATAATGGCGGCATTCAAAATTTATTTTCAAACTGTAAATGTTTATCGTTCGGTAGTGGCAGTAGAAAATATGCCGATCGCAAACAGCTAAAGTAGCGTTAGACCAGTTCGATGGTTTGAACGAGGATGAGATATAGGGTGTGTAACGAGAACCAGTACGGACGAGATTGTCCGTTTGATTCGTATTTAGATATTGTTTGGCACGTGTTTGAAAATACAACGAAGCTTTACGAGTATCGATCGTATTGAACTGACGATATAATTATCGGACGTTCAGTTTGTTAGCGGAGTAAAGGTATCGTATTATTCGATACGAAATGCAACACATATAACAATTTGTTAATTGGAACGGAATAATGAATATCGTATCGGTCGCGAGTAAAATACAGCAGTATCGATGTGACTGGTCTTTCACGTCCTTTCTCATGATCGTATCTTCGATGCTAATTCGTCGACGCGAATCTACACATCACGAACTGTTCCTCGGCAACTCGTCGTCGGTTGATATCGCGTTCTCCTTAATTCGCGAATCGATCTTTCGAAAATGAGCCGTTCACAGGTCAAAATGTTTAATTCCATTTTTGGAAATTTTGCCGGTCTTTGTGCCAAAGCAGTCGACTGATACATATCTATAGTAATATTGTAAATAGAGAAAGCCTCTACGTAGGTATATGTGTATGCCCGAGGTAATCTCAGAAACTATTCAATCGATTTATATAATTCCTTCACCGTTGGAAGGTACATTTCCTCTAGATGGACACGGACTATATCTTATTATACGCCGCTGCTTAACCGTTCGAGTCGCAAGCAGCGCGATCGCGCTGTTTAGATTTTGTGTCGAAAAGTCCCAGTACATTTGAACGCTACGAATGACTGATGGCATTTTGTACTTTATCGTTATATTCTCAATAATTTATATTGAACAAAACTTGAAATATTTATAAACTAATAATACGCATATATAATAATATAGGTGTATTTCATAAAATAACAAATATGACGAGAGCTATTGCGCCGCTTGTTTCTCTTTTCAGTTGATTAAATTTTCTCTATTAACCTGTTTTTTCAAACACCTCTGCCATTCAAACGGTTAAGGAAGCGAACGACGAGCGTAGATGCGACTCAAGTCGGATTAGCGCAGCTTGGTTTTCACTTCACGATTGCGCCTTGCTCGACCGACGGTTGGAAAACACTTCCTACAAATGTCTCTCGAATACCATTTACCATATTGATCTCTACTACAAACGACGGCGAATCTAGAATCGCTAAATTAAATTCCAGCTAGTCTTTTATAATTTCATCGACTTGGTCTACTTTTTATTTCCAGCAGTTAACACTTTACCGACCGATAGCCGATTAATAGGTTTTTTGTCGGCGACGCTTACCGACCGTTAGCCTATTAATCGGCTTCTTGTCACCGACAATCTTTTTCTCATTATTTGAGCGGTAATTTGTTATTTAGTACCAAGGTACCTTGCTCAGTTGCGTCGCTTTGTAAGCTGTCACAGTTTTATACCAATTTGAAAAACTTACCGTTCGCGATAAACGGAAAGAATGGTATCGGAGAGTCTAAACCGTAACATAGGACGTAGGACGTGCGTATGCTGTTGAACCGCTAGCGGTCAGTGAAATGTCAACCGATTTGGCGAATAAGCGGCTGAAATACGTATGAACCGATCGATGGCTAGTATGTACACGAATTGATAACAACGTAATCCGAAAGATGCTGACTGGATGATGGACGTTGATCGCTCATTCGATGCAGGCCAGTGCAAAAATCAAATCGACTATTAACGAATACTTTGTTGATTTGTTTCAGGCCCAGTCGGACGACGATGACGTGGCGGACGATGTTTCCGTCAACGTTGGCGGGCCAGATGATTTTATGACCGAATTTTTCGCGGAGGTAAGTATACAATCTGTACAACTGCGGACGTCAAGTCTCGTTTCGAAAGAAACTCTATTTCCCAGCATGGTATCTCATCGCCAAGAAACACGCTTTCTTCCCCTTTTTCTTTCTTTTTCGTTTCCTCGATCTATTCTCCGACCGATCTCGTCTATTCGCCCCGCCCCCTATCTCCCTCTTCTGTCTCTTTTTCGAATTATTTGACCAACCGCGAGACAATACGTAGCAGCGTATTATACGTACGCGATCGAGGACGATTAAGCGGCAGATCGAGAGTTCACGTAAACGTTAAGATCGGCCATGATCGAATCTATCGATTCCTGTTGTCTAGCCGATCGGATTTCATCCGTCGAGCGATTGGCTGGAATTATTCCTTTCAAAGTCGCGAACAACGGTCGCGTTGATACGCGAACGATCTGTGCGTAACTTTACCAGTTAGAACAATTGACGAATTCGTCGTCGGACTCGGAGATCAGAATGCGAGAGATCGCGTTCGCGTGTTTATTTCGACGGAATCGCGATAAGCGATGGAACGAAATTTATCAACTGCGGTACGCGTATGAAAAGTGGTTTACGTATCGTAAGCGCAGGAAGGCGACGAACGATCGGCATTTCTATTTGACGCTGTTCCATTGATTCGTCGATGAACGAGGGAACGCAGTTACAAAGGAGACGCGACCAGTCGTCGACAAACGAGCTCACGTCGATATCGAAACGCAAGAAAATTTCTGTTCGGATGGTTTCGTCTCGATATTGGAGAATTAGGTCGAGACGACGACTCCGAGCCGAATGGCCATATCGCGTCACATATCGCGTACAAAATGTATCAAATATTTCAACCCCCACATTCGCATCTATTCTGTCTGTACGTTGTTCGCTGTGCGATTTTCTCATTGGGTCGCGCTACTCGTACATCCCCGTTCATAAATGTTAAGACACCCACTGGTTTCATAGGAAACGCGACAACTAATCTAAAGTATCAAGAAAACGATTAATCGATCAGAATTTTATAATCACGCAAGGATACAAATTTAGAAATTTGTTTCAATTATGCGAAAGAATGAACGTAATACAGTCAATTATATCTAACAATTATTATCCTTTTTTTAACTTAAATTCTATCGAAAAAATTGAAGATGAATTGGATAGGATAGCAAAATGCTAATATGTTTTGTATTGGATTGGAACTAAGTGATTGCGGGCTTTATCATTATCACCTAATGACAACATCCGCAATCACTTAGTTGCCAACCCAATAGACTCATTTACAGCATATCTCATGGCAAGTAGCAAAAAATACGAACGTGAAAATGAATGAAAACGATGATCAAAGAATATAATTATTCGCTATATTAAATCGACGAGACTATTGTTAAAACATGGAATATACATATATGGATCCGAAGGGATGGTTGGATGCGTGTTCGATTCAATCACAGAGTTTTGTTTTGCAGTGGTTCATTTTTACGTTGACGCGTGTACGTTTCGTACTCGTCGGAGGTTGCACCTCTGCGTTTCCTGTTCGCGGAGAATTTCGTACATTTTGTATGCGCTGTGGCGAGGGTTAGTGTTGTTATGGCAAGTTGGTATACGTAAGGAGATTTCCTTAGAGTCCGAGGGTCGCGACTTGATCGACCGTGTGGACCGGCCTCGCGTGGCGAATTCTTTTTGCAAAATTAACACTTTACCGACCGATAGCCGATTAATCATTTCTTTATTTACCGACCGATAACCTATTAATCGGTTTCTTGTCACCGACAATCTTTTTCTCGTTATTTGAGCAGTAATTTGTTACCCAGTACTAAGATACCCTGCTCGGTGGCTTCATTTTCGTTGCTTTGTAAGCTGTCACAGTTTTATACCAATTTGAAAAACGTACCGTTCGCGATGAACAAAAAGAGCGATATCGGAGAATCAGTAAACCGAAACAGTGGCGGCGCCAGGGAGAATCTGCGCCTGAGATACCGATCGGACGTGCGTATGCTGTTGAATCGCTAGCTGTCAGTAAAGTGTTAAATAGTTTCGGACTCGATGTTTATGACACCAACGATTTGCTATTAAGGGCGCCGTAAAATATTTCAGCGAAATCACGCAAGCAAGGAAAGTTGTTTATTGGAAGCTAACGGCTTTCTCAAAGATAGCTTTAAAAATAGGTTCGTTGATAAACCGTGCTTGCTAGTCGTTTGCATGACAATTTCCTCTTTTGTTCGTGTAACTAGTCGCTACAGATCTTTTATAGCGTAACGTTTCTTACTGGAGTTCACGTAGGTATCGTAATAATAATAAAGGGTGGCGTACGTCGATACTCGATGCGAATCATCACACCGGAACAAACGTTGTTTGGGAAACGTAAAATGGAAAAATACGAAAGATCAAAATTCAACGCGACTCGATACCACGCACCTACGCATTACCGGCAATTCGATGTAGGAAATCAGCGCAAATAGGATCCTTGACATTTGCGTTCGTTGCTATTTGCGTGGGCTCGTATTAACTCTGACCGCTTGTTTCGGTATCCGATCTTTTTTATTCTACGGCGCGTGGGAAGAGACAATTTTAATAAAGGTGAAACATCGGTGCGAATCGTTACCGTAGAAACGACATATCAACCACTTGTCGCCTTTTATCGTTTCGAAAATAAAATCAGTTAAATCTGCCTTTTCTCCTACTGGACGAGCGCGTCCCTACAATTTTCAACAATCTTATCGACCGATGTTAAACGTTTTACTATTCACGTATGTTACGAAGAAGTAGCTACTAACCGATTTACTCTTTAAGTTCTGTGGATTTGCCTTCGTAATACGATGCCTGCGAAAACTACGTATTATTCAAACGAGTTCACCATCCATTGCATACTTTTCCTTCCTTGCTGGATTATTTTCCGTTCTTCTTTCTCGTCGTATAACTCACGATCGATAGTTCATATTTTTCAATGTGTTCTTCCCCATTTCTCTCTTTTTCTATTTGTTTTCCTTCCTTCGTTTCTCTATCTTCTTCGATTTTTATCCACACCGCTACGTGGTTTAACGTCTTCTAATTTTTCCATAGGTGGAGGAGATCCGCGAAATGATAGACAGGATCCAGACGAACGTAGAGGATGTGAAGAAAAAACATAGTGCCATCTTATCGGCACCACAAACCGACGAAAGTGAGTTCCAACGGTCTCTCCTTATTCTTATCCGTCTCGTGCATCGATCGCGCAAACCATCGCGCGAGAGATCCAAATCAAAATTGTTCCATCGTTGGATACGTTTAATCGCTGTTTGTAGAACGCAGACGGCCACTTTTCCGTAGGATCGAATCTATTTGATTCCGGCTGATAAACTATTCGCAGAAGATAGCTGCGTTGCAACGAGTATGGAAAAACGTGTACGAGTCGAACGCGAAGGATCGTACGTCGTTCGTCCAGCGTTTCGGAAATGGTGGTTAGACGAGCAAAGGAACAGAATTGGACGGGTAATAAAGAAAACCAGCGAAGCAGAAAAGGAAAAAGAACGGAACGGTAGAACGACAGAGATCGTTAGAAGCGTCCAATACGATTGGTCTTACTCTCGTTGCTATCCTAACTGTCCACTCGGCACTCATGATTGCTTGTAATACTTTTTCTTGTTTTTCTAATCTTTAACGATGCTCGATTACCGGCGTTCCGGTTATTCGGCAAACCGATCAATTCGATCCGATTGTTCCGGCTGGAATGCTTGCTGAATGCGGCTGATCTCTCTTCGGATCTACATATGTATTGTATATAGGAAGCGATATAAATAGCAGGATTATGTTCTCCTACGTCCGAGGATGGATATAATCGACAGAATGAGAATGCGATTCGTGTTTCCTTGTATTATTACAATTTTCGAATATAAAGCGAGCTCCTACATCGATACACCGAGCAGCGGAAAACTGATCTTTCGATTTCGGTAGACCTCTTGATATATGCGAAAAGTTCCCTATCGATCGTTGGAACGATTTGTCCAGTGTACGCGAGCTATTTTATAACTGTAGGTTAGGAGTCGAAGCATCGGGGAAATAGCCGGAAGAACGAGGCCAGAAGGAGAACCGGAGGATAGAGACGCGAATGTGCGCGCGCGATGATTCACGAAGAACGGAGATGAACACCGTGAACGACCAAGTCGAGTGACGTTGTTCGTCGCTAGAAACTGGAGAGGACGACCCGATCGATGCACCACGAGTGCACACCGCACACACGTACTTACTTTTACGTCTGACATCGGCCGACTTGGAAGCGTTCTAGCGAAAAGATCGATCGAGCTCTCTTGCTCCTCGTTCAAACGCGTATCTCCTTTCAAAACGAAAAACGAAACCGACCATGGTTTTCTCATCGTCGCTATCGCTATCGATCTATTTCTTCCCACGTGCTCGTACGATGCTTGATCACGGTCGTGGAGATGTGAAACAGCGTCTGCACCGTTCTAAAACGGTCAGATGGCTTCGCTTGCCGAAGGAACGCGAATACGATCAAAACACGATTTAGATTGGGTTTAGATAGCATCGAGTCGATTTTCTAGCTGTCGGTTACACGAGCGGCGTGCCACGATCGCGAGAACCGTTTGTTATCGAAAGGTTGTCGTATCGAAGATCGTCTGTCGCGTATCCCGATAGAACGAATTCGTTGGAATAAATAGGTCGCTGAATGCTGGTTGACAAAGCGGTAGTTCGATTTTATCATTCGCTGTGCCGCTCGTTACGCTCGATATGTACAATTCGTAGCGGAAGCGTGCGTTCCATATGGAAACGTGTTTGATAAATCGCCGACGAGAATGCCGGGTCACGCACGAGTTTCGCTCGAAATCGGAAGCGTCCGAGAGATCGATATCGCGTCGCGTTCGTCGTTTGGTTCTTCGAGAGAAAAGAAAGGAGGCAAGAAAGGGAAGAGGAAAAGAGGAAATTTTTCTGGAACAGGAAACGCGCGCGCCATTCGATCGAATTCGAGCGTCCCGTGTCTCCCGGGCGTGCCGAGTTCTCGAGAGGCTTTGGAAGTAGGTCTGGCACGTTTCCACCCCGTATTAACCCAATTCCATCGAGCACCCTCGACGCAGGAGAATGCGCGCGCTCGTCGCGTCACCTATGAGAACGCGTGCACAGCCGGCAACTATACTAGAGGAATCCAATTCAATGTCGAATTCAAATTCGATCGGAGATGCGATCTTGGAAATCTCGATCGGTCGAAATGTTTTCCTTTCTTCTCTGTACGTCGTTCGACCACGTCTCTAGGCTCGAGCCTCGCTTCAGTAGCTACTTATGTATATGTCGAGTTCTCATTGGGGTTAGGGGCGTGTAACGAATCTTCATTTGGATTAGCCATTGCTGTTATACAACAGAGATGATATTTACAATGGTACAAATATGATTATTAGAGAATTTGACAGGTAACCACGATGATTAGATACTCGAGATGCTAGTGACAATGATCTTAGGTTCGATAACGAATCCACGGTCAACGTGATAGCAAATGCGCTTGCTTCCAAAGTCTAACTCAACTACGAACTCGACTTACTTGTCCACGGTACAAGTAGAATTCAACTAACTAACTCAGTCCAAGTGGAACTGCACTTATATGCTTTTCCCTGTACCTCTCTGTACCCCTCTAGTCGAAGAATGTTCGCTAGGACGCTCGGTATTAACTCATCGTAAATACGGCGTGTAACTCGCTGATGAGATCGCATGCGACTGCGAGTGATGAAACTCTCCTCTCCTTACGATCGCGTTCGTTTATATTATATTGGTCGAGGGGGGTACCGATAAAATTCCAATCGCCTTTGTTAGACGGTTCCACGTAGCGGCGACATTGTTTCCGTCCGCAATTTGATTATTAGTACGATATTTGTGCGTTCTGCGATATTGATACTCCGAGGCAAAACCACTATACAACTAGTCCATACCTCTGTTAGGTAAAAACGTCCATCCCGTGACCGTGGCTACGTTTAGCGACCATTTGTGTCACTTCGAGCCCAAGCTTACTGTCATAAATCTCGGCCAAACATAATCGGATTAAATCATAAACAACTACTTCTAAGTTTCGTTATTTAAGAAAAACTATAAGAAAAAGTCTAGGTTAAAGTATCGGGGATCTTCCCAAAAATTCCAAAAGAAAGGCCCCGATGTCCTTTCATCCGCGACATATAGATAGATACGTAGACCACGTAGGTGTATGTGTACGTATGTATAGTATGTACGCGACACGACATGGGTAGCGTACGACGGATATGGTACGTTTTAATAAACGCGCGATAATTGGCGATACGGTTCCGTGCGGTTGGTGGAATTGATCGGGCGACCCTGTCGATGAATGACGAACAGGGATGAGAAAGGGGTTACAGGCAGTATCCGGTGACAACCGGGTCAGGTGGAAAAGACTTTGCCGATGACAGCAGGAAATACCGATCGAGTGGAATCGTGTCGTTGCATTTTTGCTTTCCCCCGTTTCGGGTCCTAAGGAGTCGCCATCTGTCGCGTTCTCTCGTTCAAACAATTAGCTTCGAACGTAAATGTAACCGAAACTCAGGCATTTGCCACGGGAGAGCTTGAAAAAAACGTAGACTATCTGGTTTCTCGATACTTTCGAGATATCTCGAAGTGATACTTTTACGCGTCGAAAGAAGAATTATGGGCCGTTGACGAGTTGAATTCTTGGAAGGGGACGTATCGAGAAATGTGGTTAAATGATGGTAAGATACGTAGATAACAGAATGAATCAAGTCTTTGTTTTTTCATTGCAGAGGTTAAAATGGAATTGGAAGACCTGATGTCCGATATCAAGAAAACGGCCAATAAAGTCAGAGCTAAGTTGAAGGGTAAGAGACAGATCCTAGATAGATGCGTGACGAAGTAAACGCAAGCCTTTATACAAATATCGAATAACGTTAATTCATCCAATTGCGAGATTTACTTTAAAAGTATGTCTATAACTATATACGTACGATGGCCGTAGTTAAATCGACCGTGCGTTGCGAATAGCCGATCGAACGTTTGATTCTTGACTATGTCTTGCCCTGATTTGGGGGTGTATTTATAGTGTTAAATAGAGATGCGTGGAGTGGCTTTTGTCTCTGGACGCGCCAACATCGTTCTTCGGCTTGAATGAACACGCGTGTAAATCTTCACGCGTAGATTGCACGCGGAGGTATTGGTGAAAGCCACGGGCACCTCTGCTCGCTATAAATAAAAAGTAGAGTCGCGTTTTGAGAAGACAAGCATGTTGTATATATGGTTTGGACTGTGTCCGCTGGTCGACTCTGTTTTGATATTACGTTTCCCATGTGGACAGTGATAGAACAAAATATCGAGCAAGAAGAGCACACGAACAAATCTTCGGCGGATTTGAGGATACGCAAGACACAGCATTCGACGCTTTCGAGGAAGTTCGTCGAAGTGATGACGGAGTACAATCGAACGCAAACCGATTACAGAGAACGGTGTAAGGGAAGGATACAACGACAGCTGGAAATCAGTAAGCGGGGATCATTGCTCGTATCCGTATATCGTATAAGAGCACGTAGTTGACCGCGTGTTACGCCTTATGTCAGAGTTTAAATGACCATCGGTTTCTACTTTTAGCCGGTAGGACGACCACCAACGAGGAACTGGAGGAAATGCTGGAACAAGGAAATCCGGCGGTGTTCACGCAGGGGGTAAGCGTTTCGTTTCTTCGTTTCTACATGGATCGAAAACATGGTGCTGTATCGAGACGCGTTTCTCGCAGATTATCATGGAAACGCAACAAGCGAAACAGACGCTCGCCGATATCGAGGCGCGTCATGCCGACATCATTAAACTAGAAAATTCGATCAGGGAACTTCACGATATGTTCATGGACATGGCGATGTTGGTAGAAAGTCAGGTAAGGTCCGCGACGTAACGTCGTAGTTGTTTAATCGTCCCCCAGTTCACCCTCCGACTTTGCTTTCCACAGTTTGTCTTTTCGGTTATTCGTTATCACGTTGCATCCATTTTTTGTTTTAAAAAATATTTCCTTTTATCTTTTCGTACGATAGTCTATGAGCGTAGAAACAGAGAGTCTCGGTATTTGCATAGTACTTTTGTCGGCTGCTACTTCTGCACGTCACCGCTACGTTTGTTTATATCGATCGTTCGTTAACGTTCCTTCGATACGCTCACGCGATACCGAGATTTTTATATTTATCGTCGTTTTGTTATTTAAAATTGCATTCGTTTGCGTTAGAGGTAAGTATGAGATACGGGTGGCAAAGTTTAACGAAGCACACGGAAGTACTCGGGAGACGGAGAAAAGGATGAATTTTAAGAGGGGCGTAGCGCGAACCATGTAACTTTTCTTTCGCGGCCAGCTTCTTCTTTGCGAAACACATCGGCTATTCTCTTTGATCTCGTTTTTGGTGTTTGTCGAGTTCGCTAACGCGGCGGCCGTTGACGGAGCTTTCTCGCGAGTTTTCTTGACCGAGACGGCTAACGAGAAAGAATAGGTCAATGGCCGTTGCTGGTAAATTAAAGATGCATGCTATACCAGCGAACAACTAAATAAATAACAGTAATAACGATATTATCGATATTAACACGACGATAACGTCGAACCTTTTATCTTTTCTTTTTTTTTTTTTTTTTTATC
Organism: Bombus affinis; assembly: GCF_024516045.1. NCBI lineage: Eukaryota > Metazoa > Arthropoda > Insecta > Hymenoptera > Apidae > Bombus > Bombus affinis. Next base: position 15,893,973 of record NC_066349.1, on the reverse strand, counting down.
AAGCAGAGAAATGTAATTCGGACAACTCTAGCTCGATTCGTCTTCGTGACTTCATTTTTTTTTTTTATTATCGTCGTGGCTATGGTTCTCTCTCTTTTTCTTTCTCGTCGTTTTCCCTGTTCCGTGTGTAGCGGTGCATGAGAAAAATCTTGATCTTAATCGTTACTCGGCTTTTAACCGACTATACAACTAACATCGCTCTCTCTCTTCCCCTGTTACGCTGTGTGGATTCGCGCCACGCACCTACTTTAGGGCGAGATGATAGATCGCATAGAATACCACGTGGAACACGCGGTGGACTACGTGCAGACGGCTACGCAGGACACCAAAAAAGCGCTCAAGTATCAAAGCAAAGCTCGACGGGTGAGTCCTCCCCAGATCTCAAACCATCGATCTTTCGTTCGCGTCTAATTGGTCACTTTTTGTTTTCTCCTTTGATCCTCTGCCTCCCCGTCTCTATCATTCACGGCGACTCTCTTAACCTTTGTCCCTTCCTCTGCCTATCCACTCTTATTTCATCGCGTTCATCCATGTATTCGCGGTTCTCTTTCATCCTGTACTGTATTTTACGCTACTATGTGAAACCTTTTACGCTTTTTGGTTTATCTGGTGCGCCTTTACGCGTATGCTTACTATTACTACTACCACTACTATTACTACTATTACCACTATTATCATTATTACTACTATTACTGCTACTACTGCTACTACTATGACACGACATCAAATAACGACGACGCTTTCTCTGTCGTTTCCGTTAACACATTTTGTACAATCGAAACGACGCTCGGGCGCATACTTACACCTATGTGCGTTCTTACGTTCGATGTGCATTTATGTATTACGATGTATGTATTACGCGTCCTTTACCCACTTTGATTGTTTTTCTACTTTTTCTATGTGCGCGCGCGTATATATATATATATATGTGTGTGTGCGTGCCTCTGTGTCTCTCTACTTGTGTCGCTCTGTCCTACTGAAAATGAGTGTGCTAAATGTGGCTCTTATTTGTACTACTAAAATCTCACGTACTAATCTGTGCTCTCTAACCGTCTAACTCTTGTTCACGATTGGATTTGTGCGTACACGCGCGTGTACACCTGTCGGTCATATGTGAAAACGCAACGTGTACACGCGTTTTACGTTGTCGCGCGTGAACCATTGTTTGGGCTGGCGTCGCGACTGTTTCTGACCCGCGGGGTGATGGCGCTGCCGATACGCTGTGACGTGTGCGGTATATGGTGTACCGCGGTGTGTGGCTTCGCTCATGGTGTGTTTACCTCTATCTGTGCACGCTGCTTATGCGTATACGTATCGCTCGTCGTCGGATCCGATTACGTTCGTGTACGTATACGTGTAAACGCACATGAACACGCGTGCGACGAAGCATAACGATTAACTTTGGGTACATCCTTGTTGGAGGCGATCCACCGGTTACCGTTGCGATTCCTTTTCGTCCCGTTCGATCTCGCTCCCGAGGTCCCAATCGCCATGCTCCGGTCCGCACCATCTCGTCCCGTTGTTCGTTTCCATCGGTCCCATCCGTCCTATCCCTGGTACGGCACGTCAGGGTGAGTTAGTGGACCGCATTGAATACCTCGTGGATCAAACCGGCGACCATGTTGGCCAAGCCTGGGAGGAGCTGATCAAGGCCGAGGAGTATCGAAGCAAAGCTCGTAAGGTAAACGAATCGAATCGATAACGGTTGATCGCCGCCGGATCGCTTTCGATAGAAAAAACGATCGATAGGGGCGATAATTATCCAGCGGCGATCATCGATAGTTGTTCCTACTTCGTTATAGGAGGAACGAGGGGAAGAGGCCCCGAGGATTTCGTGGCCAAAACACGAGACGACAGCAACCAGTCGACGCATATCTTTCTCTCGATATCTCGCGATTTCTTTGTTCTCTCTCTTTCTTTCTCGCCTTCCTGTACCTCTGTTTCTCCTTTCTTCTTTTTCTTCTTTCTCCTCGGTCGTATCCGTATTTCTCCGACGATGACGACAACGACGACTCCTTTCGTCGACATCCGAAGCCACTCGTTCAGTTTTTGCCTCGCGACACGGACCATCGTACGCCGTTAATCGCTCGCTCTGGCTTTGCGAATTTCTTTTCGAAAGCGGTGGCAACGGATCGTGTGTCGTGTACGAGTTTCTTTCTCTATTTACGTACGTTCTCTCTCTTTCGCTTTGCTTCTGTTCGACTTTTCGATGTCGTATGTCGTGTGTCGTGCAATACGTTCGAGCGCAGAGCTGACGCCGACGTAGATAAACGTATCAACAGCATGTGCAACGTAAAGGTACGTCATCGGCCGCTTCTCTTCTTGCTTGCGAACAATCGCAAACTTCCATTTTTAGAATCAAAGCTGACGCAACAGTTGGCGCAGAAACGCGCGTTTCACCTATCTTTTCCTCTCTTTACGTTTTCCCTTCCTCTCTACTCAAACCTTAATAATCTCTTCTTTCGTCCAGTATTATCGGTCGCGATCTCGATCTCGATCTCTGTTTGCTTGCCTTGCCTGTCTTCTTCTCCTTCTCGTGTACTCCTTGTTAAGTGTGCAAGAACCGATGCGTCTGCCGCTTTCTCATCGAACCGTGGAATCGACACGGCGCAACGTTTCCTTACTCCTCTGGTGATTTCTGCACTTTGCCCGCGCTTCGACGGATTCGTTCGTCGCTGTTTCGCCGGTTTCTCACACGAATCGTATCTTTTTTTTTTCTGTCCACAGAAAATGATCTTCATCGTAATCTGCGTCTTAATATCGGTCGTGATATTAATCGCCATAATAATAGGAAGCGTTCCGAGCTAAAGAATTCGAGAAACGCGCGCTAGGAATTGGGTAATGGGACACGATGCGATACTCGGGATTTCGGAACGCGTGTGCGACGCTTGACCGACGCTTCGATGCGACGCCAAGAACAGAGGAAGAGCGCCGATCGAACAGCGACGATAATAGGCGCGCGAGGAAACGAGCGAAGAGACAAAGAAGCGCAGCTAGGGAATATTATACTCGTGGTAAACGGAGTGATTGGTCAGCGACGCACGTAATTACGTATAAAGAAATAGATGACGATGAGGATGACAAGAAACGAGTACACACGTTCGTCGAAGGATTTCGGAATTCGCCGGAGGATTTCGGACTTGCCGCGTTTCTAAACGCCGTTGTAGAAGCAGATTCTTTCTAACGCGCGAACGCAGGCGCCTCGTTCTTGGCAAGTGGAACCAGCTTCGCTATTTTCCTCCGAGCTCTTGTTTCCCCTTGCTCTGGTCTCTAACACCTAAAAACGAAACATGTTTGTTGTTCGTAACGCAATAACCCTCATTAACCCACAACCGCTCGTCTCACTAACGCGCCAATCTTTTCTATTCGCGCTCTGATCGCCGACTCGTCCTTGTGCCCTTTCGCGCGATCTCTCGTAACATCGTAGAATCGGTGCGCGCAAGTATCTAAAGTAGAAGAGTAGAGGCGCTGCGATAGCTCGAGAGGAAAAAGAGGGCAGCGAGTCGGCGATTCGAGTGCCTCGAATCAAACTCTCGCGATTCTTCCTCGTCGTTCAGCGAGTTGGTCGCACGTCCTCTGTGACGATCGTATCGGCATCTCGAGCATTGGCCCGAGCTCCAACTTCTCCACCGAGAATTCTCTTTCGCGGCTCTGTTCTTGGATGCGCTTTGTGCGTTCATCGAGTGACAGCAATGTTGTATTTTGTTCGCAGAAATTGATGTTCATCGTAATTTGCCTGACAATAGCGATCATCATTCTCATAATCATTCTGGTATATGCGTTGTAAGAAGATAGATCGACGATACGAGGATTTCAGTGAAGCGGTACGAAAGCGAACACGAAAGTGGACCATGAAAGAAAAGTAAAAAAAGAAAAAAAGACAAAAAAGAGAGGAAAGACAATGTTTTCGTTGAATGGCAGGGCACACGCATACACCCAGCCACCTCGCGGAAAAAGGTCGCGAACTAGCAACAGCTGCGGCGTTTTCGCGTACACGCGTCATACGTTTCGAAAGCGAACACGCCGGACGCTGTCGACGATTTAGAAATACTCGCACGAGTTCTCCTCGTATTCGATTCGTTTGCTCGAGAATCGCGTGCGCGGTCGATGCTAAGTGCGCGCTCGTGTGCGACGCCGTTTTAAACGTCTTCCCCGATTTTCTCGTAACCGTGTCCAGAATTATTATGAAATTTGTGTATTTCCAGCTACGTACCTTGTCGCGTATAAAAGTGGTCGCGTAGCACGCGTTCCCGTGGCTCGTCGAAGGTACACGCAGGTCGATGATGAAACCAGACGACGATCGGTCCCGACCGATCCAACGATCCAGCAATCGCGCGATACGAATTTTCAGTTAATTTCGCACGATCCGTAAATAAGTAGGCGATTCGTATGAAAGAGGTACATGTAACGACGATATTTAGGGCGGACGATCTCGTTAACCAGAAATTTGCGTTTTTCTCGTGTCTGAACGCGTATCGTGTCTATGCAGCGATGCGAAAAGAGAGCAAAATAAAAGAAACGAAAAGAGAGAAGCGAACGCGCGAATCTGGCATTCGTTTGATGCGACACGATCCGACGATCCGACGACGTTTGGGAGGATCAAGAGCACACGAACAGTTTGCCACCAAGTGGTCAGTGACACACGCAGAGAGGCATGCGAAACACGTGCGATTTAAAAAGAAGATCGAATACGATGTTTGCGTGGGTGTTGTGTACGCGTAAAGAGAAGAAAGAAGGGAGGCGTGATGCAACGTGGCGTGTAGCATATACCACCGAGGAGATCAGAGTAGTTACGATAGGAACGAACCGCTAAATTGCGTACCGTGTTGATAATCGATCATTATGTTTTTGCCGATGCATTGATGCCGAGCGCAGAAGAAGATCATGATCATGATCTGCCTTGCTATACTCGCCGTCGTTCTGACTACCACCATCGGTGGATATTTTGGGCTGTAAACGCCGCACCCAGGTACCGTCCATTCAATCTTTTGGTCCGCGTATACGAACGAAATCGGCGAGAACGACACGCGTTTTCCATTGATCCTCTTCTGTCTTTTTCTTTTGCAGACAAATCCAAAGAAGTTGCCGTCGCGTTTGTCACCGCGAAACGTCGGCAACGTGTCCGAGTCCAGACAAATCGGCCCGAAACAACATTGGACACCTCGCCCGTTCCAAGTCGCACGGTCGTCGTCGACTGGAACTTCGCCATTGTCAACGGCAACAGCAACAGCAACAGCAACAACAACAGTGGCGCTCGATCGCGATGTTGTCGACAGGCCTTTTGTCCGCGCGTGCCGCTCCTCGTCCTACGGATCGTCGCTGTATTTTGCCTTCTGTTACGCTTACGCGTTAACGTATACGCGTCCAACATGTTCATCGTGAGGAAGGAGGAAAGAAGAGAAAGAGGAGCAAAGAACGGACGTAGACACGAATTAAGAACGAGAACGGAAACGAGGAAAGCGATAGCTGATAGAACGAAGAATCGCCGTCGTCGTTGTTTGTTTGCGCGATCGTCGTTTGTCGCCTTAGCTTGGCCATCGTTGACCGAATCGCCGTCCTCCTTAGTTTCTTTCCGTTTTCACGCGCTTCCATCGACAGACTCGATGCGCGGATAGTTTCGTCGCTAGCCTCGCTTCGTTCCACTTTCTATCACGAAGCGTAAAACTTATAACAGCGCCAGAGTGATTTGTCTCGGTAGGCTCGGTTTTCGCTAGATCTCAACCTCGTCTTTACCCCCTTTTCCAACCTCTCCTTTCGTACGCGATCGGTCATTTCTCAATCGCGGTAAATAGCAAGTAGCGAGTAGCAAATAGTAAATAGGAAATACCGACAGCCAGAAACGCGTACACGCGAGAAACGATAAAAGGCACGGACGACGTATAGCGACGAAGCGACCTTGTTGTTCGGCGACGTATCGAAACGGCGAGATTCGTGTCGGAACGTCAACGAGCAAGCGGCGGAGCGAGTCCTTCGTCGATCTCTCTCGAGCGATCACGGTGCCTATCGCGATTATTGGCCGTTGCACGGCCGACAATCAACGAGACGAGGATGACACGCGTGATGTAACGTCGGAGTCGAGCGACGAACGACGGTTTACTTTCGCTCGTACGCGATCGATTTTACTCGAGGCTACCGGGCGGGCCTACGTAAGTACGAGCGGAAAGAAAATAAGCGGTGCTCTCGCGGGTGGCTGCCTGCGAGAATAGGTCGTATCGATGTATCTCGTTCCGAGCCAAGCCTAACACCCAATGGAGTTTTTCTGTAACGCGAGGGGTCGCGCGAGGCTACCGAGTAACCCTCTCGTTTTTCACGCCATTTTCGGCGTGGTGCGCCGGCTCTGGTAGCCGTGTCCAATTAAACCGACTACCTACCGAAGTGCATTCTTTTGACTGTGATTTTTAACCGAGCTTGGAAATTAGTTCTTTACGCACCTCTCGGATGTTTCGAACGCTTTCGAGCATAGTCGCGCGATAGTTTTGGAGACGCGCATCACGCATACACGATCACTCGCCACATATCATGTACTATTCGAAGCGTGTAGATTTCTAACGAGCCTTCCCTCTCTCGCTGCTTCTAACATCGCCGCAACCGTCTTCGATCGAACCGAGTCAGGTGCTATATCGCGTTGAAATACGATCGTCAATAATGGCGGCGACGAGTACGTGAACGAACCGAGAGAACCCTCGTATTCTCCGAACGATAAGAAACGGCGAGACAAAGAACAGTTTGGCGAAACGCATCATTGGCAAAAACAGAGAGCTCTGTTTACAAAAAAGGAAAGAAAAAGAAAGAAAGAAAACAAAACCGTACATGTAGCTAGACCACGCGAGAGCATAAAGGACGAATTTCCAAGCGCGTCGTAACGTTAGGATAGCTTTCGTTCGACGAAATACGTATACACCTAAGTAGTTTGTTTCTCGCTTTCGACGTGGCGTCATCATCGACTGGTCGATGCAAGTTGAGACCGGTTAATCGAGAACGACGAGTCGAATAGTGGAACGTCATTGACTTCGTGTTGCACGAAACGCCATTAGGGTATTGGGTTCGATCGACCGATCGACGTAATCGCTTTGCTTCCCTTCGCGAGAGGTCGCAATTCTTTCGATCTTTGCCGAGTTTCGCGACTTTTCTCTCTCGATTACACATACACGCATACACATACACACACGCACACGCGCGAGAGCCGCCTGGTGTTTTGTTTTTTCAGTTCAGCTCGTGGATACTGAGTACGTTGTCAAGTACTCCGAAATAATCGGCCAATGGCCGATTCAACGACAATAACGACGGTACTACGACTACGACCAGGACTATTACGACGACAAAGACCGGAACGTTCCTTTCGATTTCGTTTCGTTCGACTTTGTCCGATTTTGTTGGATTTCTGTTTCGCGAATGATTGGTCGAGAAGCGAATGTCGGTTGAAAATCGGAAACAGCTTCTCGCGAGAAGCGTGCGTCGTTCTTGAGGCGGTCGGTCACACAGCGCAAGGAACAAGATGCCGTTGAAGGACGCAGGGAAATGGACGCAGAGACGAGGAACACGCGATGAGGAGAGAAGAGGAGATCTATAAAGTTGCAGCAATAATAAGATATAGGTGTTACGGGAAACTAATTAACGCTAATACAATCGTCGACGATAAAATCTGGATCATACCGATGTATCGTATCTACACAAAGTGTATACATATTTATTGCTATATGTGTATATATATGTATATATACACGCAAAACACTCGTACGTATATACACACAGAGAGAATATACACACACACGTACACACACATACACACAGAGACACGAAATGCGTGCGTATACCGTAGCTCACGATTATGAACGCGAGACACGAGTCGCGCATTAACATACATACATACATACACACACGCATACTCGCACACCTACATGAAACGCTTTAACGCGTTCACACAGAAAAAATAAAAACATATTACATGTATATATAAATAGGTAGTCGGCACAGTCGAAAAGAGTAATATATTAACGATGATAATTTATTATTCGCGACGCCTGTTGCTCGTGTAAACTGTCGTCTGATAATTGCTTTTCGGGCAAGAAATGGGCGACGTTCGTGTTAATGTTTTGTTGATTATATTATATGAACGTTGAGGTACATGCGTTTCAAAGATTATGGGTTAATGTTTCAGAATGATATAAGAAAGAGATGAAACAAAGGTAAATGGTTACGCTACACACAGGCCACGTTGCTCTAGCAACGATATTAAAAGTAGAATGCGATAATGCGATGAAGACGGCGATACGATGCTACGATAATAATAAAAACGTGGCAAATATACATGGTGAAAGGAGGGGAACGTACGACACGATCATAATGATAATGATAACGATAATTAACGATATTTCAAATCACTTTGCATTGTACAGAAGCATACTGATTGTTAGTTTAGGTAGCTACGTTGCCACGATCTATTATTTAATCGTTGAATACGATTAAGGAATAAGTAAAAAACGCGGAAAATCCCTCTGTGACGAGTCGATCGATATGCCTGGTTGTTCGAATCGGACCGGATGGTATTTTGTTGTGGTCGCGATCGCACTCGCGGTCAACGTCAACGTCAACGTCGCGTCAACGTCGTCGTCGTCGCCGTCGTCGTCGTCGTCGGCGGCGGAGAAGCAGATGGAGGAGGATCGCAAGAAGAAAAATTTCTTTCGCTTTCGCGTATGTGTGTTGTCGGTGGAAAAGAAAGAAAAGGAACGATAAGCGGCGGCGGTCTATCAACTCGATAGACACCCTCCTCCGAACTTGGTTGCTTCGCATTTTGAAATCGAAACGAATCGCGCGCACCAAGTGATCGTGATGATCGCTTCGACGAACACGGTTGATCGATTGGTCGATAATCGTCGATCCTCTCTCGGTGTTGGTTCGATGCCGATCTACGATATACAGGAACAATCGTGAACACGTTATCGGCCTTAATGCGATCGATCGCGTATCGCGTATCCGCACCGAGACGAGAGATCGTCGCAAACTCTCCCCTGTGCGCATCATTTTTGTATATATCAGCCTGTACGATTTGGAGACAAGTCGTTCACCTTTTGTTCGACTAGCTTTAAATCTCGTATCTTGCCGTTAGCGTTTTTCTCAGACGCGTGCGCGCTCGTGTGTAGCGATCCTCGCGATAGGAATTGAAGAATCACACTTACTTTCGTACCATCGAATAAGTTTTCCCGGCCACGATAGATTTATATGTATAATTTGTAATAAGTGTACGTATCGTCGGTAATCTCGACGGTCGGTATGCGCATAGAATACGTATTTTGGCCTAAAAAAAAACTAGGAAAGAGGAATTTTCTCCTTCACACGTTATATATATATATATATTACCTGTGGCTTCGTTGATTTCCTTTCGTTCACGAGGAGAGATTTCACGAGTGCGAATCAATCTTTGATCTTAATTCGCGCAACGGTACTGTCCGTCTGTCCATCTGTCTGTCTACCTGTCTTTCTTTCATTTATATCCCATTTCTTTCCTCCTATCTTTACTATACGTAGTTGGTTTTGTTTTCCAATAAATACGTAAAGCGATCGAGACGGGACACTCGTTTGCATCCGATGAACGTTAGCAACGCGAACTAACGAAAGACAATGACCGACAGATGGGCTAAAGCGTGAGCCAATCAGGAAGTAGACACGACAGGTAAATGGGAATTGTGACGAAGCAGAGGGAACGCTTTAGAGACCTCGAACACGACAAAGTATCGAGAATGTACATTGGTCGTGTCGCATCGGTGCAATTATTACTCTTCGAGAGACTATTTCAATAACCTTATGAGTGTCAATTCCACTTTCGAGCGTAAATCGTAAGTTTGCGAATGTTTTCAGACAAAAGAACAAACGAACAAAAATAAAGAGCGATCGTGATTGGGGTGTTGGTGTTAAATCATAACGATAAGAGAGGTTACGTGGTCGTGTCTCTTGACTGCCACGCGGCAAAGTGAGATTATTATAATAAATTTACATTATTGAGAAAACTAATTAGGGAATGAGAGAGTGGGAGAGGAAGGAGTAGAAAGCACGTACGTACGAACGAGCGAGCGAGCGAGAGAGCGAAAGAGCGAACGAACGAACGAACGAGCGAGCGAACGAGCGAGCGCGCGAACGAACGAACGAACGAACGAAAGCAAAGAAGTAAGAAAGTAAGAAAGTCGGGGAAAAAGGGATGTGAAAAGAGAGAATGAGAGGAAAAGTTTAGAAAGAGAAGCAACGTGCGATCGGACGAATGTACTGACAAACGAACGAACGAACGAACGAACGATGTTAAAAAAAAAAAAAAAAAAAAGTTTGAACGAAAGAGTGCGTATGCGTGCATGCGAGAGAGAAACCGATGCACGAAAGAGATACTTTGAAGAATTTAGCACGTTGAACAATGGTATGGAAATACTTTTTATCGTAGACACACTTCTATTAGGCGAGAGAATTACAAGGACGATGAAAAGGCAAAAAAATAGAAAAAGAAAAAGACAAAAAGAGACCTGTATTAAGGATTACTTATTAAATAAATGAACGGTGTTTTTTCCGCCTATGAGTCGTATTTGCGTCGAGCGAGCACGGATGCATTCACTTCTCTTTCTCTCTCTCTGTTAAACGAGAACAGAACGAAATAGATCGTTATTTCGTTTCCATCTTTAATGCGATATTATTGTTATTACCATTATTATTATCGACACTGTACAAAGTTGGCAATAATCTTAAGAAATCCACCGTCGTAACGCGTTTACTAGCTGTGTTTGACGAGAGAAAAAGAAAAAAAGGAGAGAAACGCGAGGCGAGGTCCGCGCTTGTCACCCAATGGAGAGAAGAGAGCTCGTTGCAGCATCGTCTAGGACTAAACAAACGGGGCTGTCGAAAATCTGACGCGCGATCGAGTGAGGGTGGTGGTGCCCTTTCAGCATCGCCTGATCCTGCACAAAAATATGAACGCCTCTGCGAGCCTGTATCGAATATACATACGCATTCCTGCGCTATAGACCGTAGCTCCTATAGATATCCTATAGGTCTGGCTCGCTTTGCAACACAGAGGCTACCGAAGTTTCCAAGAAAAAGATAAAAAAAGAAGAGATGAAGGGAAAAAAGGGTACGACGAGTTCGCGCTCCGCGTGAGCGTTAAATTGGCGAATCGTCGAATCTTCGTCTTTTTTCGTCGTGATACGATAACCGTACAACAGTTTCGTCTCGACCTTTTGGGGACATTTTCGTCCTCTCTGACTCCCGATTCGCCGATTTTCCGTCGCGTTCTGCGAGTTATCTTCGATCTATTGATCTGCCGAAGCGACAACAAAAACAAAAAAAGAAAAAGAGCCAAGCGTTTACTGTACAATTATATTCTTTTACGTTAACGACTTACTATTGAGTAGATGAGTAGTATATTTTACATTACCAAAATATGATAGCGTTACTTGTCTTACCCTAATTTTATATATCATCGAAGATACGTATCCGCAGGAATAACGATTATAGTCAGCACTACAGTGAAGTTACTATACGTCTGTAGATAACAAAGGTCCGCAAAGAGATTTTAAAAACCGACACGATGTTCAATGTATTTAAATCTTCTCTCTCGAAAGATGAACAATATACAAGAATATGTAACGGGAGTGAATGTTGCGCGTCCCATTTATTAGTCTCCTTTGCCCTCGTTGCTGGACGCCTGCAGCCGATACAGCCCGCGCGTCACTCTGGTTAGCGAATAAAATAAAGGAAAAAGGGGTCCGTTGATCGAGCGAAAAAGGGAAAAAAAAGGAAAAAAAAAAAATTCAACGTTGACTTTCGGTTCGATTTTATCTTTATTAATTCTTCTGTTATATGTTGTCACGATAAAACGACGAACAACGAAGGAGAAAAGGAGAGGAGAGTTTGGAAAGTTGATGGGAAACTGCTGGACGGAAGGGAAAAGAAAACGCAGCTAATAAATAAGTAGTAAAAGGTTCAGGTGTTGGTATGTACACGTAGATATGATACGGATACGCGATGTCAATTGCGTTAAACTGTACGCACGTTCGGGCACAAAACTGTATCATCGAGATCGGACACGATTTCAGCTGGATGTAGCAGATTTTCTGCGAAATCGCCGTTCCTCGCGATCTCCTCCGGCCCACGAAGGGCGTGCTCGCGAATGAATCCAACCACCAGTTCGGGATTCACATAAGACATGCTCAGACGACATCCCCACGCAACCAGAACGAATGGCTGAAACATCGATATCTGAAGTTTAATCCAGTTTTTTCGAAACAGAGTAATTCTAGCAATTACAAGGGCTTACACGGCGTTCGTCTAGCAGGTTGTACGGGCTGATCACGTGTCGCCGTAGACAGTTCGAGACCAGACTCTTCAGACGCCTTACTTGCATCGGATTGGCGCATGGATGGTACAATGCGACGATCGCTCCGTGCTAAAACCCAGAGGCAGGAGATAAAAGCAGAAAGAAACGAAAGAATGGTTACAAACGGGTATAGGGACGGGTAACGGGAAGAGAGAAAATAAATCAGTCAAAAATGCGTTGGACGTTGTAATTACCTCGAGATTATGGAGCCACCTCTGCTTCGGTAAAAATTTGTATTCGCCGTAGATGGGCCAGAGTGGCCTGTGCGGTCCGCTGAAGATAGCGCACAGCTAGTATTACGAGTATACGATCCTAATTGGTTTTTCGTTAACGAAAAGACACAACAGCGTACTTACAACAGCGGAACGTCGTCGTCGTATTCTATTTCCTCGTACATGCATTTATGCGTAGCCTGTGAACATTCGAGTCGATTACCTAGCGTCTTTACCACCGCTGTTGCGATTAAAATACTTGCCACGTAATACTTTGGAATGCGTTCGCAGTACTTGAGCGCTATCGTGTTTCTATTCGGGACGATTCTGTTGTCGTAGCAGGTGTAATTGATCGGATTACCGTCCCAATCCAGGGTCAAGTTGGTCTAAAAGGAAATTGGAAAATCAATGTCAAAGAATCGATCAAAGAACAAAAGACGCAAATTGTACTTTGGCATCGTCGCAGTTTCTTGACGGGTATCCCATCGGTACTCCGTGAAGGGATTGAGAGGATCCAGTTATCTGATCGACATTTGCGAGTACTTTGGGAGGTGGAGTGAACTCGTTTGGCCTGTCGGGCATCCATCGGCCAGTCCAATTCTCCAATTCATCGTCAATGTTTCGACGACTCTCGCGGTCATGATCAAACGCGTACTTTCGTAACGAGGTTAATCGATCGAAATCGTCGTACTGTTGCGCATCTTCTGCAATGTTTCGATCAAAGATTAAGTTCGTTCGAGAAAGATCTTGAAAAAGGAGATGACGATCGGGAAAGAACGAGTGTTCGAGGTTAAGAAAGGCGGGATACGCGTGTCTAGTATAGCTGGGAAATGCAGACAATACGAATACACAGTATGATGTAGCTCGAATCGATTTGACATTCGTGCGCTTACCTTCAACGTAATTGTCCCTGAGGAATTGGTAGTCCGCGATGCTTCCCGCGAGAAAGTAACACGTCAAAAAAAGTAAAACAGTCTCCGTTTTCATTTTCACGCGAATGACGCGGTGGCAAGTGACAACGTATCGATCGACGGTCGTCCGATGCGATCGCCATCTCGCGGCCATAAAGCAACGAGAGCTTTTATCTTTTTCCATGTCAAAAAATGTTAATCAAATCCTGCTTCATACAGTATTTCTCGGAAACGTATAATGGTATTTCATCACATTTTAAAGCGCAAACACGTTCTTCTGAAGGCAAGTTATTACATAATCAGAAAATTAAAAAAAATATGCACAGTATGATACATGTATGTCAATAATATATATGTATTATATAGAGATTACGTAGATCTGATATGATATGTACATACATATTGTACCGTATAATGTAGTACATTACTGCTAGAGACGCTAGTTTTTGAAATTACCAACGAGGTATAGGGTAGACATGACATTCAATGCTTTTTCGTGTCGCAAGGTTTGGGCGGTCAGCTAACCACCCCATGCCATTTTCGTATCGCATTCAACGTTATCGATTCAGTATAGTAGTGGTTTGAATTGAAATTAAATTTTCCTATAAAATTGCAAGTAAATGATAGAATAGAACAGTTTGCAAAGAAAGTGTAGAATCCTATACTTCTGCAACTGATTGGAACGGTGATTTCGTGCGGAATCTATTATACATATATCGATAGACTAACCACAATTTAAAAAAATATGATGATATTTTTCCTAATATTAGCCCTAATTGGTATAAAATGACCAAGGCAATTTTAATTTTCAAATAAAAAAATATCTATACAATCATTCCCAAGTTTTTTTCTTCATTTTTTCTCTTAAACTGCTTGTCATAAAAAAAGAAGTAACATTAAGAAGAACACGAAAGATGTATCTTGTCTAGATCTATAACTTTTATTTGACGTGATCTTAAGCGTGTTTTCTCGCGTTTTGTTCCATTTGCGCGCGTTTTCACGCGACCTCGCCCGTTTCGGCTTGATAAAATTAAAAAAATAAATGAGCGAAACTTTATCTTCTCGTCAATTGCGATCCTTAATATTTTAACTGAACTGAAATGCGAGACGTTTAAACCAAGTTGGAGTCTATCGGTGCATTTATTCTTTATTGAATTGCGAATAATATAGGTGTACCTCGATTGTCTGGTATAGGTGATATAGAGGCGATAACAGGATTCGCGTCAAATACGGAGCAGCGATAAATACAGAAATTCCTCGTAATTATGTCGGTAAAACAGTAAGACGTCGGCCTACCGATACAGACGTCACAAATGTCACGTTTATTCCGTATCTGGTCTGTGATACGATAACTTTATCTTTTTCCGGTATTTTTCGATATTTCAGAACTTTAGGTACAACCGTGTCTCGTCACGTCTTTTAACGTCACGTTTATACTGTCCTTAGCCGATTCTGAAACGTACTTCTGACTAAATTTTTCCATGCTCATTATCTTCTCACTCATCCCTGCCTTAACATACCACTTATATGAAGTTACATTCGATTGTACCGTCACATAAATATATTAAAGATTGCATTTTTATTTCGCATACTCGCATCTTTAACGAAAAGGGAATAATTTTTTGAAATATAAAAGATTATTTATTTATAGGTAGAAATGTATATCATGATCAGATTGTAAATTTCTATGAATTCGTAGGAAAGAATAAATAAACTATCCAAGGTATAGTGTTTTGTCTATAAGACTCGGTAGGTAAAACAATTTTCTATCGAGATTCTGCTTTTTCAATCATAGACGCTGTTTTAGTCGACTTTCTCACTTGAACAGGAAATCTTTTACCCTTGAAATTTCTCAGTGAATGACGATATCTCCAGGTGTTTTTTTTTTTTAAATTATGGAATATCTCTCTGCTATTTTATTCTCTTAATATTTTCAATTTTCTTCAACTTCTTCGTTATTTTTTACAACTGATTCGTTACGCTAATGACAGTTGGAAAGGATTGGGTGTTTCAAGGATTTCAAACGATTCAGCGTTTTCCAATTCGATTTGCAAGTATGAAACTTTTTGCATAATAATTTGCGTAATTGTGCAATTTTAAAGTAATCTGATTGCGTAGCTTGACCGATATAGCTGAAACGATCCTTCTCACAGGAGATGACGATCGAAAGCTTACAAATGCTCGTGGTGCGACGCAGCGTTTTGCTGTTCGTTTTCGAATCGTCGCTCGAAAGACGAAGCGTTTCGCTCGGGGCAAGCTATATCAAGCGCAAAGAGGAGGAGTTGCTTCGATACGTTCGGTTAGCAGCTATTAACGTTACCAAACCTTCCTGTTTCCGGTAATTCTATCAATTACTCGATTATACATGGCGTTCCATGCAACGAGTAGTTTGCGACTACTCCGTTACGGCGGCGACAAAGATCCGTTCACCAAGGCACAGTCTAAAATTAGTTGTCACCCGTTCTCGCGTTGCGTTGTAAAGGTCGGCTAGCGATTCTCCGCGCAGCCGGAACGCGACCAAACGAATGGCGTTCGGATCGTGTCAACGTTTCAACGACAACAACGGGTCGGTTTTTAGCTGAAACGTTCAGCCACGGTAATAAAAGTTGATGTCAGGCGTCTGACAACGACGACATAAGTCGTTCTCCAGGGAGCGAGTCCAGTTTATTCGTTTTCCCATTGACCGCCGTAATCTCTTCTCGGTCAGACTCGTGCGATCCCGCGGGAGCAGTCGCTCGACGACGACGACGAACGCAACTCCGGAATAAAACCGACGGCCTAAACGAAGACCCGTCGTTCGACCGGTGTATCAGCTGCGAAAAGGCCTGCCGAGAGATAAGACAACGACATCGAACAGAAGGTGTCGAGTAGCTGTCAATCGCGTTATCGTCGGCTGTCGCGCTATCGAAAAACGGAGTGCTCTTTAGTCAAAAGCTGTCTATCGAACGAGGCTTCGGGACACGATCGACGGACACGGGGATAAAGTTAAACGCACGAATCAATTGCCATGCAAACAACGTCTCGAGTGATCATACAGGCTAAAGTGTTCCTACCTTCTCTTATCCTTTATCGTCGACCCTTTTTATTTTTCTTTTTTTTTTTTCTCTCGAGTAGGGGAAAATGCTGTTACGCATACCCAGTAACTGAGTATGTGGGACTCGATGGATGAAGTCGCCATACCCACTAAAAACCTTTCCTCTATCCGCTCCTCTTATGGTAGAGGATCCAACCCCGGAACTGCCTTTCGACGTTACTTCAGGGTTGGCCTTAGCGTGTAACACCTCGATAGTTCAGTCTCCTCAATTCAGTTTACGAGCTCGTCTTTTCCTCCTCTCCACGATCCTCTCTCGCACTCGTCTTTTTTGCATAATTTTCCTGGAAAACGCTCGGAACCTAGTCCAATTGTCCTGTTTCCTGGTTACTGGCTTTATCGAATTTTCCACCGTAAGTGGCATGCCAACGTAGCTCTCAAATTCGGTGCTCTCGTAAATCCACCTAGGACAGTTGAACAACGCATGCTCCGTATCGTCACCGTCGGTGCATGGTCCAATGAACGATGTATCTTTTGTACTTTTTAAAAGTACAAGCGTCTATAGTCGACCCTAAAAGGAAAATAAGCTAAAAAGGAGAAGCGCTATCTTTTATCTTCTTTTTCCTTCGCTTTCTTCTTTTCTTACGTTATCGTCGCTGTCCATTGAAGACGAAACGCAGTTAAAGCGTAACTGGTAAAGGTAACGACGACGACGTTACGACCCGATTACTTTCGACATTTTAGGATACTCGAAGGTTGCTGGAACGAAAAGAAGAACGAGAATGGAGGGCAAAACGAATCGAGAAGCGAGGGCGATCAATCTCGTTTAGCGTTCGAAATTGGATAGAAACGACCAAAAGCCCGTTTAGATGCCAGTTGCGATTTAGGAATTTCGGGACCGATGTTGCATCCGGTGTTCGGTTCTCGCAGCCCTGGAACGCGTATCTGCGGGAGAGAGAAGTGCAAAGGAATGGAATTGGATGGAAAGATGGGAAACGGTAGCGACGCGATCGCCAATTTCGGCATTTGCCAAGGGCAGCTCGAACAATAAGCCTCTGCGGGATCCCGTAACTCGTATTGTGACTCGCAGGAACCGTTCCACCACCACGAGCCGACGAACGAGACGGATCAGCGAATCGATTTATCGAAAACTCGAAGATCGTCGTTGCGTTTGGCGCGTGTATACCGAGAAAAGTACCTTGGTAGTTCCATTCTTCTAGCTCAGTCAGATATCTGGACATGATTCTGGACCGAAGAATCACATGGAAACGATACATCCGATAAATCCAAATAACTTAAATCAAAATTTAAAAAATTCTACCGGCTCATTGGCAGACGTTCCAGCTTAAGCGCGCAGAGTAAAATATTGCTATATAAAACCATATCAAAACCCTTAGGGTGCCGAGTACTCGGGGCCTATGCGGTCCGTACGGACCAGCGCTGACGATCGCCGTGGACGGAGTACTTTTTCGCTAGACCGAACTCTGTCGATTGACTATTAACCCTTAGAGTGCTGTTGGCGCATATAGGCGTCTGACGAAAGCTATCGGCGTGGACTAAGGACAAATATATGTAGTATCTAAATGGGTCTTAGAGAGAAAGGACAAGTAATGATGTTTTGATTTAATATATATTATTTCGAAGCAACGAAATGATTACAATCCTGTTCTACGTTCTATTCTCGCATGCGGCTTTCTGCTTCCCAATTCAAGCTCTGCCCACTCCGCACACTCCACACGCTCTGCACACTCTGCACACTCTGCACACTCTGGCCTTTACCCGTTCTTCGGAACAGGTATCCCGAAACCCCCGTGGTCAAGGTCACGCAGCCTTTTCACGAAAACTGTCCACATAAAGGACCCAACGGTACATTGATGCTAAACGGTACTTTGTTTACAGTTCGCCGATACCTTAGGCCTTTTGGCCCCGATACTACATATATGCGTTTTCCGTAAGTGCCCGGCATGGACTAAGGACGCATGTATGCGTTTGTCAATTTTTCCGAACACCTACGCAGAAGTAATGCCGTTACGCTTGTGCGAGATAAATATAAATGCATTCCTTAGTAGACAAATGCCAATAATGCCTCGTTACAACAGTTGTCTACCCGTTTCGCCGACAGTCGCGTCTAATTATCAAGAAGAAAATGTGTCGTTCGTGCGAAAAATAAGGGAATGCGGAAAATGCGATGTCGGATCAAGTATCGATAATTGTTTTGAAATTTTGCACGCGCAACTGAATTATCAATCTGTCTTATATTTACTAAATTTAGTTTTCTAGTTTATCGTTTTCTAGTTTATTACCCAAATTCTAATTAACTGTAAATTTCGATGTTTATAATAAATAATTAATACTAAAAAATAACGCTCTCGAATCATTTAATCTCGCGCGAAAGAATTACTATAACTTATTACGATTTGCGCTTTGAATAGTCAATCAACGGAGTTCGGTCTAACGAAAGAGTACTCCGACCACGGCGATCGTCAGCGCTGATCCGTACGGACCGCATAGGCCCCGAGTACTCGGCACTCTAAGGGTAATAAATATACCGTTAATTACACTCGAGTGTTTCTATCCGCCTATCCACCTCAGGATCATCGAGTGGACTTCGCCTGACTCACCTTGAAATCGATCAGCAGCGACCTTGAAACGTCGAGACCCGAGTGTACGGCCATGGTGAAACGCGTTCCGTTCAACGATCGACCCGCGATTATTCGCCGAGGAATTTCGATCGTTAACGCACGCTAACGCGACGCTCGATCGATCGACCGACGATCATCGTCGTGCTTGCACTTGCGTTAGAAACGACTGGATTTCGTTTGTCGACGCGTCGCAACGTTGAAACAGAGGGGAACGAGAGCAGGAAACCGCGATCGATCTCGCTTCGTATCTGGTGCGGAAAATAATACTCGCCGGCCGTGAATGCCACAACAGGTGCGTAAATGTATAGGCGGTCGCGACGCGTTGGATTAAATTATCAACGTCCCGTTGACGCTTTACGAGAATCAAAGCCATGGAGCGTGAGAAACTGCGCGAAGGGCGCCGGTTTCGGGCCGACCGGAATCGTACGTCGCGACGCTTTAACGCTCTCTGCTCCGACGCGTGTCGCGTGTGCGTACGTGCGTGCACGACGAATACGTTGTCGCTCGTGGAAGAGGTTTCTTCGAGTCTGGTCTTGTGCGTAGACGACGGAAAGGTGAACTTGGCGCGTCCATCCTAAGACGCTATCGCGTGACCTTTAGCCTAGCGGCACATGCGTCGCAGGACGTTTCGACTCGAAGATGCCTCGCGTAGTTGTTTTGTCGCGGAGTATCGCGGCTCTCGAGGTCGTTAGATGTATAAAGAGAGAAACGCGTGGATAAATTGTAAGGTAGAAAATATATTTTAACAGAGAAGCGTGATTACAAGTAGGAATACGATTCGAGCTGGTCCAGATCCGCACGCCAGCAGCGTTACCCTATAACTGAACTCCCCGAAGCCGATGTAACGGAGACCGGGTCACGCACCGAGGGCAAGATCGCATCCAGACGTCTACGCGTCCTTACTGCGTACCCTCGATAGCCTTAACCCTTTTGCTACGGCAGTGTGCTCCGTCGAAGCGACGCCGCTGTACGGGCCACCGTGCCGCCGGAATAGCGGTACTGAACGGAGCACTGCGACGGAAAACGTGCATTTGTCATCGCGCGTACGTCGTCTATAGGGCACGTTCGTAGCGAAAGGGTTAAGGACTGTTCCAAGGACCATTCATAAACATATAACACTTACAGGGCCAGTAAACCAAAAATTTAAGTTTATGGTGAGACACCACCGATATACGCTGTCGATGGTTTCAGTGACGGGGTTTTCAAAGAAATGTCCGTGAGGCCACGCGTGCAGCAGTAGCCTTCTCTGCCAGGTGCTCCCATCGATATTTTAGTAATGCGAGTCGCTCGTGTGTCGGTCTCGAGAATGATCTTCCGTTTAATTTGTTCGCAACATTAAAACCACTGGCTGTTGTTGAATATAACGAAGGAAAGTGCGGTATAGATTATTCCGATCAAATGGTTTTTTATGCCACCGCAATTAGAGAAAGAATCAAATGATACGGAAATCTTGGCATTCGACTGCTTCTGCGAATTTCCGTTGCAAACGCTTCGACGGTTTACAAAATTGCAACAAGCAAGAATATAAATATTAGAATATTTGGACGATTATTAGTTGCAAAATTATTTGGGCTGTCTGAAAATACAAAAAGTCCTTGTCTTCGACGTAGTCGGCGTAATATCGCCGTTCGGAGAAATGATTCCGGAAGAAGCATTAGACGCGCGTGCAAACTGTTAGGTCGTCCCGTAAGTTCGTTCCGTTTTTCGAGCGGTTATATATGTTAAGATCGTTTACGTACCTTTCAGTTTCATGAAAAAACGCAATCCCCCTCTCGTTCTACAACTTCTTCCCATTTTTCAAGCGCCGTATCTTCGGGTCCCTTATCGCCGTATGTTTATAAATCGACACGCGAAATGTATACACAAAAGCCGGCACGAACTTATGGCATGACCCAATACGTTACGCAAATAAAGGACGTCGAACGGACCGAACGAAGGCGCGAGAGAATTTGAAGGAAACAACGACTTATTGTCCTGTTGAGGTTATTAGACGTATAAAGAGAGAAAACGCGTGGATAAAGTGCAAGGTACAAAATATATATATTTAATTTAATAGAGAAGCGTAATAATAAGTAGGAATGCAATTTGAGCTGGTCCAGATCCGCACGCTAGCAGTGTTCCCTTATAACTGAAAAACCCCGAAGCCAACGTCGCCTGTCTACTGTTTATGGTCTGCCTTCCTGCTATTCTTTCGTCTATACGCTGTCGATGGCTTCGGCGCTTGAGAAAACTAAGAAGACCAGATGTGGAGTTTTCGTAGAAGTGGTGACTTCACTTCAACATGTCCAAATCGTCCCGACCAACCTCGGTTATGTATAGAATGCTTTAAAGTTTTACGTTCTAAGTAATTTTCTAATAAACCGTTTTCGTATTACTTTTATAACGATTCAACAGTTTTATTATCATGGAATATCTTTTCAAATACCTACGACGATCCTTCGCGAGTAGTCAAATAAGCGACACACGAATATGGGTTACGCGGCCTGACCAGAAACTTTCCCGACACCCGAATACGGGTGTCGTGGCAGTCAACGTGTTAATAAACGTTATCGTTGAAAATCGAGAGTATTTCTTGCGGCCACCTTCACCGACGACCCATCTCGTATCTATCAGGTCTGTAAGTATGAAACCGGAATTTGCCTATAGATGCCCTAGCTGATAATGTAGTTGTCACTGAACTGCGTTATTGATGCCAAAAGTCTTTGTTGACATCTGACAAACATTTTCAACTGAGAACGATACAAGTTTCATACAACAGCATAGTTTGTAACAGCGTTGAACATGTCGAATTTTGTGCCTGGAAACTACGATTTTCTGCGTCGATTTTCTGTTACCATTCGAAGAAAACTGCCGCAGGATCGCATCGAATGCTTGTCGAAGCTCACGGCGAGCATGCTCTTGGTAAATCACAGTGCTTTGAGCGGTTTAAAAAATCCAGAAGCGGCAATTTTGACGCGAGGAACGAAGAACGTGGAAGACCACCGAAAAAGTTTCGAGACAGCGAATCGCAAGCATCGTTGGACGAGGATGACGCTCAAACGCAACGACAACTCGCTGATCGATCAAACGTGACACGAGAAGCCGTCTCCATACGTTTGAAAGCCATGGGAAAGATCCAGAAGGTGGGAAAATGGGTTCCACGTGAACTGAATGAAAGACAGCAGGAAAACCGAAAAACCACTTGCGAAATGCTGCTCGCCAGATACGAAAGAAAGTCATTTCTCCACCGAATGCGATGAAAAGTGGATATATTTAGCTCCAGGCGAACCACCGACATCGACTACAAGACCAAATCGCTATGGACCGAAGACAATGCTCTGTGTTTGGTGGGATCAGAAGGGTGTGATCTATTACGAGCTGTTAAAACCTGGCGAAACCGTTAATACCGAGCGCTACCGACAACGAACGATCGATTTGAATCAAGCTTTGCGTGAAAAACGACCAGAATATCGAAAAAGGCAACGCAAAGTAATTTTGCTTCGCGATGATGCACCATCGCGTACAGCAAAACCGGTCAAGAAAACGATCGAAGCGTTCGGTTGGGAAATACTTTCGCACGCGGCTTACTCGCCAGACTTGACTCCGTCCGATTACTATTTATTTGCATCGATGGGACACGCGCTTTCTGACCAGCGCTTCGCTTCTTACGAAAATGTACGAAAATGCCTCGACGACTGGTTTGCCTCAAAAGAGCGACAGTTTTCTTGGCGTGGCATCCACCAATTGCCAGACGGGTGGGAAAAATGTATGGCTAGCGATGGGCGATGCTTCGAATAAAATATTTTTAATCATTTTCCGGTTTCGTATTAACACACCTGGTAAAGTGCCCAATGAGCCATCGATATCCCAACGATGCTTTCGCCGAATGTTCGAGAAGGAGTGCGTGGCAACGGTCGCGGACTCCTAACGAACGCGTGGATAGTGCGTATATCGAGGGGCGACAAAAAGAAAAGAATCGAATCCGATCGACGATCAAGTTTGAAACAGGAAGCGAAAAAGTCGAGTTGTAACTCGGAAACAAACACGAGACGCTTGTTGATAGATATATCGTTGACCTAAACGCCTTCGATGCGCATGTTGGACACCCGTCCGTTTCCCTTCCTTTTTCCTTTTATTTAATTCTTTTCATTCCCAATTTGTCCGATTTGGACATTCGGTAGAATTTACCCGTCCGTGTCGCCTCTTTCCTTCGCTTTCGCTCGCAAAAGACTAGGTAGAAAATGGCAAATTACGAAAACACGGAAACCACGAAAAGCGCGATAACTTCTGCGATAATCATCGTCGAAAAAGCTTTACGCCCGTCTTAATTTCATGGCAACGCGTATCGTTAATGTCATACTTTTGTTATACGTTGATATACGCTCGTTTACGTCGATTACAACTAGTCAAAGCGTATTAGCCGTATGAATAAGTAAACGGGGCAGAGGACAGACGGACAGACGTCCCTTTGACGATATCTTTTCGCATATTCGGCTGACTCTGCCTGGGATTTTGTTCGCTCGAGGGTCGCAAGAATCGAAAGACTCGAGGCGGCAACGTAAACAGAACGAGCGGTAGTCGCTTTCGAAGGATTTGCAAGAATCTTACGATCGATTCTCATTGAGAATTATAAGCGAATTATTCTGGCCTTATTTAAGGTACCTTGTTTGCCTCATTTAATAAGTGTTTATCGTAGCGATTTCTTCTTCCGCCGCTTCTCCGACGCGATGCCCACGACGAACGTCGAGTTTCGATATTTCTGCCGCTCGAGTTACGAAAAGCTGCGAAACCAACGACGCTGTTAACGGCCGACACAGACTGGGGGAGCGACTAAACGGCAAGTCGTATATTTGCAGGTTTACGCAGCTCGCTGCTCGTAAAGATGCACGGTAAGTGACGAAAATCTGTTTTTCACGGTAGCACAGCCAGGCGGAAAAATATGCGCATAGGTGGAACACTTTTCCGGACAGATGGCGGCGCGATGCTACGACAACGTAGGCTAATTTTTCACACGCTGAAACTCGCTTTCGAAACGTTTGAAATCGGTGGGTGGGTGGTGGAAAGTCGATTCGATGGGCCGCGACGACTCGTCGACGAACGACGATGGCTCGGGACGAGGACAGGAGGCGCGAAGGGTCGCGCGTAACGGATAATGGATTTCGGCGGCGCGTGCGACGGTTCGGCGCGTGCGTTCTCCAGGAGCGTTTCACCCCCCGGTCCGTGCACTCGACGCGCTTACACC
This sequence comes from Bombus affinis, assembly GCF_024516045.1. NCBI lineage: Eukaryota > Metazoa > Arthropoda > Insecta > Hymenoptera > Apidae > Bombus > Bombus affinis. The sequence goes on along the minus strand of NC_066349.1, from coordinate 15,869,604 downwards.
CTATATATTTCGAGGAAACGCGAGATGAACCGGTACACGGCACGCGATTTTTGCCGAAGAAACACTCGCGGACTCGCATTGCAACTTTAACCACCACCGACGGTACCACGTTCCCACCTCCGATAGAAGTCAAATCGACAATGACGCGCCACTGTTTTCTCGTTCTCTCGATTCTGGCTCTCTCGATCGCCGGTTGCGTATTGGCCGTCCAGGTAAAATCTTTCTTACTATTTTTTCTCTCTTTCTCACTCTGGCTTGTCATTTCGTCGTTGTAACGTCGTTCCTCTAGTTCGAAGAAGCTAGGCAAGTCAGAGTTTCGATCGTTCGCGGAATTTCGAGTCACGCGATCGAAAACAGCGATCTTCGCGATAGCTGGCGCGACTTTCTGTCGCATGGTTCGCTATTGGATCGTAAAAGCGGCGCGACCAGATCGGTACGAAAGCGTCGTCGAACGTCCTGCATTCCGGAAGACAGTCACGGACGAACGAAGCGTAAATTCACCGAAGAAAAGTTTTACGAATACGTGGAACGCGACGATCGTCGTCGCGTTGCCCGGGAAGGCAACGGGAAAAGCTAGCGGGGGTTTCTCCATTGATTCAGCGACGCGTCGTACGACTAAAGAAGGACGTAGAGCAGATGGACGTTCGTCGGGAACGGTGCGGGAAATCACGCGGGAAATCTCGCGGTCGGAGAAATTTTCTCGGGGATCGATCTCCGGATACGTCGCGTGACTGTGAATCGAGCGGATGGTCGCGTGAGGAGCGTTCGCGACGAACGAGGCACGATTTTCACGTAATCGAACGACGCGTTGGTTGCAGGCTGAAACCAGCTCCCTGCGAAGAGAGTTTTACGGGCCGAGCAAGCCGGAATTCCTCGTTGAATATCTGGAAGGTCACGGTAAGTGAAAAGAGACTGGTTCCGTGTATCTCGTACGCTTGTTTCTCGTATACGCTTGTGTCTGGTCCGCGGAGGAAACCGAGACGTTTCTCCGTCGCTTCGTGCGCGTCGTATTCGCCGTGATATCTGCGCTTAACCGATGGTGAGAAAACGCGCGAGCTGGGTCCTGGTGGCGGAGGTTGGTGCATCACGGTGAAGGGAACGAAGATGGACGAACGACCTCTTACCTGCGATCGACGATCGACGGATTTCAGGTTCGCCGCGGGAGAATGCGGCGCAAGACGAACGATATCAGTCGACTCGACCGAGCTACGTGGAACGCCGGTTGTTCAGCAGGGGATCGATCCTTCCGGGAAAAGGTCGGTGGTACGTCCACGAAGGAAAGGCCGAAGACGATCGATTCTCGCGAAACCTCGATCAGATCGGTGGCGGCAACCTGTTGCGCAGGGGACTGGTGGTCGAGCGAGACGGCTCGTACGACAGCTCCCGTCGCTGGTTGCCATCGCGGAGAAATCTCGATCAAATAGGAGGCGGAAATTTGCTTCGAGAGGCGGACTATCGGAGCGAACGCAACTTGGACAGCATCGGTGGGGGAAATCTCGTTCGCGGACTGGACGGCGCGGCCGATCATCTTCGTAGGAATTTGGATCAGATCGGTGGAGGAAATTTGGTGCGCAATTTGCCCGACGACGCGTCTCGAGAGCCGGCCGAGACCCGGTAGAGACGACCCGACTGGCACCTCGGTAGCGCGGACGCCGCATGAACGCGATAAATTTCGTTCTTCGCTCGCCCGTGTTTCCGCGGTCGATTCTGTGTAGCGTGTAGTACTAGAGCAACCATAGTAATAAAGGCTAACGCACGATTATCGCATAGCGCTGCAGAGTCAATTTTTTCTTTTCTCCTTTTTTTTTTCCACCTCTGGTTCTCGCCTCTTCTCGTCTCCTCGACGTCGTTTCTCGCTCGCGCGCAGCTACCGAAAATTGTACTAACGCAACGCGTTTCTCCGTTTCGTTCAAGCTGCGAGGAAACAGCGCGACGACCAGGACGACCCAACGGATGACCGTCCGCGGCGCGTTCGTCCGTTCGCGCGGGACACGCAGGCTCGTCTCTCCTCCGGATCGACGAGGTATCTCGCCGACGACTACGCGGACGAGTCGTCGGCCGCCAGGTAAGACGCGCCCCTCGTTGCCTCGCTTCTCTTTTATCGCCTTGCCGTTCGTTTGTTCGCAGCAAATCGATCGCGCTCTCTCCGATCGATAGACAACTGCTCGAGCGGTTCGTCAAGCGAAACATCGACGAGATCGACCGCACGGCTTTCGACAATTTCTTCAAGCGAAACCTCGACGAGATAGATCGCGTCGGCTGGAGCGGATTCGTCAAGAGATTCGCAGACGACACGATCACCGGCGACGGCAGAATCAACGTCCTGGCACAGCGCGGCTGAAACAAATTCCACGCGTTGGAAAACATCGAACCATCGCTTCCCATTCCCGCCGCGATACTCCATCACCTTCTTCTCTTTCTTTTCCTCTGTCTTGCTTCTCGCCATCGAGCAACCCTATCGAAACGATCGTCTCGTCCGAGAGAGAAAATTTATTTGGTCTGCCGCGACTCGCCGAGAAGACGAACCTCCGGCATGGTACGCACTCGACTCCGACCGTCCATCGATTTTCGCGCCACGACCGCCCCGGTCTCTCGGTGTCCGCAAGCCGAGAATTTCGACAGAGGATTCCGCGTGGCACCGTCGCCCACTCGTTCCTCCTCTTCGACCCCGTCCTTTTCTCCCGCGACTCGTCGATCCTCCGCGCTCTTCCTCTCGGCAGCTGCAACCACCCTCTCGATCTCCGTCGTTACGTCGACGGGCGTCTCCACCTTCGCGTTCTCTCGATTACGATCCATACGTACCAGCTGTGTCCGACGATCGAAACGTCGCGCGATTAGTTTCCGTTTCGCGCTGCTCCGAACGTTTCGGGGCCGACGACGAGCGAAAAAGCGACGACCATACCTCGATCACGTTCTCCTCGAGGCCCGTAAACCGTCGTAACACCGCTGCCAGGTTCGCGCTCTGCGTCGTTATCCGACCGGTAACTCGCAGTTCCTTGCCGACGTCCTCCTCGATCTGCGAACGCGCGTTCCATTCGATTTTTCTTTATCTTCGTTCGATTCGTCTTCGTCGTACGGTAAAGCTCCGTTTATCCGAACTTTTCGCCGTACGATTTACGCAATCGGAGTTCGTACAACGGCAGATCAACGATTTTTCTATTACTTTTCGCTCGCGCGATAAGAGCTCGCGACATTTTTCTATTTGCGATCTTAACACTTTACCGACTGCTGGCGATTCAACAGCATACGCACGTCCGACCGGCATCTCAGGCGCAGATTCTCCCTGGCGCTGGCTTTGTTTCGGTTTAGACTCTCCGATACCATTCTTTTTGTTCATCGCGAACGGTACGTTTTTCAAATTGATATAAAACGCAACTGAGCAAAGTACCTTGGTACTAAATAACAAATTACTGCTAAAATAATGCGAAAGATTGTCGGCGACAAAAAGCCGATTAATGGACTATCGATCGGTAACTATCGGTGGAAGAAACCGATTAACCGGCCATCGGTCGGTAAAGTGTCAATCCGGGATACAGAGAAATTACTCATCCTACTCGGCTGTTAATTGCTTTACATCGTTTAACGTTATTGTATCTATACAAGGATTCTCAGCTATTAGACGAATAAATAAATAAAGAAATAAATTTTCGCACCGATAAGTGGAATTCGGATAAACCGAATTCTACCTTGGCGATAGAGTTAAATTGGAAAAGATAGCGATACGTACCTCGTTCATTCCCATGGCCACTCGTTCGCTGATGTAGCGGAGGTTGTCGCGTGCCCGTCGAACCTGTCAACACGCGAGGAATGCTAGCGGAAGATTGGTACGCGCGATCGATCGTTCATCGACTATAATACGTTACTATCGTGGTGAATTCTCTCATCTCCGTCATGATCTTGCGCCGCAGTCTCGTAGCCGCTAGAAACTATACGATCGTTGTTACGCGTCTTCTTTCGGCTCCTGCGGCCGATGCTACGAGATAATTCGTTTTGTGGTAGCTTACGCGTTGAAGAACGTAGAACAGAATCGCCATGTTGACGAACATTGGGATCGAGCTGCCGAGCACGTGTTGAACGAGCCGCATCGTCGCGCAACGATCAGACGTGAAACGCCGAGAAAATTTTCCTTTCCCGTGACATCGTCCTCCACGCGGTACTTTCCTATCGAATTTATACCTCGACGAAACAAAACACGACCCGACGCTTGGCCGCTGCCAACTTCGTTCCCAACCATCTTGCCTTTCCATTCCAATACGATTTCCCTCTTCGTTTCGATGTGTTGTGCTGGCATTTGGAACACGTGAAATCGCTTGGAATCTGCATACGTGGAGCTTCAAGCATCGAACAGTGTTGGAAATGATACGAATTCGTCGCCATATACCATACGACTGCGATTCCACGCGATTCGAAGTGTTTCGGTTCGCGTTACTATCGATCCTCCGTTTAGAATATCGGAAGATCGTAGTTGCGTGTATGCCGCTTGCGTTTTCTCGATTTTACGACACGAGATGTTCGATGGGTAATACTCGTCCGAGCGATAATTTAATAAGGATAATTTAATATTAACTCTTCGTCCACTGGTCGTGTATAGTTTCTTTGTCTTTTTTTTTTTTGCTTCTTGACTGCCGCCTCTAAACGCATTTTTCTATCATATTTTTCCTTCGGAGTTACTCACGCAGTCCCTTGCTTCTGATATTGTCAACATTGTGTACTTATCGAAGAACCGATAAAATAAACAATCGATAACAGGCTTGTGGTGACGTCCATGTCCATTACGCTATCCATACTCTTCCTACGTTATCTTAAAAACGGAAGAAACGGGGGTAATAATTTTCACGAAAGAAGAACGACGAAAGAAACACGAATACGTATTAAGAAATAAGAAAAACGATAATACGAAGACGTTTGTATCGTTGTCGTTGCAATCGCTATGGATTCCGCGTAATTCGCGACATTATCGTTTTGCAATCGGTTTGAAAGTCCAACGACGTACGAACTTTCAAGTACTTGCCTATCCACGTTTTTCCCCTCGTGCGACGCGTTTTATAACGTGCACGCGCGCGGGTATTTATAAATTATACAGCTACGCCTAGTGGTTCTTTAGCGCGGTATGTACGCGTTTGCGTGCCGTTGAAATCGCATCGATCCGTCGCTCGAGTTCGTGTCGCGATGTACGTACAACAACGATGCATGCTGCATGTGCATTTGCGTGTATAAACGTTCCCTCTCCCAGCGAACGAGTTTCCACGATAAGCGTATGTTTCGAACGATAGCGTGTAATTGAGCAGATACTACGCGTCCGTTATCGTGAAACTCAATTAATTTAATGCAATTGCTCGAATTGACTCGATTTGCTTCGTTCCGTCGGTATACGTATATAGATTTACCGATCGGTCGGGTCGATACGATACGCAGAGTCCTTTCGTGGTTGTCCAAGTCGTGTGCGTGGCGTTCAAAGTCATTCGAAGGTCGTATTCGTTTGACTCGTTGGCGAAGCGGTTTAAAAATGGCGCGTGACAAAGATTGGCGCGAACCTGGTGGCGAAACGGCGCGTTAGAAAAGGTTCGTGGAGCCACTTGCAGCAGTGTGCTCGTGCACGACTGTTTCGAGTGTAGCGCTAACCACTCTGTGATTATTCCGCCCGAAGAATCGCCAAAAATATGCAAAAATATGAGAAGCTCGAGAAAATAGGAGAAGGTAAGCAAGCGCCTATTCTTTTTCGACTACCGATTACGTCTGGTTTCTCGTTTGGAATTCCGGTGTTGCGTGCCGAGTCGAGTGCATGTGACGTGTGAATGTGTGGCGTGTGCGTGTTTTTTGACAACCGATCGTAGAACGCGTCGTTCTCGCGATTCGCTAGCGAATACCAACGACATATTCATCTCTGGCGTACTTCAGGTACTTATGGAACCGTTTTCAAAGCCAAGAACCGCGAGACTCACGAAATCGTTGCTTTAAAGAGAGTTCGATTGGATGAAGACGACGAAGTAAGTTTATGGCGCCGACGTGATTCTGTCGCATTCGCGTCACTACAGATTCCCTTCCGATTCGAAACTCGATTTATCGTGACGACCTTTTCCGTTTGTTGCACGCAGGGTGTACCGTCGTCCGCGCTCAGAGAGATTTGTCTACTGAAAGAGTTGAAACATAAGAATGTAGTGAGGTTGTACGACGTATTGCACAGCGACAAAAAGTTGACGTTGGTTTTCGAACATTGCGATCAAGATTTGAAAAAGTATTTCGACAGTCTAAACGGAGAAATCGATTTGGACGTGGTCAAATCCTTTCTGTAAGTACCATTAATGACTCGTTTGTGATTTGCCGAACCGATTATACCGTTATGCATAGACCCTTTACCCTATGCTGACCGTGCGCTTTCTACGCTTCTCAGCTACCAATTGCTCCGTGGATTGGCATTTTGTCACAGTAGAAACGTATTGCACAGGGACCTTAAACCACAGAATTTGCTGATCAACAAGGTACGTGATTTTGTAATTTCCAGAGAAATTGGAAAAAGAAAAAGTTGCTTTATCCTCTCAAATTTCTATTCAGAACGGCGAATTAAAGTTAGCCGATTTTGGACTGGCGAGAGCTTTCGGAATCCCTGTAAAATGCTACTCCGCGGAAGTCGTTACGTTATGGTACCGTCCACCGGACGTCCTCTTTGGAGCAAAATTATACACAACGTCCATCGATATGTGGAGCGCCGGTTGTATATTTGCCGGTAAGTAACCTTTTAACAAACAAGAGAGAAAAATACGATGCCGATCTCAACTGCGCAGAATTAGCAAACGCCGGTAGACCACTGTTTCCCGGTTCGGACGTAGACGATCAATTGAAGAGAATATTCAAGATGCTGGGTACGCCGGTCGAGGAAACGTGGCCGGATTTTACCACTCTTCCAGATTACAAGCCATTTCCACTCTATCACCCCGCTCAGGGATTGGCTCAAGTTACGCCGAAACTTAATTCCAGAGGCAGAGACTTGTTACAGGTATTTCATCGTATTCGATGTTTCGCGATAAAAATCGCCGGTCTCAAATTTTCACCAGGAAAACTTGTCCTTTTCAGAAGTTATTAGTATGCAATCCAGCGTTACGGCTGTCAGCGGACGAAGCAATGGTGCATCCCTACTTCAACGATTTAAACCCTGCCATTAAAAACGATCGTTGTCAGTAGTGAATGCCACTCGAATTGCCTCGATCTACAGCGTATGTCGCGAGTAGCGTAACGACCAAAATCATGCCGGCAAAGATCGTTTGTTAAAAAAAAAAAATATATATATATATATATATATATAATATTATATATATATAATATACAATATATAAAAAACGATATATTTATATATTATATATATATATAATATAACTAGTATCGTAAGTATATATTTCGCACTCGATGCGTCGGTTATGACGCGAGACGAAGCGACGGGTCCTGTGTTATAATAAGAATGTCCAAGAGAAATCAATAAATTGTCAATTTTATTAGTGACGACGATTTATATTCGAAACGCGCAGAGTGCGTGATATATTTCAGAAACTTACTGTACAAAATATCGCCAAAGATTTCCGTAACACACTGAACTTGTATTACGCATGGCGTCTAGTCGCGTGTAGTCGCGTCTAGCCGCGTATGCACGTTCGTTTATTCACTTGCTCACTTATTTTGTAGATGTTTGTATATTTATTAATTTATCTATTCGTTAATTTATCTATTTATTTAACGATTACGAAATAATTTACAGACATATTAAATACATTTCTTAAAGATATCTCACACGGTCTCTTGATCGAACCTTTACATCGCGTCGAAGGGAAACCTGTGCGCTTCTTGAAGCTTCTCGATCTTATCTTCCCTTCGCTCTTTCCAATAAAGAGCGACGATGATAAAGGATATCAAACTGCAGGTGCCGGTCAACGCGGCGGCGCTCAACAATATTAATTTACTGGGTGTTACTAATAGCTGGGCTTTCCATCGCCAAGGTTCTGCTATCGGATTCGGAATCATTACCATCTGGGAGTTGGGGATGATTTGCGGCCATTCCCGAGATTTTCCGCCGACCTGTCGTGAGAAACAAACACACCGATCAGTTCGCGAACAACAACGCGAAAAACGGGCAAGTAAGTGGTTCGCGCGAATATACTTACCCCGATAGTGAGAGCGTCGACAAAGTTGGGTGTTCTACCTAGACCAAAGATCGTGTATGGTAAATTCAAGGAAAAGTGTGCGCTTTGCGGTAGCTGAGCCGCGATCGCGTTACGCGGGCTGCCGTCTTGAGTGGTGGTCCGATATGCTATCGACGGACCGGGAAGATTCGTCCCGTAAGTTCTCTTTTTCTTGCCGAGCGAGCCCGGTGAAATTGGATACATGCTATTGTTACGGCCCGTGAGTACCATCACTTTGACAAAGTTTGCGTCGTAGTCCAAACTGTTTTTGAACGCCGCTGTACGGTAGCTGTTGCTACTTTTGTCCACTTCGACTAAGATCACGTCCAAAATGCCATCTTGATAGAAATCGTAGAACACCGCCATCGCGGTTTCGTTGCGGAACGGATTTAACGCCTGCCACTTCACTTGGAATTTTCGAGCGAACGAGTTACACGAATCGCACGCGACGTTCTCCAGCAAATAGGATCGCGTCTGTTTGCCGCTAGTCGACTTGAGCGTAGCCAGCAAGTCTGGATATCCGTCCATATTGAAGTCACCGCCGCGAAGAGTAATGGTGTCGGTGTATCGTTGCCCGTTAGGTACCACGAAGCCCCACAGTACGTTGTCTCCGTCCCTGAAGTTCACTTCCAGATTATACCACGTGTCGGAGGAGTACATCATGATCGTGCTGTTGGTACACGCGTTATCGAAACAGAGGGGCAAAAGCAAATCCATTTTGCCGGTTAGCTCGACGTCCAGATAGAGCGTTTGTCCGAGGACACCGTTGAAATTCTCTGAAATTCCATAGGGAAACGATATCAGCTTGTAAAATTCGAATCCCTGCTCGACTCCCAGCCAAATTTCAAAATTTTTGTTCGTAGTGACCACCAGATCGGCCAAGAAATCGTTGTTCAGGTCTAGATAAGCGTTCGAATGGGGTTGACTGATCGGTGACAGAGGTTGCGATAGATATGACGATGCCTTCATCGGCACGGATCTCGGAGATTTTCTACTATCGTCGAATATCCAGAACGTTCTCTTTCCATATTCATCCAAGCCGAACAGATCTATTATCATATCGCCGTTATAGTCGAGAGCCAACGGTTGACCCGTCATCTTTATCAGTGGTTCGTTCGTGCAATTTAATCGACCTTTTCCACCCCACAATACGTATCCGTATGACAATCTCTTTTCTTCGTTGTACGTGATCACCAGCACGTCCATGAATACGTCTCCATCGAAATCTCCTGGTACTACACCGACGATGAGATGACGAAAGGTGCAGCTCAAGTCAGAGCTGGGTCTCAAATGAGGCTCCTGTTCGGCAGCAAGAAAGATTTCGACCCTCATACCGTTTTCGCGCAACATAAACACGTCGGTCAATTCGTCGGAGTTGAAATCACCGAAAGCGGCTGGCATACCGTCCAATACGCCTCCGAACACCGCAGGAGTAATGTCGTTGCATTTCACCGCCATCGCAGTCCCTATCACCAGCACGATTATCGACTGAATCCTCATCGTGCCGTCCGCCGTTACTTATCTGGAAACAGATATTTTATTTTCAATTTCAATTTCATTCGTATGATATTCGTAGTGTTTGATATCGGATCGACGGTAAGATCCTTCGAACACGAATCACCTTTGAAATGTTTCTTTGACGACGCAACGATCGCGTTCGACGAACTAACCTATAAATTGTCCAACCAAGTTAGAGAACCAGTATTACGATTAGGAAATCCAGCAATCAGGAAACTTTATTCGCGACGTATTGAACGATTAATATTATGTGAGAAACGCGCAAAAATATTCACCGAGGACAGTACAGAATACCATCATCCTATCGCTTACGTTTTAAACGAATTGCAATCGAACACTGGTTATTGCTCATCCTGTTTTGACAGCTAATCGACTATCGGAAGCGCCATCTCTCGGCCGATAACGCGACGAACGAATACATTTCTATTTTATCGATCACTGTTACGGCGAAACACCTGAAAATTTTATTACCTTTCGATTTATGCATGTACGTATATATGTATATATCCATTTCCCGATTATTATTCATCAACGAAGATTCGATTTCCTTGATCATTCGGTTGAATTCTCTTACGCTAAAATGAATTAAGATCTCGAAGGTGATGTACTCGTTGAGCGATATTTTATTTACCCGTGTGTACACTTTATACGCTCTGCAATTTCGGTAATATGAAAGATATTTCGCGTACGATCTAGAAAAATTGCGCCAACTTTTGCTGCGCAACGACCATAAATATTCGTATAAAAATATCGATCGTTTTACAATTGACTTTATAAAAAGTGGGTTTCCAAGAATTTCTATCGCGATTGTCGGTAAGTCGTGCATACACGCACACGAAGTGTACGCAGTCACGAGTATACATAGTTACATAATTTATATGTGTGTGAGCGTGTATATATACGCACACGTATATATACACACACACACGTATATACATATAGGCATATACGGATAGTATAGCGTAAAAAGATAGGTACGAATTGTACGAGGCGTTGCGTGTAATACGTGACCGTAATTTAACAATATCCTCGCGTACGCAAAATTTCATACGGGCAGTTGATCGTATTTCCGCTACAACAATGATTTGGATAGTCTACGGGTTACCAAGAAATTAGTAACCTTGGGGAAAGTCGTCGAAGATACATTTTTAGATAGACGATCACAGAAAAACGCAGGTACTTCAGACTGATCCGCCGTGATCCCTGTTTACGCGATCAGAGGTATCGGCGATACGCTCGCTCCGGACACGGTCGAGCAAAAAGAGATACGCGATAACGAACGGTAAGTAATTAGAAATTTGAAAAATTTCCGCTCGGGAGCGACATCGTTTCGGAGGATTAACGTCCCGAGCAGGGGAGCTTTTTTGTAAACGTCCGCTTGAACGCGAGGGTATGTGTGTATACCTGTTTGAGTGTCGTTGCGCGTACTACATAACGGGCTAAGCTCGTGCGAATTACGACGAAGCGGTCGTTCGATAAAGTATATTCGTATACACCCGTAACAACGCCTGCATGTACGGGGGTAAAAAGGAAGAGAAACGAAACAAAGGCGTACACGTTTCTTTGGCGTTGATGTGTCATACGATGATTCTGCACTCACGACTACATCTTAGCGACGATGACGATAATTACGATACTATTGCTATTACTAACTATAATTATAATAATACCAACAATAAACAGCAACAATAATAATAATAATAATAATAATAATAATAATAATAATAATAATAATAATAATAATAATAGTAACAACAATAATAATTAGAAAAAGAAAATGCATTCTGCTACGAAGATATAATTCCTTTGAATGTTTCCTTTTTTTTTTCTTCTTTTTTAGCATACTTAACGGCTACTTTTTCTCTCTCACGCTCGCTCTCTTTCGTTCTCTGTCTTTTTCACTTTCTGCCTATCCTTTCATTCTGCTTTGTACACGTTGCATAAATAAGAAGGAGCAACAAATTGTCTAACGTCTACAACTCGATAAAAACCTATGCGTAAGAATATTTACAATATTTATATTATAAACCACTGTTGTATTGCATTATGTTAGCTGCGACGCGACGGTTTGAAAATTCCCGGACGTTCGCGAAATCGGGAAGCGATTTATCGCATATCTGGCGATCGGTTTCAATCGCACGATATAAAATGGCAGTTGCTCGCGATAACGCATGGTAAGTAACGAACGAAAACAGAGATGGGAGAAACGCGAGGATATTAATTTTAATACTGTTATAGTACTTGTCCGTTTACTCGTAGAAGCGGCATTCGGACGCGTTACCGTCTCGAACGCGCCATCGTACTTTGTGCTGGGTTTTATCGCGCGAACCACTGATTAACATTCGATCGAGAAAGAGAGAAACGCGCGATTCGCCTGTGCTCGTGCATCCAGAAATCGGACGGAAGTTTTAATCGATCATTTTGGCTGGTCGATAACCGCTATTAGCGCGTAATAAAAATTGACGCCTCGAAAAATACATCGATTTGATCTTTATTTCGACACTGTTTGGTCTTAAGGCACGTAATCTCCGTTAAGTAAAAATGAATACTATAAAAATGTAAAATTATCTGCATTTTCTATCTTTCGCTCGCTCGTTTTTTCTTTTCTTTTTTTTTTTTTACACGCTTATCATTCTTTCTTTCCCTCTTTCTCTCTCTCGTACACGCACGCACGCACGCACGCACGCACGTACGTACGTACGTACGTATCCAAGCATACATATATATCTGCGTAATTTACTTTGTCTGTACTTGATATAGAAATGTGACGTTCGATTCGACTTACTTGCTGTACAAATGTTTGCGTGCTATTTAACTTGGCACACGAGCAAGGGACAAACAGCGAATGTACGGCTGCTCGCGCGTCGGAGGAAAGAATTAATCGTCCAGGCGATCCACCGCCGCTGTGACAAATCACTATGCAGTTTGTTCGAATATCCTTCTTTCTTGGAATATATGCCCGCGCGTTCCTATCGTCTTGCTCGCATCTGGTTTTCCGTCTAGCGTTTGCGATGTCCGTGTTTCGTGCGTGTTAACGGCCACTCGTCGAACGATAACGACGAACGTTCGACGATGGACGGTCGAGTCGTATAAGGGCGCGAGATGCGAAGACGCGGAGAAGGCGAGCAACTGCGAACCATGTCGCGACACCGTCGCGTTGAACGGCAAAGTGGCAGGAACGAAGAACAAAGTACAAAAAATATGCGGAAGAAGGACCCGATAATAAAAGTAAAAAGCAACTAGCACGCTGGCTCGTCAATGGTGCGTTTCTGTGACAGTTTTCACAGTCTCCAAGCCTTCTTTCTCGCTTTTGTCCTCGTCTTTGTCCGGATTGTCCCACGGCTGTCGTTGTCCAGAGCTAAATATCGCGTAGAACAAGGCGCACACGATATACACGCCCGCCGAAATCATAAACACGATCCTCCATTTCGCTTGAGTCGGCTGAAAAGAAAAAGGCGTGATTTCATTGGATACCAGGTTCCGACTCGAGGCTTTCGTTGCCGCCGTCCCAGTGAGAATTCGCGAAACCCGATAATTACCGGTGAGACGATTATATAGCCAGCCGTGATCGGTGCCAGTAAGCCCGCCAGGTTGGCCAAACAGTTGGTGAAAGACATCAAAACGCCGGCGAATCTCGGCGAGATATCCAAATGATTCACTTTGAATCCGGAATAGATACCGCCGTTCAAGCCTACACCGATCGTAAGAATAGTTACTGTCAACCAGGAATTGCATCCGGTATACGAAGCGACTATCAGAGCGATAGCCGGTCCCAGTTGGCCGATGCTGTTGATTATTTTTCGCGTGGACCCGTGATTAAACTTTCCGCTGGAGATCATCCAGTCAGCTACGTGAGACACCAGCATCGAGAATATCCACATGGCCAAGTAAGGAAGCGAGGAAACGGTGCCGTTCTGTAACATATTTACGCGATGTTTATCGTCTCGATGACGAGTTTGCTTTTTGCGCTCGTGTTTACAACGGTTGCGACGCCTATCCATTTTCCGCTTTCTTTACCGATTTAATGTCAAAGTGTAGAATCTGTTTCATGAAGGTCGGCAGCAGAGTCATCAACGTCTCGTATCCGTAGTTTTGGCCCATGTGCGCTATCAGGATAGCCCAGAACGGTAGCGAAGTAATGATCGAAATCCATGGTACGGGCGGAGACTGTGAAAACAACGTTGTCGTTAGAGCCGACAGCCACCTTTGCCTAGAGCTTACGACCCGCGAGTCACGGCTAACCCTTTTTCATACTCACGGAAGCTCCGGCGTTACCCCACAGAGCGCTCAGAATGTACTTCTTCTCGTCCTCGGATATACGCGGATGGCTTTCCGGGTCCTCGTAGACCATCAGCAGGAAAGCAATGCACCATATGGTACCGACCGCACCGAACACGTAAAAGATCGACGGCCAACCGCCGTCGAAACCATATTCGGATAGAATACCGCTCAATGGCATTGAGATGACAGTGCCAAACTGCGCTCCTACAGATAAAATACGGAGAACGATGAATAGATCGATCGGCAAATTCGAAAGCGAATACCTCGAATAAGATGAGAGATTGATAAAGGAAGAAAAAAGAAAGAAGGCAGAAGAATAAGAATAAGAAGAAGAAGAAGAAGAAGAAGAAGAAGAAGAAGAAAAAAAAGAAGAAGAAGGTGAATCGCTCGGTAGATCCCAGAAGGTAGCATCGTACCGTGTTGATGGACGTGCGACAGGGCTACGCAGGCGGAAGAAAAGATATCGTCGAAACGAACGAGCTTACCGGCATATACAAACGCTCCCATTCTGCTACGCTCATTCGGCGGTATCCACTTGGCCAACATCGCGTGCGTGCAAGGCACGATGGGACCCTGCAATAGGGATAATCCATTCCTAGGGGCAGGAAATACACCCGAACGATCAAAAAGCGTTCAACGTTAAAAACATTAGAGGCTTTTCTATCCTTTTTCGTTCGACCGATCGTGCGAGTACGCGCATGGAGGGAGAACGCAGGATCGAAAGATCCCTTAGAGATCGCTTACCTCGCCTAGACCTTGAATGAAGCGAACGCCCATCAGATAATAGTAGCCGAAACGGGCCGACATAGGCACAAGCAGTCCGAACAACGAATTGATCAGCATGCCGACACCGAGAAAGTATTTGGATCCGTAACGCTTCGCAAGTATTCCGAACGGTATTTGCGTGAGGACGTAGCCATAGAAGAACGAGCTGAGCAAATAGCCCTGTTTAGTGCTGTCCCATACGAACTGGCCGTCGCTGCTCTTTCCAGCGTGGTCCTGCCGCAACAAAGAATATTCGATGGATATTGTTCGTCACTTACGGTTAACGATATTTTGCTTGTTCGGTAATTACACCTGAGAAGCAACGATTAGATAAGAGGCATACCGCGAGCCGGTTACGGACAGCACACGTCGAGACCATCGCGCCTCGTACTTACGCTCGTGATGCTGGAATTAACGATCCCGCATTCGTTCACCAGGGGCTCTTCCTCCTTATTTACGATGGCGGTATGATTGATCATCGCGACAATCGCCACGGACATGTTCGTCCTCATCACGTAGGCGTTCGCCATGCCGAGGAACAGCATCAAAGTCACTATGTGACGCGAACCCACCAACGCTGCAACAGCAAACGTTCGTTCGTTACGCGGTCATTTAAAGATCGGGCCAACGATGACCATGACGACGAAGGGTTAACTGATAAATAACACGATGTCGAAAGCGGCCAGCAACGCATACGCATAGAATCGGTTCGCTCAGTCGCTCGAGTTTCGTTCGTCGTTTCGATCGTTGCCAGGCAAAATCTTTTGAAAAATTCTTTCGTCGATCGGACTAAAAATATTTGGTTAATTAACGGCAAACATCTGCGAATTACGTAACCACGCTTGAAAAACGGCGGTAATTTTGCAGATACAATAGAAGCGCTAAATACGTTCCTTCGATACGATAAAGAAGGCAAAGAAAAAAAAAGAAGAAAAAAAAAAGAAAGAATAAGAATGGCAAGAAGGAACACAGAAAAGACGGCGGAGGCAGATTGTACGGCGTGTTCGCGATCCACGGTCAGAGGTACGCCAAGGACGCGACAGTTTCGAGCACGCGAGGGGACAAGGTCGAGGGGAGAATCGAGAACCGCGTTGGTCGGTCGTTGACGGAAAAGCGCACCGCTGCACAGGTCCTTTCTCCGGTTTGGCAAGGCGCGATTTTCTCGGTTATTTATATCGCCTTGTTTTTGCGACGAGATGTCGAGATAACGCGCGAATTAATAATAGAGGGACGATGTAAGCTTTATTTTCGGAATGCAATCGCGATGATTATCGCGATGGATTTGTCGACGAGCGAGCGAGAACCGCGAAGCTTTTGCGCTCCCCACCCTTCCGCGTTACGATACGCTTGTTCCTACGTATGTATATGTGGTACGCAATAGGAATAGTTTTCGGTAACAGCCGTCTGAACTTTGAACGTTTCGTCTGTTGTCGCGTCGGTCGCTCGTCAAGCGTAATTTGCCGAGAAGGAATTCCCGTGGTCGCGCGGGTTAAACAACCGCGGCACGATAATCGATCGAGATAGTCAGACGGTTCGCGGTTTCAAGGTTTTTCATCGTACCGTTTTCACGTACGGTTTGCGATCGTTATTTTACCCTAAGAACGCATCGAGTTAGCATTCATCGGGCATCCATCGGGCACGTGGTGGTCAATCGCGTTCGGTAGAAATAACTTCAGCTCGTCGACATGCACCGCAGTCGTGCAGACGTTATTGCTATCGCTGCGACGTAAAGCAACATGGTATTAGCGAATGGGAGGAGAGGCGCGGTCGAACCACGCACGTGATGCTTCGACGAGACAGCCGCCCACCAACCGTCTCCGTCTCCGTTTAATCGCTGATTGAACAACTGATGCCGGGAATCAGCGACCGCGCGTTACCTTTGCCACTTCGCTGTTTATCGTTTGATGTTCTTTGGCGCGGACCACGAATGCGACTACCAAGTTCTATGCCGATTTCAAAAAGTTGCCTTTAACCATTCGCCCGACGATTCTTTCGGTTCTTTTTTCATCCGGCATCTCTCGGGGAATGACAGAGTGCAAGAAGTTGAGAAACGAGCGATTGGTACGATGGCGCGCGTTCGCGTAAGGGAGACAGAGAGACCTGCTACATACCCACGCACGATTTCTGTCGAGAGCACAGATAAATGGAGCGCGTTGGTCGACGAACGGATCGGGTCGTTCGACTCTGGCCCCTTCCTTTTTTTAACGAGTTCGCTGCCAGGCCCGGAAACCGGGTCGGTCACCGCGTGCCACTACGTTTACGCCACTCGATATCAACCGCATTGTGGGATCGAAGATTGAGAAATGGAGCCCGCGAAATCGCGCGTTCGTCAGCGAACCCGTCATGATGCGAGCTCCGAAGCGACGGCATACGTGTGCGCGCGCGCTACCGAAAGAGAGAAGAAAAGGAAAGGGCGAGACTGGCGAAGTGAAAGAAGAGGAGAGCGAAGAGTGACGGCGGGAGCACGTGTTCGACGCGCGGTTCACGGGGTAAACGGAGTTTCGTCCGAATGGCAAACTCGTATGAACCTTGCGGTCCATGGACGACGGATTCAATCTGGAAACGCCATCCAAAGTTCGAGAATATCGCACAGAATTCTACGCAAACGAAGGAATGCACGCGCGTGAGCGCGTGCGCTTGCCGGGCCGACGTACTTTTACGTTTTCTGATAGGTCTGTCCTCTTCCTCCAAGCCTGATTGCTCCCACACAAGCACGTGGCCATTTCGTCCCCTGTTTTCTCCGTTCGATCTGCCGTTAGTGCCGTTGCTGTTGTTCATTGCACGCTCGATACGCGTTCTACGCACAAGCGATCACACACGGAACCGATGCACCACCGAGTAAATCGCCAACGCGAACACCAACGGTTGACGAAGATGCCAAAGGAGAATGCGAAATTCTCGTACTCGGATCTCGTGAACGAGATACGTTGTCGCGAACCAAAGGGAAAAGTAACGGCGTATTCTTGCCTGTCTGCTTCTCCCAACACAACAGAGATACGATGACTCGCGCTATCTTCTTAGCACCAGCCGAGAAAAATCGAACGCCGTTTCTGCACGCGATCGTCCGGCAAACACGCGCTCCTGGCCTGCACGACACGACGACGGTCACAACCACGCCGACGAGAAAGACGATGGGGAACGATTTTCACGGGCGCGATCGAGCACTCACTGTGCGCCAGTAATGTATCAGCTTCTCGTTGCTGCGAATCGGTTGACGGTTTCGTTGTAGACCGATAACGATGATTAACAAGGAACCCGTGATCAGAAGCGAGTACGCACCTGCGTCTTTCTCTCTTTCTCCCTCGTGCTAGTTGATTCGATGCGAAACCGTGAACAGCGGGGAACCGCGGGGTGCGGTCTGACGAAACGAATCGTCCGAGCAACCGAGACCTCTCGTCCAATCGTCGCGCTAGCTTCGTCAATTCCTTTCCTCGATTGGACGCGACAGCGCCATCTGGCGTTCCTGCCCTGATTCCACCAATCGAAGGCTCGCGCGCGAAACCACGTCCCTTTTCACACTGTATCTTTAAATCCTGTTCAATCTTATCGACGATCTTACGATCGATTCCTGTCGATGATCACCTTGCGAGCACGTTTCATCCTTCGACCTGCCCCGCCTACTATTCAACGTACTACTTTTCAGCGTTATTCTTTTGCGCCCTTTCCGAGATTCCGCGATTATTTAAATTAACTTAATTTATTACGATAGACGGGAAAATCCTTTTAACATTAAGATTATACAAAAATATATGCGGATACAAAGCTTTGCAGAAACGTAAAATATAGTATAATAAAAGAAAATACAGGAAAATACAAGAAAATGTAAGAAAAAACGGAAGAAAAAGATATAACAGTTGAAATTTCTAATCTGTTTGCGAAGACTATTGTCTATTTCACATATTTCATTTATGACGTTGATGCAGTCGAACCTGCAATTGAGTATATCTGCATAAAAGAGCTGCGATGATCTGGTAGAAAACGGTGATAATTGACGAGATCAAGAGCTCACTGCAGTTATCGCGACTATTAAAATTTTTGTATAGAAAAATTTATTCGTTATGCCCGAACCGCGAGGAATTCTCGGTACGAAAATATCTACAAATATTACGTAACGGAAAAATTATCGGTAAAATTATCGCTGGCTGGCCTGGCTGCTTATCTTTCGGATCAACTCGCGCAACCCTTGGAATTTATTATCTCTCCAATCGCAACGCTGTTTAATAATGGCGTAATCGTAGCACGTCATACGTCGTTTACGATCTTGGAGGAAGAGCAACGAAAGTCCGTTTTCGCGTCGACGAATTCACCGCCTCCGCTAATTAAGATCGGCATGGAAGTCGATCGTGAGTCACATCGGTGAGATAGTCGCTTTTGTTTAACGAAACATCCGTTTGATGGTTACCGCGTCAAGGTCAGGGCTTTATTCTGTTTGTCAGAACAAATACGTGACGTGACATAACGCAAACACTACACGGCAAATTCCGATTTCGTCGATGACTTTCGTATTTTGTTGCGAGACGATATTGCATCATCGTGGATTATCGGAACGATGCCGATTAGGATCGTTTTCCTCGAAATCAAAGGCGGAAATCGTTTCGCATCGATATACGCCAGAATGTTTGGAACGTTCGAAAGTTCGTATTAACCGCGCCGCCAATTCGCGTATAAAAATAAAAGATACGCGAGGGGCTGCTATTGATAGATTCGCGGATCTCGCGTGCCAAAAATCTTTGCATCGTGCAAGTACGAGATAAACTAGTCGTCCATTTCGCACGAATCCGGTGTGGCGAATTGCGTCTCGTATTTTCCACGTTTACTCGCTATCTTACAGGGATCATCAGCCGTAATTCTTTCCGCGATTAGCTCGAACGAAATGATGTGCTTGAAAAAAGTATCAACTTCCTTTTTTTCTGCGAAATACACGTAATATCTCTCGACGCATTTATGTAAGTACACATGTACGTATGTACATACATAAATGCTTTTAATCGGAACTCGTTACGCAATTAGGTTTGTTATCGACAACCGGACAAGAAGACAAGCGAGAAAAACGGGTCGTGTTTGGTAACCAATTATCGATCGAACGATTGGTCGGTAACGAGTTATTCTGAACACCCATCTGTACCTAGTTTTTGTGTTCTCGACACAAAGAGGTCTCTGAGTGTCCGATACTTTCGAAACAGTCATTTGTTGATCGACGCTCCGTTTCTTCGTCGACGTCAATGCGTCTATATCGCGGGCTAATTTTCAAACGAACAGAGCGTCCCGTTTCTTCGACGTTCGATGCTCTCGATGCTCGAGAATCGACTTGATACGAGTCAACTGGCACGGCGCGTTCGCGTCTGTGTCTACAGGAAATGCTTCGTCCCCTAAACGCGTTATCCACTTCGTAAAGTGGAAAATAGCGTCCGCCTCGGGCGAACAACGAAAGGCCGTGCACGCGCGAGCGTAATTGTACAGGAAGCTTTCGGCGGAACTCGAAATTGAAAGTAATACGTCCGCTTTGCGAAAATTGCCAGGAGCCGAGAGGTCGGCACGATTTCCGTCTTCGAGAGCGCGGGCGCATCGACCTTTCCCTTCCTTTCTTTGAACTTTCCAACAATTCGTGTCAAGGTTTCTGCCGCGTTTTTTCCACGAACGCGTTTCCTGATACGTACTCGCAACCGAGATATCGGTCGATAGACGAACATCGAGCCCTGCCCGAGAACCCGGGCCCTGATCCACACGCACGTCACGGAACGTTGACCGGTGAACGCGAGGTAGAACGCGAACGCTCCAGGGTACAGCCATCTCGTGCCAGATTAGAAACTTTCTACTTTCGTGTTTTCGACGTGTCGCTGCCGTCGAATCACGCTTCCGTGAATGGATAGCTTTAGTACCTACGTAGATTATTTACTCGTTAGTGTATACCTCCGGATACTTGCGCTCTGTCGATATTCGGCTGCCAAAATTCTCGCTAGTAATGGAAAATCGCGTGGATCGAGCAACGAGCACCGCACCGGTAAGGAGAAAAACACAAGAAATTATAATTCGTGGTACACGCGCTACCAATGACAAAGATCGATCGGACCACGGGTATCGTTGGAATTCCGCGACGATTTGCGGTGTTCTATCGATCGATCGTTTCCGCCTGGTTGCCTGTTTGTTATTGAATACGTGTGCTTTATCCATTCGTTCTGCGAGGAAACACGGCGATAGAGGACCGGCGATTACAGAGGAGAGCGTTGTACGAGTCGCGTAATACATTATTCAAGAGAAGTGGACGTGGGAGAGGGTTCGCGTCTAAACGACGAGGTACGACACGCTCGTTTTCTCTCCCAACGAGAACTTTTATCGAAACGAGAGAAATTCTTCCTCTTCCTTATTCATCCTCCTCCCTCCCTCCACGGTCTTCCTCCGAAAAACACACTTTGAAAGCGTTTGAGGTCAGAGAAGTTGTTATTGGTGAATTGTTGTCGCGAAAGAGGAAACGTATGGTGAACGTGTTTCAGTCGATTCGGTATCATTGGAAGCAAGGTCGATTTACGAGCGAAAAAATTTGTTCGATACATATTTACGAAGCACCCACGCGCGCACCGTCACGGTCACATTTTTTCTGAGTCGTTAATCGTTTGAACGAGGTACAATCGTTCGCTCTCCCCGCGTTCATTCCGGTTTTCCTTATCCTCGGCGATTGAATTTTAAAGCGCAGGTTCTCGCAAAACGATGAATCGAGGCAAGACATTGTCGAGCGTCGTCGTGACAGAAAGAAAACAGACTTTCGCTGTTGTCGATAAGATAGGTGGACGTTGACAAGATTTCGAGACTCGTCGACTCTTCGAATACGTTGTTGCCACGACGCTTCGCGTTAGTTCGCGATTATGCATCCGGTAATTGAAAAAGAAGGTCCGATAGTCGGCCAGCGTCAGTGGTCACGTATTTTCGCGTGTATATACGTATGTACGTGTTGTCGGCAAGACAGCGACCGTTTTGGTCGCGCGTTCTTCCAAATTCCTGGTTTCGCAGAAAATCGACCGAGGCAAAAAGTGAAACGAAATCGGCGATGCGCGCAACTCGTTTCGATGAACCAATCGATAAGGGTACACCGTACGAGAAGACGAAGTTTTCGACGAGAGATCAAGTTGGAAAACGGAATGCGCGTTATCATCGGATGTCTCGGAGAGGATGGATGGGCTCGATTATGATCGATCATCGACGCGCGGTAGGGTCGCCATCGTTCGAGTATCTGGTCGGAATCGTTGGGGAATCGAGAGCGCGTTAAATCGTTCGTTCGAGCGTTCGTAAAACGCGTGTTAAAAAAGTACCGCGAAACGCGATAAAACGCGAAACACCGTGTATCTCGTTTCCAGCGAAGGAAAATTATTTTCAGTCGTACCATATGTCCCCCCTTCGTACCGTCACGCCGCGGTACAAGATTGCGACGCAATGCCCGTATTCCGTATCGCTAATTTCACCGCGAGTCTTAATACACCAAGGTGATGGCGCGAGATAGCGTGACGGTGGCACGTTTAGGACTGGCGGTACATGATCCGTGGGATTTTGTCTCCGATTGTGTCGGTCGCGGACAAAGAACGGCCGTGGTAAACGGGCAGCGCGCAACAGCCCCGTAGAGGGTAACTTTCGGAGAAAGCGAGGGAAAAGCGTAGAAACGCTCGCGAGTGTGCGAGCTGCGAGCGATAGACGATAGGTTTGAGCAACGCTGGCCAGTTCTCTCGGTAGCTTAACTGGTGTCTGTACTCGTAGGTACTCGGTTTGGTTTTTTAATTCCAGATAACGAGGGAGCAGGAACGGTTATGCAAATACAGCGTTTCTAGTTACGTAAAGCAAACGCGTTGGTCCGTGGCTCGAGTTTCTCCTGCGGCGTGTAACAAGGAACGGCGAGAATTCCTATTGCGACCGAAGAGCGAAGTCCCGGCAAAGATCACCGGAATAGGAAACTCACCGGACGGCAAGGGCACTTCCGTCTCGAACACCTCGGCGGGCCTCTTCGTCTCGGACTTGCGCGAGCCCACGGCGACACCGTTCGTCGACATCGTCGTATCGTTCGAAGGCGTTCAGGACGAGATGCTCGTACACGTTCGATGTCTCGTCCTTGATAGCTGGATCTCGGATCTGATGTCGATGAACGAAAGTAAGCAGGAAGCGATCTGTAGCAAAGCTTGACGCGCGCTCGGTCTCGTCGCTACTGTTGAGAACGCTGCCGAACTCGCGACACTTAGCTGTATACACCTAATGGACGGCGACCAATTAGAACACGCGGTTCGAACCCCACCGACGCACCGCCTTCCCCACGCACCGATATCGTTTCTCCCGAACCGAATCGCCGCGGGAAATCAAAGAATTTTGCCGCTGCCGCCGAGGCTTCCAAATTTTTTCCTCTCCGCCCTTGCCCCCATGCTTCGCAGCTCCGCTCCGATTTCTCTTCGCTTCGCGCCTCGCCCACCGTCCTCCGTCTCCTTACTTTACTGTCGCGCGCCGCTCATCCATCTTTTTGTTTTCGCCGACACCGTAGATAAACGTAAGCTGCGTTGCGCGATCGCGAGCGAAAAATTCCACATACGATCCTTTTCGCGTCTACGTCTACGCGCGAACGTGTCGACTATCGCCTTTCCTTTGGAAATGCCTAGACCATCGTCCGAGTACACGCTCTTCCGACCTCGTAAGAAGCTGGCGATTCGGTGAATTCGATCCTCGGAACGTCTCGAGTCGACGAATCCGACCTGGTTATGCGTCATCTCGCACCATTCTACGACAACTTATTCCGAGCACGGACGCGAATGCTCTCGCTTAACGAGACCTCGACGTTAATGGGAATCAACGATTCCCGTGGCGTTCGCGCTACCTTGTTCGCCTCGACCTCGCCACCGATAGGTCGACAAACTAATGGATCGGCGTTCGACGATCGGAGCTTAAGGACTCCGCGATCTCTTTCGTTCCGTTGGGTGTTTTGACGCGTTGGTGTGCGCACGTGATCGCGCGGCCGCGACGATCCGAAGGAACCGGTCAGGAAAATTCGAGGAAAATATCGCGATGTCGATCCGCCGATGTCGATCCGTCGATGTCGATCCGTCGATGTCGATCCGTCGATGTCGATCCGTCGATGTTGATCCGTCGATGTTGACGCAGAGGCACGAGCGGTCTCGTGACGCGCCGGTTTTGCGTAAATCCGATGTAATCCTTAGCACGCGTAGCTCATCGCAATTGCATACTCCGGCGTTGCGTTTGGTAGGAGGGCAGCCCACCTCCGCGAGTCGACAAACGACCTGCCGCTGATATCAACTACTCCGTGGGCTCGGCGCACGTGTCTATCACTAAGTCGTCACGCGATACACCGATGAGAGCCGCGCGCAACGCTGCATCTCCCCTTTCTGAGAGTTGCCTAATAACCTTCCGCCGCGTGCATATCATCCTCTTTCTTTCATTTCTACGTCGCACCATCTTTGTCCGTCTCTACCTACTTTGTCGCTTGAACGCAGCACCGACGCGACGCGACGCTCTCTTTCGTTTCGTTTTAACCTTCCCGATAATCGTGTCTCGACTTAATCGTCTAATCGCCGATCGCCGATAGTTATCTTCCACCGACCGATTTATCGATTGGAAAGAGGAACCGCGTTACGTTATTGTCTGCCTCTCGATCTACATCAGCCGCATCAAGGGTACCCTTTGCCGCGACAATTTCCACGAAGCGGCAAATTGCCGCTGTCGCGACGAAAACACGGCACGGAGAATCCACGACGTATCCATGCAAACAGCTAGCCCGTTATTTTCGAAGCCGGTAGTTTGCGGATAGGGCGGTTCCTCGCAAACCTTTGAATATTTCAAATACAGCGAGCGTCGTCCCACGTCCGACGTCGTCGAAGGACAGTCGCGCGGTATTTCCCGACGCTCGTTCCTCCAGCGACATCATGCTCTTTTTCGCTCGAGTTCTCGGTATCGTCGCGATCCTCGCCGGTACTCGACGAGCGGTTGCGTTCGACTCGTGGTTCGTGGACCTGATCGACGACTCGATCACCGTGCTGTTTCCACCGGTAAGAGTATCGGCGCATCTCTGTCGCGTCGACCAAGGTAAGGCGAAAGCGCGAATCTCGTTAACGTTTGGTAACGGAGCGCATCGATGAATCGGACGATTCTTCCCGTTCGTAGACGGCGCGATCGAGCTTTCCAGAAGGATGTCGAGAAAGGGTCTGGTTCACGACATACACCGCGAGTTCCAGGGATTCGAGCTACGAACGCGCCACGACGGCTGGGACCATCGAATTTTGTACGTGGTGGATCTGGATTGCGACTACGCGATTCCACTCTTACGAGCGGTGCGTGGCGTCAGATTCGAAGCGAAAAGCAGCGAAATATCGCGATCGATCTCTAACGACGTCGCGTCCATCCGATTCGCAGGCAAACTCGAGCGGCCAGTTCTCAGCGCCGATGAGATGGCTGCTGCTTCGAGATGGGACGATCGCTGGGAACTCGATGGCGCGCGTGGATCGAACGTTCAGGAATATGGCCGTTTATCCAGATAGCGAGGTGATCGTGGCGACGAAGCTGCGAGTCGAAGATAACTTGGCGGAAATAACGTCCGTCTACAGGCCTAGCCCGTATCACGGAGTTATAACGGAGAATCGAGGAAACTGGACGACGGATGGTGGCGTTCGAGCGGCGAATCTGCACGCGGCGTCGCGACGAAGAAGGAATCTTCGGCAGACGCCCCTGAAATCCTGTCTCGTGGTATCTCTTGACACGCGGTCGTCGAACAAAGAATTATCCGCGGTGGATTTGCGAACACGTGCCGCGATGAATTTCACTTTGGATCACGCAAACAACGATTAAGTGAAATTAAGATAACGAGTTTTCCAAATTGCAACAACGAGCGTAACATCGCGTCGCGTCGAACGCTCGTTCGCTGGCGGAGTTGAAAACTCGCGAGCGTAGATAATCGTCGCCTAATAAATTAGCCTTGCATTTGCATTCCCATAGATGACGGATCCTGATACGATCAACCACTTAACGGATTACGAAAATAAGCATATAGATGCAGTTACGAAGGCCAACTATCCTTGGATGTTGCATATAGCCAGCCGAACGAATGCAACGTGAGTCGCACTCGCGTTCCCCTGCCGCGTCGCTTCTCCTTTCTCTTGCATGGCAACCAGCATCTGACAGGGGCCGAAATGTCTCCCGCTGTGACGAGCTTTTCGGCTCCTAGGAGATCATGCGTTCTAACGAGCTGCGTTTTTCTTTCCGCATCGATTTAGCATCGACTTTCGCGTGACCAACACCTGGGGATATCAACAGGAGAATGGGTCGTGGACCGGCCTCACCGGGATGCTGCAACGACGAGAGATCGATATAGGAGGCACGGGAACGTATCTTATTCAACAGCGTATCGGTGTAATCGATTATGTACAGCTTTATACCCGCACCAAGTAAGTCGTGTCGTTCGATAACGAAGGACGTGACATCCATCTCCATGAACGTATGTACAAGCTTAAATCGCGACAGAGCGAAATTCATTTTCCGCGCGCCTTTGCTGTCGACCGTGAGCAACATTTTCACGCTGCCGTTTCAACGATCCGTCTGGATAGCGATCGGCGTTTTTCTTCTGCTGGTACTTGGCTTGCTCTACTTTTCCTCCAAATGGGAATATCGTCGGGGAGCATCGGCGAAAAGCGCTGCATATTGGCAGCAATTTCATCTAGACGAACAAACGCTCAGTGATAATTTCATGGTCGTGCTGGGTGCTTTTGCGCAACAAGGTAAGTTCGCTCTCGTTCGTAAGTACTGGAACAATGAGACACGCGATTCGCATTTTTACGGGATACGATAATCTTAGCTTAGGGTTATCAGACGAATGATTAAGCGATTAAAATTTCGTAAAAATTTGTCATATGTTTCGCAAAAGTCTTACGATGTATCGTACGTTCTCATCCTTCTGATGTGTAAATTACGTGTAAAGTTTACAACAGTTTACCTAGCATGAATCAAAATTTACAAGAAAATAAGAATAAATAAGGTAGAAAGAGATTACTATTACGACAAACGATCAGATTATTGTTATAACGTTGTACAACGAGATACGAATTCTTTTTTTATCTTACGAAGCTCTATATATCTGTGCGTAACTTTCAAAGCAATAATTCTTAAATATTTTAACAATTTCCTAATCATCGTTTTCTTCCTCGCTTACTACGAGTGTTCCGATATTATGAACGGTGTTTGTTGTATGTCTTCTCTTTCGTTCGTTCACGTTCCCTCTCCGACGAGTCGGTAAAATGGAACCGCAATCCCGCAGGATACTCTTACGAGCCGTATCGCGTTCCCTCGCGAATCGTCACTTTGATGCTTCTACTCGCCGCTCTCAATCTGTACGCCTCTTACACGGCCAATATCGTCGCTCTGCTTCAATCGACCACCGACTCCATCAGAACTATCGCCGACCTGTTCTATAGTCCGTTAAAATTAGGGGCGCAGGATGTGGTCCACGTTCGACACTACCTCAAGGTAGGGGGACCGAGAATTCGCGCAGAATCGTACCTCTTCCAACCCAGTTTACCAACTCGATCCAGCAACAATGTCCGTTTGCCGATCTTCTCGCAGAGCTTTCAAGATCCTCTGCGAAAAGCCATAGTGGAAAAGATCGAACCAAAGGGTCACAACAGCTCGTGGTTACCGGTCGAAGAAGGGGTTCGACGCGTTAAAGACGAGCTGTTCGCGTTCCACTCGGAACTGGGCGCATTCTACAAGATAATGCAGGAGACGTATCGGGAGGAAGAGAAGTGCGGGATCACGGAGATCGATATACTGAACATGTTATATCCGCTTCTGGTGATTCCAACTCGATCGCCGTATCTGGAGATCGTAAAAAATGCGTAAGATGGCTTGGATACACGGCGGTGGTACGGTAGCAAATAAAACGAATCGTTTTCAGGGCTTTGGTGTTGGCCGAGACTGGTCTGCAAACTCGGGAAGACAGCCGGTTGTACACGAAGAAGCCCAAATGCCAAGGACAAACGAGCTTCGTCAGCATAGGACTCACCGAGTGCTATTTCGCGTTGGTGGCGGTGGGTTACGGGGCGCTTCTCAGTCTCGTTGTGTTGGCGGTGGAACATCTCTGGCATAGGAAAGGAAGCTTGATCGATCTCCGGGCCGTAAAGAGGTTCGCTTCAGACGCCTTGCCATTTCCCGGTGAAACAGCGAACGACAACGCGACACCTCGCAGCGAAGCCGATCCGTTTGAGTTCATCGAGGAGAGTCGTCGCTTTCCGAGCAAGGAAACGGAGAATGGATCGGTGTCGGAGGACGTGGATGATCGTCGACGACAAGGAACACGTTCGACCATCGGGGATTCGGTGAATTCGGTTCAATGAAAACGTACGAGATAAGTAGCGAATACTAACGTGTTTCCGTATAAATGCAATTCTCCATACGCGTACAAACCCGTTAAACGTTGGACGGCAAAAAGTGTTGATAGTAATTTTTGGTGAATTCCAGCATGAGGTCGAGCGTGCACTCGGGTAAATCTTCGACGCACTTGGCAGGGTTGCCGGCGAAACGGGTAAACGAGGGTACCACGGTCTCCGGTGGTACCACCGCTCCATCCTCGATGTAGCAACAGTCTTTCAGGACGCACCTTCTCCCCTGCGTAGTTGAACAAGCACTAACTCTTTCTGTTATCCCGTTGCTTCGATTCGTATAAATAAAGTTTACGCGTGTATGCCTTATACGTACGATTACTGCATTTTTTCCTATGTATATGTAAGAGCCGACTATAGCTGCGTTAATCACCGCCCGTTCTCCTACGAACACGTGATCTCCCATCGTCAAAGGAAAGAAGGCAACGCTGAAGAAACGACGAAACGAAATCAGTCGTTACGGCGATGGTAAACTTTCCGTCGTTTCTTTAATGCGTCGGCGATCACCGAGTCGCCAACTACCAACCCTCTGCTGAACTTCTTAAATGGTGGCCTTATTATAGCGTTCTTGCTGATAATACAATAACGTCCCGTCCTAACGTTTGCCAAATCGCCTCTGATAATAGCATCCGACTGTACGATCACCT
Organism: Bombus affinis; assembly: GCF_024516045.1. Classification (NCBI taxonomy): domain Eukaryota; kingdom Metazoa; phylum Arthropoda; class Insecta; order Hymenoptera; family Apidae; genus Bombus; species Bombus affinis. The sequence goes on along the minus strand of NC_066349.1, from coordinate 15,840,819 downwards.
TACCGTGTAACACGATATTCTGCGAACCACACAGAACAGTGTGTCTGCTTACTTTATTCCCGGATGCCTGAAACGTTAAAATCAAGAGAAACGGAAAAAGAGGTTAAGGTCGTTCGTATTCTTTTACCATCATCGAATAGCAATTTGGACTTCTCCTACCGTTTCTACGTATTCCGCTTTGCTGTAGTAAACGTCTTGGGGTTCCATATCGTCTGAATTCTCTTAACACCGAGTAATCTTCGACTTCTCCAAAATTCAAACCACTGACCTGTCACGTACGTTACAGAGCCACTGTTGACGCTTTCGTGTACTTGCGCTGTGCGCGACTACCGGTAAGTCTCGCTATCTAGCGGCGTCGCGGATAACTAACGAACCCGCGGCGCCAAATTCGATTCGATCGTCGAGCGTGATCCATACAAACGATCGAGTCAGCGAACTGAAAAAAGAAAAAAGAATACAGAGAAGAAACGTAAGGATCCGAACGTTCGATCCTTCTCACGGAAAAGTTATCGAAACGGTCGGTCGACTGATCGTCGGACGATAGCGTCGAATGGGCTAGCGACGCACGCGAGTGCGGCGATCGAACCACGTCGGTCGACTTAAGTTACGTAACAAAGTCCGCTCGAACGCGGTGTTTTGAAGCAGCGGCTCCATAGTAACGCCGATAGAGGGTAGAAAAGAGAAACGCGAGGCAAGCGGCGGCGAGATAGTAAACCATTTTCGTTGGTCCTCGAGCGTTTAGACAGCGATGTCGTTGTTCAAGACGAAAGAGTGGTGGCGAACGAGGTGCGGTGCGAACGAAACATTCGATAAGCACAGCCTGTTGGCAGCGCCGTTGTTCGGAAACGAGAGGCAAGATATCCTCGTGGTGGGAAGTCACGACGGTTACCTAAGGATGTACAGTCCGTCGTCGCGATGGGTGGACGAAACGAAATCACCGACCAACTACAAGTCCACGGATTTGATGATCGAGACTCGATTAGACGATTGCATCGTGGATATGAAGGCGGGAAAGTTCGTCTCGTGAGTATCGGTGGTCGAAAGTCGACGAAACCTTACGAATTACGAGAGGTTCACGACGATCGTTGGTTGCAGAGGCTCGCAAGATTTACGTTTGGCGGTATTGACGCCATCAAAGTTGACCGTTTACAACGTGGCTCTGGTCGACCAATCCACCGAATACGGTTTGCCTGCCGATAGTACAAACTCCCCTCTGGTCCTCTCCTACATTGTTCCTCGCGCTCGTTTCGCAATCGTCTCGAAAGCGACGACGGCGAAACGCGTTGGAAAAGATCGCGACGTTCCTCGTTCTCGGCGAGACGAGAGCGGGGAACAGCTTTCACGAGAGACGCAACACGGCGAAAGAACACGCCTCCGGGCGTAAAGTCGTAGACGTCGAATATTCGGATGGTATCGGGCAGTCGCGCGATCCTTTCTCCGTTTCTCCCACAGCTGAGTGCCCAGTTTCGTATCGAGTTTACACGATCGCGTTTGGTTGACAGGAGATCGGTGCGAACTGAAGATCGCTTACGAGCATCCGCTGCCGAGATTTCCTGCATCGTTGACGGTAGGACCGTTCGGCGGCGTTCGCGGCAGAGACTTTCTCTGCGTTCAATGCCTGGACGGGACGCTTCTCTTCTACGAGCAGGAGATGTTCGCGTTCAGCCAGGTGACGCGGAATCGGTTGTTGGCCGAGCCGATCATTTACGTTCCGCGCTACGATCTGTTCGTCGCCGCCAGCTCCTCCTGGTATCTCGAGTGTCACAGGCACGTGCTTGCTCGATGCGTTGTCGCGTCGTCCGCTCGACCACGGCCGCTAATAAAACTCGGTGTCGCGCTGGCGACTCGAGCGTAACGCGTAATTAAATAAGTAAGTAAGTAAGATATATGGCGTGAGTTGCGTTGCCATTGCGTAGGTACCAAAGTATGGCGGAGTGGTCGAGAAGCACGGAACGAGTCTCTGGGAGCGCGAACGGCGCGGAGGAGCGCGACGCGCAGCATCGGCGCGCCAATGCCACGAGCCTCGAGCCAGATTGGACGTACAACATCGGCGAAGCGGTTCTCGGCATCGAGGCTGTCACTTTGAGCAGCTTCGAGGTTGGCATAGTGGTTCTCGGCGAGAAACATCTGTACTGTCTAAAGGACAATTGTACGTCGGTCAAGTACGCCAAGAGGCTGGAATACAAGCCGCTCTGCTTTCGAGCTTACGTTATCGGTAATTAGCTGGATGGTTGAGGTCGGTTCGTGCGTTATCGGTTCGATGGAAAACACAGACGCACTGATCCAGCTCTATGACGACGATGCTTTCAGAACCGGACGGGAAGTTGATGGTGCTCGTAATCGCCGACACAAGCACTCTCATGATTTACGAGGGTAGCACGTTGAAATGGTCGGCCCAACTGCCTTTCGCGCCGGTTGCCGTTGCCAGAGTTCAATTAGAGGTGAGTCCGAGTTGGGCCGAGTCGAGCCAAGACGAGTTTCGTTTATCGCAAAACAGGGCTGCGCCTTTTGCATTTCACCGTTGCGTTTGATGACAATCGTCGTGGCTCGCGATGTTTACAGCACCTGCAGGGCGTGATCGTAGTTTTGTCGGCGGATGGTCGACTGGAAGCCTGCTACTTAGGTTCGGAGCCGAGTTTATTCGTCGCACCGCCGCTTCATCCACGGGGTTACGATTACACGGCAGCGGAACAGGAGTTGGCGGAACTGCGAGCTCTCTCGAGGAAGAGCAAGGATTCCGGTGAGACCATGCGCGCGTATACGACACTACAGCCACGCGTTTCGTGCGGTCGTAGTGACATCGAACAACGATCGTTCGACAGAGAATCGCGCCAGCGACGCAGGAATGGACGCGGAGCTCATAGTATCGATAAACGTGTCGCTGGATTCCAATTCGTCGGATCATCGCTCGGACAACGAGGTGGAGGCGCAGCTACAACCGATCTGCAACGTCACCATAGAGTTGTCCTCGTACGCGGTCCTCAGCGACGTCCAGGTCTGCGTCGACGTATGCAAACCTCTGGTCGTCGCCGACGATTTCTACGCTCTTCCGAATCTCTGTAAGCAAACTCGCAGACACTCGTGTCCGGACGTTCTACGTCAGCCGAATTCTCAACTTTCAGGCGAGCGACACGCGACGAAGACCCGGGTGTACGTGGACGGGGATTTGCCGGCGATCTCTTCGGAAATCAGAGCGACCGTGACTTATCGAACGGACGCAGGTGCCTTAAGATCGGTGCGAAGAACCAGCCAGTTGCCTCTGAAGACGATGTTGAGAAGCTGCCCGCCTGAAAGCTCGGCCTCCTTCGTCACCGTGATCAAGAGCGGCGCTCCTTTGCTCACCTTCACCCAGCTGTTCCCCGGTAAACGCGTCTTCAATTCCGTTCCATCGATCGACGGTCCGAATCTGTGGCTTTCTTTTCATCGCTTCCTTTTCTTCCTCGGCTCGTCCGAAAATTGAAAACGACCAATTTATCGTTCACGATCCTCCAAAATTCTTGTACGTTAACGCTATGGATCCGTGGCTCAGGAACACGAACGTTGTCTGTCCAGAATTCAGCGCGGATCAATCGCAAAGACAAGGGTGGAACGCTCTGGGTTTGCGGCACCTGAATTCTGGCCACACGGTCACCGTCGCTTCCGGCAATGCCGGAAATCGATATCGGGTACAGTCCAACGACGGATTATCGTCGACCTTGGTCGTTTCTCGACTGATCGACAGATCGAGGAGCAAAAACGAGGAAAGCGTCGGGACGACCATAGGACAAAATCATATTCGGTTGGTGCATCAACGGATAGACGATCATTTTGCCGCACGACAAAAGATTAACAGAATAACGGTAAGTAACCAGACAACCGACCGACGTCGTCTTCCATCGAATCGTCGAAACTATGCGCTGTTGTATTCATTGCCGAGGATAGAACGAGATAGGTCTGCTGACGAGTCAGCTGAGAAACGTGGAAAGAAAAATGCTGCGAGCCGTGAGAGAAAGAAACGAGCGATCTCTGCCCGATACCGGATTGCCGTTCCTCTTCGATTCCACTTGTGACACGATCTTCGCGCTCCTCGAGCAACTCGCGCAAGCGCGAGCGGTAAGTTTATTCATTTTTTGCTTATTTCATTTAACGAGCGTGCGTCGGTTGCTACCGGATACACGAAGTTGCAGTTAATTTAAAGAAGAACGGGCACTAAACACAAGACTTTTTACAATTTCATCTAAGATATTGTGGATGCCTTAAAGGAATTTACTGATTTGCGGATGAAAGGAGTCAGCGATCTCGCTAAGACAGCTAAGTTACTAAAGTTACCTCGGTATGGATCGATATGGAAAAGTTGCCTTCTTTTAACGATGATCTCAGGAGCATATAACTCGAGCATATAATTTAAAAAGGCCGAGAATTTCTGCATGGTAAACGAATTGGTTGGGGATTTCTAAAACTGAAGTCGGATCCTGTATGATGGCACGTTGATCGAGCGTGAGCATGTTCAAAGCGATAAGAATATTTTCATAGTTATGGCAAGTTTTTGCTTATACTGGAAATTTATGTTGCATACTTTCGGGCAATTTCACGCGATTCCACCGTGCCGGATTCCATATTTGACGCGCGTATTCGAAGTATGGTATAACAGAGCCGGGTAAAGTATTTTAATCCCTTAACAGTTTATCCTGGGTATGACTCGAGCGGAGCGTCAAGTACCGTACAGTTTATCCCGAGTACGATGTCGGCACGGCGTGCGTCAGAACTGTTTAGCCCTTCGGTCTATTAAAATTAGAAGCTCCGGTCCAGAAAATCTACATATTTTGTATATTTTAGAATACTTCCGTTCGCGATAAAAAGCGTGAAAAAGTGTGTATCATATAAATAGCGAACTTTCGTTTACAGAGAGATTTTGTTCCGGTGTAATCGTTGACGCGAACGCAGAATTCGAAATGCGAAACGAACACAGCTTCTTGGTAATCGAAAATAAGAAAAAAGACAAGATACTGTTCGCGCTGGAACGTATTATCGCGTATTTTGTGTTTGAAAATTTATTACACGCGACGTAATTGTTGAAAAGGTACTTGCAAAACGAGTTTATCTAAATTTTTTATTAGCCATGAAATTATCTTAGGGCGTGGAAAAATTATGCATTTTTTATTAGAGAAGTTAAGGGTGAAAGGTTTTGTGAAATCCGCGTCGTAACGCTCGGTAACGACGCTCGATCATTTTAAGACGTTGTTTTTCTTACATGGTTAATTAATACGGTCAGCAAAAGATAACGAGAAGGAAAAAGTAACGTCTAAAGCGGTTGTAGTTCCTTGTTTGTCCACTGCTGCGTCATTTATAGAGTAGGCGAAATCAAGTAGTGTTTTCTTCCGCGTGAAACGCATAACGCGATATCTCGAGATATCAAACGGTAGCATGTTTTTAACGTTTCATTCATAAAGTACGAAGAAATCGCTTCGAACGTTCCAGGCATCGATTAAGAATTCCACGCTGCTCGTGTACGCGTCGCAGCAGCTGTTAGCCAGCGATTTACAAAAGCAAAGCGAGGTAATCGTTGTATGAGACTTCCCGTTTGTGTGCACGGTGTGCGTCACTTAAAGTTATTACTTTTTCCAGTACTTTTCGCTCGGCTATTATTGCTATTAGAGCTAAGTTCGATCAGCTGTTAACGCTAGAACTACCGACATTTGAGACGTAGCTATCTTTACCAAAGCCAGTCAAAATGATTGATCTTTAAAAAAATATATAATAGTGGAATATTTTTATGTTTATTGATCTGTTATTATCTTACGGAAGAAACTCCATGTTCTGAGATCATAAAAACTATATAATAAGAAATTTAATAATAACAATGAGTATAATACAACGACGAAGAATATTCAGTATCAAAATCTTTGCTAACAAGAATATTAAAATAAATTTCCATTGGTAAATATAAGAAGTATAATATAATAATATAATAATAAGCGTAGTAAGCGTGATAGAATAAATAAAATAGAAACATAACTTAAATTATTCTTTCTTCTGCGTGCATTTTCCGCATACATATTCTTTACAAAGATTGCAAATCGTCTTATTGCTATTACAGTATCCTATTTGACACCATCAGCTGTTAACGCTGTAACTTGGTTTTACGTTATCCTAAGGGTTCTGTCGCTTGTTAACACTTTGACTGCCACGCCGAAATCACGTGTTTCGCTGAGAGTATTTTTATTATTCGAAGCATACAATGGCAAAATAATAATAAATTGACGATGTAAGACAACGTTCTTCCCGATGGACCGTTTATCTTATTGGTGGTCACGGGTGACCATCGTGGCGCCTTGGTAACAATTGATAGCGACATATTATAACAAGTCTTCGTTTATTTCAACAGACCATTCTCATTTGTTATTTCGTCGTAAGCAAAACGTGCGGAATATATCGTTGAAAGGTGTAGAAGATATTAGTAAACGGTATTTGCTCATTCTATATATAACAGCAAGGTATATTCACGCTTCTAACTTCAATTATACGATCATAAAGCAGCATTTACGATTATTTTCTAAGCTGTGTTTATAATAATATTCGCAGATTACTCCTCAAAGATATGGATGCAAACACAGTGCACCGATTTCATTCTTTTTTAGCGATGTTCTTTCACTTTTTCTTTCAAAGTATCTTCTATTTATCGGTTATATTCAAAATGTCCTAATTGTCAATTTTCATTCGATTTTTACAATTGTAAGAAGTTGAAGCGCACCGGTCACCAGTGACCACCGTGGCGTCACAGGAGAAACCGTGGCCGATTGTATATGACCAGGGTGGCAGTCAAAGTATCAAATCGATAAGTAAATTAAAGAAATGAATTGTCTTAGGAACGAGAACGAGCCGGCCACGAGCTTCGATGCAGCGTCGAGTTGTTATTGTTGCTGGTACGATCGAACGCGACCAACGACAAATACGAGGCGCTGCGGGCAGCGATCGGCTTCGAACCACGTCCGTCCGATCGTTTCGTAAGTAACGTGATTCGCAACGTCGATAACGTCGAGTTTCGCACGGTTCGTTCAGACATAACGAAGCTTGGCGCGTGGAAACAGGACTGGGAAGAAATCGCCGACGCGGCTCTGGTCGCTCTGCTGAAATCCGTTTTGAAAAAGCCTGCAACCTCGGAGACGCGGTCGTCGTCGACGTGGAACGCGCTCACCCCCATCTCGTCCAACAAGGAGGTGAACAAGCTGAAGACGCGGCTGGCCCACGCGATTCGACGGCTCGAAGGCTCCAGGGAATCCGACATCGCGGAGATCGAGCTGAACGACGGCAACGTCGAGTCCGCTTAGTAGCTGTCCTCCTGCTTATTTTCGTTCGTCCTCCTGCGATGCTTCTCCGTCGAACTCGCCTGAAAAATGCGTTTTGGGAAGCCGGTTGTTGGATCAATTGTAACAGGTGATCGAGACGGTGGCGTGGAAAGTTTTTACTCGATCGATCGCTCCTATTACGACTTTGCTCGCGCGGTTTCATGGCCAGCGAGCCGCGATTCGCGAGCCAAGCCACGCTACCGCGGTATCCTCGAGAAGTGGATAAAACTCGATGAAACGCGTTGCTTGAATCGCCAAGCCACGCCACGATGATTCATTCTGGCGCCGTGATTCTGCCGCTTTCCCGACTCGTTGGTCAACGAAGGAATCGCGCGAGTCGAAAGATTCGTCATTTCGTCTCGGAATTCGATGACAATGCACGTTTTGTTCGATGATTTTCCGATAGTTACACGCACCGATGCATCCGCGATAAAACGCGATCGGACCTCGCGTGCACCACGTTCCACGATAAATCGTTCGCACGGTCGATGAACGTTCGTTTCGAACGAGTTTGATCGTCAAACGGTTCGGAACAACGACGACGGTGATACGTTTCGTATGTGGCGACAAGCGCGGACGCGTTTTATCGCGATAACCGAGCTTTTGTTCGAGGCCGTTTCGAGGAACGAACGTTCGCGGTCGGAAGCGACGCGTTAGAGGAAAGACCGCATCCTCGATGAGACATCGAGCGACAAATAGATTCGCGGACCTTTCCGCTTCGCCTTCTCCCTGTCGTGTAGTCGCGTCGCGTCGCGTCGCATCGCGTCGTTCGGTTCGTACCGGTAGTCACGGACAGTCGAGAATCATCGCAATTCTGTTACTTCACTGTTGCTCGTTTTCATCGCGTCGATCGTTGCGTGGTCTTTCGTTTCTCAGCTGGCGATGGCGTTCGCCGAGAACAGAGGAAGAACGGTAATACGCGCGCGGTGTCTCTGTTCTCTGTGCGCCGTGGGGATTACGCGGAAACTCGTCCGAGAGTTGGCAATCGACGACCTTCTCGGAAGAAAGAACGATCCGACGCGAGATGCGATTACGACCGCGATTTCTTTCTCGCACGGTAATTCACGATCGACCGCTTATTTTGGTCGGCTTAAAAAAGAGAGAGAGAGAGAAAAAAAAACACGTTTCTATACGCAAACACTATGGCGATACGGAAAATTCGGCGCGCACGTTGGTTGGCGGCCGATGCAGAACGGACAACTCGTTACCGCCTCCGGAAGCGATTGATTGCGAACGCCGCTAATTAGCTTACCATATACCGATAAAAGCTGCCTCTTTGCCTCTTTGCCTCTTCGCCAGGACGACCGAGAACGGTCGGTCGGCTCGAGTTCCTCCGACTTCCCCTCTGCCTAGGCATCCCGCGCGCTCGCGTGCCTCGCACGCCCGTCCTCTTGCCGCTTCGCGATCCTCCTTCTCCTCCATCTCCTCCTCCTGCTTCTGCTCTCTCTCTCCGCCTTCTGCTCGGCCAGGCTAAAGCAGGATACGGTCGTTTCCGGAAACGCGATCAAGATTACGCGCGAATCGTACGCCGCAACCTTCTTCCTTTTTCACGCTGGAGATTGCGTCGCGAGCGTGGCGACCTCGAAAACTTGCTTCGGAAAGAACGTTGCCCGCTTTGAATTTCGCGCCACTCCGTGCCATGGTTATCGGGGTCGAGCGGCGTTTCGCCGTAGAGCGAAAGAGACAGAGAGAAAGAAAGACTGGTCGGCACGGCGCATGATTTAAAAGCGGCCCACCTCGCTAAATTCTCGAACCCCCCTGGGACCACCAATGGAGTTCTTTCGAAGAGGATCGGAATCTCCGTGAGAGCGGTAATCAGGGATAACGAGGCGGTCGAACCGACTAAACGGCGGCAAGGGGAGCGCGCGGTTAGAATTCTCTCACAGGGCTCTTCTTCCGACCAATTACCTCGGTTCCCGATTCCTATCCTAAATACCTATTGCCTCTCTTTCGGTGGTCGATATCCCTGAGCGGGCCAGCCGTGTGGGCCGTCCATCGTCCCGTTCCAACGTTCTCCGCTTAACTCCGACCTAACCAGTCGAACCATGCGTTTGCGCCTTCTTCTTCGTCTACGGACTACCCGACGATGTTACGACGCGTATCTCGTCTTGCAATTTCTCTTTACGTTAGTGGCGCGTTTCAAAATTTCGCGCGGCCCAAGAAGGTCGTCCGGCGGCCTGGGTCGAGAGAAAGCAGCGCGCAACGTTTCGCCCGATCGACGACTCGTAAATCATCCTAATGGAAGATCGAGTGGCCGATGGTTTCAGAGATTCGACGAAGATGGTTCCGATCGAGCCGAAAGATAGGGATGAGCCGAAAGATAAAGAAAGGCCGCAGTAACGACAGGGTCCCTCGACTTCCGCACATTTATCGTCCGTTTTTCCGATTCTCGGAAAACTCGAGCTTCCGGTCGAGTCGTGGGGTTGCAACTCTGGCAGAGTCGAACGTACTCCAACGCATACTCTTGCTATCTGTTCGAAAGGAAAAGCGTGGCGAAGGCGAGCGCGCGGCTTTGTTTTTCGAGTAACGCTCGGCGAACATCGCGCGGTAGTTAGGCGCGCGAAGGCTGCGTACGCTTGATTCGCCGAAAATAGCCGGTAGCGTAACGCGCGCGCGTATCGGGCAACGTCGTCGCGTCGTAGAATCGCAAGAGAAAATAAATTTCGTGACTGGAATCTGTTCGAGGAATCGTTTCTTTTCGTTGATCCCGCGAATCGGAATGTTACGATGGAAGAAAGATGAGTCGCATGGTTCGCGTTTCGCGGTCCGCGCGTGGTCGCGTAGTCGAGCGGATCGCGACGCTGCCTACGATATTTCGAAAACGGCGCTTCCCACGCGAACGTCTGTTCAGCGTTTGCCGCTCGTTTATTTTGCTAATTCAAACAAATGCTCTCGATCGATCGTTTATGGCGCGCGGCTGGCACGTCTTTTCGCGGCGTGGTTTCTTTCTCGCGATAAGCTTTAGAGGAAGATGGGTGGAAGGGCCACTCGGCCAGATGAGAAAATCGGGCGAACGTTAAGCAACGGTCGACCGGTGAATCGAAAGCGAACTCGTTGGCCGAGGTTTGCCTTTTCAGGTCGCGAAAGATGTTTGGCTCGCGTGCGAGCGATATCCCTAAACGACCTTGCCGCGAGCATGTCCCACGTTACGTACTCCGAACGTGCAATACGTACGTATGTGCTTGCACGAGTTAATCCGAGTTCCACTCGATCCGATCCGATCCGATCCGATCCGATCCCCTGTCACACCTTACGATATCATACGATACGACGCGATACGATACGAAACGATACGATACGCGTTATTATCGTCGAGCGGATCACGGCGCAGCTCGAGCGAAGCGTCGCGCTTACCGGATACGAGCTGTGGCGACCGACACGCGCGCGGCAACCGACAACGCGTCAACAACGACAACGGCAATATCGCGTAACGAACCCGACGCTGAGTCCAAACAGATTCGAACGCTGTCCGTTACGCGGAGAAAAATGAACGTAAGATCCGAGTGGAAGAGGAGATATCGCGGAGCAACGGTACTCTTTGGCCTCGTGCTGGTCCCCTCGCGTTGCAACGAGCAGCGAGCGGTCCTCGCGTCATCGGAGGAGCTTCGCGTCCTACGTAGTAGGCGAAATTTCTCCGTAACGGTGGTGAGGCGATACTCGATCGGAGGACCGTGCCAAGCGAGGTTTTCGCACGACCTTGCACTCGTTACGCGAAAGAAAGCAAAAGCGAATGACGCGGTTGCAGTTTGACGTTCCGCTCGTTGCAAACAGGACCGTTTCTCGATCGTTTCTCCTTCGTCCATTTCCCTCCGTTGTCCGTGCAATCTGCTTTCCTCTATTTTTCGTTCTTCGATTCCTCCTTCGTCTTGCTGGCGCGTGCGTCAACGATCGCAGATAGCGCGATCGAGTATTAATTCCGCGTTTTTTTTCGAGAGACACGCGCGAAAATCGACTCGCGCGTTCAACCGCGATGTCGCGAGGTAACGAAACGAGTAGCAACGATATTTAACGCGAACCAGCGATGGCCAAGTGGAATTTAATAAGGAGTCGCGCGCAACGAAGCTTCTAGTCTAGCTTTCTTACAGTGGCTGGTTGCAAGGGCGCGCTTCCACGAACAAAGCTAACAAGGTAGGTAGTACTTCTCGTTACGAAGATCCGCTCGCGGAATACTCCGCATCGTCGAGACGCGGTGGAGCAGAGAGCAAAGAAGGAAAGAGAGGGAGGCGATGAGAGGATCGGAGCCGCTCTTCGTCCTCGCTAAGCTGCCGCGGAACAAGAAAGGAAGAGGCGCATACCTAGCGCGTCGTTTCTTTCGCATCGGGTCGAATCGATCGTAAACTCGTTAATGGTATCGAGGTTAATGCTCGCGGATCGATCGGGTCGGCGAGCAGGCTGTTTGTGCGAAATCCTCGATATTCCGCTGCCGGATATCTCGTAAAAACGCCGTATTATTGAATGCTCGCAGCCGATACGATTATCGAATTGGAACACCGTCGATAGAATGGCCGGATTTCGAAGACGTTGCCGTTGACGAACGCGACGGCACCGATCGAAAAGAATACGTGGCCGGCCAAGAACCGGGAACGGAGGTCCACCGAGTCGGCGGAGTTGCTCGTCGTTCGGAGTTCGGGGTCGGACGAGTCGTCTCGAGTCGTCGTACGCCGCGCCGAGGAATCGGCATTTTCCAGCATTCCGATCGAATAGGGACGCGCGTGATAGCCTCTCTTCTCCTCTTCTCTCCTCTCTTCACGCCACCGGCCCCTAAGATAAAACGTACGTTTCGTTGCCGGTGTGTAGCTACTCGTTCGTGCTCCGCGACGCGACCAAACTTTTTCTCCTCCGTCTTTCTTCCTTCTCTCGCCTCGTCTCGCGGATCCGTCTTCCTTTTACCTTTCTCAGCACCGATTCGCGCAATCCGGTCGACCGCTGCCGTCGTCTATCTTATCGCTAGTGTATGACCAGTCGCGAACGCGACCACGATCGAACGAGTTGCCGCCGTGCGCTACGTCGGAGAATGCTTCTCGAGATCGGTAGTCGTCGTACGAGACGCTCGTCCACTCGTTCCGAATCGATGGAAATCGGACGGGTATCGCGTTTTGTCGCGTACAAAAATCGTCAAACTACCGGCTGATCGAATCGGCGATGTCCTAACTCCTAACCTATGCTTCGAAGAGAGAGAGAGAGAGAGAGAGAGAGAGAGAGAGAGAGAGAGAGAGAGAGGAGAGAGAGAGAGGCCGAGTTCGAACGTTCTCCCCCTCTTTGTCGAAACCTCGCTCGCAGTTTCTCCTCCGCTGTTCTCTTCACCGGTTCTCCGAGCGAACCCACTCTCTATCGGAGGCAACTGCCTCCTCCTCTTCCTCCTTCTCCTCCTTCTTCTCCTCCTTCTCCCGATTCCCAAGCTCTCGTTCCTCCAGCTTCCCGCGCTGTTACTCTGCCGCCACCTCCTCCACCACCGCCACCACCGCCACCGCCGCCACACCGTCACCTCCGCCGCTGGCCCGACGACCATCTCCGACGTAGCCACCACTCTCGGCCATTTCCAGTCGCCTTTCCCCGCTGTACCTCCGCTCTGGCTAGTCCAACACGCAGCTACGGAGCCTCGTTAGTCGTTACACGCTCGAACGAACCACGGTGGTGGAAGTCGCAACGGAACTTTAGTGCAGCTGCGGCGAGCAGCTGACGCGGAATCGTCGGTAGTTGGTAGTCGAGGTTGCCCCGCGAACGCAGTAGCGCGCTTCGATTCTTCGAACGGTGGTTTTCGTTTGTGACGCACCGCGCGCGCGCGCGGTTTTGTACGCGGTTGCGAGCACAAACGCGAAAGTTTGTCGAAAGAGTGTTGCTGCAGGGATTCCACAGAGAGAAAGAGAGAAAGAAAGAAAGAGAAAGAGAGAGAGAGAGAGAGAGAGTGAGAGCGCGTCGTTTCGAACACGTCTCGGGCTTTCCCGCTCGTCAAATGTACCAAGTCTCGATTTATCGCGGCCAACGGACAGTAGCCTCGTCGACGCGTCGGCGCCGAGTGTCACGGGTGCGTGGCGATACTTCGACCGAGTCGACGTCGACGGTTCCGGTAAGTCGATTCGTTCCGATTCCACCGAATTTTTCGTGGTTCGTACTTTCGAACGCGTGGAACGCGTTTTGCCGACCGATACGTTCGCGCGTGCCGGTTTCGCGATCCTGCGAATGCGACGCGAACAACGAAACGTCGATGCGACGAAACGACAAACACCTGTGACGTCGAGCATGTAACCGCGACGTTCGCCCGGAATCGAACGATCGATCGGTCCAGCTCGCGAACGATCATTCGAAATCGAACGAGCTGTGGCGCGTGGAATTTGCGCTCGATCGAGGAGGGTTAAAGAGAAGAGGAGGAAGAGAACGGTCGCGCACGATACAGGATCGAAGGCGGCGCGTAGCCATCTGACAGCCCAGAACACGGTGCTAGATGTCGCCAGTGACGCGATCCGCTTTGTCCCGCTGATCGTGATCGTCCAAGACTCGCCGGCTCGTTCCCCTTCTCCCGTCCGTTTTTCCTTTTCTTCTCTTTTCTTTCCTGCTCCTCTCGTTTTCGCTGTTCCCGCCGTTTCGATTTCCTTCTTTCTTCCGATTTCCCCGTTCTGCCCTCGCGATTACCTTCGACCGGCACCGACGCGTAAAACAACGAACGACAAGGTAGAGAGGGCAGGCGAGCTAGCGCGTTCAAGGTGCTCGCATACCGACGCACGCGCGGCCGGATCGCGCGCTGGCCCTTCTCGTTCCACGCACCTGTTCCGTTGTTGTCGTTCCGCCACGGCGTGCTTGCACGCGACAGCTCGTGCCACTTACCTCCAGTTACTCGTCGAGAGCCGGCCTCTTCGCCGATCGTGTAAGAACACCGCATCGTCGATCGAGCGCGCGTTCGTCTTCCACCTTCGAAGACGACGTTTCGTCTCGTCGCTTTCCTACGGTTTGCTCCTCGCGGACGTCGTCGCGATCGAATCGTGGGTGTCTTGGCGTAGCCGCTCGTTCCGCGAACCATTCGCTCATCCGCGTTTTCCCTGGAACGCCGTCGTCGTTGTTTCGTCGTACGCCGCGCGTAACACGATCGTCCGACCGAGCGATCCGGCCAACGATCTCGCGCGTTTTTCTAGAACGAAGCTCCGAAGCGAAGTCGACCTCCTCTTCTCTTCTCCTTTCTCCTTCTTCCTCTTTACCTTCCTTTCCTTCTCTCCTACACGGCTGTCCGACCGTACTCGGTGATCGACGATCGCAAGTTATTCGCAAAAAGACGAACGCGCGTTTCAATTTTCGAGCCAAGTGGGTACCGTTCGTACGGTCGCGAAGCACGGGGAACGTGCGAAAGAAAAAACGAGGTAGAACGGCGCGCAACGTACCGGCACGTTGCGCGATAACGCGTTTCTTTCGGACAACCTCTGGCGAGACCGAGTCTCGCGGATCACGGTTTTTCGCGTGAAAACGTTCGCCTCGAGGAAACAGCCGTTTACGTAACGCGACCGTAGGTAATCGAAATAAGTTTTCACGCTGTTCCGCGACGTGCACACTGGCCGCGTGCTCTTCTCCTTGACGTTGGAACGTCGGTTCTCGATCGGGCAACAAGATCTGGTCTCGAGGATCGCGTTCGAAAAGGAAGGTTCGGTCCGTGGGACGCGACAACCCGACCAAATACCTGCTGCTGGCTCGTTTGTCCTTAGCGGTTTATCCTCGTCGGCATATCTCCGTGAACGCGACCGAAGAACCGTGCCGATCAGGTGTTATCCCCCTGTTTCTAAATCGGAGATAAAGGGAACTCGTCTCGTCCATTAGGACGCGAGGGAATGGGGGTCGCGGAGAAGAGAGAGACGGCGCAGCGAGTAAGAATTCGGAGGCAAAGCGAAAACAAAGAGACGGGCGTGCGTTCGATGGAAATCGCGTTGGAAGCGATCGCGAGTGTCACCGAGGACGGAAAAATTTCGCTCGACTTTCTAAGCTTCGAAGGCAACGATCGTAGGTTTGGCCGCATTTTTCCCAGTCGTAGGAGAAGGCGTCGCGTCGCCGCGCGAGATTCTATGCAAATCTCGGTCGACAACGCTCGCCCCCGGATCGAGCGAGGACGGCATCCGAAGCCGATGCGACGAGAACGAGGCGCGCGACCCCCGTGAATCAGGCGGCTGATCATCCAGCGACCGCGTGGTGGCCGCGAGTGGATGAGCGATCGTTTCGCGAGAATCGGTGCGCTTGCACGGAGGACACGAGTCGGTCGGTCGTAACTACGCGTTTCTCGGAACTACTACGAACCGGCTGTTATGGATTTCCGAAGAAAGATTCCGTAGGTTGTGCGTGTGACTCGTGAAAATATACGAAGATCTAGCGCAAATATACCGACGGCAGGAAGGTTACGACAACAATCGTTGGATAGACGATGGCGAGCGCGCGTTTCTCTCTACCATCGTGCAACTCGTTCTCAACAAGCGCTCTCGATCGATCGTTCCTTTCTTTTCTTTCGCGTTTGTTCGCGAGACGCGGCGAGGGGAGAGGAGGCGATGCGAAGCGAGGCGAAGCGACGCGTTCCGGGGGTTACTCGACACGGCGGGGCGCGCCGCTATCCACAGCCTTGATCCGAATTCGCGCGCCAGTCCGGCGCGCTTTTTCCCGTAAATCCATTCGTCGAGTCCGTTTCTCCGATTTCGATCGTCGTTGCTGGCGAAATGCGAGGAAATCGTGGAACGTCGCCCTGGGCAGAAACGCGACAATCACTGACGGAAGCTTTTGCTTTCTCTTTTCTAGTAAATCGTCGTGATCGGCGGCGAAGGGGAAGACCGAAGCGAAGGCGACGCGCACAGCGGAACGATATCGATGTCGAGGATGAGGACGGGACGATCGCTGTCGAAACCGTTGATCCTAGTTCTGGCCCTGGCTTTCGTTTCGCCGATCGGTCGGTGCGGCGCTTCGGAAAGCATAATAGGTGAGTTCGCTGTGACAAACGGCGCGGCGGTGTCGCTCGATTCGCGGGTTCGCGGTAACCATCCGACCGCGATCGCGATCGCGATCGAAAGTCAGTGTAACGAACGCGAACGCGAGGCGGGTCACGCTCTATTAACGGGTTTTAAAGCCTCTATTCTTAGTCCGTCTCCATTATCTACCGGTCTATTTGCACCGCAAGTGGTCGGGTCGAATCACGACTCGCGGCGAAACAGGTCTCCGAACGTTTCAGAATGACGGCACAGTCGTCCGTGTTACTCCACGGTAGACGAGAAATTCCACCGATTGCCCGAGACGAGTCGAGTTGCGTAATCGCGCAGGAACGAACGCCCGCGCGTTTGCCTTGACTTTCGATCGAATCCATCGAAACAGCCTTCTCGTTCGTCCGTCCGTTTCCATCTTCGTTTCGTAGCTGGCTCGAATCGAATCTCTCTCTTTTTCCTCCTTTCTTTTTCCTCTTCTCTCCGCCGTTCCCTTTCTTTCTCTTTCCATTTCCATTTCCAACCGTCTCGTCCTACGATGCTTCTCGAAACGCCCGAAAACAGAACGTTCGAAAGAGAGGAAGACCGAAGAAAATTCCCATCGCCGTTCATTTTTCACCGATACGCGTTCGCCCGTGAAACGTCTCTCGCGTTTTCTCGTTTCGTCGTCGCGTTCGCCGCTTTCTCGCGAAACGGAACTAAACGCGCGCGCGGGTGAGAACAAGAGAAACAACCGGCGAAAGGAAAAACGAGAGAGAGAGAAAGAGAAAAAGAGAGAGAGAGAGAGAGAAAGAGGAGAGACCGCGGGGAGGACACTGCCAGTCGGGGAGGGAAGGGGGAAGGGGGGAGGAGGAGAAAGAGAATGCGAAGGAAACGGACGGCGCGAACGCCAACGCCGCCGCGTTCTTTCTCGCACGCATTCCTGCGCACTTGAGAAAAAACAGAAAGAAAACAACCGAAAAGGGAAGAGGAAACGCGTGATTTACCAGCAGGACGGAACGGATTTCTCCGCTTTTTTCCCACTTTCCACGGAGTGGAAATTCGAAGGGAAGCGCGATGGGGAGCCGCGCGACTAGCAACAGAGCGCGACGTCGAATTATCGCGCGCCGAAATTGAAAGAGCGCGAGACGAATCGAACGAAATGGTATGGAGACGCGCGGAGACGGAAGACCGGTGCAAGTGTGAAAAGAGCGTAAGAAACGGCGTCGAGAGTCGTGTTCGCGTTGGAAAAGCGCCGTGGAGAACGCGATGCGCGATCGTCGCTCGCGAATAGATCGCCGTGCGAATCGCGAACAGGTTAGGGGCGCACGATGTTAAAGGAAGGTTGTTTAAAGTGTGCAGGAATATGTGCGCGAGGAAACCGAGAGGGACGTTGCGACGATGGCTTCGCTGACCTAACACAACGCGGCTGGGGAAAGGCCGGCCGAACCGTCGACCTCCCATAGATATTTGACCTTCGATGCGCGCACGATCGATCCCACTGGATATCGATAGCTGTGTATCACGTAAGTAAGAAAGAACGACGGAGAATCGAGATTCCGATCGACCGCCACGACGCGACGCCGAGCGTCGCTCAACGACCGCGATCACCGAGCGCGTCGCTCCGGTACTCGCTTGGTACACAGGCGACGCGAGCGACGAGGAAGCGTGGAACAACGGCGAAGGTCGATTCTCGAAACGAGCGTCGTTCGATCGCGGTACGATGTGGCGCAGCGTGGCGCGGAGCGGAGCGCAGCGCAGCGATCAAACGTCGGATTTATCGGCGCTCGTAATCGATATCGGGCGATCGCGACGCGTACCGATCGCGTCGCACCGTTCGCATTGTTATTCGCCGTTCACGGCCTTTGCTTGCAGGAAGCCGAGAAACATGCGACATCGAAGGAGAAGATTTCACCGTGGACAAGATCCCGAATACCAGATGTTTCAACTGTTTGTGCAAGGTAAACGAGGACGACGGGGCTCCGCGAGGACAGCGTTCAACCACGCGCGTTACGAGAATCTTGAACGCGATACGACGCCACGTTCGCAATTCGTTCGCGTTTATCCGAACCTATCGGAATAAGGCAGAAATTCTTCCGAATAAGTGGCGATCGTTGGCGCGAACGCGATGTTAGCGAGACGGCCGGCGAAACGACGACGTCGATGACGACTATCTCGGTACGTTCGGTTCGTACTCGATCCGAATGGACCGATAGATGGATCGATCGAGTCTTGGATTAGCGGTCTCGAACGTTACTCTCGTCTGATGCTTTCATCGGCGATAATCTCCATTATTTTCGAGAGTCTCGACCTTCTCGCTACGAGACCATCCGTGACCCGCGCGTTAAATAGCTTTACGTAATCCAACCGGCAGATAAACCACAAAGGTTTAATTATAGGCCGCGCGATAAGAGGCGCGAGAAATAATTACGCCGGAGTTGGACGATAATCGCGCGGCTGGAGGCGAGATCTCGGACCTTGGGCATCGAATCGAATCGCCATGCGATTTTCATCTACCGCTAAACGATCCGCTGTTTCTTCTGTTTCGCAGAATGGTTTCGTCGAGTGTAGGAAACAGCAGTGCCCCAGTATCGAGGGTTGTTACACGTTGTTGGAACCACGCGAGGAAGAGTGCTGTCACAGGTGTAAAGGTAAGCTGAAACGGATGCGTTCGACCAGGTCTAATTTCGTTGCACGAGTCGACGTGGCTCGTTCGAGTAGCTGGATCGTGCACGGCTCTCGGAGAAATGGATTCATACAGAGTAAAAGAGAGAAAGAGCGAGAGAGCGTGTGAGTTTCGACGCGAGTGGAATGTCCGGGGCGGAGCATTGTTCCTAGGGCACAAAGGCGCTTCTGTTCGTCGATACGTCGCGTTGATACGCCGATAAACCCGAGCAACTTGGGCATCGCGATCGGCTGTTTACACCGGCAACCGTCGCGTTGCGTTGCTCCACGGACCGACTCTTTGCTCGATCGAGGCCAGAGGATTTCTTATCGTCCGTTTCCTCTTCTTCTTCTTCCTCTCCTGCTCTTCTCTCGTCTCCGTTAAATGCGCTCGGCACGAGCCCTGATTTTGCCACTGCGAAATTAATCGCACCGTTCTTCGTCGCTTCTTCCCCTTTCGAAAGTTTAATCGGTTCGATCGGCCGAAGGTTGTACGCGGAATGGAGTCCATCATGAATCCGAGACGGAGTGGACCGAGGAGAACGACCCATGTAGAATCTTCACTTGCAAAGCCGGAGTGATCACGGAGTCTCGACTGCACTGCTATACGCCTTGCGCCAATCCTATTCCGGCTGCGGCCGGCCAATGCTGTCCGGTGTGCGCAGGTGAGTACGTCAACAAGCT
Source organism: Bombus affinis (assembly GCF_024516045.1). Lineage (NCBI taxonomy): Eukaryota > Metazoa > Arthropoda > Insecta > Hymenoptera > Apidae > Bombus > Bombus affinis. Next base: position 15,821,231 of record NC_066349.1, on the reverse strand, counting down.
GGACGATCGGTGACTGTTCCGTGTGTTGGACTACACGCGAGATCGCTTCTTTCGTAGGGTGCAACGTAAACGGACAGCTGGTGACGGCAGACAGATCGGTGACCACCACCGAAGATCCCTGCGTTACTTGCAGATGCAACGCTGGCGGTCGATTAACGTGCGCGAAACAGGCCTGTCCGGTGCTACATTGTCCCGGCTCCAAGATCGTTCACGATTCCGGAGAATGTTGTCCACGTTGCAAAGGTAGGGCAAATTTGTTAGACGGAGCGATACGCGCGGTTCTCTGGTCGATGTTTCCTTGCACGCACGTCTTTGTCAACAGGCAGTCGAAGATACTTGTCGCCGCCGAAAGGCGCGTGCATGTTGGGAACGGGTATCTACAATTCCGGCAATCAATTCTACCTGGATCAGTGTACGCGATGTAGCTGCTCCAATTCCACCGTCTCCTGCGTTCGAGAAACCTGCCCGGTACACGACTGTCTGGCCGAACATCAGATCGCTGTTCCCGGTCGTTGCTGTCCCCAGTGTTCCGAGGTTGAGGAGGTTCGACGATCTTGCACCTACGCTGGCAAAACTTACGGGGCGAGTATTTATTCCGATCGAGAAGTACAGCCATCATCGTTCGATCGATCCGCTGCTCGTCGTTCACCCAACGCGATCTCGTTCAAAGATTTATTAAAGGTTCTGTTTTGTCCTAGGCAGGATGGCGAAAGTTGGAAGCTTGACTCGTGCAAGGCATGCGCCTGCATGCAAGGTAAAGTACGCTGCGCGATGCCGATGTGTCCACCGTTGAATTTGCCCTGCCCTCCAAACTCCAGATTGGAACATCCGGAGGGCCAATGCTGTCCTCGTTGCGTGGAAAGTAAGCGCACCGCCACCACCGCCAAGGGTCCACGCGTCGTCGCGATCCTTCACGCCTTTCGCACGTTCGTTGTTCGCAGGTGACGGAGTATGCACCGTTTTCGGGGATCCGCACTATCGTACGTTCGATGGCAAGTTTTATAGCTTCAAGGGATCTTGCAAGTACCAGCTAGCCAGCGATTGCTCGGGACACACGTTTAGCGTTCGAGTGACGAACGACGCCAGGTCGACCAGGTTCTCCGCATGGACGAAAACGATCGCGATCAAGGTGAGCGACGGAGATGTACGCGCCGATCGATCGATCGAGCTCGCTCTCGTCTCGAGTCTCTCTAACCGCGGTGATGGTCGTAGGTAGGCGACTTGAAGGTGAATCTCGGGCAGAAGATGCGAGTGAAGGTAAACGGGAAGAAGGTGGAGATACCGTATCGCATGGCGAACCGGCTGGACGTGAATCGCACGACGGACAGCATAATCGTGAGCACGCAGATCGGAATCAAGGTTCTGTGGGATGGGATCAGTTTCCTCGAAGTATCGGCGCCGACTTCGTACAGGGGACGGCTCTGTGGTCTTTGCGGCAACTTCAATTCCCTACCAAAGGACGATTTTACCAATCGAAGGGGCAAACTGTTGCAAGATCCTCAACCGTTCGGTCAATCTTGGCTAGTGGGGGCCAAAAGGAGCTGCGTGAGGCCAAAGCCGAGCGTGAGCCCTGATCGGGCCAAACGTTGCAGAGGACGAAAAGATCACAGGTACGGAGACGTTCGATCTATCCGTCGTACTCTCTTTGGCTATTTGGATTTTACGCGTCCGACAGTAGCCAGCAAATGTAACAACATGGACGTGTGTCGCGCAGGTTATGCAACAGGCTGAGGTCGCAGATCTTTGACGCTTGTCACAAGAAGGTGAACCCGACCATGTACTACAAGGCTTGTCTACAGGACATGTGCGAATGCCCGACCGAGAACTGCTACTGCGAATCGTTCACCGCATACGCGCACGAGTGCAAAAGGCTGGGCATTCAATTGCCACACTGGCGAAAATCGACCAGATGTCGAACCGGTTGGGACCAGTTCTCGGCATCTGGCCCATCTCTCGGTCCACGTTTTCCTTGATCCATGCGTACGTCCCCTCCTTGTCCTTTCTCTCGAGCGTCGAGCTTCGAGTCTCGAGAAAAAGAGAGAAAGAGAGAGAGAGAGAGAGAGAGAGAGAGAAAGAGAGAGAAAGGTGTCCGAGGCGATCGACGTCCCGACCGCGAAGAAACGATCGTTCGCGCCTCCTCTCCTCTCGGTCTCTGTCCGCGTTTGCCGGATTCGCGAGCGATCGCTCCGCGAAATTCTCAGCTAGTCACCGCGTTTGTTAGCCGCGACGAACCGATCGATTCGCACCGCAGACGAGCAAACGCATCGCGCACCATCGTACAACTACTGTACACCCGCGTCCCGTCGACGATCGCCCTCCTTCGTCCTCGCGAGTACACGACGTCTTCCTTCCCTCTCCTCATCCGATCGCGAATCCTATCGAGCTCGGACGATTCCGAAGCACCGTGCAGTATTTCGGCCGATGAGCAGGCTCGCGGCATATCGTCTACGTCCCGGCATTCGTTAAATCCTCGATATTCGTAGATTTAAGCCGACATCGCGTAAAACCGCGATACCACTCCTACTTTCCATCCTTTCTTTCACGCTACTCCGCCTCCCCTTCTCCTCCTCGTCGTCGTCGTCGTCGTTTCTCTCTTTTCTTCGTATGTATATAAACGTCCACGTTTTTACGATTAGATGTTCGATCTCGACGAGACGTCGTCGACTGTACATAAATACCCCGGACCAGGCTCGCGAAACAGCGAGTCGATTCTTCGCGGGACGTGTTCCCACCGCGATTTCTATACCTTTCTTCAATCGTCTCGCGTCTTTATTACCTCCTCTACATTTTGTTATTACTTTTCTCTCGCACCCTACTCCTACTACTATTTTTCCTATTCGTTTATGTTACGCGTCCAAATTGTACATAGTTCGAGTATAGACACGTGCGTACGCATACGCGCAGCGACACGTATATGCGTCTACAAGTTCAACTATATCGATATAATCGTCAACGTCTCGCGAAAGAGTCGCAAATATACCGGAGATAGTCCAAAGCCTTAGCCAATTTGTATCGACTATAGCATAGAGATGTTCTGGCACGCATCGAGTACGAACGAAATAAATGAGTTATATTCGTAAACTTGACAACGTTTTCATTGCATACTGTGAGAGAAATGGAAGAAAAACGAGCCCACTTACCACGATTCAGGTTCGTATCTTGAGTTCGAGACGCAGTCGAATGTTCGAGGTGAAAATAATACGTAATCGGTAAACATAACCATGTTCACCAACTGGACGTTCCCTTCGGAGTTGCCGCGCTGCGCGATCCTTTCATTCAGCAGCTGGCAGCAATGGCGCGCGCGCAGATTCACGTCTTTCGAGGATCGTATCACCGTATTTTAAACGAAAACCAATTTCGCGTAAGACAGAATAAAACACACGCGACGAACGGATATCGCGCGTATTTGATACGTGGGTGAGACCCCGAGGGGAACATGCGAACGATTTACATCGTTGAAACTCTCGTTAGCCGGGAAAACGATTTAGAAAGCAAAGATCGACGTGCTGTGCGAGACACGATGGTCGAGGACGCGAAACACAGCGAGGAAATCGTACACCGGTACATCGCGACGCCGAATACGACCCGAGGTGCGTATCGTCGTACGAAATATCAACGACGACGAGGTCGACAATGACACAACAATGACAAAAACAACACGATCTCGTAATCTTCTGGCAATTTCGACGAGCGAATCGTTTACCGCGTTTCGAACGGTTCAACTTTCGTCGATGCTTGTGGCGAGACAAGTGGCGTCTTCTTGCGGACGGCAACATCGACCGAAAGAGCGCGCTGCCATTGCCAGTGCGCGTGTTCCGATTGGTGCAACAGATACGCGGTAAGTTCAAACGAAATTTTTCGTATACGCGCAGTGGTTTTCATTGTCAGTATACGTACGAGTAATTTTTCTCATGACACGATTCGAAACTTTTATTACGACATTATAAATGCAGAAAACATTTTAAAAATATGTGTGTACGAGCGAACGTGTGTATAGTGTTATACGACGTGTAATCGAGATAAAAGAACAGAATTACAACTTCGAGAGTGACCGGAACTACGCGGATTACATTCGCTACATTTCGAATATCCCCGTCCTCTTCTTTTCTCCTTATTAATGTCAATTTTTCGTATTCGAACAAACAAATTCGTAAACCTTATCGATTTAACCACTCTACCGACCAACCGTTTCGCTACTTGTGCAAAGATTTCTGGAACGCGGTCGAATCCTAAGCTTCAAAGATTCGAGCGTTTTTAATTTCAATTTCACGCGCGAAAGAAGACACGTAGCGGTGATGGTCGCGTTAAAATCGAGGTACGCGAATATGTTTGTTCGTCGCACTGAAAACTGCATAAACGGTACCGTTCTCTATCCCTTAGTTTTAAAATGTAAGTTTATTGAGAACAGCGAACAGAGTGCGAAGGATAAAAGGGGTATAGAAAAGGAGGTCAGAAGCAGAATCGGAGAGGAAACAGTCAGCTATTATCCCTAACCGAGATAAAGAAAAATCGATAGAAAGACGTCATTTTTTTTCCTTCTTTTTTCATTGTTTCCTTTTTTTTTTTTGGAGAAAAAACAAGAAAAGAAAGAGAAGGACAAAAAAGAGATAAATCGGCACAACGATTGTGAAATCACTGTGTCGCCTCGCTGGAACACCAGCGTCGAGCGAAGCTTACGTATGTATTTAAGTAAATACGTACGCTATCGCAGTCTCGACGAAAAAACGAAAACGCAAGTATGTAAGTACTTACGTCGCTGAGTACCGACACTTGTAGGGCGATCGGTCGCTACATTTCTAGTTTCTCTGTTATTTCGGTTTCGAAATATATCTCGCGAATCGAATTGTTTAAACGCTTCGCTAATCGATGGCTACGGCTCTCGAAATCATCCGACGATTATCTTTGGTTAACGTTCTTTTGACAACAACGTTCGAATGTCGCGTAGAGGCTAAAAGAGCGTTACGAAAGGTGTCACGGTACAGTGATGGGAAAAAGTACTATCTCCTTCTCGGCGACGAGCAACGAGAAAGAAGAATCGCCATCGCGCTTAGAGCAAATTCTTTGTCGAATTTCATTCCTTTTTTTTTTTTTTTGTTGGTCTTTTTTTCTTTTTTTCGTACAAAAATAGATCTCGGGCGTAGATTACGTAGCCTCGTGCCGGAATATTTAGGACCTCGATGGGACTCGTCGGTAGAATTATCGTAAATGTTCCGAAATCGATCTTGCGGCGTAAAACGAATTCGGAACGTAATTTACGCGCGGCTATTTTCGACTTTTCGGTAAATTAAAGGTGAACTTTATCTACGCGGTAGAAGCAGCACGTGCGTCGTTCTATTATTAATTATACGAACCGTTTGTTCAGGGAATCAAACAATACTCGTTTCCTTAACGAATAAACGAGCGAACCGTGGTAACGCGGCCAATTCAATTAGACAACGACAGTGGAATATGGACGAGATTACGTAAAATCGCCCGATTTGCTGATAGAAGAACAAGATTGGATCACCCGCTGAATAAGGGGGCGAGAACTACGTCACGATAATTACTTATTTATTGGAACACGCTTAATCAGATGTAATTATTATGTTCGACTTTTTCCAAACTTGTAAACTCGTATCTTTTCGTTGTTGAACGACCAAGATGATACAGGATTATCAAGTTATCCAAGTTTCAACGTTTTGACGGATCTAGCTGAATCACTAGCGTATTCATCTTTTAGCATTTTCAACGATCAAACGATCTGCAAACTCGCGACTTGAGCATCTCGAGCTACAAATATCTGTACCTCCGCGTATAGCAATTCTTGGTAAACTAAACTACCTTCGTCATTCGTGCTACGTCGAATGTGACGACAAACGAAAGATCGTCCGCGTGGAACGTTCAAGCGCAGCGAAAAGATACGAGTTTTTAGCGTATACACGTGGTTCTCGGCGAGTGAGCGTCGTCCTCAAGGATGCCAAGTAAAATACCTAAACGGTAGGTATTTCAGCAATTCGTAGTTCGCGCTCCAACTCAAACGCGTCTATTTGTCTCGACGTTCCGTTGTTGTACGATTACACCGTCACTCGACGAGTCGTGAACGCGAAACGAATAGAAAAAAAAAAAAAAAAAAAGAAAGGGATGTCCGTTCGAGTTAACGAGTCAATCAACTCCGTGTATGTGTGTTTACGCGCGTGTGCGCGCATGCATATGTGTGTGTATATCTATCTATCTACGACAATTACGCGCAGTTAATCGACAAGTAATAATTAATCCTACTATCGAGCGTCGGCGCGTTAACCGACCGAGAAAGAGAAATCGAGGAGGAGAACGTTTCACGATCTCGAACGATTCTCAGCGAATTCTCGTGTTTCTTCTTGTTCCATGCGACGTTCTACGCGAGATATTCGTCCGTTCTCTTTACGTCGGATCGTTCTCGTCCTCGATGACGCGAGCCGAAACAAGTTCGATAGAAAAGACGTATATCACTGGAGCGAGGATTTCAGGCACGAGAAGAGTTTCATCAGGGAATACCGAGGCGTTGCTCGTTTTATGATCTCGAGCAAAGTCGAAATCGACAAACGAAAGGAAGCAGAGGAGACGAGGTGTGTGTGCTGTCGAGAACAGCTGTTCATTGTCTAGAACGGTCTATTCACGTGGCGAACACGTTGCTCGAGGCGCAGAGTCGTTCTTTCGACCAACGACAACGTTCAACGAGCGCGGTGAACGTTGAAACGGCAGCAAACATCTGACGGACATTGGTTATAAACTAGACAAGAACAACGTCCGATCGAACAGGCAAAACAACCGTGTACTCTTCGCGATCGTTAAACGCATCGTCGATCTTTTAGCAGCTCCGACCATGTGTTGTATATGTAACCCGTGTAACAACATCACCGACATTCACCGCGTACCCTCGCGTGGTATGAAATTAGTTTTACGATCGTAAGTCTTATTACCGATATGGTGGTCATCGAGCACGTTCCTGGCAACGAATTAATAGAATTCGTAAGAAAACACGCGTCAGGTTCGTGCTCCGACGATATAATTCATTAACAGTAGGAAACAAGAATGATTGTATCGCGTAATAATTCTGCTTCGGCACATGTGTATAAATGTAAGCATGTACCTGTGTTGTATACGTGTTAGTGTAAACGAGTGCAGATATACGAAACGAGAATATGAATCGAATATTTATAACGCTAGGAAATTTCAATTTCAATGGGAGATAAAACCGGTGCATGAGAACATTCGAATACTATGTGTAGACGTACTTTAACTACTCGTAAAGATCATAGAGACGAAAATTGTATCTAACGTTAACGAAACGCGGATGGAAATTCAATACGTATAACGTTAACAATTTCAGACTATTTTTAGAAGATTATCTATGTAATAATAACCATGATAATATGACAGTAAGAATATAATTCGTTTGTTCGGTATGCATCGTTTATATATAAATGCGTGTATTTCTTGTGTCTGTGTACGTGTATTTCGGAAGGCAACGGTAGAACATACCGAAGTAAACGTATAACGATAACGTACATAGGGCAGGGAAAGGGAGAGAGAAGAACGAGTATCGTAATTAGGAAATATCCTCGATTCTTGGTAAAAGCGCAAGAGGAAGCACGATGTTTCCTCAGCGAATGATCGTAGTTTATTTTCCTTCTTTTTCTTACGATCTCAGATTCGTTCGACGAATCCATTATTCACGCCGGTCCTGTGAGTTTTCACGATACTAACGCGATACGAGCGACCAGACGTCTCAGACTACCCCGATCTTTATTTTAAAGATACAAGATGAAAAGTTTCGGGTTGCATTTGCAACAGAGAATGATCGAAAAGAGGAAGTGATTGGACGCGAGGAAAAGGACGGAAGGGAGAGAGACATTGAGAGAAGGGAGAAATGACGGTGAAAGCCCTGAGTAGCAAAGAGTCGGAAGATGAACGTCGAAGGAAATGGAGAGATTAAAACTATCCAGTGACTTAAATATTCTATCGATTTAAACGTGTTGCACGAATTCTGGATTGAGAAACGAGAAACCCATAAACTCCGTTTGATCCAGGTTCATCATAAATAATTTGTCCGTGGGCGTTAAATCCGTCTTCTCCGAGGTGAACTGTTTATCAAAGTTGCTCACGTCCTTGCGATGTTTCTACGGGCAAACGTTCACGCGTTATTCATCTTTCATACCGTTTGCCTTCGCGCCGTTTGTACGCGACATACTCACGATTTTTGGTTTGAACGGCGGTTGCACCTCCCGATTTTCTATCTTCTCCCAATCGATCCTTCGGAAGAACGCGTGGCTGCGGACGTCTTCCTCTCCGCGTAGTCCGCAACCGAGTCTCTTCACCGGATTCTTGGTGAGGAACTGAAAAACCAAGGTCGAAATTGATAATTTAATCGCGGTTAAACCACTAAATCGTCGACCAATGGGCCGACGCTTACCGCTTTACAAATTTCTCTGGCCTCCTTCGATAAACTCTTTGGGTAGCTAACGTTATGCTCCGTAATCGCGGCGAACAGTTCCTCTTCGTCTTCTCCGTCGAACGGCGGCTGACCAACCAACATTTCGTACAACAGTACGCCGTATGCCCACCAATCAACCGACTTTCCGTATGGTTGATACAATATAATCTGCAATAAACGAGCAAACGAATCGATACGAGTCGCGTATCCTCGTATATATGCGATGTACGTATAGTATATATATATATATATAGTATGCTGTATATGTTGCGATAGCTTTGGTCAGGAATAAGCGAAACACTAACTTCCGGTGCGATGTAATCGGGTGTTCCGCAGAACGTCTTGGTAGTCTTGTCTCCGTTGATACCTTCTTTGCACATTCCAAAGTCCGCGATCTTGATATGGCCGTCTTGATCCAGCAAGACGTTGTCCAGCTTCAGATCTCGGTACACGATACCTCGGCCATGAAGAAAGAACAGACCGATCGCTATTTCGGATGAGTAGAATCTACGAACGATAAGAGTATGGTCGTTAAGGCGAACGATCGCTACCGCGTGAATAGCGCGCGATTTTCTTCGACGATCGAGACTTACACTGCGACGGGCTCTTTGAACTTGCCACACTGCTGTATCTGGTACATCAAGTCGCCACCGTTTACGTATTCCATCACGAAATACAGTCGGTCCATGGTTTGGAAGCAAGAGTGTAGTTGCACCAAAAACGGCGGTTTACTTGACAACGCCAAAACGCGTTTTTCGACCATAGTACATTCTACGTCGTCGTCCTGTATTATGATGTCTTTCTTCAAGATCTTGATGGCGTATAGTTCGTCGGTTCCTTTCCTTTCCGCCAACATCACCTTAAACACGACCCCCGTAATGTACATGACGCGGTCCAAACGTACGTGCATTTGTCGCTTTATTAATTATTATTTGTTTAAATATCTATGCATATGGAACGAACGACTGACTTTTCCGAAGCTGCCTTTGCCGAGCACCATCAGGAAGTGGAAATCGCTCGCCCTTATTAAGTCGCTCTTGCCCATGTTGTGTGGCACTTCCTTGTCCTGAGTCGCCGTCGTTTTCCTCGTTACCGAAGTTTTCTACGGGATAAAAAATCAGAATAATTGTTTATTATCGGAACGTGTCGCTTCGTTGTTTTCTTTTTTCATTTTTCGCAAGCTCGTCGTCGCGGCATTGCCCGGCAAGAAACATACTCGCACTTTCATCTTCAACTCGGCAAGATCCACACCCTCTTCCGGCACAGGTACATTGTAGTATTCTCCTTCTTCTTGCGTGAGAAGTTTGAACCATCCGCTGGCAGGCGCTTTGATAAGCTCCGATATGCCGAACGACAGCGAACCCATGAAATCGTTCCTCGACGTCCGATCCCAATCCCAAACTTCGATCAAAAGTCGTCTGTCCTTGTCCTCCGGTTTCAGATCGCTAAAAATCGAATCGGTCGTTCTTTAGCTACGTTCTTACTTCTATTCGCGTGCAATAAACACATCTTCTTCGCGTCGAGATTAAAAACCACATCTCTCGAAATCGTTTCGAGAGGAAACGAGTTTTACCGTCACTTACAAAATGATCGTCTCGTTCCACTCGGGATTCAACGAGGATTTGATCGTTTTCGTTTTCTTCTTCACGTTGTCCGAATCCGGAATCAACTTCAGCTTGACGTAGGGATCCGACAAACCGTTTGGATCCATCGGAATCAGATTTCGTCCTTGTTTCACTGTAATCGCAGTCAAAGTTTACGATAATTTTCCTGACGTTCGGTACATTGCTTGGTTTGCTTTTCGCTCTCGCTTTCAACCGTCCTACGCGACTGTTCCGTTCTACGAGCAACGGAGAAAGGGTAGAATTTCATTTACGATAATCAACGACCGTTTAATATCACGGCCTTGAGACGAAAGAAGCTTAATTTGACCGGTAATAATCATCTAATAATAAAGATGTTGCGCTGGTCGCGTCGCGTCGCTCCGGGGCCCTATTTCATCTCTTGCAGAGCCAGCCGTTTGACGAAAGAATCGATAAATCGATTACAAGGGTATTTTTAATGGTAATTATCGCAGGATGGTGTAAAAAGACTAAATCCATTTTATAGGCGAACCGTGCTACACAGCTGTGGTTGCTCGAGTTGCAAATCTATGTACGTGCGTCGAACAAAGACGATTGTCGCGCGTAATACGCATACCAGGAATAGTCGCGTTTTTGCATTCGTCGCAATTTTTGGTCCATTGCAATCGGCGATGGTTGGTCGCGGTTTTTGAAAAATATATCTTCTATCTCTGAAGGGGTGTTTTGAATTAGAATATTCTAAAACAGCGTCTTTTTACGATTTTCTTTTTTTTTTTTTTTTTTTTTTTTGAAGGGAAAGGAAGGAACGAAGTTATTGAATCTTGAGGTATGGTATTATATATATTTAACGGATACAAGAAAATTCTGTTTAAAGTAACAAAGGAAATTGTAACTGATTTCTAAGCCTATTTCATGGGCTGCAGTCTTCAATCGGCGTGAAAGATCCTCCTCTTAATTCTTGACTGAAAGAAAAAACCGTAAAAGGATTAAATTATTGTATATTTTTCTTCTGGGTGAACTAAAAAAGCTTTTCAAAAAGTTTATTTAAATAATTGTTATAGCATCTTAAAGTTTATTATTTTTTTAAACCCACCAAAATTTTTAATTTTACATTGTTTTCTGCCATTGTTTAGTTCACCCAGAAGAAAAATATATAATAATTTAATCCTTTTTTGGTCTTTTCTTTCAGTCAGGAATTACGAGGTAAATCTTTCATTCCGATTGAAGACTGCAGCCCATGAAATAGTCTTAGAAATTTGTTATAATTTTATTTTTTTACTTTAAAAAAATTTTTTGTATTCGTTAAATATATATAAAACCATACCTCAAAATTCAATAACCTCGTCTCTTTCTTTCCCTTCTAAAAAAAAAACACACAAAAAGACGCTGTTTTAGAATATTCTAATTCAGGACATCCCTTTAACCCCTTAACCTACAACTACGGGCATAGCCCGTAGTCGATGATCGGACCGAGCGTAAATATTACGGGCGTAGCCCGCGCGCGTAGTACGTACTACACGAGTCGTGCGAATGGCTCGAAGGCTGCGCGAGCTTGTTGACGTTTTCGGCCCAAAATTCTCGAACGTAAATCGTAGGTTAAGGGGTTAAACTAGAGACAACTTTCGTTCCGCTTGCATTATAGAAGATATAATTATAAAATACGAAAGATACATGGCACGTTACGTTTGCAAATCCTTTCTCTTTTCTTCTCCGTTGTTCGCTCGTACAACGAAGAGGGAAATCGTCGTAGGGAAAATCGAGAGCAGCAAAGCGAAAGGTAAACGTACCTTCGACGGTGAGCTTGTTTCCGGAACATGAGATGTGCAACAACATACGACCACGTCTCTCGGTGTGATCGCATCCGCAAAGATTCGGCACGCTCTCCTCGCATCTCTTGTGTACGTTCATGTCGCATGCTACGTTATTAGATCATGATCGATTATAATCGTTGTCCGATACTCGCTGGCACGTTTACGTTGCAGCCAGACCGGTAATCTCGTATATTTTCTGTTTTTTTTTTTTTCTTTTCTTTTTCGTATTATTCATTTACTTCTTTTCTTTCGTACGGTTTCTCGGCATATTTTGTCTGAAAGTCTTGGTTCGAGCAGCAGGATGCAGAATAGGGGCGCGGTTCGTTACGCGTTTCATTAGCCATCGAAACTGCAGCTGTCGACCGTCTCCTTCTCTCTGTCTTTTTCGTTCGTTCATTTTTCTGAACTTTCTTATCGATTAGGCTACTCGAACGTTACACGCGATCGAAGCTGGTTCGGTCCGTTTTTCTCATCTTTCCTCGATGGAAAGACGATTCGAGACGCGCGATCGCGGCTGCAGTCGAAAGTGCACACGCGCGGAACTTAAACGAACAACCGTCCGAATGACATGCTCGATCGACGGAGGTTCGTGCATAAATCGTAATACAAAGGGAGTTTGTACGAATTACGAGGACATTATCGACTGCCGGTAAACGCAGTTACAGGCATTTCTTCGTTCGTTATTTCTCTTTGCTTTCGTTTACGAGATTTTCTTGTCACGCGATCCGCGCATCGATCGGTCGATAACACCTCGTAATCCTGATTGCGAGAAGTGGAGTACAACGAGAAGCTGCCATTATGACAAACCACGTGATCTGGCATAATATACACAAGATCTATATCGAACAGGTAATTATCGTTGGAAATCGATATCTACGCGTTCGCATCGGTATCGATAGCGCGTAAAGGAAAGAAAAGACAGCGATCGTGAAACATATGTACATAGATATGTTCTCCCGTGCGCATACCAAGCATCACAGAGAAACCAGAAGAGAACAAAGTGTTACCATTTAACGAAATTCCATCGAAGGATACGAAGGAAAGTTTTGACACGCGCGAGTACACATACATAGATACGTATGTACATATGTATCTGTATACACATATAGTAGTATATTGGAAAATCTAATATCGCAGTTGACACGTATGAATGGTATGCATGATCTGAAAATAATAATATGCAATCAAAGGGTGGCATAATCAACGAAGAAAGGTAGGTGTTGCGTTCATGTTTACTCGCTAATGAGCAAAGGACAAATCTACGTATACGTATTATGATAATTACGAGCATGCATCGTATGTACAATAGTGTAACAATTATGTACCGTATATACAATATCTATGTATAAAGATCGCGAACAAATACCGTACGTACACTGTTGTTAAGGTATTTTATATAGATGTATGTATATGTATAGGAGGCGGTGAGCTCGCCTAACTGTGCGATAGGATGTGGCAAAAAGAGCAACGGGGTAAGCAAGCGAGGAGCTAATAGGCAAACAACCAAGTGCAAGGTGTTCCCATCTTCCACTTTAAACGGAACGGGTAACGTTTCGCAGCGAATGAGGGTGCAGTATCGCCGACAATCATCGAACGAAGATACGAGCAGAACGGGATAGCGTTCCTTCTTAACAAACAGGCAGAGATACGGATAACGATGTTCCAAGGGTAAGAAAATTATTCGTACCTACCAACGTCGTGAACATCGTAAACGTTGGCTATGGACGTTTCAAAGCGGAGGTCGAAGATCGTCGATCTTACGAGCCACGTACACGATCCACGCGAGATAGTTTAAAATTCGCTTGAAAACGCGACTTATCTATGTATATATGTATATGGTATGTAGATATATCGATGTAACGAGTTCGATACGTCGGATATACGCAGAAGGCTTTATGAGAAATTGAAAAGTAAATCGAGGATGCAGGTTGTCGGAAGAAACGAACAAGGTTCTGACAGCGAACCAACCAATTGGTCTGCTCGAAAAATATCGTAATCGAAGAATGAAGTAGCAAAAGAGCGGAATAGCTGAGCGGAAACGAGGACAGCAACGGACTTATGACGACGACGATGATGTCAACGAAGATGAGACAGGAAAGGAAAGATACTAGAGAGAGATAGCATGGAACAGGTGCACGATGATGACAGCGACGAGGAAAATACGGTGGGAACGTAGAACGTTTGTCATGCACGGGGATAACCTTCCTAATGTTTTTCTTATCTTAGGAATTAACATGAACCGGAGCAACGATGGAAATCGCCGAGGTTTCCAAAGTCGAGTCGAGAACAGCGAAAGAAACGTAGAAAAGGATACGTTTGAATCGTAGATGCAGTTAGCGATCACCGACGAGTGAGAATTTTCTTAAACTGCGATTTCGAGGTCGGAGAGATGGTAGTTGGATAAGATCGGGAAATATAAGGATACTGAAAGTGAGACGCAGAAGCGAAGCTCTATCGAGTATCGCGTTATTTCGCACATTTACGTGATAATCGAGGGTGTTTATTCGATCGACTTGTAGTCACAGAAGGTAAGTACGTACGGAGGAGCGTCGTACCTACTCCGTTCGGGTTGAATCGTTGAATCGAGAATCGAGGACGGATTTGAAAAATTGATCGCACAGTTTTGTAATATATGGGTATCGCGGTCCAGCTGGATCCGAGAGAGAGACAGCGCAACGCGTTTTCATAGTTTATTATATTGAGAGACGCGCCGCTCGATACAAGCGACGCGACGGAGGGCAGATATGCCGGTAGCAGCTGTTTCTACTCGAATCTAGACGAATGCGAACTTGTACGTTATACCGAAGATAACTACGTGAAGAGATAAACGAGTGCGAAATCTAGCCGCTTCGTGGAATGTATTGCGGACTGAGTTTGTTTGATTTGAATGTTTGTTAACTACCTGAACATTTAAGTCCCTGATGCGCGATACCGTGAAGCATCGAGCCGCAGTGGTCGCAGAAGGTTGGCGTCAGGTACGTGAAAACCTCCCATTTGTGTGCGGTGCTCATCTGGGAACAAGAAATAGCGGCCCGGGAAAGCCCGGTCCTTCATTGTGATCTGATGCTCTGATTTCGAGCGATACCAGCCGAATCCTCGCTACTTCGTCTCTACCGATAGCTCGACCGAAACTGCTATATCGCGTTTACCAATTTAATCGCTCGAAGCTAATTCGGCGATCATTTCATCGACCAACTCGCTCGTTACCAAAAAAAAAAACGTCGACCAAAAAAAAAAAAAAAAAAAATATGGTTTCCCGGTTCTCGCTTTTCGCTACGATTAGACGCGTTCGGATTGCGGTCGAAGCTGCTGAACAAAGTGTACGAAGAGAAAGGATGGCCGAAATTGAAAGTACAAAGGTGTTGCTGCGTCCGTTTCAGTGGTTGGTCGAATCAACCGCTCTCTCGATTTAATCTCAAATTTAATCGGAGATGGTTTACGGAAAAGCGATTTTAACATCTTTTTCAATTCGAGCGAAGGGAGGAATGTCGTTTCCCACCGGTGTAAACCTATTTGTCGGGAAGGAATCCTTGTCGCGATAAAGATAGCCAGCTAGTCGCTCGATAACGTTCACTCGGAACCCAGTTAAGGTCATGGTTTGCTACGCGAAATTCAATTTGTCTCTTTTTCTTCTTAGTTTCCGTACAATGAGAAAGAAAAAATGGAAGAATCCCAGTAGGAGGGTGGGCGGCCGCTTGGTCGGTCGGGCTGATGAGGTGAAAGGGAGGCTAGGACGAGCTGAAATGGACTAGCCCGTGAGTAAGATGGGATCGAGCTAACGGAGAGAAAGATGGAAAGAGGAACAGCGAGGGAAGCGAGCAGCGAAGTAGGCCTTTGCCGTCTTTCGGGCACTAACGCGGCCCGCTCCTTTGCCTCGATTTTCCAGGCTTTTCTCCCGACCCCGGTAGTCTCGAGCGTTTAATTCGTTTCCACGCCGTTCTTCTTCCAATTCAGCCCGCCCCCTACTACGCTCTTTCTCTTTCACTCTCTTGGCGCCAAACACGTTCTATACTCTATGCATGGAGCCTGGAAGTCTTCTTTCGACTTTTCGTTCGCAAACCTCTCGTTATTTCTACGCATGGCTCGCCGATAAAGTAGAAAAGTGGAAATTACACGGTGGAAAGGAGTCTCGATTTGTCCGATTTCGCGTGTATCTCGCGGAAAGGGACGTAAGGGAAAAGAGGTACCGAGACGCGCCACAGAAATCACACGTATATACATTATAGAAAACGAATTGCGGTGACACATGATGCGGCATAGATCAACGTATAAATTGTGCTGGACATCAGATTATCCGAAAAAAACACGTAGAAGCGGAAAGACACAGAATGCATAGACAATCTGTACAAAATAGAAGAGTTATTTACAAAAGTATAACAATTATAATGTAATATATATCATATGTATAATATTGTACAGGATCGAAGATCGCCTTTATTCGGAAGAAGCTTAGAGTCGAAGATGTTATTCACAGCATGATGGAAATCGCGCGTTCCCTTTCTATCGTCTAAACCATAATTAATATCATCGTTCGTTCTTTCTCGTTGCTGGCTAATATCCGATTCTACTCGAAATTTTACGAGCAACCTGGCGCGGCGGCCGGCTCGAAAACTATTACTTTCCGCTATTTCTATCGCGCGTTCTTTGCGATCTTCGTGCATTCAAAGTGGTCGCGTCATCCTCGAATTCACAATTTTGCCTATCTCGAGAAACACCGACAACTATGAGAGAAGATCGTAGATGTAACAAAGTAACGCAAATATCAAGCTTCGACGTCTAAAAGGCCAAGCTAAATATTGCGTGTAACTATTATACATATGTATACGAACATCAAAGTCTGTGCACACACACACACATCGTGAAAAGTAGAACGAGGAGATGTGTGAAAAGGTTTAAAGGTGTAAGTGGGAAGGAAACGTTTCACGCGCACACATTAAATTTCAAAAGAGAAAAGACAAGTCGTGTGTGAAAAAGACAGGATTCGTCTAGCGATGGGTATGTACCTACGTCGTTTCCACGTTTCCATATTTTCATAGTTTTCCGATTGCGCGTTAACGAAACGCGCGTGATGAGATTTTGTTAAACTGATTTTTGTCCCATCGCCAGATCGGTCACCACGACGATCGCGAGGAGAGCGAAGGAGCGAGGGAAACAGAAAGCGGAAACTGGAAAGAAAGAAGCGGACAGAAAAGTAAACCAAAGTCGAATCGTATCCTCTGTTACGTATGTACATCGTGTATCTCTCTCCCCTAGCTTTCCATTTCTTTTCTTCTGTATCTCGCTGTCTCTCTTCTATTCTTCTCTTCGCTTCTTTATCCCCGTCCCGTGAAAAGTAAATAGGTACACGTTTCTGTGCGCACATAGAGATAAACGTACGCGGATACGAGTGTCGACGAATACGTAGTCGTTCGAAGGCGACAAATAGCGATCAAATTGCGGTGCGCTCGAGGGTTTCCGCGTGAAAACTTACCGCGAATCGTAAAATCCGAAACAGGAAAAACCAACGAGAAATTAATTCGCGCGTGGTCGAGAAAACTGATCGAAGACGGTACATCGCGCATCGACGATAACTTGTTCTGTGAAATTCGCGAGCGTTCAGGCTGCTACGTACGCACGAATATGTTAAACTCTTGCGCGGCAGAGATAAGCTTTGCGAAAGAATATTTACAAAGTACGAACATCGGGAAGAGGAATAAGAAGAAGAAACAATGATAATAGTAGTAGTAGTAGTAGTAGAAGAAGAAGAAGAAGAAGAAGAAGAAGAAGAAGAGGGAAAGTAAAATGAGAAAGTAGAAGAAAAAGAAGAAAAAGTAGAAGATCAGAAGACACGAAGAAGATCAGAGGAAACAAGACGAAGATAAAGCAACACCACGAACAAACGGTGGACCATAGACAAAATGTACGGTCGGTATAAAGTGCGATAGTGTCTGTGTCCTTTTTCTTTTCGTGTGTCTGTGTGCGTGTGACTGGTTGCGTGTTCTCGTTTTTTCTTTCCATTCTTTTCTTTTTTCGTTTTTAATATGATACCTTGGCACTTCATGCCCTGGTGGATGACACCATAGAGAAGACTACCGCAGTGGTCACAGAAGGTGGGGCTGTTGTAGGTGTGTTGCTTGAATTGGTGCTTCGTCCGCGTGTCCTGCGTTATTACACCATTACACCGTGCACACACACGCAGACTCTCGGGTCATGGCGTAGGGGATCATGATCGTGATCGGGATTGCAACCGGGATCGTAATCGGGATCGGAATGAAAATCAGGATCGAGATCGAATAGAAAGGATATAACAGATATCGGTGGCAATCGATTTCCCTGATCAGCGAATAAACTCGTTGCTCGGCCTTCCACGGGCACGTAATTGCAATGATATCGAAGAGAACGATCACGTGACAGCGACACGTTCGTTTCGAAACATCTGTTCCAGCGCTTATTTTCATTCCACGAAGCTTGCACGCGCTCGCTAGTGACAGAGGCGCGTAGCACGTCGTTCGAAATAAACCGGTGCTATGTACGTTGGTCCAAGTTAGAAACGGGTCGTCTAGCCGTCGCGTGGAACAACATCGGAATCGGTGGCAGCGGTAACCGCGAAACGAGCCAGTTTCGCAGCTGAAACGAACAAGCGACATCACGGTTCCGTGTGACGTGTTATCACGAGGCGGCACTGTGTCCTCCGAGCTGTGGTCCATTAAGTTCTGCAAGTTATGCTTCGCTTTCAAACTACGAAAGCGCCAACTCGATTATTAGTCTGCCTGGCATGACTCGTTACTCGTAACCGCTACGCGCACGGACGTGTCAGTTAACCGACGTGAAAACGCAGCCAATTTTGAAATTTAGTTTCCGATCGATCGATCAGCCGTACGTTTTCCTTGGCTAGCAAAGATATCGCCTTCAGGGAAATTGTGCCGTAATTCGATCTGTAAGGACGTACGGGGATCGGGGCTTTCGAGAAAGAGTCATCTTCGAAGCACAGAAGCACAAGGAAATCAGCACCAGGGCCAAGGAAGACGCTAGGACATTGATCGTTTTAGTCGAATACCCAAATGTAAATAAAAACCATTTCCTTCCGCAGTGATTGGAAAAACGTTCGCGACTCGTCGATCCTTCGACAGGTTGCCCTCGAAGGCGTCGCAGGAGGATGACGGGAGCGGCGAATTTTCCGATTCGCTTGTTGCGATCTCGCAACGAGTCGGGAGCGTTGTTCCCGTTTAGACGATCCGGGCCAACGAATTTCCTTATAGTCGTCCGCATAATTATTCCGTGTTACAAGCGTGGTTAAACGAAGCGCAGTAAACGCTTAGGCCAATCGTGCGCGGTGCGAGAAAACGTGGAGAAATATATAGCTCTTAGCCCCGGGTGTCCTTTCCCTATTTGCTCCAGCCGAGGATCATCCTTGTTCTTTTAATTGACGCGTTACGGCTTTATTTATTGGCTTATTAGACGATTCGTTTTAGCTCGTTACCCTTCTCTCTTTCTTCCTCTTCTTCTCGACACGCGTAAGCAATTACGTTCTGGTCCATTTCTTCCAATTACATCGGCGTATGTATTTAAACGCGAGATAAATTCATCTACAGTTTCTATCAACGCGTAACGTAAAACGCCTATTTCTTTCTTTCTTTCTTTCTTTCTTTCTTTCATCTTATTATTATTAGATACAAGTAAGTTTAGGTAACGCGAGTTTTGTTCGATAGAACGAATTTCATTAGCTGCTAAAATACGGAATCCATCGAATCGATTACACTGTAAAAATACGATCCGCGCGCGTTTGGTCGACGGAAAGCTCGACCTCGATATCGATCCGGCAACGACCTTCCTTAACCGGTCGCCACTTTTCGCAGCGGCTACCAATATGCTCGGTCCTCTACGCGTGTTTAACGCTGCTGCTATTAATTAACACGTATTTAGACGACAGAGATTGTGAGCCAGCTAGAGTTATAAGACAGAGAGACAGAGATAGAGACAGAGAAAAAGAAATAGGGAACGTAATTGCAAGCTGTCTCGGCGTAATACGATAGTCCGTGGTGGACATCCGCGCGCAACACACGCGCATTTCTTTGCTCCCAGAATTTCCGTATTCTGCTATTCTTGAAATTCGCTCCGATCCCACGAATCGTATACGCAGTTCAGGTAACACGCTGCGGGGTATGCGAGCTAATCGAATCGCGTGAAAATCGCGACTGCGACATTTTTCTACTTTTTTTTTTTCGAAACGAAGCGCGTTTAGAACGTCCTTGGCTTCGGACGAAAGAGAGAAAGGCGCGATAAAACTGCTTCGAGAAAGAAGAATAATAAACGAAAAGAATCGTGTGTAACGAGATATGCAATTCGTCGATACTCACGTCCGAGTCAGCTCCTTTGTCGGCGCCAGGGCACGTGAAAGTCACGTATTCGTGACATCGTTTATGAACGACGAAACTGCAGACTGAAACACAAGCGGCAAAATGCAGCCAAAGTTGTTCCATGGGACGAATTGTGGCTGGACAAGAGGTCGATCACGTCGAGGCCTCGGACGTTCTTACCTTGACATTGGTATCCTTGCTTTCCAAAGCCCCTGAAACAAAAGTTTTCGTCGTGAAATTAATTTTTCCATAGAACGCTCCATCGTTCTCTGTTGTTCCAGTTGTTGTTGTTGTTGTTGTTGTTGTTGTTCTTGTTGTTGTTGTTGTAGTTGTTATTTCTAACTAACAAAGCACCTAACAACTATTTGTAGTACGACAGACCGACGAGTCTCGTGCTGCATGGGGAAACGCGTTCGAGGTCTGTATGTTCGATCAATTGAAACAGCATCCATTTCGTTCGGTGGCTTGTCAAAAGCAAAGTGCGAACCAGCTCTTCTCTCTGTACGCTTTTACTACGTTAGTCCGTTAAATAAGAAAGTGCCTGTATAAAAACCTTTCGATAAACGTTCAAAGTAGATTTTTTTGTCCCGATTATCGGCGATCTCAATGAAACGAGGAAGGATACGAATTCTACTTTATCGAATCGTTATACCACGTATATTAAAAGCTTGGCCAAACAACGTAAACAAGCTCTCGATATTAGCCGAAGCTTCGACTTAAACAGGACGAACGCGTGTCTAGGAAAGAGAACTTGTCGGATCTTGGGAGACGATCCAAAGTACATTTCCGATATAACATTTATTTACCAGTGATGTAACGCGCGGTAACCATCTATATCGGCCCGTGAGTGATTAACGCAGCTTTAACGAGCAAATCGTTCGATTTCAAGGCTTCGTTGCTATACCAATAAGGTTTCGATTCAAGACGACTAGACTTCGGTGCGCGTAGCTTCCGATTACGCGTATCGTATTGCCGGCGATCAAACGGAATTCGCGTATTCGCAGTTTCAAAGGCGTCGTTCGAACCGAAGATAATGAACAAAGGGCGAATCATTGGCGGATCGTAAAGCGTAACCACCTTACGTACGATAAGCGACGAGGACAGGTCGATCGAAAGGATAATGCGAGGTCAAACGCGAGAACGAAACACGCACGTTAGCGAAAGAGAAAAAGATAGCGACAAGTTGGTCTGTTTTATCCACTTTCACGAAAGGATCAGGGATTATAACTGGAAAGTGTGTGAAACACGAGAAGATGTGCGGAAAGGACACGTGGAATACGAAAAGAAAGGAATAAGGAAAAGGAAGAAAGAAGAAAAATCGATACAAATCCCAGATTAGCCTACATTTCTTCGAAGCTTAAAGGCTATCGCTCACTTAACGGCAGGGCACATGAACCACATCGAACCAACATCGACGTAAATGCTTATACAGTCGCATTTCGTATTTCAGAACCGCGTCGTTTCTTCGTAATTGCGTTTTCTACGCCGTCTTATTAATCTTTGTTTATTTTACCGGAATAATAGACACCTCTTCGCGTTAGTTTGCGAGTAAACGATATTCAGTTATATATAACGGCGTCTTAAAATCGAACAAACCTAAGTTCTTTCCTTTCTTTTCATCCTCCTTTTCTTCTTTGTGCTTCCCTTCTTTATATTTCCTGACGATATTAACGCTAGAACTACCATTAGAACTGTTTTACAATTTTATTTTAAAATTCCTACTTCGTGTTTATATTTTCTTTCCGCGATGATGTAATGACTTTCGCAACGATAACTAAAAGAGTAATATAGTGAATTTTATTTTGTTCTTCGTGTATTCAAACTGAAAATAATTTTGTACCGAGGCTACTTATACCAATAGCCAATTGGTCAAAATGACCGGTACTTGTGAAAGTGTAAAAGGGTGCTGCAATCCGATTATCGAACCGCAATTAACCAGTTTCCTCGTTTTCTACAATTTGCCACAGGTTTTGTAAATTTTTACCGCGTTTCCTTCGATATGACGATATCAGTTATCAAGAAAATTCCAGATCGATCGCTAGATCGCTAGATGCTAACGCTAGAAATACCACAGCAGTCACAATGACTGGTCCTACGATTTTACGAATGTGTTAACTCTCGTTTAGGGATCATGGTCCTAGATGTAGTGATAATACCAAGGATGTACTACATAACATTGAATTGCTTCTGTAAGAAAGTAATAAATCGATAAATATACAAATATTCTATTATCAGGTATTTTTTGAAGACCAGTCGTTTTCACTGGCTTTGGTAGAAATAGCTTCGTCTTAACTATCGGTAGTACCAGTGTTAAATCTCGTATATTCCTTTTCATAGTGTTTGTGCCGTATCGATGCCGATAAGTCGTGTGTGGCAAATGCGACGAATGCATGGACAAGCTTAAATCGCTTATACACGGTAAGAAATGAGAGTTTATTCGCTCGGTAGATGTGCAGGTACGCCGAACGCTATAAAAGAAGCTGGATTTCACACGTTAAAGCTACGTAACGCGGTCGTAAAATCCGTTAAACGTTAAACCTGGCCGTATCGAGAAACGTGTACATCTTGTCCGGGAATGAATCCCTATTTAAGAAAAAATAGAACGCCCCGTAGCGTTCTAAGTGTCACCGCATCAATCAGCGTTGCTACTTCATATACGTACACTCGATATACATATACATATACGTGTATATATCGTATACACGCACGATATATATGGCTATGTGGTGGAAGTTACTATAACTGGAATAACAAGTAGATCGGTTCTATTTTCGATGCGGGATACATCGTCAGTAGCCGCCCTTTGGAAAATTAAGGTCGATTTAGTCGACTGGTTTGGCTATCCGCTACTCGTGTACCACTGTAACGGAGCCGGAAGGGAGCACCACACCGGCGGCGACCGTATTCCACCCGATACTCTCTACCTTCCGACACACGATCGCCAAATATTGTTAATCTTCTAACCGGCTATCGCTGCAGGAGTTTGGCTTGACGCTCGTTTCGTCCCGAACGAACGAACAACGTCGCACGGCACAGCGCTGTCGATTTTTTTAGTTGAATCAGCTGGATATTCAAGCGAAAGCCGATATGGGTTAGCTGGATGAAAGACAGAGGGAGAAAAAGAGAGAGAGTGAGAGAGGGAGGGTGGAGAGGGAACAAGTTAGTTCCGTCCTGCTGACTATCCGGTGAAAGAGGAGGAACGCTCGATGAAAATTCACCGTGTTTCGAATACGATTTTCCACCCTGACCGGAGGATTCGATCAATCGAGGTCCCGAGCAAAGGGAAAGATGGTAAAGCTGACACAATAGGATAGACGGATTTTTACGCATTTGTGGGACATTCGAAGGTGGAGAAGTACATACGACGCGTGTGTAATACGCAAATGATCATACAAATATGACTAATGACAAGAAAGGACCGTTAAGAGGAGCAAGCTTGGTCGGAAAATTGCCAATGAACGTACGTATCGGCAATTGCCAAAGGAATCGCACAAACGTAAGGTTTTATAATCTCTGCTCGAGAAAAAGGTAATCGATCGCGATATCGCATCTATGTATATTCGCTTAACCCGCAGGTGCTTCTTGGACCGTGACGGGTTTCCTGGGCTCATCGAGACTCACGACGACCTTACCGATCCAGGCGAGAATCCATCGAAAGCCTTTTGTTCTAAGCTAATTGGGTTCGCTCGGTTCCCATCGATTTTCTAGCCTCCCCTGCCTCGCTCTTCCCCCGCATGGACCGCAATGAACCGCAACGGACCGCTAAAAATTCCCAAACGAAGCGTCGAGCATACTCGCGTTTACGAGCACGTATCCTCGCCTCTCACCTTTCATCCCGAATTTGTTAGTCCGAAATAGATAGTAGCGAGTACTTTTTCGCAACGAAACCTTCGCACAACGACAAATGGGCGTAGTGGCGATGCTTAGTTTAGCGGCGAACAGCGATCGGTAGTTCGTCAAAGACGCGATTGTTCTTGATACGCCTATCCGCTGATTCTGTACGTCTTATTCGCACGAAAGTACGAATTCTTTGGGATCGATTGGTATTGTGAACGATCCGCGAGAGATTCGGAACGAGATCCTTAACGTTCGATGGAAAATTCAACAGGCAGCTCGGAGGCGCTGGCCTTCGGCCAGAGCACGCTCGCTTTCACGGAACGTGCTTTTTTAGATTCCAGTGCTTACAGAATTCCTCCGAACGCGGTGAAATAGATGG
The DNA here is from genome assembly GCF_024516045.1 of Bombus affinis. Taxonomy (NCBI): domain Eukaryota; kingdom Metazoa; phylum Arthropoda; class Insecta; order Hymenoptera; family Apidae; genus Bombus; species Bombus affinis. The sequence continues at coordinate 15,796,833 of NC_066349.1, read as the reverse complement.
CGGCGAAAAATATTGTTGATAAATTGTAACGACCAGTCTCCTACGAGAATTCTCAAAGAGAATTTTCTATTTTTCGCGTTTCGTTTTAACCGACGCTGCGCGATACGACCCGGCCAACTCGTTGACAAAATGAACAAGCTTCCACTACATTTCAAGCATGGTTCCATAAAATCATGATTAAATGGAAGTTCAAAGCTACCGGATAGGTATGTGGACACAACGCGCGTGTGCGGCACACCGATACGATCAACGCGACAGGATTCTCATGAATTTCCGAGGAATGGCCAGGATTGTCGGAATCCGTGTCCTGATATTCCATCGAATCTCAAATACGAGTGAACCAACGTACGAATAAATCGCAACGTTCATTTGGTAGCAACGGTAACGTTCATTTACCGGTGCGTCGTGTTCGAATTTTCGCGAAATACGAAACGTACCATAAGATAACCCTGCACCAGGCGTGTGCAGTCTAATCAACGACTACGTAGGTATTCAACGATACGACATCGTAAAACGGTACAACTGATACGGGAAAAAAAAGCCAATCAATCAGATAGTCTGTCGATTCGCTAAGCGGAAGCGTCTAAAATCGATAAAGTATCAATCGGCGAAAGGGGGACACACGGACATCGTTTGAGGAGCTTAAAGAAATTACCTGATAAGATACTCAACGACGAAAATCACTCTGAGTGATGCAAGAGCGCATCTTACTGTGTGCAAAATATTTGTTCGTCCTTCTCGCGCGAAATAAGAAACGCGCGAGTTTGAGCGAAAGGCACGCACGAGGAGGAACGAACAAAACGAGTACGCTAAAAGTAAAACAAAGTTCGAACGCGTGTTCAATTTTTTCACGATCGAACCGTTAGGTGTCTCTTCCGCGTAAACTCGGTAACCAGCTTTCTAGTCCTGAGAAGTAACCGATCTCTAAAATAAAAAGCGTTTTCAACGATCCAAAAATAATAGTCGCGTTGCTTGAGAATTCCGACGAGGTAGATATAGGCTGTTCTCCTTTCGTTACAATGCAACGCGATCGATAAGCCGAAAGCATTAAACTTTAAAGTAACATACGACAAACTTAATATTTCTTCCTATTTGCTGGAAGCAATTTTTCGAGCCAAAGATCAATTTTCTGTTTAATAAAAGGGGATGAGATTAGAATCCGTGTTACAACCATCGGCGGTGAAATTTTCGAAATTCGACAACGGAGCTAACGCGTTTTGCTTCCTTTTCATTGAACTCGATCGTATACTTATCGGCCTGTCACGAGCAAACCACGTCGGAAGCAGATACTTCCGAGCAATTGGTTGTAAATCGACAAGTCGATGTTTATCCAAAGGGAACGGGCCAATCCCTTTGTTTAACGAGTGGAAGTCTTTTGGTCGTCGTTGACCCTCTTTAGCATCGTGCGACCTATCTTTTTTTTTCTCTCTCTCTCTCTCTATGTATAGATGAATACGCAACAACGTCTACGATCCACGATATTCCGTTAGAATCGTAGAATGCGTATTATTCTTCCGTGGACGAAGATTGCACAGAGTGGAAGATGAATCGTGGTCGATTGGCTTCGTCGTCTCGATCTCAAGGTTCACGAAACTCAAATGCATCGTTTGGTATGTGATTCGTCATCTCTACCGCCATATACGTGTGTATGTATATGTATATCGACGCGCAACCATTACTCGTTGTGCAACCGATTCCTCGACAAGAGGCACATTCTCTTCTTCATCCTTCTATCTTCTCGTTAGCGTGTAGCAATTGAACGAGAAAAGAGCGCAGCGTTATCGCTTCGCGTAAATAAAATCAGTCGGTATTGTCGGTGTGGCGGTGTGGCAAAGAACACCTATGTATGTAATTAGAAATGAATGGCGAGATTGTGCTCGCCATTCCTGACGGATAATGCAAGTTCGTCACGCGAAACCACACAACTCGATAACGACTTATAGTTTTAAATACGTTACGACTCGCAATCGCAACACGTGATTCGCGAATAGACAGAAGCCAGTGAAATAAATCTTGCGGTCAACCGTGAGTAGGTTCGTCAATCCTCGGAAAGACGCTTGACTTTTATTATTAGGTAACGAAATCCGAGAAATGATCTGTTATTTTCTTCGAGAGAAGCTCGTCAAAATACATTGCTTTTGTACGTGATCGGATAAACTATGCTTGCTAATACGTTGTACTTAGGTTTAAGGTTTTAGAGTTAAATTAAGATTTAAACTGTCTGTTAAATGCAATCGTCACGCCCAAACGCTATTCTCTATGGATAGAGTGATAAATAATAATAATAACAATAAGAACATTATCGCTTTTGGCTTTCTTTATTTGAACTTCATATTGCATAATAAAAATGCGGTTGACGTATATTTGAAAGACAATCGTTCAAGGTTCGAACGAGCGTGAGAAGAAAAGGTGGCGGAACGTTACATCCAAGTGTCGATCGTAAATGAGAGCAAACACTGGCGAGCAAGTAGACTCGTAAATTCCGGTTATACACGACCGGATCGAATCGGATCGGCTTGGATTCAATTGGATCGGATCGGATCGCATCCAATATCGGATCGTCGTGGTTGATCGAAAAGAATCACGGGTAGGATCACGGTTGACCATATTTGACACGATTTGACCGAATTATTCGTCGTCGATGTTTTTAACCGAATCAAACTGGAAGAGAGCACAAGTATAGGAACATCATGAAGAAACAAAGAGAATCGTTGGGATAGTCTAACGAAGATACCGGGACAACTTCTCGATCATTTCGCGTTTCTTTTTCCGCAAGAAGGCAACAACAAAAGGTATGGAAGAATTGGATCGGAAACGTCTGTTGCGTCCGTTCTCAACGGCAAAATCGATGTCGGCGAAACAAGTTAGTTTGGTTACTGGGTCGCTCGCTATTGTGCGTCAATGCCTGTAACCGTTTCAACTGCACGTAAATGTTACTCGTTAGATATCATCCGGGTTATGCCATGCGGTAAACTTCTTTTACCTGACGCTTTACAACGAATTAATTACGTATCACTGTCTATCGTACGCTGAATCGTATAAAATATACGGAGAAGATCGGACAATTGCGATCCGATGTTTCTTACGCAAATACGAAATATCGTCGGTCAAAGATTTGTCATCGCTTCGATTGCCGATTGTTTTTGCTTGCCGACGCATATATTCGATGTCATTCTACTTTCTTCGATCTTAGCAACGGAAAATATAAGCGTAATTATCGGATGTCCCATAATCGATACAGCTTAAAAGAGAAAAAGCAGGACTCGCTTCGTGGATGCTGGATCGCTTGAAATCGTTCGAAAATCCCGCGCTCAAATTGATCTCTCATTCGGTCGTCGTTTCTAATTTAGACGAAGCGCGAGTATTCTCAAGGCCGGACCGTTTAACCGTTGCTCGAGTTACTCTACCGGCAGCTACCGGCCACTGGATTTATGTATCATCGAGGACAGAAACAGAAAGAAAGAGAAAGCGAGAGAGAAAAAGAGAGGAAGGGAAAGAGGAGAAGGATGAAAAAAAGACGAGAAAAATAGAGACAGTCGGACGTTCCAAATGGAACTGAAGACGCGACAGATATTCGATTGTACGTAGATTAAATTCGATTGCGAAAAGGAGAATCGATAGAAGGAGAGGAGCGGGAAGACAAAAGTGGAGCGGTGATGTAAGGACAGAGAACATCGCGAGAGAAGGATAGAACACGAGATAAAGAAAAAGACGATTTAAAGGACTCACCATATAAAGTCCTTGCAATGACTACAGAAGGTCGGTTGCTTGAAGAAGCGCGGCATGAAGCTATGATTTTTGACGACGTAGACATTCTTCTTCTTGAGAGCTCCTTTTCGTCCCCTAATCTTTTTGGCGAATGCAGTGTTCGCGTCGCCGGGCCCAAGGGAATCCTCGCACGTGTTGTTTGCTTCCTGATCGTCCGCCATCGTGCAGTCAACTAATCGATTCTCCTAGATAATGATCGGAGCAAAAATCTGTGAAAGTTTGATCGTGGCTCGCACACTTTCAGGCCACTCTTCCCTTGATGTACGGAGCTGCGGCAGCTTTTCCTCGACTGTCACACGTCAGTCGAAAGATGCACGCGCGTATACGAATCGACCCTTGCTGGGGAAGAGTAAGCTATCCGAGCGAGAGCCAACAACCACAGGAATGCTCGGGGAAACGCTGAGGGAAAGGGAGGACAAGTCGGGAAAGAGTATGGTCGAGAAGAAAGAGACGAAAACCGGAGGAGCGAGGAAAGAGAAAAAGCCGTTTGTTTGCGCGGTTGTCGAAATGCTCGACGTGCGCGTCCAATGTGTACTCGCTCGACGTGCGATAAGTAATGCACTTGTCACGGTAACTCGTGTCGAGACCGACGGTCACCGTCAACGACTCTGCCCTCGCTCGCTGCCAACGCCGTCACCGCCACCACCGCCGCCGCCGCCGCCGCCGCCGCCGCTGCCTGCTTGCCACCACCACCACCGCGTTTCACCTCCTCCTCCTCCACCTCCTCTCCCTCTTCACCCTCCTCCGCGACCATCGCTACCCCGTTCTCTATGCCTGCATCTGATCCCCGCTTCGCCACCCTTCCCTTTCGTTTTTCCTCTCTTCTTACCTATGCCAAACGGCGCGCGCGCGTGCCCGTTCTCCTCGCCCGCACTCCTCTCTCGACGCCCTCCTCATTCCAGCCATGCTCTCCAATGCCCAGCCATTGCCCACCCGCAGCTTCCATCTCCATTCCAGCTTTCCATTTTCCTTTTCATATCATCCACCTTCTCATCTTCCATCTTTTTTTTTTTTTGCACTTTGTGCCCTTGTCATTTCATATTTGGATTTTAGCCTAACTTTAATGTTTCTTCCAATTTTCGTCGATTCGACCCTTCCTATCAAGGAATAAAATAATCATCGAACATAATGATCTACATCTTCCTCGTTCTGACCGACTTTCTCCCTTTTTCCCTTCTTTTCGTTCTCCATGAGAATTTTCGCCACCGTTCTTCTTGGCTACGTACTCTTTCTCCATCCTTATCCTTTTGCTTCTCTCTTTTTTCCTACATCGTTCTGTCAACCTCCCCGCCTTCCTTTCTCTCGCCTTCTCCACCTCTGCATATGCCTGCCCTCCCCTCTCATGAACCGGCCGATAATTTTAGATTCTCGGCGCAGTGGCTCGACACTGCTACTGCTCAGCCTGCGCCGCGCACTCGAATATCGACATTCGACATCCGCGAGAACCGCGAGCACATGCGACCTCACCGAAACCCCGAGGGAGAGTTCGAACTACGTACTTAGAGAGGGGAGTATCAATGCACTAGCTAACCTTCCCCCTGCATCCTTGCTGCTTCGCTTCCTCGCTTTCTTACTTTCTACCGTATTTTTCTCTATTATACGCTGCTTCTTGCGCTTTCTCAATAGCGACTTTGATTTTTTCCTTCTTTCTTTAATCAATATCGTTTCTCTCCTACTATGCTAAAATGGTTCTAACATTCTTCCGTTTCTAATCTTTTATCCATTTCTATACGTATAAAGTCATTTCCATCATGTTCTCTGTTTTTTTCATCGTTAGAATTCATCGTTGGATGTACGTATGTCTTTTGATAGCATAACATAGGCTCGAAAGATTGAAATTTTGACGTTTGCTCTTATGTTATATCGTTACGTAGGTCGACGTCAACAAATTCACCTGAAAAAATTCAATACGGAATTTTCAAGCCATGTACTGGATTGATCAGAGATTGGAGCAAATATAATTCGACCCTAAGCCAGTCAACCAGAAAATTGATGCATATACCTCGAGTTCTAACGCGCGAGTCAATATTATTTGTACTAGTTATTTTTAATAACAAAATCATGCATGAAACGTTTCTTGTAGACGTGATCGATTTTTGTATTATCGATGTACGTCTTTCTTAATTCGCACTTTTACCAAGATCGACAGAGAAACGAATAAACTGAAATAATATCGAGATAAACGCTAAAGAACTTTTGACTGCTTAATTAATAATACTTCATTGTTATTTTAGCATAATAGATACATATTCCCTTTTAATTCGTAGCCGTAAAATTATTCGAATTTCATAGAGAGCGTCAACGTCATCATTCGTACCAACGTTATAGTCGTCGATCTTTTCCTACATTCGATTTGAACAAGTGTCGCATTGTGCAGTGGTTTTGTTTTTTTTCATCTGAATTTGTGTATATGTTGTTCCACAATGAGATTAACAGGATTATATTGTGCCCTTTTCATCGCATGCTGCTTATCATTTAGTATGTTAAGTAAATACTGGTTCATCGAATAGTTTTGTTTATTTATGAATGTTTTTAGGCCACGCCCTGGAATGCTATGTATGTACCAATCAAGAAGGTAATCGAGAAAAATGTTTAAAGAGTACAAAAATCTGTGAACAGAGTCAAGACACGTGTTTAACGGAAATTAAATGGGGAAGTAAGTTTTAAAGTTTCCATAGCTGACAATTCGTTTGAAAGCAACGTTTGAGGTTATGTTTACACTAACCAATACGCGATGGTTTATTTCAATATAAATCATTCGTTTAAATCCTTACAACATCGTATATCGTTTATAGGTACACCATATTGGTCACAAGGTGCGAAGAAACAGTTTTATGTTTCAAAGAGATGTGCAACGAGAAAAGAATGCGAAAGAATAAAACATTCTAATATGGGAGATTGCACATATATATGGTACGAAGACTGGAAATGTTCTGATTGTTGTCAAGGAGATAAATGCAATTATTATGTTATCGTAAGTCATGGTTTACATACTGATTCTAAAAGTTTCATTAGCGATACAGACTATATACATGGAATTTGCTTCTTTTCTTTCAGTCTGCAGCAGAGAAAATACATATTTCCTGGTTGATCGTAATGATATCTTTGCATAATTTATGGCACATAGTGAAATGACGAATAATAGCAAAAGATATTGCTCCAGCATTGACTTCTTGCAACTAGTGATATTCCTTTTCATTAGAAAAACAATGTTTTTCAACTGTGCATGGAACAAATAATTATATATTATATATATTTTAATTGTACCTATATATATATAAGTTGATACTTTGCATGTATCTGAAAGGAACATATTTAGGAACAAATGACGATGCGGAGTATTTCTACGATAAAAGTAATTCATACTCCCCGTATCATATAATCTATATTATAAGGTAAAACAACGATGGAATTGAATTTGAATCCGTCCTTCGTTATAACATGTATACAACATCTCTTTGTATACAACATCTGTCCAATCCGTCCAAACACTCTTTTTATACATTTTGTTAAGAGAATTTTATTAAATAATGCATTAACAAATATTTTGTACTTGTTGATAAAATTAATAAAATTACATGTAATATGTAACACGATCTTTTTTTAAAGTCTTTCTTCTAGTACAATCGCTGGCAACGCATGTCACACGAAGGCGTGGAAGTAACTTTTTTGCAAAACTAGTCCCGCGCCTTACGTAGAGACACGCATAGATGTGTTATATCTGTACACATGCATGCTTTTTATTCTTTCAGAATTTTATCGAATTACATACTTCGTAGTTTTTTACCTCAAAAGTGGAACTGCTAAGCCTCCCCATTTTTTAATATGAAATTCCTAACACAGTTTCACGTGATATATTAATTTTTTTGAAAAATTCCTAAGAAAATTTTCGTTATAATTATATTTTAAATATTGGTGTCGACTTTGATATCGCTAGGCTTTCTTAAATTTTAACTAGATGTACTTTGTATCCTTCTCAACACGTAGCTAACATATATAAAATTCATTCTTTCTGAAAAATATCTTTAAACGTGTATTATCCATCCATTTCATTCGTAATCTACCAACATATCTTTTTACAACGGATCGTATATCACTTAAAGTCGCTTAGAGGATATTCTATATCTGATACAGATAAGCAGAATCAAACACGGTTATTATTTAGGGACGTAATTCCCACAAAGGATAAGTTCATATCGTTCACAGCATCAAGCAACATCGTTTGAATCGACCCTTGGATAAACGTCTTTTTGCGTACATTGCTTGTGTAAGTATATACAAAATCAGCATTTTTCCTCATTCTGTATACGCTATAGTATCCGGTTAAGTTAATTGAAATAATAAATAAAGATATCATATATTCATGGGAAAATATACGTGTTACTGCGTATATTTTGGTAAAATAAAATATAATCGAAGAGAAACAGGAACAAATATTACGCGTACGTAGTAACTATATATGCATGCACGTGTACATGTCGTCGCTCGTTTATGTAGCATCGGTTATCCGACGTATCAACTATGTGGATGATAGATTGAACTTTACTGCTTGCAAACACAATGCTTGACGTCGTGGACGATCGAAATAATATCAAATTAATAAATATATTCAAACTTGAAAAATGTAGACGATTTCTATCATAATCAGATTTAAAGCTATGTATATCGTTCACGCTTAAAATACGATAGTACGTCCAAATACGAGAGGAATCCACGATCCGATGAAACTAAAAGCACGATCCGTTTCATAAAAAAGTAAAAGAAAAGCTATCTGAATTTATCGATAACAAAAATCAGCAAAATAAAAGATCGTGTGATTTAGATCAATATTATAACCAAGTGATCAATATAGACAACGCTGAACAGTTCTAATATATACTCACAGCGGCGAAACGATTCCGACCAATTGAATGATTCTGTGTGCTCGCACCGTGACTGATGGTTGAGCTTGATTTAAAGACATTAATTAGCGCTCCTTTAGTCGTGTGCCGAATGTTCCGTCTACAATCGGTCGTTTATTGTAGTCTCTCAACATCTGCAGACAAAAATGGATTCTCCTTTGACTGTACTTCACCCGGTGAGCAAATTAAAGAAAGATATCGCGATATTTTCGAACAAACCGTCTTGATTCTTCATCTCTTCTTCGTTTTCGTTTTTATTTTTATTTTCCTTTTTTTTTTTTTTTTTCTAAAAAAGAAATTCCTGCATATCGCGTGTAACAAACGTTGTTTTCAGTTATGCGATATGAAGAATTGGAAATTACGAAATCTGTACAGAACGTTTAGTCGAAAAAAAGAAGTGGATCTTCCTGAGGATACAAATTTGGCCAGATGTCTGTCAACATTGGATCTCACAGCTCTCGGAATAGGCTCGACTCTCGGCGTGGGTGTGTACGTTCTCGCAGGGTCCGTTTCAAAAACAACCGCAGGGCCAGCCGTAATAATTTCGTTCGCTATTGCCGCAATCGCGTCTATGTTCGCAGGTACAATTCGTATCCGATTCGTTCGTTGTGTTTTACCCTAGATAATATGAATAGTAAAGAAGAAACTATATAGGTCTCTGTTACGCGGAATTTGGTGCAAGAGTTCCACGTGCTGGATCAGCATATATATACAGCTACGTAACGATGGGAGAATTTACAGCTTTTCTGATCGGTTGGACGCTAATTCTCGAATACGTAATTGGCTCAGCTAGCGTAGTGCGAGGACTGAGCACTTACGTGGATGACTTGTTCAACAACACTATGCGAAATGCGTTTGAAACGGCAGCACATATCGACATCAATCACCTCTCTTCTTATCCAGATTTCTTTGCCTTTGGGATCACTCTAATCTTTTCTGGTAAAGAACTATCGACCAAATAAACATCGATATCATATAAGTTATTTAGGCACACATTTACCCACTAAGTATCGATTATTTCACAATCCCAATCTATTTGAAATTTAATACAGCTGCGTTGGCGTTCGGAGCAAAGGAATCTTCGGTGGCGAACAATATCTTCACCCTTACAAATCTCTCGGTAGTTTTATTCGTGATAATCGCCGGATCTCTTAAAGGTGAGTAACAGAGTATTTAAACTTGAAGTAATTGTTTCTTCGTGTGTACGTACGTGTTTCTATTTATATGCACTTGGCGTAAAGCTGATATAACCAATTGGAAAACGAAGCCCACGTGCACGGAACAAAAATGTGATTACGGAAGTGGAGGATTCGCGCCTTATGGCATAGCGGGTGTTATAACGGGAGCAGCAACGTGCTTTTACGGATTCATCGGTTTCGATTGCGTCGCTACAACGGGAGAAGAAGCGAAGGATCCGCAAAGATCGATCCCAATAGCGATCGTTGCCTCATTGACCGTCGTCTTTCTAGCATATTTCGGTGTCTCTATGGTGTTAACCACCGTCCTTCCTTACTACGAGCAGGATGCAGAAACCCCGTTTCCTCATCTATTCGAGAGTATCGGTTGGAACTGGGCGAAATGGCTGGTAACCATAGGTGCTATTTGTGGCCTATGTTCCAGGTAAAACTTCCGATAAGTATGATACAATATAATTACACACACATATATATATATATATATGTAAATGTATGTATACCTACGGAGATGTTTCCAATGTAAGTGACAGCAATCTTTTATGCAGTTTACTGGGTGCGATGTTTCCCTTACCACGAATTATTTATGCAATGGCATCCGACGGATTGATATTCGAGTGGATGGGAAAAGTTAATTCACGATTTCATACGCCTCTCATGGGTACCTTCTCAGCAGGAATTCTCACAGGTTCGTATTTTACGATTTTTCTATCGCTTGATAATATCGTAATTCGGCGCAACTACAATTTCAGGTGTATTAGCAGCGATATTTGACTTGCAACAACTCGTAAATATGATGAGTATCGGAACATTGCTCGCTTATTCAATCGTCGCAACATGCGTACTAATGCTTCGGTAAAAGAATAATATTCATTTGTTTTCATAGAAAATATGGCAATTTAATAATAATAGAATGACGTGCAATTTCTATTATGTATATTTATTATTATTATTATTTATTATTTATTATTTCTAGTATATATCGTATATTTATTATTTATTAGTTATTTAGTTATTTATCTAGTATATATCGTATATTTATTATTTATTATTTATTTATAGTATATTTATTATTTCTAGTATATATCGTATCATTTCAGGTATGAAAAAAGCGAAGCGTATGAAAAAAAGGGAGATCGCGATCCAAGAACCTTAACATTCATTGCGAAGCAATTAATTAACGCTAATGGTTTAAATCACTCCACAAAATTAACATCCCAAATCGTTACATGTCTTGTCGTGTGTTATGGTATAGTATAGTATATTTACTATTTCGATTAACCAAGAGTTTTACCATTGATCTTTAACGATTACAAATACTACCCGTATCACTTACTAGTAACATATGTTTTACAGATATTCTGTGTATTTGCATCGGTATTACTGTTTCGATTTTTATCAATGAAATAACGAGCGGTAATGTTACATTTGTCGCTCTATTAGCAATTCTACTATTAGCTCTAATCATTACTCTTACTTTTATTTATCTCCAACCTTCTTCTGGAAAGAAGCTTGCCTTTTCGGTATATACTGTTTCCATTCTCGTTATCGTTCTCTTTTATTATGAACGTTCAATAACAATTTTGACCGCATACAAGAATATATTTTTAGGTTCCGTTAGTGCCATTTTTACCTGCTTTCAGTATTCTTATTAATATATATCTTATGATGATGTTAGACAAAATGACTTGGGTGAGATTTTTAATATGGATGATAGTTGGTAAGTAGATTACATCAAAATAATCGATTACGTTTAAATTAAATGATCGGAGATATGATTCTTTTGTACCTTGCAGGACTTGGAATATATTTCTGTTATGGTGTTTGGCATAGTAAAATGAGGAAAGATAAATGCAAGAAATTACCTGAAAACAGTTGTGATAACGGAGCAACATGGGAAACCAACAATTTTGCCAGACTTCAATAATACACTATTTCCTGTATTTTATTTTCATAATAAAAGTTTTGTATATACCCAAGGTTACTTAATTTGTAAATGATTTAATATTGCGTTAAGATGATTCAATGCCTTAAAGATAAGAGAAAGGTAAAGATATCTAAAAACAAGCGTTCTTTATATTACAATCGAGTCTATTAAAAAATAAAATTATATAAAAAGTTTATATTTTAAAGGCCAAAGAGAGATTTGAGATCGTTAAGCGTAAGTTTCGAGACAGCAGAGTTCTTATCGCCGCTGAGAACATTTTGAGCTATTTCAATCTTCCTTTCTTGCAAATTTTTTATACGCTCTTCTATCGTATCCCGACAGATAAATCTAAGAAATATAATACAACATTAAATAACGTTCTCCTCCTGTGAACTTTTGAAAATGTTACAGCAAAGACTATTACTAACTTGTATATGAAGACATCTTTTTTCTGTCCAAAACGGTAGATTCTATCTTGAGCTTGCACTTCTAATTGCGGATTCCAATGAATATCTATTAACAGCAAATGATTTCCACCTACCAAATTTAATCCAACCCCTCCAGCGGTAAGCGAAAGCAATAATATTTTCGGGTCATTGTTCGGAGCGTTAAATGAATCCATTATGCCCTGTAAAAATATCTCACACGTTTCAAACAGCATTACTTGATACGATCGAAAATTATCACTTCATTAAAAAACTACCTGTCTTTCCTTAATCGGCACATTGCCTGTGAACATATTAAAACTAGCGCCTTTTATCGAGGACAAACAAGATGCAATAATATTCAACGTACTCGTCCATTGAGAAACGATAATTATTTTGTCATTTTTTTGTAAAATTTCTATAACTGTATCAAGCACCTTCCTTATCTGCGTTCAAGATGCAAGGATAAGTAAATTCGAATCAGCCAACTGATGCCAAACAACAAATACAAATGCGTGATATTTCATACTTGAGAATATGTAAGATAACTCACTTTTGAGCTCACGCGATCGCACTTAAACACAGGATTTTTAGATGTAAGTAAATTACTAGCTACTCTGCGATCAATGCCAATCTCTTTTTCGTTTGTCTCCTCCTCGTTATTTTCTAATTCTTCTAATGTTATATTCTTAATTTGTGATAATAAATCTGAATTGACATTGTCCTTTTCCCTTATATCGCTATCTTCTATATCTTCTTCATCTAGCATCGAATGAATAAGTGACGGGTGAACACAAATTTGACGTAATCTTAGTAAAAGAACCAAAATTTCATGCGTTTTGACATCAGCATGTAATGATAATAACTTGTTTTGCGCCTTCGTAAACTGAGTATTTTTATCTAACAATCAGTAGAAAAAACAGACAATTATTTTGATGCATTACTAACAAAATAATAAGTAAAGTAAATATAAAAAAAATATATTATACTATTACTATATTATATTATTACTTATTTATATAAGTAAATATAAGTACTTACTTGGATTCGAAAGAAACGTTGGTTTATCATATTTTCCAGCAGCTAAATCAACCATATGATCCTTATCAGCCCTTTGAGCCAAAAATTGAGCAAACAATGTACGAGAATATATTAACACTTTTTCATATACCAACTGTTCCTCTGGATCTAGCTTTATAAGTATCTCCTCTACAAATTTTTCTGGAAGATTTTCTAACATGCCATTTGCTTGAAGTTCTTGTTTTGTTCTACGTAACATTAACGTTTTCATCACAGTTGCCAATCGTTGACGACCAGCGGTTGACTTATTATCTACCCAACGTTTCCATACTCGTAAATCGTCGAAAGGAGTACACTTGAGAAACTTTAGAATAGGATATAAATCCATTTCCTTGTTTTGGATGGGTGTACCAGTAAGAGCCCATCGTTTATTCGCTACTAAACCGCACACAGACTGAGAAGCTTGACTTTTATGATTCCGGATTACATGCGCTTCGTCCAATATAATGCGTTCCCAATGAATTTTATAGGCCATAGAGTTACTCTTAAATTCACGGAGTAAAATATTATACGTTGTAATAACAACATCGTGTTTTGCTAATCTTTTTGGTACATTTTCCCGATTTGTACCATGATAAACTTTAACAGAGAGCATACCACGTTTACATCTACGATCTATTTCATTTTCCCATTGCGATAACAAGGAGGCAGGACAAACTACGAGTGTACCCCCTTTACAACGCTGTACCATTGTTGGATCACAATGCATCCATTCCTCGGAATTCGATTGTTCCGATTTTCCTTTAGCAATACTGGCTATAATCAGAGATATCATTGTTAAAGTTTTACCTAAACCCATGTCATCAGCGAGGACACCACCAGGAGGCCTCTGTTGCTCTCTCCACATTAACCATGCCAATGCGTGCTGTTGATGAGGCATTAATTTTACTTTTAAGCCTTGTGGATCTTCCGCTTTGTCTTCCTCGGTCGGTCTAGCTACAAGAGATCCATGTAAATCTTGCAACCTATCAACCGTCAAGGATCGTTCTCTGTCTAACGTTGCTTGAGCTTGTTTCCCAAGTTCTCCAGTTTCTGCGGATGACTTTAATTTCGATGGTATACTACATGAATCGTAATACGAATTAAATTTTTCAGAATATGGCTCTTTCTTCTTCTTTCCTCCTTCGATAAATGACATTTCTTGCTTTACAGAGTGTGATTCAGATTTAATAATTTGTGTCAAAGGTGTTTTTTCTAATTCAGCTGCAATTGCTTCTATTTCTCTTTCTTGCATTACAATACTTTCATGTAATCTTTTTCCTTTATCTGGCAATAAATCGATATTACCGGCAGTAAGCAATAACTGGAAATATATATAGCATTTACAATGTACATTTCACTTTTAATCATTACTACCTTTTAAGTATTGGAATTTACCTTTGTCTTACTCAACTCATTTTGTAACTGTTCCATTTTACAAACAAGCAGAGCTCTTTTCTGTGCTATCACTGGATCTATATTATTAACACCTATTTCCTGTTTTGCTAAAGATATTGCAGTTCCAAACTGTGAACTACTTTCTTCATCTGTATGTGATTCTGCAAAACAATTTAACATAAATATAATAAATTTATAATATATATGTATATATATATATATATATATATATATATATATATATATATATATATATATATATATATATATAGTTTTGAAATAAGAAATGTTGAAAATATTTATACCTGAATCAGATGAAAAATATGATTCTTCACATTTTTCTCTTTTTTTAGAAACATGTTTTTTCATCAAATTATTATTGCTGGATATATTTTTAGATATATTAGAAGCATTAGTTTCCAAATCATCTTGGGTTTTCCTTGGAACATCTTTCAATCCTTCTTCCATTAATATTTTGTCATTGTTCTCCATCATTTTTTCAATCTCATCTAATAAACATAACTAATCATATCAAATTCAAAGCTATTATATTTACTAATGAAAATAATCAAATTTGATACCATTTGATGTATTGTCATCAGTATTATGTTCTTCGCTACTGCTGATTGAAACAGAATCATTTTCATTGTGATCACTGGTATCTTCACTGTCAGAATAATGAAGGATATGCTTTTTAATTCTACGTCTAATTCCTTCCTCTTTTAACAATAATTCTTCGGATGAAGAATCTCTAAAATATAGAGAACATAATTAGATATTAAATTTCGGAATATTACATTAAATAAAATGTACTACTTACTCTTCCGCTAATGAGTTTACGCTAGCTTCACTACTTTCAATTACAAAAATCTGTTCTTTCTCGGTATTCTCACTGTCTTCGTCGCTATCGGAAATAACATAAGATCTCGTTTTCTTTGTAACACCAGGCGAGTCTCGCCACTGACTCAAGCTTTCCTCCATTTGAATTTCTGTAAACTTTATTAATCCTACCTAATTGTGAAAAATATAACATTTGTATTAAATTGTATATACAAATGTTAGAATAATGTAGAATATAAATAAATATCTAATACTCACAATTGAATCACTTATTGACAAGAAGTTTAACCGAAACTGTTTCAAATTGCGAAGTATCACGTGACTATGAACTATGTAATAACATAGTATGACATGCTATATTATTTTTTTAATGATATGAAACGAAAGTTATAAAAAATAATCGTGATACTAATGAAATAAACAAGAACAAATGGAAATATATTGGGAAGATATTTATAAATTGAGAATCAACGAAAATATAAAAATTTTATCTAGGTGTTCAACGTTGGCATATATAAGAATCTATTTAATTCTATGCTACTGTAGCGGCATTCGATAACAAATACCGCTACACGACACTAACTAAACAACGGGCATGGTAGCGAAGTGGTTAACGCTCTAGGTTTTCGAACGTTCGGGACCCGGGTTTGATTCCGGCGCCCGTGAAATTCTATTTTTCTTCCACGCATCAAAATAGAAGAATAATTAGCAATACCCCAGCAACGACATCTACAGCCGGCAACTACTACTATCACGGACAACCTATACCACCTCTACGCTATAAACGAGGTGGTATACTCACTGTGGTTTCATGCTATAAGAGCGCCGCCTATTCCATTGTTTTTACTTTCTTATCCGAGATAGATAATAGCAATAATTAAACTCAGTTGGCTCTATATTATTTATTTACTTTTAAAATTTTTTTATTAGTTTATCATATATTATATTTGATATGTATTCAATTATTATTTATTAAGTAAGCAAATATACTTCAAATTAAATCATGTTAGGTCTCGTTTTTATTAGAAAAATGTAATAAATATGTCAGTAAAAGTTTCGTTCATCACTTTTTATTCCCCGCGGTTGATCGAATGTTGTGATCGTTCGAGATTGGTTGGTATGCTGATAAAACCAATTAGTTCCCGTATAATGAAATAGGCTCTTGTAGCGTAGAACTACAGTCAGTATAGTTCGTCTGTGGTGGAACTAAATAAGTTCTTATATATAATAACACAGAACAACTTCAGCATTTCGCCGCGTGGTGCAGCACCTGTACTGTAGATCAAGTAGGACAATGGGTGTGAGCAGTCTCATTTCCTCACTGTCCTTGCTCCTAGTTGGATGTAGTGTTCAACATTCAGTTCTTGTTCTTGTCTCATCTGAGAAGGTTGCGTTGTTCCGGATCGGTAAAGACGGACAAAGAATTCTCAATTGAAGAGCAAAACTTTCTTTGACAAAATGGCTGATTTTTTACATTCGGAAGCAGAAGAAAGCGAGGTATTTATATAGTTGATTTTAATATCATTATATAACGCTGTTATGATGATATCATATGTATATCTATATGTATATTCTTTAATCGTTTGAAACTTCTGTCACTAATCGATCTTCTATTAAAATTTAGGAGGAGAAGGAATTGGACGATAATGAAAAAAAGAAACTGAAGAAAATAAAAGCTATGGAAGAAAGTGATGAAGAAGAGGAGGAAGGTGAGGATTGAGTAATACATTTCAAGGTTGTATCATAATATTTTTTTTTTTTTTTTTTAATTTTTATGCATCTAAATACAATAATATTTTATTTATTTTATTCTATAATTATTGAATGACCATAATATGTTTATCATTTATTTACAGATGATGAGGATCGTTTACGGGAGGAACTTAAGGATCTCATTGACGACAACCCTATAGAAGAAAGCGAGGGAGACGATAGTGATGCTTCTGGAGTATCTCAAAAACGTAAAAAAAGTGATGATGAGGACTTTGACGATCGCTTAGAAGATGAAGATTATGACTTGATAGAAGAAAATTTAGGAGTCAAAGTTGAAAGGGTACGTACAAATTGATGCATTTATTTAAAGTATGTAAACTTATATATGAAGTACAAATGAAGTGATATGCTTCTTTACTGTAGAAACGTTTCAAACGCCTCCGAAGGATACAAGATGAGGAATCAGAGGAGGAACAGGAAAAGGAGGCAGACGATGATAGAGATGCTATTGCAAACGAACTTTTTGAAGGTTCTGGCGATGTAAGTTATATTACTATTAAAATATAGTCCAAAATTTGTACTTCTTTCTATTACATACCCAATATTTTTGTGCTTATTTCTATCTTTACATCAGGAAAGGGAAATTGCAATGGTATGTAAAAATGGACATAAGAATACCTTTGAAAAAGAATTGTTTCGTTTATTCTGTATCTATTCTTTTTCGTTTCATTTCCCATTTTTATTATGTGTTAGGAAGATGAAAGGCGGAGCGAACGTAGTCACAGACCTGAAGTCGACACATTTGACGAGGAAGGAAGTGAAGGAGAATACACCGACGCTGATGATTTTATTGTTGACGATGACGGTAGACCAATTGCCGAGAAACGCAAAAAGAAAAAGCCAATTTTTTCTGATGCAGCTTTGCAAGAAGCACAGGACATTTTTGGTGTTGATTTTGATTATGATGAATTTGGTAAATACGGCGAAGAGGACTATGAGGAGGAAGAAGAGGAAGAAGAGGAAGAAGAAGAAGATGAATACATGGACGATGAAGACGCCGAGAGACCGCGAAGACCGAAAAAACAGTTGAAAAAGAAAACTACGAGAAAAAGTATTTTCGAAATTTACGAACCAAGCGAACTTAAACGCGGTCATTTTACCGATATGGATAATGAAATACGGAACACAGATATACCGGAGAGAATGCAACTCCGTACTGTTCCTGTTACGCCAGTTGCAGAGGGTTCTGATGAACTAGACTTAGAGGCGGAGTGGATTTATAAACAGGCGTTCTGTCGACCAACTATTTCAATTCAAGATGCACACCTAAACGCTGAGGCTAAAGAAAGAGCTCGGAAAGGGCCTCAAACGATCGGTAAAATTAAAAAAGCTTTAGACTTTATGCGAAATCAACAATTCGAAGTACCTTTCATATCGTTTTATAGAAAGGAATATGTCCTACCGGAACTAAACATTAACGATCTCTGGAAAGTGTACAAATTTGACGCCAAGTGGTGTCAACTTCGTCAGAGAAAAGAAAATTTATTAAAATTATTTAATAAAATGCGAAATTATCAGTTAGATGAGATTATGAAAAATCCTGATGCTCCATTACCAGATAACGTACGATTGATTAAAGATGACGACATAGAACGATTGAAAAATGTGCAAACCAGCGAGGAACTAAATGACGTTTATCACCACTTCATGTTATACTATAGTCATGAGATACCAGCAATGCAGGAAGCTGCTCGTCAGAAGGAGAAAGAAGCACGGAAAGAAGCAAAGATTCAAAAACGAAAACAACAAATTGCGGATGCTGAGGAAAACGGAGAAGATCCTCTGCCGGAAGAGGAGCCGGACGTAGAGGAAGAAGAGGAAGCAGATGAAACATTGAAACAGGCTGTTCGGACTGGTCCATATTCTATTTGCAGGCGGGCCGGCCTCGATAACCTCGCAAAAAAGTTCGGTCTCACTCCCGAACATTTTGCCGAAAATTTACGAGACAATTATCAGCGACACGAAGTAGATCAGGAGCCAACGGAACCTTTAACCATTGCTAATGAATATTGTAGTCAAATACTTAATAGTCCGGAAGAAGTACTAAAAGCTGCTCAATTAATGGTAGCTATTCAATTAGCGCGTGAACCTTTGGTAAGGAAGTGTGTCCGAGAAATGTACATGGAAAGAGCAAAGATATCTGTGAAACCTACAAAAAAAGGAATCAAAGAGATCGATGAAAACCATTCAGTTTATGGGATGAAGTATTTGAAGGATAAACCAGTGCGAGATCTGGTTGGAGATCAGTTCCTAAATTTGGTTATAGCCGAAGAAGATAAATTAATTACGATAACATTGAGTGATAGCATCGAAGGGAATACTAGTAACAACTACGTTGACGAAATGAAACAACTTTATTATCGAGACGAGTTTAGTAAAAATGTCCAGGATTGGAACGCATTGAGAGTTGGGAGTGTTGAAATGGCACTTACACGTATTGTCTTACCGAGTCTAAAGAAAGAGCTAAAAGCAAATCTTATTGCAGAAGCTAAAGAATGCGTAATGAGAGCATGTGGTCGTAAAATGTACAATTGGATTAAAGTTGCTCCTTATACCTGTGAATTTCCAGAGGAAGAAGATGAGGAATGGGATACCAGTAAAGGACTTCGGGTAATGGGTTTAGCTTATGTCCCAGAATACTCTCAAGCCGCGTTCACTTGTTTAATCGCACCAGATGGGGAATGTACAGATTATTTGAGATTGCCACACATAATGAAACGAAAGAATAGTTACCGAGAGGACGAGAAAGCCATGAAAGAAGCCGACTTGTTAGCAATTCGAAATTTTATAGCAACAAAAAAACCACATGTTGTAGTTATAGGTGGTGAATCGAGAGAGGCAATGATGATCGCAGCTGATATTAAAGAATGTATAGCGAACCTAGTAGAAGAAGAACAATTCCCAAACATTAAGATAGAAATTTGTGACAATAAATTGGCTAAAATTTACTCGAACAGTAATAAAGGTGTATCCGAATTTCGAGATTATCCGGAATTATTGCGACAGGCTATCTCATTGGGTAGAAGAATGCAGGATCCCTTGGTGGAATTTTCTCAATTATGCACCGCTGACGAAGAAATTTTATGTTTAAAGTATCACAACTTGCAAGATCAATTGCCGAAAGACGAACTTTTGGATAATTTATATTTAGAATTCGTGAATCGTGTAAACGAAGTTGGCGTTGATGTGAATAAGGCGGTGCAACAAGCTTATTGCGGGAATTTAGTTCAATTTGTGTGTGGTTTGGGGCCGAGAAAAGGACAGGCATTGATCAAAATGTTGAAACAAACCAATCAAAGGTTGGAAAATAGAACTCAGCTTGTAACTTCTTGTCACATGGGACCTAAGGTTTTTATTAACTGTGCGGGTTTTATTAAGATAGATACAAACAGTTTAGGAGACAGCACCGAAGCATATGTCGAAGTTCTTGATGGGTCTCGAGTACATCCCGAAACGTATGAATGGGCGAGAAAAATGGCAGTCGACGCTTTAGAATACGACGACGAAGATGCTAATCCAGCCGGAGCACTAGAAGAGATTCTCGAATCTCCTGAAAGACTAAAAGATCTTGATTTGGATGCGTTCGCGGAAGAACTTGAAAGACAAGGTTTCGGCAATAAATGTGTCACTTTATACGATATCAGAGCAGAATTAAATTGCAGATATAAAGATTTACGTGTACCATACCAGTCACTAAGCGCAGAAAGGTTGTTCGATATTCTAACGAATGAAACTCCGGAAACATTTTACGTGGGGAAATTAGTTTTGGCCACAGTAATAGGAATAAGCCACAGAAAACCGCAAGGTGATCAGTTGGATCAAGCCAATCCCGTAAGAAACGACGAAACTGGATTGTGGCAATGTCCATTCTGTTTGAAAAATGATTTTCCGGAATTATCCGAAGTATGGAATCATTTTGACGCCGGAGCTTGCCCCGGCAAAGCTACTGGCGTGAGATTAAGATTAGATAATGGAATATCTGGTTATATTCATATAAAAAATTTATCTGACAGACACGTTACGAATCCTGAAGAGAGAGTAAGCATAGGACAAATAATACATTGTCGGATAATAAAGATTGAAGTGGAGCGATTCAGCGTCGAATGTACAAGTAAAAGTAGCGACCTTACGGATAAAAATCACGAATGGAGGTATGTAAATGTGTTCGATGTGCGAACGCACGCGCGTGCGTGCGTACATTTGTTTTATAATGTTATTTTCTCTGATTATTTTAATCTTATTTTTAGACCACAACGAGATCCGTTTTATGATACAGAAGCAGAACAAAGAGATGCGAAAGTCGAAGAAGATGCCAAGAAAGCGAAACTATGGCAGACATATGTGAAACGTGTAATCGTGCATCCTTCTTTTCACAACATCAGTTTTGCAGAAGCTGAAAAGTTAATGCAGACTATGAAGCAAGGGGAAGCAATAGTTCGACCGAGCAGTAAAGGTGCTGATCATTTAACTGTCACATGGAAAGTTACTGATGAGATTTATCAGCATATCGATGTTAGAGAGGAGGAAAAAGAAAATGTCTTTTCTCTCGGTCAAAGCTTATGGATTGGAGAAGAAGAATTCGAGGATTTGGATGAAATTATTGCGAGACATGTTAATCCTATGGCTGCATATGCTTCGGAATTATTGGACTTTAAATATTATAAACCAGCTGTAGAAGGCATTAAGGATAAAGCGGAAGAGATATTAAAAGAACAAAAGAAGGAAAATCCTGGAGGAATTCCGTATATAATATCTGCTGCAAAGGTTAGTAAGATTTGCTTTCAAATATGTTCAGACGTGCAATAAGATTCGAACATTTTGTGTATGTTTTTGCATCATTTCAGAATTATCCTGGAAAGTTTTTGCTATCTTATCTTCCGCGAACTCGATGTCGTCACGAATATGTAACAGTATCACCAGAAGGATTCAGGTTCAGAGGGCAAATGTTTGGTAGAGTGAGCGACTTGTTCCGATGGTTCAAAGAACACTTCCGTGATCCGGTACCTGGACAATCTACTCCTAGTACTCCACGTGGAGCAATGACATCTAGAACACCTTATCATACAACGCCAGGAGCAGTGAGTGGTACGTATTTCAACTTTCATCAATTTTTCAATTTTTTTTTTTTGTTTGACATCAACATTATTGTAATATTATAGGAATGAATCAAGAAGCCATACAAAGAGTGGCGCAGAATCTTCCGCATCATATGTTACATTCTTTATCGCAAGTGGCGAATCAGACTCCTCATCATTATCCACCACACACACCAGGAACTGCAAATGCCGCTGGTTATGGTGGAGTTCATACTTATCCTAATACTCCGTACACACCTTCGGGACAAACACCTTTTATGACGCCATATCAAACACCACATCATACTCCACATCATCATGGTCAACCAACTCCAAGATATGGGCAACAAACACCCAATCATCAGCAAGGTCCTTTCATTCATCCACCTCCACCTTCAGGGATAACTTCAACAGGACATCACAGATCAACACCATCGCATAGACCTACGCCTCCAATGTCAACACCAGGCGATCCTATGGATTGGAAAAAAGCAGCGGAAGCGTGGGCACGGTTAAAAAGTGGACCACGTGTATCGTAAGTATTTGTCCCTTCTTTTTGCATTTCTTTTGACTTATATAATTTTTTTATGCGTTTCTTTTTTTTTATTCACGTTCTTTCCCTCCCTGCTTTCTTTTAGTACCTCTACTCCAAGATATGAAGAATCTAGGAGAACTCCACGAAATTACGAAGAATCAGTTGGAAGAACAACGCCGCGAAATAGAACTTCGAATCGGACACCTTCTTATAAATCTCCTCGGGGTACACCACACACTAATTCAAGTCCTCGAAGTATGTCTCTTAGTGGAGATGGTACTCCTTTATATGATGAAAGTTAACAGGTTCGCTTATACATAATATATCATACTTTCCGATTATATCATATCATGTGATATAAAAAGAAAGATACTGATAAAAGTTGAAAAAGAATCGCGACCTATATCTCATTCAAAATGCTCTTAACGTTGAGCATTAAAAGTACTGTATAAAACCATTTACCGAGCCCATTTATTAAATTTAACAGCATTTTCTTTTACGTTTGTATACTTAAATAAACAATAAAACATATATATATGTGTCACATATGTATGTACGTGTGCGTGCGTACACACGATACATATAATATATGTATATATATATATTATATATGTATATATATGTTATATTATTAAACTACATATTCGATTATCTTTAAAAAGATATATATATATATTTATACATATATATGTATATATATATTGAGTCCAATGTAAAAAGTTAAACCTTGAATTTTTTTCTTATATTTTTATTCAGCATATATTAATTCATATAAAAGTTATATATTTTTATTTAAATTGTAATTTTATTGATGCTGGATTATTGTACAGTTCTTATGTTTTTTTAACGTAGAAATGCAGCATGTTTCTTACATACTTTATACGATTGTTAAATTACAGCATTAAACAATAAACTCAATTTTATCTTGTAAGTTTACTTAATTTTTTTAGTAAGTAGTAGTACATATAATATCCTTTCCCAATTGAAACAAAAATAAACAACATATATCAGCAAACGAACAATAGACATATATGTTTTTTTTATTTAAAAATGTAACAAAACATTTACACTATATTAGTCATAACTGTAAAATGTGCATATAAATAAAATTTTTTCAACGTCGTATTGCTTTATACATGAGAGACTTGATCATCTGATAATATGTCGTTTTTACCTGCAACATCTTGATAATACGTATATACTACATCACGATATTTCCCAGCTGATGGTTGATTTCCAAGACTGAATAAATATACGGTGGTATCAATACTATTGAATGCAAGATCATAAAATTGATATTATAATTGTAAGTATCTTACATTTGTTTAGGAAGGGTACTAAGTGACGTATTCGGTTCGATATCTTTTCTCGCGTTTGATCTTATTTTTGTCGGTTTCGTTGTAACAAGATTTATGCGAGATTCATGCTACGAAAATAATGTAATTACATACTTGGAAATTTTATAAAATGTCATGATAAATATAGATGTCATTGAAGAACCACTTACCAAATTTTCAACATTTATGGATTCTATATCGTCTTTACTTATTATATTTCCGGAATTAAATGTCATTTTCTGATTCTACGAAAGTAAAGAAAAAGATGAAAAACCTATAGAAAGAGAAAGACAAAGAAGTAAATAAGTGATATTACCTCATATGCGGAAATATTTTTATCATCACTGGAAACGCTTGATTCTGACACTTCTTGCAAAGCTTTTCTCTTACTTCTTGTTACAATCCTTGTGGGTCTGTTGTGTCCGACTAATTTGGTATCATTTTTAGTGGGTTTAACCAATTTCTCTGGTGAAATTGTAGGTACATTCTACGATAATAAATTTAGCACTTTCTTGTAAAGCTCAGCACATTATAACGATTACATTAATTAATTATAGTTGTTACCTGTGCCGATAAGTCTAAATGGCTTTTTTTGCTGCTATCACTTCTGTTTTTCCTCCTTTTTACGTCGTTATTTTTAGCAGAAGACTTATGAGGAGAAATTATTAGAGAGTTTTGAGAAGTACCAGGATTATATACTGGATTGTTGTCTTTTAGAACAACGCGTTCTCCTGAAAACGGTAAAGGCTCAAAAATAATCATGTCATGTATGTATCATTTTATAGATAAGAAAAAATAAATCTTTATTTCTTACCTCTCCAATAACTTAATGGAGGTATTATTCTTCTACCTTTTGAACTCATACCAACATTTATAATGTGTACCGAATCGGTAATATCAACTTAAACACAAACAATTTCTCTATTTAGAATTTGAAATAGATACATACTTCCAATATCATTTATTACTTACTGTTAGTTGCTATTATTATTTACCACGAGCTTACCATTTTCTAATGTTTTCCATATTTCACAAAACTGTTCTATATTGGTAGGGCAACCATAACGACATTGGTTCACCAACTCTTTAGGTACAACTACATGAAATAGAATAATATCGTTAATATATAAAATATAATTACAAATATTTTAATGTTATTAAATATTATATTTCAAGTTCTAACCATGTTTCGTATCATTTAAGTCACCAATTAATTGATAAAATTCATGATGAATTGTTTCGACCAATTTTTGTGATACTCGACGAAATATTATATCCGTTTTAAACTTCCTATGTATGATGTGGCCAACTTCGCTATATAAATATAATGATATGTTTTATACAAAATTAATAATGCACATTATACAATTTAATTACTTACTTTAATAATTTTCCCTCAAAAATTAAATGTAATCCTGATTTGGATAAAATTTTCGGTGTCCAAGCAGATAATAATTTCGGTTTACAATTACTCATAAATTTATTATGTCTAGAAACTTTTAAATTATCCTGTAATGACTTTTTCAAAATAATAGGATCGACATTACTCGATTGAATGTTACTGCATTCTTCAGAATATTGCGTACTATCAGATAATAAATTTGAGTTCGTTTTTGAAATAGCATTAGATTTCATAGGAGACTTTTTCTTTATCAAATTTCTATTTTTAACTTTTTCATTTGCATCTTTAATGGCCTTATTTTCGTCCTCAATTACATTTACCTTTGGATCTTGTAAGAAATGTAATTGTGTATTTCTAATTTCTATATCAATAGGAACTGAGCTAATTACAACAGGTTTTGTCATTTCAGTCATGGTATTTTTTGGATGTAATAATAATTCTTCATATTGTTGACAGGATGAATGATTTTGATATTGATCGTTCTTATGTCTGTTACCCTCTAAGTAAGAATTCGTTTGCGTCATTGTATTATTGCATTTTTTAGCCACAGTAAACTCAGGATCATTGTCTGTTGTATTTTTATTAGAATAGTGCAAATAGTTGATAGGTTTATTAATAACTGTTGAATTTTGTTGTACAGAATGTTTCTGGATTTCGTGTGTATCTTCGATTTTCGTAAAATCATTTGGTTTTCCCCATTGTTCGCTTTCCATGATATCAGATTTCACATATTTATCTACATTATTTTGAATATTTGAACTTATACATTCCTTTGCTTTTAAATGAGCCCTCTCGTCTTCTATAATACTGATACTAGAATCATTAAAATTTGTAACATTTACTTTTTCGGATCTTATTGTTTTTATATAGCTTCCATTATTGTTATCTGACATAGTTGATGGTGCGTTTGAAATATGTTGTTTTTCTATAGCATCATGTTTTTGATACATTGCTTTTTTTCGTATTCTACGTTTACAGGGCTTCAGTGATATGTCTTTCCGTCGTATTATTCGATTTATCGGTATCCTTGGAACCCCTACATAAATTTCATTTTCACTATCAGAAGTGCTGATATCATTATTTTTACTCATTTCCGCAAAAGTTCTCTTTCTTTGTGATGAATTGTTATAATTTGCAACTTTACTATTTACAGAACGTTGCAGTGAAATTGATTCAGATTCTACCCAATTTTGAGACTTGTCATTTATCCCATTATATTGTTCTTCCACTATATGTTTATCTCCTTTTAATTTTGAATTTTCAATATTAGATCCATCATCTTTAACTGTCCCGTATGATACAACATAATTTAAGCAATCAAATATCTCAATAATTTTACCCACACATTCTTCATCACAATTTTTATCTGTTAAGTTGTTTACAATAACATTCAATTTATCCTTCAAACTGTTTACTGTAGTTTTAGTACAATTCAAATTTATATTTTCTTTATCATTACCATATTGATTTTTTAAAGATTGAATGCTGACTTCTCTGTAAGGTGAGTTCTTAATTGTGTCAGATAAACATGTTTGTGTGAATGAGTCACTTTTTTGACGGCTATGTGAATTGAGATTTTGTTTTTCCTTTGTTTGCAAAATATTATATGTATAATCAAGATTAACTGATGCTTCAGATGCATAGAATTCTTCAAAAGGCTTCAAATTTGATCTTTTATTCTTAGGGCTTTTTGAATCGACAAATGTGATATCTGTTATTTCACTTCTTAAATCATCATCACTGTCTGTAATGGGAGTAGGCCAACGAAAAGTTGCACTATATCCTTGCTGTACAAATGTTCTCCAAATTTCATAAACATTTTCCCAATCATCAGGAAATCCACTATAAAATTTACCTCGAACATAATCTGGTAATTCTAAATATAAAGAAATAATATACAATATATACAAAACATAAACATGTGCATACATACATAAATACTATAAGATATTTACCATACTCATCATCAACAATATTTCCTTGCAAGTGATACAAATGTTTAAAAACGGATACTATTTTAGTACTCGTTAATCTTCTTACAATAGGCTTACTCTGAGCAATCTTCCCACTAACATAATAAAATCAATAGTAAATAAATATTAAAAAGCAAATAAATTAAAACTCTCAGTATATATTGCATATCTTACCACTCAATTTTTCCTTTAATAACCAACTGATTTTGGTCATTTAATATAACTTTCCATTTTGTAAACATTCTAACATTCTTATTTTCAAAATTATCACAACTAATTTGTAAGGGAATAAAGCTGTCAATATAGCTTCCATCGTTACTAGAAAATCTGTGATTTCCTTTTTTTTTAGGTGATTCAATGTCAATATCAGAGGAATTACTTCTAATTTGTGGTAAAGATTTTACATTTGGAAATGTTTTGTTTGATTTTTTTTTGATACAAAAATAATCATTAAAGTTGGGTGGTGGCATCATAAGATGATCTTTTAAATAGTCATTTTCTTCTCGAAACTTCTTAACGCTAGATGTAGCAATCATTTTGTGATCACTATTAATGCCTTTCTTTTTCAACAGTATATTCCTCAAATTATTGCTTGAAGAAACAACTTCATTATCAATTTTGGAAACTTGTAAAGATGGAATATTAGTAGTAGAGTCCAATGGATCTGCGTTAATGCTTGAAATACTAGGGGATGTAAGTAATGGCCATGATACATCTTTAGTTCTGTTTTCCTGTCTAAGTGAAGCTAATTTTAAAGTTCGTTCTAATTTTTTGTATCTTTCTTCCATTTGAAAATCAACAAAGTTTACCTATAGCAATACAAGCAAATTTTAAATTTATAAAAGATGTAATTATCATTACAATACTTAGAATATACGTACCTCAGTCATGTGTGTCATTTAAAAATTTCAATTAGTTATTCACATATACATATGTATATATTTAAAGTTTATTGTTTTTAGTTAATTCTTCTTCTGTTCTTTAAAATTTTGTCATCTTACACTTTCATACCAATCTGAGATACACAAACATAATGTAGTTACAATATAGTTCCTATATATTTATTAAGTATTTAGCATAAGGATTTCAATTGACGTTCATCTCAGATGTCTTAACATTGTAATCAACTAATAAATATCGAGAGATACAAATTAAAATGATACACCTACTGTTTAAATTCTAAGATATCAAATCTATCTAATTCTTTATTTTATTTTATTATTATTATGTTTCCTTTTTTTTTTTTTTTTTTTTTGTTATATCTAAACCAACCAACATTCGCGCGTAATTTCAAGATTTTCTACCAATTCAAATATAATGCATAACTCACAACGAACAACACAACCGTTTTCATTTCTCAGTGGTTCTCAAATACATATAATATAATACAGCTATATAACCATGGTACGACCAGAGATGAATTCTTCCAGAGACGACCATTTCTGCTACGACCAACATTTAATTCATTTGCATCTTTATACATTATATAGTATGAAAAATAAAAAAAATTTTTTAATATTTTGTATTATATTTGTTTCAATAGTCAGGATACTATTAACGAGAATAACTAAATACATTTTTTTAAAAATGTATCATTTCAATTGATACAGAAAGATTCAAAATTTAATAATAATTACGTTTATAGAAATAAATCTTTATATAGATGTGTTATTATACCTTTTATTAGATATTATTTTAAATTATATAGTCTTGCATAATTAAACAGTAACTATCGTCCATACAATTTACATCTCGATTAGCTTGTTTAACTATCCAATATCAAGTCATAACCATAACAATTGCCATACCTGGTAGATTCTAATACGAAGAGCTATTGCGCGGCAATTATAAGTACCGTTGTCTTAAATAATAATTCTCTATTATGACAACAGCTAATAACTGATTAATTTTTACATCTTTAGTATATATATATAGATATCTTTGTATCTTTTAAAATATTTCTTTTATATGTTTAATAATATTAATTATTCTTATTAAAATTTAATGAAAAATACAAAAAGAGGTTCCAAATGAAGGAGAGAATAAATAAAACGAAAACTGACATTTAATTATTTTTTTACAATCTTACTAAATAAATAAACATTACAGGACAGTTTTCTTGTTTACATCACTTACATTTTATTAAACGTATTGTATATTAAATGTTATGTCAAATTATTTAAAAAATATAACAAAAAATAATCACTGAATCATTCAATTACATATTAAGTCTTAATTTTATATAAATAATATTATAAAAGAAAATTATATGTATACATAATACTGAAATATCATACGTGTACATTAAGTGTAAGGTTTTATCATTCAAAGCTTGAGAACATAGCATTGCACAAATATCGATTGTATCATTTTTATTGTTATTTGTATTATTACTATTACTATTATTGTAATTATTATTATTATTCATTTTCATATTCTTTCTAATCATCATTGTGATCATATTTTCTGTCGGAGAGAAATATAGTGTCACTTTCCTGATTAAAAATGGTACAGTCATATATTTTTCTATTTATTTTGTAACAGCAGAAATAATCATACAAGCTAATACTTTTGTATCCATTAAGCACGAATATTTTATTTTTATATTAGTAATCTATAATGAGTAAAATTTGACTAGATTTTTACATTAAAGATTGCGTAATTTTAATTTGATATTACGACTATCCTACTCCAAGCTGTATGCATATAACTAATACTATCTTATTAAAGCAGTTATAAGAAAACGTAGATTGTTCTTTTATTAACAAATATACCGTTGTTGGAGTCTTTCGTAATTGTTGGTATATAGGTAGAGAATAGGAAGTCTGCTACATAACTAGTATATTAACAGACTACTTTTGTTTTATGATTTACCACCCGCAGAATTATCAGCTTCGCTAGATCCTTCTGCTGAATCTGGAAATTCTTTTTGATGACTTTTAGAACTCCTATCTTTGTAATCTCGTCGATGATGATGATGGTGATGATGGTGATTATGTTCACTATCTCTACGATCTTTTTGTGAAATGTTTCCTCTATATTTTCGATTGCTTTCATCGCGATAATAATTACGATGACCACGAGATCGATAACATAGAGATTCAAACATCATCGTATCTAATTTTATATTGCCATTTTGGAGTTGTGGTAACATAGTCGAATCCATCTCCGTCTGATGGTCCGATTTATTGTGTCGATTTCTTCCGTTCCTGCAATGTGGTATTATAAATAAACTGTAAAATATATATATGCTGTAATAGTAATAAACATTTTAAGTCCTCATTACCTAAATGACTTGTGATGCCAGTAGCTCTGTAATGGTGGAAATATATGAGGAGTTTGTTCTTGTATAGTGCTCGTAGGTGACCCGCGACTATGATGACTATTATTACTGTCACGCGATCGAGCTCCTTTATTACCATTCATATTTGGTGATGTTGCTTTCAATGTTGCGATCTGTTCTCTCTGTTCCTCATTTTGCTTGCGTAATCGTTTTATCGCTGCTTCTGTGCCTTCAAAGCATGCAATTAAATGTGCTCGAGGGGAATGAAGTCCTACTTGGATTCCTACATCTATCATTGACTTCTTATTTATCTTTTGTTCTTCTATTGAACTCAATTTTCTGCAATGAACAAAATTATTTTTATAATTTATAATTATGTACTTCCGATAATTATTGCAACTACTAACTTTTTCTGCTCTTCAATAATTTCAGAAAAATACTGATTTTCTGTTCTAAGTACTTGTAAAGATATTTTGGTATCTTGTAAATCTTTCTCCAAAAGTTCCACTTGTAATGGTGTAACATTCACACATACTGGGCTACCCTGTAAAAGAGAATTTCTAATTAAAGTTCCTGGTATCACACATGAGCGTATACGCACATACATCTACATGAAACACATCAAGACTGTAAAGCATACCTTTGGTTTCACAAACCCACTTCCATTATCTTCAGGAGAAGAAGGACTGCTAGGTACATAAGTAGATCCTTTTGAGAATACTAATTGAAACTGTAAATCTACACATAATTACGAAGTATTAGAGATTTATTTATTTATGGAGAAACAAACGTATTGATAAAGAATGTTGTGATTTACTGCTTACCTCTATTTTTTTGACGTAATGATTCTACTTCTTGGTGTAAAGCCACCAAAGTTGCTTGATGTTGTTCTTGTAAAAATTTCATATTTTGTTCCAGTTGAGCTATTCTATCAATATTTATAGTTTGATGTCTTATACTTTGATTCAACCCTTCATTCCTATCTGTTAATGTTACTATATCTCTCTCTGATGATGATTTCTTTCCCTAAAAGTAATATGTGTATTATTTAGATGAATATTTATATTTTAAATAAAATATAACTAATACTTACTTGAGGAAATGGTACAGTTGATAATTTAACTAATACTGTAGATGCCATTTTGAAAAAATTTATGTTCACTTGAGATGTAAAGACATAAATATTTGCAAATTCAATGACATATAAAATTTTTTGCACACACACACAAACAGAAATCACAGAGATATAAATTACTTTTTTATTTAGAAAAAGCTTTCCTTAGATGTATATCATGTTTTGGAAATCTGAAAAAATATTACACTATAATTTGAAACAATTCAAATAAAACATCATCTGTATAAAAAATAGAAGAAACATTGAAATACGAAATATTCATATAATGAAATACACCGTTTAAAATGTTTAAATGATTATTAATTTGAAAATTTAATATGTTTTAAAATGCAAATACAGCAATATCGTTTTGTTTCTTAACAGAAAAGTAACATATCGTTTTTCGTTACCATTAAGATCATTTCATAATATTAAATTGTTATTCGGCATATTTTAACATCATTGTAAAAATATAAGTATTACAAAATGATATGTGACAAGCACAAAAAATAAAAAGAAATAAAAATAAATTAAATCTGCGGAAAGAATGAAGGAATTGTCTTCTTATACATTACCAAATCAGATTTAAATTTCCAGACGTTTTGCGTAATAAAAGGCGAAAAATCGACAACATGCAAGTAATCGGGAGCCTGGTGGATTGTGATTCTGCGCCTGAATTTCCTGACGTCACGTCGAACTAACTAAGGATTGGTTAACGGTTTAGCAACAATTTTGCGGTCACTTACAATAAACTGTTAAGAGAAATTTAGTCGTTTCTAAGAAATAGTTGATTAAATATATTTAGACAAGGAGATTTGAAATTCTTGGGAGCACGTATAGAAATGTATTAATGATATCATAACAGAAGAATAATAAAGGTTGATCGTAATGCTGATTACTTGAATAATTTGAAAAGCAAGCGCGCAAAGGTATAGATCGTCAGGTAGACTATTCAGATACGCAGGACAAAACTCGTTCACAACCACGACACTTGTATTTTCTATATCCTTGCGCGCATGAGTATTGATCCAATGATACTTAACAAATGGTAGCACGCCTTAACCGCACCCAAACTTTTATCAATACTATTTTGACTTATTTATTTATATTTGTATTCTGTAAATCTTCATGAGTTAAAAATTTGTCCAACTAAAAGAAAATTGTTTAATTTTTAATGCATAATCATATTAAGAATCATTTGTCAAAATATTTCTATTGTAAAGTTTCCTGTAGTTTTCTGCACTTAGTTGATTGTAATTTCTAACGAAGCAAAAGAATTTTTGTATTGATATAATATTTTCTGATGTATTAAAGAAATTGATATTGAGATATTACAATCTAAATTGTGTTTCATTTCAAATATAAGTAAAAATTATTTATATCAACTAAAATAGACATGTATTTATGAACGTGTGTTTTTAATTTTTAAACATCTATGCATACATATGTATATATGTACATACATACATATAATATATAACATTCAATAGAGGCCTAATTTCGATGTAAAAGAATACTCTGAAGTATTTTTGGTATGTTGTCAAAAGATCGAGGTTAAGATGCTAATTTAACTCCTGTTCAAAAACCGAATAGAAGACAATTTTTTAACTTTCTTCTATATTACTATTCGAAACAAATAGGATTACACCCATTTTTCTCGAGTTCACACATCCTTTGAGATATTTTTTGCCATACTGTTGCGTAAACAAAAAGATTTGATTGTCGCTTCTGCAAAATTTTAATTCATCCTAGAAAAAATGTCTTTTATGGTAGAAAATAGACCAACCAATGAAATAAGTAACAAAGATAGAGAACATTTTCTTTCTTTAGAAGTAACTGAAGATTATAGCTTTAAGGTATTTGTATATGTAAACAAATGTACATGTATATATATACATATATACAAACATGCAAGCATATTTAAATACATATAATAATTAAAATGGCAAAAACCATTAATATAAAATAATATCTTTTGTTATAGTATATACCTGAAAGTCATTTTAAACACATAGTAAGAAATGTACAGAGACATAGGCGCAAAGAGGATGAGGAACGTATATGGGCTTCATTCGTTAAAGAACAGGAGTTAAATAGTTTGAGGTTTGACAAAAAAGATGTCGACTATTCTATACAAAATATGAAAGACCTGTTGCAAGAAAATATGCAAACTGTAGATAGAGAACTTAAAAGACTTGAAAAAGATGCCCTTCCTGAACGAAGTAAAGGAATTCGAAATCCTAAATCTAATATTAAAAAAGAAGAGATTTATACAAAAGTAAGTGTTTTGAAGCTTTTATTTTGATCTACATTATGTGTACTATAATGTGTTAATTCACTATATTGTTCTAACTTATATCAAATTTTCATTAATTCATCTATGTTAGGTAAACAGCACCAAGAACAATTATTCAAAGGAGAAAATGTTAACAAAGAATAGGGGTACATGTAAAACTAATGTTTCAGTTCCAACTTCTCGAGGCAGTAATATTTATATATATAGTGAATCTGAAGGACAGAAAACAGTTTTTAAATCTAAAGCTAAAAAGTCTTTGTCAGATTCTTCTATCACAGAGAAAAAATGTTATACAAACCAACTTCTTCGTGCAACCAACCATTTTGAGAATAATTCTGATACAGACTCAAGTAATAACAAAGATGATATTGTTTATATACAACCAGATCCATTTACCATACAGAAACTATTATCGATGCAAAAGAAAATTGCTGAACTACTAGATGAAATATCATTTAGATTATGCAGAATTCCTTTACCAGATGGTGATAGTGATTTGAAAAGAAGACAACAGCAAACACTAGAATTTTCTATAAGATTTTCAAGAAATTATCTGTACAATCTTAACAGACTTGTTACAAGCATTCAAAGACATATCAGAGCTATGTCTCCCAGACTAGGATTAAAACAATATAAGAATATTGTATTTCATCAAGATATGATAAAACAAAAGCTGGTTGCTGCTCATCAGTTATTAATACAAGCTCTAACTGCTTATTATAAACATATTCCAAACTCTATTCTTGAAGGTCATTCTACAAAGCTTCAAGATGTGTTACAGGTTGTCTACAATCTGATAAATATTTGTGATAAAGTTGAGATTTCTACTTACTATTTCTGTTCAGGAGATACTACAATTATACCGTTGGTAATGCTTGAATAGAAAATTTTATTATTGATATTTATAAATTATAAAATCTATTAAAAATGTATTCTTCTGCAGGGGAAGAATCTTCAAAATAAATGTGATGCTATTTTATCTAAATTAAAGTTAAATTTAGAAAGTAGATATGGATGCACAAGTCATAAGAATGTACAATCTGTAATCACTACTGCACCAATATTTTTACCTAACAAAGGACGTTACAATCGCAAGAATCTATCTAATCGGTTAAGCATGTACAGCATGGATGTTAAAATGTCTAAGGGTAATCTAAAGAGAAGAAACGATATAAGAAGAAAAAGTATACGAAAATTATTTCAGGTTTTATATTACTTGATACATATTATTCTAGATATGTTATAACTTTAAGTATATATTTTGCAGGCTATACTTATCAGAAAGAAAATGAGAATAATACTAAGGAAATCGGAAATTTGTACACTCAGGATTATACGTTACCGGAACTACTATATCCTAGCCCTATAACGCGTACGACATCTTCGAGGGACGTTGTCCAGATTGATTCCATGAAAAATATAAATAATTCTAAAGAAGATGACATTCGAACTGTGATGGATGGATTAACTATAGATTCTGAAAATGTAAGTTATATTAAAAATAAAATATCTTAAGGAGGATTTAACAAAATATTGGGTTTTATAAAATAGGACAGTAATATAGAAATTCGAACTAAACGTAAACCTGAAACAAATAGTGGACAACAATCGGTCGCAATACGTAAAAAGACATCTACAGAAATGCGAGAGGCGAAAAATATGAAAAGCAAAGGAGTAAATATTGAAGCAAACAATTTTACTAACGAGGAGGATGATTTAATTAAAAAAGTAACTACAATTCCCAAGGAGCATTTGGTTGCACTAG
This sequence comes from Bombus affinis, assembly GCF_024516045.1. Classification (NCBI taxonomy): domain Eukaryota; kingdom Metazoa; phylum Arthropoda; class Insecta; order Hymenoptera; family Apidae; genus Bombus; species Bombus affinis. The sequence goes on along the minus strand of NC_066349.1, from coordinate 15,760,769 downwards.
CTCCTGTAATAAACGACTTAGTGGCTCTTGTATCAAAAAAGGTAACACTCATTGCAGTTTATTTTATATTATATATACATATATATATATATATATATATATATATATATAATGAAAATTAATATATTATTTAATATTTACTATTGTGAATTATATTATAGAAAAATGAATTGGAGATGCAACCTGTTTCGGAAACGTCTATGGAAACATTAAGAGAATTTTTACAAAAATATCAGTCACCTAAAGATTGTGATACTAAAGCCTCTTTAACAAAAACCAGTTATGAACAATCACATTGTAATCTTAATGGGTAAATAGAATACAGTAATAAAAATACATCTTCATTAAGCACAATAAAATTGAATATTTTATGAATTGCGACAGCTTATCTGATATTAAAAGACACAATGAAAATGTACAATTAATTTGTATATCTTCTATGGGCAAAGTTCCTAAAATGACACATTGTGATGCTTCGTGTCAAGTAGATTATGAAACAGCACTAAAAGTATGTGACATAATATACTGCATCTAATTAGAATAGATAGAAATTATATATGTTTTTTTAACAAAATCTTTAGATTATTCATAACGGAAAAGTTACTGATTCAAACATCAAAAATGGAGTGCAGCTTGCTATTTCAGAAGAAACTGAATTACTATTTCTAACATACAGATGTGAATATAAAAAATTGTGTCAATCAAGGCCAATGTATTCTAGCAATACACAAAATAAACCATGGGATATCGTGGCATGGTGAGTATACTATCCTATATATTTCTTACAAATTTTAAATGATAAAAATATTTTTAAACAGGATATCTGATAAATTGATAGAGGAATTAATAATTGAAATAACAGAAGAGTTACAAATGAATGATGTAATTAAAAAACTGTTTGAAATGGAATTTCAAGAATTATAACAGCGCAACGTTCGTTTATATGGGATTAATATAGGAAATCATATTTACAAACCAAATAATTTTTCAAATGTTTTTTATTCAAAAGTACAACTTTTTAAATAAATTATTACTTTGTATACTAACGTGTAATTTATTTATTTTTTTATGTTAATTCTATTTGTAAAAATAAAATTGGTATCAAAACATTTTAATAAAATTATTAATAAATTAGTAATGGTAATAACATTAATGATAAAGTTAAATGTAATCAAAAGAATTAATCATATATTTTCTTTTTGTAACTGAAAAATTGCAACTGTGATTATTTGGGCGTGTTTATACATATATATGTTAAAATATTAGAAAAAACATTATCGGATGATTTACCCCTTAGTAGTAATACGCAACGCTAACATTGGGAGGTTAGGACGATTCGTAGTTCTAATGATCAGTAATCTAATAATTTAATAGTTTAACGAACCTCAGAAAAATTGTAATTTCAAAATAAAAGAATAAAATGAGACAAACGATTTTAAAATTATATAAAGATTTATTGCGCTATGGTGACAATTTGAAGTATACAGACAAAGAATATTTCCGATACAGAATTCGTAAAAATTTTAAACAAAATAAGCATTTAATTGATCAAATAGAGATTGACTTTCAATTGCAAGTAAGTAATCATAAAATATAATTTTTGTTATAAACTTCCAGTTGCAAATGCGTTTAAATGAAGTAAAACAATATACATTACTTAACGTAAAGGTTATTTTTTTCAGAAAGGACAAAAACTTCTACAAAATCAGCGAGTATTGTAAATCTATAGTTCGTTATAGTGAAATTAGACAAACATAATCATATATTGTTTATAGCAATGCTGAAGCTGTTAAATAGAGCACATAATAATCACTCTTATGATACTCATATATCGTCATTGATTGTTAAAAAAATGTACGGATCTTTATGTTGTGAAGTCAAGAACATTTGGGGTAATCTATTAACTAGCCAGAAACAAATTCGATATAAATCATACAATCGCTTCTTGGATTATTCAAAAGTACCCAGTCTAGAAGAAAATGATTTACAAGAACAACATGTTAGAGGATCTGGACCTGGCGGCCAGGCAACCAACAAGACGAATAATGCAGTAATTTTAAAACACAAACCTACAGGATTAGTTATAAAATGTCATCAAACTAGAAGTTTAGAACAAAATAGAAAAATTGCTAGAGAGATACTGTTAACAAAATTAGACAATTTAGTGAATGGTCAGGATTCTCTGGAAAGCCAAAAGGAGCGATTAATGAAAAAAGATTCCATTAAAAAGAAACAAAAGAAGAAAAAACTCACAGATTTGAAGGATGCGTTTATGAAACGCGAGAACTTAAAATAATCGAAAATATATTACTTAAACAATTTTTTGCTCTAGATATTATATAATATCTTGTCTAATAAAATTTAAGTCAAACACAATACTATTTTTGTATATTACACAATAACGAAGTATAATATAAAACAAGATAGGTTAGGAGCATGTAGAATCTCGTTGTCATTTTTAATGGAAAATTCATATCTTTAATAGTCATCTCTTTTTTGAAATCGCAAAAGGCTTACATTACTTTTCTTTGAAATAAAATATTTAGATATACTCTCGCAAAGGAATTCAATATATATATATACACACACACACACACACATCATATATATATATATGTATGTATATATTATTAAACATATAATATATATATATAAATATGTGTGTGTGTGTATATATATATATATATAGAATTATATCTTACACTCAATGATGCGTTTTGTGACAGAAAATTATGGTTTGCTATAATGAAGCTTGTTTACAGCACTGCGCATTCTAAAGCCTGCTTTTACAAATAAAAATAATTTCTTTTAGATGTACACATTTTTTGTACGTATACCGAAATAAGAAAATAAAAGAAAGTACTTTCTTTAAACGCAGATATATATACATACGCCAACTTTCTGATTCAAGAACGCAAAGACTGCACCAAAATATCAATGTACAAGGTTCTTAATAGAACTTTAGAAATCGGAAAGGGACATGAAGGAAAATATTAATAAAACCCTATCGATGGTGCGCCAGTAGTGTTAAATACTATTCTACATACACAAATATTTTATACATAATTTACATGTTGGTAAAACATATAGATTAAATTTTAACAACGAGATCATATAAAAGATTGAATCTCGATTTTAAAATTTAAACTATAAAGAAAGTCGTATTGAGGATTTCAGCTACTTTTTAACCACCTTCCGAATTGACCACGGTTGGTCTTTAAACGTTTTTTCGGCGGTTGAGTATTCGATCTCGGAGAACTGGAACTTCTTAACCGTCTGTTGCTTGCAATCGTTACCGAGAGAATACTGTGGTCCATTTCAACTTGATCGTCGATTTTCATCATTCTAACAACTGGTTGAAACTCAATACTCGAACGTCTTTGTTCAAGTTCTGAAGTAGTTATAATTGTAGGGCTGACATGTCCCGATAATGCACAATCGACTTCAGAATCTTGTGTTTCCGATGACATGGTATCGGCTCGTCGTTTTGTACCTTTTATAGTTTGTTGCTTTTTACATGTAATACTTAAATAGGAATCCTTTTTACAATTCTCATCTTCGAACACTGTATCTGAAGATATGTCAGTTTTTCTCGTCCGTTTCTTCGCGCAAATCCGTTTTCGCGAAGTTACTCTGTTCCTTTTATATACATTACTATGGTGAAGGTGGTGATGGTGATGATGATGGAGGCGATGATGCTGTTCAATTTCAGAGTCAGAGTTTTCAGAATGAGTCTTCTGCTGTCTCTTTCTCGGTAATCCGTTAGTATTATGATGTTTCCTGGAAACAATTTTGGTCTCGGCGTCCTTTCTACACAATATCTCATGATTTTCGTGTTCTACACGAGATTCACAAGTTTCGGAAGATGTGTTGTCATGTTGCCGTTTCTTGATGGTTGTGTTCGAGATAAAGCGACGTTCCGATATAGAATGAACATCTTTCCGAAACACATTCTCGTGATTTTCATCGTTTCCGTGATCATTTTCTGATATTTCTTCGATCTTCGACAAATTTTTTCTGAATCCATAGTCTTTGTTCAATATGAAATTCCTGTCAGTCTCGTTGCATATATCAGATGTAAGTGAACCTGTGCAGGATTCAGCATTTGTTGTATGTAACATGGAATTATCAGGAACCGCTATACTTACGTCTTTCTTCTCGTTTTCGTCGTGACGCGTATTAGAAGAAATATTCGAGGTATACACTTCGAATAAACGTCCGTCGTCCTTCCTCTGGCCGAAGCCTAATGACTGTTCATCTTGTGTGATGGAACTCGTAACGGACGTACCTATTTTAATATTACCTTCTTCCGTTAATCTATTAGACATATTCGTAACCTGCACATTACAATCCTTCTCGCTCTGCCCTATATTTTTCTCCACTAGGTTTTCCCTGTCACAGTTTATATCTACCAGAGGTTTGCTTTGGAGTCTTCTCTTCATTTTAATTCCAGGCCATCCTGTTCTATTTTTCCTCTTCTTTCTTCGTTTTAAAGGTGACTCGACACTTCCCTCACCACACTCGGAACTTGCGCATGATGAATTTTCTAAATAGTTTACGATATCGTGACAACTGTCCAATAATTCAAGCAAGTTTGGAGGTGGTCCTCTTGGGATATTTGGTTCATAAAAATTCAATTCCATCTGTGTTGTATCTGGCTCGAATGATTCAATCAACTCAAAACTATCGTTTGCATTATTAAGCATCTCGTCGATACTTTTTACCATTTCTTTTAGATCTTCATCCACATCAGATTTCAACTCGGTTTTCTGATCAGGTCTAGGAGTATTTGCATGTGACCTGATGGATTGGCATTCATCTATCGTGTACAAATTCGAAGATTGTTGTTGCTGTTCTCTTTTTCTTATAATTGTTGACATAATAGCTAATGTGGAAGCATGACAACGAGGACTTTTCCTAGGAGATCGTCCAATACAACCCATACTCCGTCCGCGACCTTTTCTTTTATTTTCCGCTCTATTTTGGTTTTTTATCAAAATTTCGTGAAAATTTTCAATTTCATATGGTAAAAGAAATGGCTTTTGTGAGTCCCCTTCGCTAAAATAGTGCCAAAATTCTGCTCCTTCATCTTGCCGCTGATACGTTTGATACCATGGTTCAGACTTTGGTACGGCTTCAAAAGAAAATTGCATTTTTTCAACCTCTGGTGAGGGTTTGGACGGATACACCTTTGCTATTTCTATACCTTTCTCGACAGTATTACCTTCTATTTTTTCCTGATTTTCCTTAATACCAGTTAGAGGTGCCTGATACCTTAATCTGCTACCAGGAGTTTCGAATTTGTAATAATCAACATTATCTTTGATCAGCGCTTCTGCTTGTGTCCGTCTTTTTTTTCTAGCTCGTCCCAAACTTAAAGAGTCTTGAGAATCGTCTTCGGTAGTTTCCGATTTTACAGGTGAACTAGAAGTTAAGAATGAGCTAGGGCAGATAGAATTGCCGCTATTGTTGCACTCACTTTCAGTATCCCTTGGTAATACGCTACTCTGTTCGTCATCGCTTATTTCACTCGAATCATCTCGTTTAAGTTCCCTAAACATAAAAGATTCCGCTTCATCGCTTAGTAATGATAGTTCCGACTTTCTTACACGTTTAAATCGTACAACGACTGGTTTCTCACTAGATGGCACTTCCTTCTTTTCTTCACTATCCCCATCCTTTTGAACTGTACATTGGGAATTATTGTTTGACAATACACTCGATCTTAACTTACTTCCTAACACTTCCACTTTATAATATGCACGATTATCTTCAATCAAACGTTCTTCAACGGACAATCTGTGCCGCCCTCTGACGCTCCGACTACCTCTTCTATTTGACTTGCAACATTTTGATTTCTCTTCTTTTGCTGCTTCGTTCTTTTCTGTATTATTCAGTGTTTTATTAATTTTCTGTTCATCCCTTACAGAATGGCCATTACAGATTGTGCCTGTATTGATATCATTGTGCTCTGATAACCTTTTTGCACTTGATGGAGTATTTTCTAACTGTAATTTGCAAGTCAATTCTTTTAAAGTTTCGTTTCCAGACGAAACTTTACAAGGTTTAATACGACTGTTATCATTTGTACTTAAAAGATTTTCATTACAACTATTTTTTATGTTTCCATTAATTTGATCATGATTTTTACTCCTTGTAAGAGTTTGTTCTTGTTTGATGCGTTCGGTATCATTTTCAATACTATTTTCTTCGTTATTACAATTTATTGTCCTTTGTATGTCCTGATTGTTAGTATCTTTAAGTTTGTTATATGTTTCACAATTTTTCTCATTACAACATTTTTCTTCTAATTCCGCCGAGAATGTTTTAATTTTGTATTCATTTTGCTTAGATTCTTTTAATTCGTCTTCTTCTATATATTTGTCTCCTGGTTCATCTTCTTCGATCCAAATTGTCCCTTTCGCTCGCTTTTTGATAGTAAAACCTTCGAATTCGTCATAGAACTTCTCCGTTTTATCAGCTTCATGCCAGGGACTACCTTTTGATCTTAATAAATGGCCGCTTTCATGTCTTGTACGTGTACGTAAATTATGAGAAGAATTTAATCTTAAACTGAGATTCCGACGTGCGCCATTACGTTGTACCATCTTTATGTCTCCAACGTCAAAATCCCCTAAACTTTTTGCATTTCTATTAACCTTCCCTTCTGGCAATACTGTGTCATGAAGATTACGATCGCCATTGGAAAACAAATTGCAATCTTTTCTACAAAAGAGCAAAAAAAATATTAAGCAATACTTTAACACTTATTGTTAAAGAAGTGATTTTATTATTAATATATTTTACGTACTCTATATTTTTTCCTCTGTTTAATTTTAAAAATGCTTCTACATTGGCTCCTGCATTGATCAATTTATCCAAAGACAAGAAATTATCATCATTTTGAACAAAGCTAAGATGCTGATCGCTTTGCACATGTTTGGCCAGATCTCTATATCTAATGCGGCAAATTTCACAATAACCGGAAGCTAATTGTTCTGTTCTTCGAGTGCGGACAGTTGCTCGTGGTCGCCGAGTCATTTCTTTTTTCTATTCACATTCAATATAATGTTTTGCGTCTAACGAACGAACTTTATACAACATAAATATGTATATCAAACATTACCTCCTCTTGGTTGATAACCGGAATACCTTCCCTGTTTTCTTTTACTTCTTTCCTTAATTTTTCCAGTTTTTCTCGTCTCTTTGTATTGAAAGGACAAGAGCCTGGATCACCGTGAAAATTCAATGTTGGCCACACAGGTAGTTCAACAAATACAGGTCTAGTATTCCTATATCAATATGTCATTGTATATTAGAATAATTTGACGTATAGTTATAGAGATCTTATGTTAAACAACATACCTCTGAAAGGATTCAAATTTCAGATAAGGACCCTTGAGGTGTCTGACCTTTATATCTTTAGTTGAACTCTGTTGATGCGAGTGTCTTAATTGTTTCAAATAATTCGTGTCTTTAACAGATGAGTAGATTTTGTCAAGCCAAGACTGAAGTTTATCAATTGCCCAAATAGGAATTCCCCAATTTTGAGCGTTGTAGAGTGGATCCACGGAACACTGTTGTGGCTGTATCAGAGCACGCTCCAACATTGCCTCCACCCGCGATTTCTAAAAAATAATACATAGATTACAAAGCACAAAATTCAGTTGTATAAAAAGTAGAGGTAAAATTTCACTTTGACATGGTACTCACAGATCTTTGGGTAGTTTGACCCCGTAGATTGGTTGTATTAGACAAGGGGCATTCAGGACTAAAAAATGATGTTGGAGGAGTTGGCATGGGGGCTGGAGTTTCTAAACTCCTCAGCGAGGGAGGTCCCCCGCTGCCTCCACTGGCACAACCCCATTTATGTTTTTCAAAATTTATGTAACCAGTCTTGTCTACTCTGTCACTAATCACCAGGTCTACACTCCGTATTAAAAATAATTCTATTACCTAGAAAATTATAAATAAAACTTAAATAAGATTGCTAGAACTATAGATTAATTACGATGAATAATGTAAAAGTAAAATGAAATACAAAACAAATTGAGAAAGGTACCAAGACCAAAAGCGAAAAAGGTAGAAATAAGGAGAAGAAAATAGCAAGAACAAAGAAGAAAAGTTTGCCGGCTTTATAGTGATTGAATTCACGAGAAAAAAATTGGAAGTTGCATCTAAAGGATACTTAATGTGTGGATGCCCGGTGATAAGTGACCCGTTGACGGATGCACAAATACACACGTTTACATCGCGGTATGCTGACGTCAAACAATTTCGTGTTCTTCTCAAGCGCAACTAAGCGCACTATTATCAATCGAATTCGCAGAAGTGCGAGCCATGCGTATGTAGTTGGAAATCCTCATGTAGTTAACAATGGTTGCCGCATTGTTACACACCGTTCTAATAATATGTTACGAATCGCACAATCAAGACAATAACGAAGCACGTGGGATCAAATGAAGGGAATAATTCAAGGAATTTTTATCGGGAAATCAACTGAAAAGGATTTCTTGAAAGAAATTCATGGTAATGAAAATAATCAGTGAGTTTATGTTGAGTTACTGTCAAGCGGTCTTGAAACGCATGAAACCTTCACACAAAACAACTTCCTCGAACCACACTGTTTATCGGTTTATGAATTCACAAATATTTCGAACTTTGCGTTGTAAAATATTTAAAATGCGATTCACGGTACAGGGTTTGAAGGGAGAAGTTTGTCGAGATATATCTCAAGCGGTGAAACGAAAGGAAGGAGGCAAAGGAAAAGAGCGCTGGGACGCGCGACAAGATCGTTACTCGCGGGGGAGAACTGTCACGCACAAAATGGCCATTCGCCGTTAACAGCTTGGCAGACGAGCCTGGAGGCGGCGCTTTGCATTCTTGCTCGCTCTCCGCCGATGAATACTCTGACTAAATGAATACGGTAGCCTCGCTGAATACTTGAAAATCCTTTTTCCCTGTATTTTCGCGTCCATATTTTTTGTTTTTTCAAACCACAACACAACAGTTGAAAGCGACGAATCTGCCCCACTTCGCTTCTACTTCTCAGCTTTTCCTAAAGATGGCGTGACACGACCCGGTTTTTTAACGGTTGTTTGTCAACAGAAATATTTTACGAAAATCCTTCTGTATCATATTCAAAGTGTCCGAAATACAGTTTGCTTTTTGATATATCGGTGATTTTTAATTATTGTACAAGAGAAAACAGTTTGTCAATAAGCAGAGAGTTAACAATTAAGCATGTTTCTAAATTATTTCATATTATCTCAACTTTTAAACTTTAACTAAAAATTTAAAATAGATATGAATAAAAAATATTATGAAAGAAATTAATTTTTCTGAAAATGACAAATCGTATCTTTGCAAAGTTAATATTAATAGGTTAAGTCATACTAGAAAACGGTGGAAAGCAAAGGAGAAGATAAATGTCACAAATATGAGCTAGAAACTAAATAAATGTGAGAGACATAGTGGGGATATATGTATGTCAGAAAGGAGTTACTACAAATACACTATGAGAAACTATACAATGAAGTAACAGCATATCATTCATATATGCCATCTACATATAACTAAACACTTACTCCTCCCAAATCTTTAATCTTAGCTTCTATTTTAGCTGTAGTAGCATGATTCTTGATATCCAAGTAAAACGTCTTTCCTTCCAATGATTTCAGTTCCTTTTTTGTACGAACATCTGAAATGTCACAGAAATGTCATAAGAAATTTTTATCTTTTTTCCTATACCTGTGATAGAATACAATTTTAAAATGCTATTAAAACGTACAGTTTTGAACAGATTTAAGTCTGTATCAGTTTTACAAAAATATCAAGATAATACATCATGTAAAAGAAGAGAATATGCTGATTAAAAATAAAATATCATATGTTCTTTTTATTAATAGACATATGTATATTACACGCAATGCGGAAAGATCATTCTATGCTTATATTATGTTAATATAATAGAAGAAATAATTTATGCAAATGGACGTTTTATTACGTATGTATATACATCGAAAGGAAATTGTTCATAAAAGTTCAATAATCTTAATTATCAATTGTTTCGACATAAATACAAATGTGTATATATGTTAGACATACGTGAGTGTTTGTTTAATTTATTTTCTCTTGATGGCTGCTTGTGCTCCTGATGTTGAATTTTGGATGGCGATACCATATCCTATGCTATGCACCGCACAGACAACAACGATATTTTACTGTACCTTTGTATTTTTACAACACTTTCCATTCTCAAAAACGTACCACGTATTCCCACAAATATTTCTTTACATATCTGTCAATTACATCTATTTATTTAGAAAAACGTAACCTATCAACTACAAATTACACCACAATTTTCATTTCCGAACTAGCAAATCCAACTCTTCTGAACCGTTCTGAACGTTTCCATGTACTGAAGTTGTGCACTCTAGATGATTATTTGAAAAATATACCGAACCATGATCATATAAACGTATAAGAATAGCCACCATAATAAAAGTTCCTGAATTTACATAGCCCGATATTTTTCATATTGAATGTTTTACAAAAGTTAAATATATTTCATTGTAATAATTAAAATATGGTTATTAAATGATTTTAATAACTACTGAATGAGTTACTCGATAATTTTATATCAGAATATCAGAATAAAACTTTCAATTTTTCTTTCTTTTTACCTTCTATCTATAAAAATTTTTTAAAAATTATTTAGATCGTTTTGTAAATTATGTGATATGTTATCATATCGTTACATACAACCATTTGATTTTTATTCTTATGTACAGAGCTTAATAACTTCAGTGTATAAGATTTTGAATCAATATTAATTTGTTTTAGACTAGATCTTTATTTGTATTAAATCCTAGCAGCTCTCTCTTTCACAGATGTTTTCACTCGACATTGAAAGCCAAAATTCAGATCATATGATACTTACTCACATATTTATTTTCTTTGTTCATTGTTTTCCATTCATACTTAATGATTTTCACCTCGTAGTAGAGCTTTTTAAATTTAAGATATTCAAATTACTATTATTTTTATTAGTTATAATCTTCTTTATTTTTTTAATGGACAGTGCATAGGTAATGAATTTTATTTTAAATTCGTTATAAATTTCATAAAACACCGTGAAATTACAACGATTTAAATAAATTATATATGATAGTAGAATTGGCGTTCAAATATTGACAACAATATTTTACATTGAATATTATCATAATATTTATACATTTAAACTATTCTATTTTTACATTTCTAATATGAAAGAATAATAAAATTTGTAATAATAATAATTTCAATATTTTGAATTATGCATTATAATAAAGAGTCGAATAAAGACAGTTGAGAACCACTAAAGATTGTGGTGGATGTAGGAGAAGCACATTGAAACACATTTGTCAGTGATCGTGAAAGCGATTGTTGGCCGGGTGGATTGTTGTGATGGTCTGATTAAACGTGAACAATGTCTAATCTTTTACGAAGTTTGGTTTTCGGAGTGTTTCTTAGTCTCGCGAACGCCAACATGCCTCATCCATGGTATGAAACTTTACCCGCGGTGGCCTTAGATTACAAAGTTCATATTGATGCCGGAAAAGAAGATTGTTACTTTCAATATGTTAATGCTGGCGCTACTTTCTACGTAAATTTCCAGGTATATAGTTAATTTTCACACGGTTATTTCATAGAAAGTATTTTTTTTTTATTCACTTATTCAAATTGAGGATCAGTATAGTATAATAGCAATGAATATTTTTCGTACAAGTTTAAATATTTATAATCTGATGATTTATCTGAATATATTTAACCATATGGTTCTATTCTTTAAGCGTAAATTCCAAGAGATTTTTAAATATTCGAAAAAAAGAGAAAATAAGAAAATTTTGAAGAATATTTGTAAATGCAGGTGGTACGTGGTGGAGATAGAAAAGCTGGTTTTGCAGTACGAAATCCAGAAGGTGTAATAGTTCATCCTTATCAGTGGCTTCCTAACTCTGATTATCAAGATACTGTGAAAAATGCTGGCTATTATAGTATTTGTATAGATAATCAGTTTTCCAGATTTGCTTCAAAATTAGTTAATTTATATATTACAGTAATCAGGTAATAAATACATATATGTATGTACATTTTAAAATATATAATATTGCAAAATATATCTTCTAATTATAGTCCATAATTTATTTACTTATTTGATACAGATACGATGAATGGGATAGATATTCAATGGAACTAGAGGAATTAAATCTTTCTGTGGAAAACTTTACAGTAAGTATTTATTATTTTCATTTCAAAGCGTCAATTTGTTCATGATGTGTTTCTCTTTCCTAGTCTGCAATAAGTAATGTGGAGAAAAACATTAATGAAATGCTCCAAACTCAACATTTGAGCAGAAGTAGAGAAGCTCGAGATTTAAATTTATTATTGGATAATAATTCTTATGTCCAAACATGGTCTATTGCCCAAATAATTGTCATAATGGTAACAACAACGATACAGGTATATTTTGTAAGAAAATTATTTGAAGTGAAACCATCTAGATATTCTAGAGCAGGTATATAAACATTATTGACGCATTGTATCATTGTGATTATGAGCGCGATTAACGAACAAATTCTTTGCGTTTATCGCGGGAGGGATAATGACGAATATACTGGATTGTTTATTTAGAGTGTAATAGAAGACAATCTATTTTGTTTAAGTTAAAGTTTGCTGTACTGTCAGGATACTATATTCTTTTTTTCTCAGAAAGAGCTGGAAAGCATGCTTTGTAAGACTGTACGTGTCATGTCCTATTTTTGCATAGACAAAACATTCCATTGATTGTTATAAATTATCCAAATATTAATTTCATTTGTTTTTTACTCTCAGGCTTTTAGCTAAAATATATGAAGTACAGTTATAGATTGGTGAGATTATTAGGGAACAGTTATAATAGTATTTATATTAAGACAATAAATAATAAGATACTTTTATTATAAACATGTTTTCAGTTTTGACTAATCCTTACATTTATTGTTATTTATGTGAGAACGATAGGGATTAGATTATTATAGAATATCGTAAAATCTGATTTATTAAAAATTGCATAAATTAATAATCATCATTCATTTAATGAGTCGTTGATTGTTGTTTTGCTTTTCGTTGTAATGCGTTTCCGCTTAGCGTAAGAAAACGATGTCTCTGTTTAAGGTTTTTTGCACGAACATGTTCTGAAGCTACTTCTTTCGTATAATTGCCAGGAAACCAGCCCTGTTCACCATTTAACAATTTTCCTCCTTGATACCACCCATCTGACATTTTCCTAAACACGTTTATAATATCACCTAAAAGCAACTTTTGCGTTAATTGAAACGTAGGATCGGTCAAAGTAGATTAAGTAGTCTTTTCATAAAAAATATTATATACCTGGATGCAATGATAATTCGTCCGGTTGATTTGGAGAGTAATAATATAAAGCTACTACTTGAGGACAATCCCACACTTCGTAAAGAGTTTCTTCTGGCAATCCGCGTTTCGAGGATGAAACTGCTTCCAGCCATCTTTGTCTTTCTGTGTCGCTTTCACACGTTAATACATATTCGATCTGATGTCCAGAATAATTTTCTAAGAGCGTCAACAGCATCGCATTGCGTCCAGCAAATGGCGAGTCTTCAGGAACTGGTTCTAAAGCGATTAAACTTCTCTTACAAGTATCTATAACGGTGTACACTTCGTCGTGAGTACTGTGACATAGAGAAGAAGAACATACGTTATATGAAACAATAATTTTCTATTTTATAGCAGAGCAGGAGAATACTATTATAACGAAAGCTCATACTTAGATTTCTGTTTTGTGACTAGAAGAAGATCCGTGAGCAATAATAAATAAAGTGGCGTCTTGTTAAATCTTTTTCCAAACGTGAGTTTGTATTCCGCATCGGCTTTTGTCGATAGTTGTACGGTTGGTCCACTTTTAACCAAATGTTTCCCTTTTAATACGAGTGGTTTAATTTTTGCGGAATATTCCAATTTCCTATAAAAATAAAATTTCTCGTTTAATATATATACACATATATATATAAATAAATAAGGAAGATTGAGATAAAACTTTCTTGGGCTATGTTAAGCCGTGAACATTACCGTATTAAATTTTCCATTTCGATTTCTTTCGCTGCGGTACTGGCGCCTTCGTTACATTCAGCAACGACATAACTTAAACTCGACAAAACTTTTTCCCAATGTGATCTATCTTCACATTCTACTGATAGTTTAGAGAGAACCGCATCGGCCAATAAAGGAAGCCTGGATTCACATACTTTTTAATAATTTACATGCTTTTGTCACGTTCATTCGTTATTCGACATGTGAGAAATTTTAATATTTAAACAGAATTTATTTTACCTCGTTATTCGCTGCATTGGTAACATCAAAAATGAGTGCAACGACAAACTTTGACAAGTCGAACGAGCTTCTATTTGCGATATGGTTTCTATAAATTTTGAACCTTTTCGTGTTCTGGAAAAATTAATCCACCGATATAACTTTATCGCCATCCGAGGGAATTATTTTCTACTTACCTTAAATCTTTAAGAGTCGTGTCTATGCTAACTTGATTAGAACAATACGCTACGTAAATATCTAAACATTTGTCGGTATATTTAAGCAACACGTCTGGCAAACCGTGCAACATGGGGTCGTATCTCCATACAGTTTCTAGTTCAGCTAAAAACTGTTCCGATGCTTGCAATACGCTAGGAATACCGCCGAACAGTTTATCTTTCTCGAGCGGAGTTAAAATTTCATCGAGTGAGGATTCGTTGAGAAATTCGTTTTTTAGGACACGAAGAGAATTCAAATAGGACGCTTCTGAAGTGAGAATCTCGAATTTCGCTTCTTGAACCTTCTTCTCCTCCGTACTTAGTCGTTCTAAAGAGTAAAACGTTAATTTGGATAGACTTTGGATAAAATATGAAAATTGAAAACAGCAACAATGTAACGTGTCGCTTACGTAAAAGACCATTATTTATGACTTGTGGTGTTTGACACCACAACGTTCTATGTCCCGGTCTTGCCAAATCCGTAGTAGATCGCGATGGGATCATACCCTCGACCTGATAATCGATAATAGATAAATCATTAGACTGTATCGGAAGCATTTGAATATTACGAATGGTTTGTAATATAATACATTACCTCCTCGTAATCGTCTGAGCTGAAGTCGGACGCGATCCTAGCAGCAGCTGCTGCGTAAAATTGATAGAGTGGTTCTTGATCGACGAGTACGCTGTAGTGGTCTAGAGGAATTACGTGAGAAATTAGAAAGATCAAGAGAGAGAGAGAGAGAGAGAGAGAGAGAGAGAGAGAGAGAGAGAGAGAGAGAGAGAGAGAGAGAGAGAGAGAAGTTTCAAACACTAACTTACCCATCTCGTCATTGGTATTGCTATACATTGGTTCCTCGTTTGAATTTTTGGACGTTGAGAGATCGTTATCGCCATTCGCGGAATCGATGTAACCATTTAAGTAAAAGGTTGAAAAAGGTCCGGTAACAGTTCTTTTAAAATGTCTGGCAAAACTAAAATATCTTCCACCGTCTAAATTCGAATGATCGTTGGAGAATTCCTTATTTTCGTCGCAAGAATGACCGTCGTCAACCGTGGTTCTCTTTCGTATGCGACCCAGACTTCCTTTGGTAATACTCCAAGTCCTTCGAAGCATCTTTATTCTTTTACCAAGAGTTCGAGTCAGACTAACTTCGCGCGGTGGTGGAGGATTCGGTCTTGTGGGTGCTTCCAAGTACGCGATCACTAATCGATCGGAATCTATCGGAATCTTTTGTTCCGTTTCGGTACTTTCGTATTCTCGCTCCCTTGTCGTCTCGTCGGTTGTCGTCTCCGCTTCCGAATCTGTGCAGAAGTCATCCGGCTGGAAGGAATGGAGACTCTCGTACGTGCTGTCATCGGATGTATCGTCTGTAAAACGTTAATGACTAAGTCGATGAAAAACGAGACGGACACGCGCCATGTTCCAACCTCTATCTTCCAAACTAGTAGGAAAGTGGTTTTTTGTTTTAATACGATTTCAAGGTAAATCATAGAATTTATTAAATCTTTTTTCTAGGATTGATTTTGATACACATGGAAAATCTTTTCTTCCCGTAAGACAGACGGACAAACAATCGATAGAAATTCGTTGTTGTTTAACAGTATACGAAAATTTTAATCAGCGCAACTTCCTAAAATCTTGCAAGGACCTTCGTGAACGTAGCACGATGTTTCCTGCGTGTCCACGTCTTCGTCTAGGTCGATGACCCTCATCTGAACAAGACCCTGTGTTCTTTGTGGATCTTGTTGCGTCGTTCGGTCCTCGCTCTCTTCTTTCTTCCATTCTTCGATATTCTGCGTACAGCCAACGAGCAACACCGATCCGTTGCCAAGGCTGACAGCCACTTAAAATCATCGTTCACGGTCAAGCGTTACTATGTCGTTTTCTTACCGCACACGCGTGTACAAATATATATGTATATGGTGTGGCGTGATGTGGTGCGATGTGATATAACGTGGGTGTGTGCGTGATGCTCGATATTTGTCCAAGTTTCAAACGTTAACAGGAAGATCGAGAAATCGAGAAACTAAAGAGGAGAAGGGGACAAGTAGAAGCCATGGTGCATCGGATGAATAAAGTGAAATTATTTCGATCGTGAGTCGCGTGTAATTTCTTTTTACTTTCATTTCTAAACACAGATCGTCTTGTCGAACTTCCTGAATAACTCTCGCGATCGGATACTTTAAAACGTATTGTTTGTTCAAAAGAATAATTAGTATCTACATATATATATATACATTTCCGAACGAACGAACGAACAAAAGCGACGAAAGAGTTTTTTTTATTTCTAGTATCTGACTGGCGAGCAAATAAGTTGAGATCAGTCAGACAAAAGGGATACATTGTAAATGGTTTCGTCCTGTTTATGTCTTGGACAAACCTCGATTTTTCTAAAGTCTTTATCATGTCGTGTATAAAATAAAGTATCGTACGAAATAATCGACGTAATTTACCTTGTGTATTCGGTCGTTGGAAAGTTTTCAAGGTCTGTTTCATTTCCACGACATGTCGACTCGTTGCGGACGAGTCTCGCTTACGAATACCGATGGACGAATATCAAATTCGTGCCGGAATTAAGAAAAAGACTAAACAGGTAGCGATGATCAAGAAAGAATCGTATCGTTGTGCAATCGACGAACGAAAAATCGTGCGAAAGTATAATAGAGAGTTCCGACACGATACGATAGGAAGTAGCGCGACGCTACACGACGCGACGCAAACAGCGCAGCGTCTCGGCCGTGACTGACACTGAGAGAGCGCAATACGCGCTTTCACCTCCCTCATCTGTGTGCTCGAGTCCGGTTTCCAGGCTGAATTCCTCGATAAAATATTTTCACGCGCATCGAATCATCGCCTACGTTCTGTCTATTTACTATCGTCCATCCCACTGTCCTAATCCTTACAAGATATTGATGAACCGCTTTAGGCATGGGCAGTATGCCCGCGAAAGCGATCGGAAGGATCGATGCGGTCTCTCTTCCTTCTCAATTTCTCTTTTAATTCAGCAATAACAACTGTGTCAAACATTTCGAACAAAGAAAATTTCAATGGGTAAGTCTCGTTCAGGTAGAAAATTCATGATCGGTCGATTACGTGCGACCGTTTGTAGATCGTCAGCGATGTTCGTTCATCGCGAGACATGTGCGATACAACAGGTAAGTATGTATTTAGGTAACTTTTACTTGGAGCAACCGACTATTGTTCCAGCGATATAACAGCACAATGCACACCACAAGCTGTCCCATAGCCGTTGATTCCAGAAGTCTATTTCTTTCTTTTACTTTGTACGTTTTTCACTCTTTTACTTGAAGATTTTCAATCTCGAACCAACGAGATTATGTACGAAGGCAAAGGAAGTCACAATCGATGGAAAATTTTCACTCCGTTCATTGCTGTATGTTTCGATTTTGAACATTATCTTGACATATGATTCGTCTAATTTAAGAATGCGAATAGCGCTGAATCAATTATATGGCCAGCTTACTCTTGTTACTGTATATACCTACGTATACTATTCGCGTGTCGCGCGAACCAACGGAAATTTGTAGCGAATGTTTCATTTTACGCTGTCTAATACTTTTGAAAAAGAAAAACGACGTGTACATTCATCACATCGAGCATCGAAGCCTCGTCGATGTTTCAATTCTTTGTGCTATACGAACTCTTAAATGGGAACAAGATATTTTTTGAAAATCAGTTTCATTGAAAATCTCAGAAACGTTTATCGTCTGTGAGATACGACAATTTATTTACGACATCGCGTTTCTACGTAAAATGCCTAAAGTCGATCGCTTGTTAAACAATTATAGAAACAACTGTATACCTGACATTACCGATATACATATGACGTAATTTCATCTTAGAATATTTTTATAATATTTTTGCAAAAACTTACCACGTAGCGTAGACTCGCATGGCTTCGACGACGAATTGAAGTCTTTCCTTGATATTCTGGATCGTTGTTTTCTCATCATCCGGGACCATCTCTGACCAGACCTTTTTCTACTCGAAACGACTTGCGTCTCTATCCTTTTTTCATCAAGAGAAAAACTACTTTCTAGAGAAATGATAAGAAAGTATTTTATCGTATTTGATCTTACTTACGACGTGTAGTATTTGTTTGCAAATTGAGATAGTCCGATCATAGGTGAATCCTCTAAATCCTCCCACTCGGATTCTTTGCCGCACATCCAACTCGATCCCAAGATCGAACCTATCGTAGAGCCGGTATAAAGGCTATTGACTCGCTCTTCGCTCGGTAAACCGACGTCATCATATACATCTTGATCGTTATTTGATACATCGATATTTTCGTCTACGCTAGAATATTCGTTAGTGACGAATAGTTCGCTGCTTTCCTGCTTCACTTCGTTATCGCAAGTTTCGATCTTGTTGTCCTTAAAATCGTCTCCTGCGCAACTCGGACCCATAACGTCGTCGTAAATATCATCGGAATCTTGGAAAGCGGTCGAAGATTCGCTGATACGATTCTCATTAACGTGTGATGCATTAGGCGTGCCCACATCGTCGTAATCGTCTTCCTAATTAATGCATTAATTATGCATTATTAATAAATTAATGCATAATTAATGCATTATTAATAAATTAATGCATAATTAATGCATCGCAACGCAACAGGAAAGAAACTGATAATTCACTATAAACAGTCAAGCGATTACATTTCTTAAGATAAACAAAAACGTAATACGAAAAAGCTGAAATGCATAACTGCCAAGACGCGTTCTAATGCGACCAATATTTATGTATCAAATAACTGGCGAGCAAAGAATTAGAGAAACACGTCGATTAAAATTAATACATCGTACACACGCATTGGATTATCACCTGGTTGTTAAGATTCAGAGGTCCAACGTCGTCGTATACTTCACCTACGGTGTCTTCGATGTTTTCGGTATTTTCATTGGGGATCGTTCGCGTATTCTCCAGAAGGAAATTCTTAGTCCGATTGCTCCAGAGAAAACTGGAATTGGCAGGTAATTCGGTACACGGCTCATACGCTAATTCGTACGTCGTGTTACTCCCCTCGCGTATATTTGCCCGATATTCGTCCGTTTTCACCTGCTGGCTTAACTCCAATAGTTTTGCCGAACGTGTTTGCAACTCGGATAATAATTGGCGTTTTAGGGTTTCAACATTGAACCCGTCGTTTCTTCCTAAAATTAGGAAATATTATGATTAAACGAGACGAAGAAATTTAAATGAAAATGATATTTAAATGAGAAAAGTAATCCCAAAAGAGAAAACGTACGTTTGGCTTTCTCATTTGATTTATCAACGACCGACGACGTTGCATCGAAAGTCGACTCCGCAGCAGCTGCGACGATCGACGACGACGATCGCTCGTTTCGTTTTTCAGCCATTGAATTTTCGTAGTTCGTTGCAACGAGAAGAGGTAAGGTGGCACACTTTTGCTCGTGCGTAATTACCACTTGCCCCAAACTAAATCTGATCGTGTTTTCGTTCGAAACCAGATTCGGATTCGTGGCGGACGCGATATGAACGAAATTCGTCGGCGAAGAGATTTTTAGATATTTCAATTCCTCCCGAGAAAGACTTCTCGATCTGTATCTGCCGTTGGAATTTATCCCTATCTTTGTATCTACCGATGATGAAGTTTTCAAAGAGTTCAACGATCGACTCGGAATACCTTTTTCCTTCTGCTTTCTCTTCCCTTTTTGTCCTTTTACCAGATATTCCGGTACGAAATGCAACACATTTTTCGCAAAATGTTTCTTCTTTTTCCCGCAGTTTGAAAATTCGTTGCTAAATAGCAAACTTTTCGCTAACTTTCCATCCGAAAACGTTCCTACTAAAGACTGTCCGTCTAAGGATAGTCTCATGTCCGAATAACTCTTGCTAGCTAAATCATTGGTAGATTTAGATTTGACAAATACATTTTTCGTGCACGAAATATCTTCCTCGTTCTCGAGACTCTCTTCGTCATCGTTCGCTTCTGCCTGAAAGTTGCAACACGCGTCCGTACCGATGACCGATTCTATTTTCTCATAATCGTCCGATGGAGATTCATTTTTGTCGTTTGTGGAACTCGCTGTTACGTCGTTCGCGATATAACAACAGTAACTGGAATTACGTGCAATTTCCCCGGCATAGGTTTCCTCGAAAATATCACTCTCCAACGCGCTATCTCTTATCAAAGTATCCTCGATATCGTTGTTATTGGTCCAATTGCGTTGCAAACAGGCGATATCTTTTTTTAGATTAAGCTCGACCGCGGTGATTTTCAACCGCGTCTCTTGCGAGTCCGGCTTTGACGACGACGACGACGACAACGGCGATGCAACCATAAGGTATTTTTCATGTTGCTTCGATGAAGGACACGTCGCGTCGACCTGAACGAAACGTTTCACGCGATTCATTAGTTTGCGTATATATACCTACCTACTTATACTATAGTTAGGACATTTATAACGGTTTTGCGGATACGGTTTCAAGGAATACGATAAAAATCGCAATCCTAACTGTTTCAAAATAGTAACCGCCCCGTCGCGCTGCGAGTTGCAATTTCTAGAGAAATTGGAACCAGAGGAATTAGTTTATTCGACCGGAAGAACTTGATTTCCGACAAAGGCGCGTAAACGGACGAAAAAAGAAAAAAAGATCTCGTCGGTCGGTAATTAACGGATGTAAGTACGAGGAACAAGGCGATAGTACGAGTACGATAAGATAACGAAGTGATTTCGAATCTGTTACCGAATCAGTCGGTCAGTAGAATTCAAACGGAATGGCGAATAACGATCGTTGGAAGCTAACAAGCTTCCAAGCCACTCCTTTATTAGCATCGTTTTAACTTTCGCGAACTCGCATCGCGACGGGATTCCAACTACCCCGTTCGTTGTGTTTTTTCAACGATTGTGAAATGACAAACGTGAAATAGCGCTGACGGTTGCGAAATTGCAATTTTATCGAGCTGAAAGAAATCGTCTGGAAGTTGAACACCTATTAAAGAACAATTAACGCGAACCTTGAAGCTGGATCTCTTGGCAATCGTCTCAGTATGAATTTTCCCCTGCTTCATCGACTCGTTCGTTGCTTCGGTCGTAGCGTTGCTATCATCGTTGATAGGTAACAATTGCAAAGGTAACGTCGCTCTCTTCAGAGCCAGACTATCGAGAGTCGCGTAAAGAATTTTCTCCGAAGTTGGAGATGGTTTCCGGTCTCCGTGGAGAAAACTCCTATTCGCAACTGGTACAATACTCATCTTTTCTCTTACTTTGACGTCACCCAGTGGTATCATATGTTAATTAATCATTACCGGTTCACCCAAAGAATCGTCATTTTGTCATGTTACTATTGTGAATACCTTTTACTTTCAAAGTTGATTTCTCGATAGCGAAAATCATAGTCCAACCGCATAATAGAGTGTCGCATAATGAAGAAAGTCCATGGATGCGCTGTTTCGACGATCCAGCGATAACAAAAGGAACACGATCTGTTATCAGATACCGGCAAATACCCGTGTATGTTATTAGGAATTCGATTGAATTTATCTACCTTTTAACGAGTTTTTCGATGCTATGCAACGTGACACAGTAGTCGCTGCATACGTGACAGCAACAACTTTTTCTCCACTGTCAGCACAAATTTTTAACATAATACGATCGATATCATACGATGGCTGGTTAAACAACGTTGATATCCTTGATACGTAATGCTTGTTAGAGAGCAATCGCGATTAAACGAGAACGCGGTCTGACCATATCTTTGTCGACTATGTCGCATCGAATGCCGTAGAGATCACGATTCTCGGAATGAACAACTAAGCCTGTCTGCTGTTCCTTCGTAACGTGTAACATTCAAAAAGACACATTGCACGTTTTGTCGATCGTTCGTTATTCGATGCCCGTTTTCTCGAGCAATACGAAATACATATCACCGTTTATTAAATAAACGATAAACGCAATCGCAATAATCAAAATATTTTTATTCCCGTTGAATTTCCTTGTTCACGGTGTGTATTTTGTCCGCTTGCCGAGACACTTGAGATATTTCACACCAAACTTTCTGACTTCCCATGCTACTGTTACTCTTTGATTCTCTTCCCGTATTGTTTAATAAACAGTAAACAATCACAAAATCTGTACGACACTCGATGTAAAGAACTTGTATCGTTAACAAGGCCACGGATACATTTGCCGCTTACAAGTATATTTATACCGACGATACCGTTCATCGGATAAATCGCAAACACGATGACAGACGTGTCTGTCGAGCACTAGTGTTAGCTGGCCGCGTACTCTTCCGAGAGAGAGTAACACTGTCCCGATCGAACTGATCGGCGATCGAGTGACAAATCACGCATACTCGGTGAATTTTGAAACCACTTTGCTCTGACTACGCGCGGCCGCGATCCCGCGTACACGAAATCGGTCGTCTCCGTCGGTTTTCGTTGCTACTCGTCAACCATTCCCGTATTCTTCAAATGATTCACCCTCCCTGTTCTCGTAGCTTCACGAGTGCTATTTCTGTACTTTCGTCCCATGGCGTGTCGCAAATTTTATTCTTCGGTTCTAAATATCAACGAAATTATCCTCTTTGTCTTCCTTCCTTTATTACGTTTATCATCTAATCTCTTTTCGATATTCACACAATCAAATTGCTTCTATCCGATGCGCATCTATAAAACATCTAATTCCATATTGTCATGTATAATTTCATCATCGTACAACATACGTGCTGAGAAATAGAATTCTCCGTGTAATCTGTACGATATGTTCGAGAGATTGAAACTCATTTCGTTCAGTTTCGAAATTCTGAAATTCAGTCTGAGCTTCGATGTACACATTGTCTTCGAACACGGCCCTGAGGAGCAGAGATTCTCGTGCACAGCAAAGTTAGGGAAAGGTAAAACGATGTATCAGGTAGTCAAGAATTTCTACATTCTTGCGTAGCTGAGTATTGGATGATGATGTGGCAGGTTGGCCCCATTCTTTCCAGGCGGTTTTCGTTGACTTGGTCTCCCATCGCTGGACCGGACCAAATCATGCATATCATGACATTGTTTCTCAAAAGTAGATCAGCGAGCAACCATCCTAATTTATATATAAATTCGTTTTTAATTATTATAGATATAATTCCAAAAATTAGAGCTAAAGGCGCAAAAAAATCGGTAAAAATTTACGATGTCAACAATTTGTAAACTATTGATAGTAAAATATGTATGAAATATATAAATCGACCTAAAAACATCGACATGGATAGATTATTATTCATAGATGTATGTGCGTACTAATTTTTTTTAAATCTTATTATATGTACCTCTTTTTGTCATTGCCAGTTATGTAGCATAGTTGGTAAAAAGGTGGGGACTCCAGAAGCAATATTTAATCGATGCATAGGTAGATCCATTGGTCACTAGCAGTACTTAACCGAAAGCTACCATTAACTGCTATAAAGGATGTCTCTTGATCAGGTAATTACGATTTTTTTTATTCAATACTTTTCGGCGCGTTCGGTTTCATTTATATAGCTATATTCGGCAAATAAATCATCATGTATTGATACAAGATCGGATTGTATGATTGTAAAAAGCAGAAAGAAAAATTTGTTATAATAATTGTTGTTGTCATTTGTGATAAATAGTTAATGCTTAAGATTGCTCAGTAGGAAGAAAACGAAAAACTGTGATTTACGTAAATAATATATTACCAATTTCATTCATTTACAAGAAATTTATTTCCTAACGATATTTTCCTACTAGATAACGTAATGATTCAAAGGTGAAATTTTGTGCAACGTCATAATTTGTCTTCCATTATTCAGTAATGTCTTGTGTGTGTAAAAGGAAATACGAAGTTTAAATATTAAGGAAAATATAGTTACGAGCATCTGCAATAACTAATATGACTAGATAGTACATAATTGTATATGTGATTTTGTAGAAATTCGAACAAGCAGCAGAAGCTGTAAAAGCTCTTACCAAACGTCCTACTGACGAAGAATTTTTAGAATTGTACGCGTTGTTTAAACAAGCAACAGTGGGAAATATAAATACCAGTGAGTTATTACATACATGTTTAATACATATTATACAAGAAGTATATGGATTATGCTTATCTTACTTGGTATAAAATTTTATGTAATTATTTTATTTATATCATTCCATTATTTCGTACAGCGAGACCTGGTATGCTGGATTTAAAGGGGAAAGCAAAATGGGACGCATGGAAATCGAAGGAAGGTATGTCTCAGAACGATGCGAAAGAAGCGTACATTAAATTCGTGGACAAATTGTTGGAGAAGTATAAATAAAGTGTTTAATTATTTTGTTATTCAAATACGATGTTGTATTATATCGATGTATGACTTTATATGATTTATATTTTGAAATAATATTTTGGAATAAAATAGTTATTTTGAGTTATATCTAAATTGTTCTTCTCCCATCTTTTAAATTTTAACTATTAAATTAGGCCCGTCTTCGATTATATACTTTTAAGATATGACACTTATGGGTTTCATATTTATAAATTCCCGCGCTTGAAAATGCGAACTGATTAGAAAATGTCCACTGAATGTCGTTATAATCGTGTTCTTCATTTCTAAAGTCGTATACGATCTATCTTTCCCATTTCATTTGTAAACAAATTTTAAAACAGATCTTCGCGCGTTGATCTCATTAAATTATAAGTGGTTACATTATGTGATGTATGAAATGCACAAGATATAAATTTGACGTATAAAAAATCTTAATGCCTTAATGTTCGATAAATCTGACGTTACGTAAAAATGATCATCTCAGCTTTAGACAAAGACACAGTGAAACTAATAACTACCACTCAAGTTATAACTTCGATATCTACTGCTGTAAAAGAATTAATAGAAAATGCCTTTGATGCTGGTGCTAAAAATATTGAAATTAACTTGGTACTACATTAATTTTCTTATTCAGAGCACATTTTGTTCTTTAATAATTACATCAAAGTATTTAAAAATTTTTATATAAAGTTCATATTTTTAAAAATGTTAGATAGATAATGGATGTACATTAATAGAAGTAAAGGACGATGGATGTGGTATTTCAAAAGTAGATGCTCCTTACATGGCTTTATCATCTTATACATCAAAATTGTCTAGTTTCTCCGATTTAGGTATGTAGTTATAATACAAAGAAAACATTTATGTAGCACTGCGTAATATGATTTTGCATTTATAGTCATACTATTATTTGTAGAATCTTTAGAAACATATGGATTCAGAGGTGAGGCTTTATATGCATTGAGTGCAGTATCTGATCTTACAATTATATCAAAAACAAAACAAGATGAAGCAGCTATATCTTATACTATAGATCATAATGGTCATATCATAAATTCAGAACATTGCCACAGATCTACAGGTAGCAAGACAACTTCAAACATTTTGCTTCAAATTTTTTAAATATACATTTATATATCTCTTTTTAGGAACAACTGTACAAGTTAAACAATTATTTAAACAAATGCCAGTGAGAAGGCAAATAATTACAAATTTAAAAAAAGCTAATCAAGATATTAGAACTTTGGAGACCTTAATAAAAAGCTACGGAATATGCAAATTTAATGCACGAATAAATTATAAAGTAAATAATAACATAATATTTGCAAAACCTAGTATAAGTAATCTTGAAGAAGCAGTTACATATACTCTTGGTAAAAAAATAACATGCTGTATGAATTGGATAAATATTATAGATACAGATGTAATTATATACAAAATTTTATGTATTTAATACTTTATTTAATACTTTAATATATGAAAGTATATGTTTTAGATTAAAATGAAAATAATGGTTCCTTCAAAGATGACACAAGCAACTGAAGTGTTACAATCTGGAGGACAATATATTTTTGTGAATGATAGACCAATTAAATATAAAGAATTAGAAAAGGTATATACCTTACTTAGCTTTTCTTTTAATTAGATGACGCGGTTTCAAAGAATTCAAGAGTTATTTCCAGGTAGTGATTAAAATAATTTTTGAGGCATTAGGACAAGAATCGTCATTAAGGAAGAAACCAATATTTCTTGTATATATTTTAATAAATGCAGCAAACATAGATGTTAATCTAGAACCAAATAAAACTTCTCTCCTTTTTAAAGAACAGGTAGTTATATTTGTAAAAATGGTTAATTATATACTTTTTTAAGAATTTATATGATGTATATTATGTGCACAGAACGTGGTTATCAATATAATAGAAAAATATCTAGAAAATTTTTATGGAATACAAAGAGAAACGCAACCAGAAAACAATTGTGAAAGTTCATTTACCGATTATCAAGATAATACGCAAAAAGTAAACATTAACAATACTGAAAAAGAGGAACCTGCATGCAAAAAACGAAAATTACGCTTAGAAGGAAATTTTGATAAACCTATCGAAAGGAATATAAATTCCGATGAAAATGTAATAAATAATTTAAATTCTACCGAGATTAATAATGTCGAACATAAAGGACGACCGCAAGTTTCAATAAATATGCAAATTTGTGATGACGAAAGTGCTGAAAAATATGGAAAAAAAGTAGATGACCTCAATATTCAATTACCATCTCTAGATTTAAGTGAATCAGATTCAAATGAATCACAGAATTTTGCATTGACTTATTCCAATAACGATATTTCTCATAATTCAGTGTTAGTATCTATAATATAGGATAAAAAATATAATCTAATTATTTTTAATATGTTTTTTACTTTGTATAGTGATAGTAATACAAAAGAAAATACAGAAGATTCTCCACCATTTGAACTAAGTCCATCATCTGAAACATTCAGTCAGTTACCTATAGTAGATCTAGGTGAGGATTTTGTATTGTTCGATTCTTCTAATACAAATACAGATGAGAAAGAAAATAAGATAAAAAATGCAGAAACAAACACTTTGCACGCAGAGAATAAATTGGATATGAAAAAGTCAATTACATTAAAAGAATGGAGTAAAGGACACGTATCTGGATTGAAGGTAAGATTTATATATATTAAATATAAATATATTAAAAAGTGGATTTTTACAGGGAGGTACGGATATAGAATCTTACAATTATACAAAATCAAAGGAGTCACCAAATATCAATCCACATACAAATTTATGTGCAGGTTTTCTTAAATTTTCAAAATATGCCAGGTCAGAAGGTAAAAGTATTTAACATACACAACTTAATTTATATACGAAATATACATATTAGATCTGTATTCTTATTTTTAGTGATAGAAAAAGATTCTAATATGACAGCACCTCAAATTGCCTATCAAATAACTAATCTTTGGAAAAAGTTGTCACCTGAAGAACGTGGATACTATAGAGACCTGGCACATGATGAGAAATCAGAGCACAATAAAAGCAAACTGGAAACAAAAGAAAAATGTATAGTAAATATTAATAAAAATAAAAATAGACTATTAAAAGCATTGGAAAAAATGAAAACAATGAATATGGAGAAAAAAGAAAATTTAGTCATGAGAACTACTGTATCTTGGGATATAGATTTAAAAAAAGTTACTGAAAATTTTCTAGATAGGTAATTATTGGAAATTGTTATGCATTAATGACACTATTATTTAACATTTAATATAAACATTGCAGTCCTCCGTGTGAAAATACTGACGTTGTTGTTGTTGGATTATTACGTACAAATTTATGGGTTGTTTATAAATCTGCACATATTTGGATTTTAGATGCTGAAAATCTTAAAAAAAAATTACATATAACTGATATGAATGAGAATGAGGTAAATTAGACAATAGCACATCGAATATACAGTGTTATTCGTATTATTATTCTATCTGGTTATTTATTATATAAATTTTTTTCTTTTATAGGATAATGCTAAAAATATAGAACAACTTTTACAGCAATGGTTTTCAATAAAAAATGACTTATCTTTATTACATCCTATACATTCATTAACACAAATCAGTGATACTCTTTAGCTTAAAATATTGTAAACATTATTTAAATAATAACCCTGTTAAATTTGAAATATAGTTTTTTTTTTTATTTTTAAGTTTATCTAACATTTAACCTAAATATAGCAAGTAGTTTATTATAACAAACCATCATCTGCCGAGTGTAAGCGTAATTCATTATATTATATTATATTACATTATATATTAATCTTTAATATCTTTTTCACATTTAATTTATTAAAGACACACGATAATGGCGATTGGCGATAGTGAAGATATCACCATAAAAGAAATTCTGATTGGTCAATATGTATGAAGTGCACTAAGTGTATAAGTGTACTAAACATGTACATGAGTTTCCGTTCTAATTAAAATTAACAATTCTTTTGAATAAAAATGAACATTCCTTGATTATATAAAAATCTTGTTATACAAAAAGATTTATATATTATAATTACTAATATTTTTATAATTTATTTGTTAGTAATATCTTATTTTAATAGATACATATTGGGGATGGAATTTTATTACTATGTGAAGAGAATGATATATATAAAATATTAAAAAGTTAATATTAAACTTTATGTGCCTATATAAAACATATCAAACATATATACTGTATACATAAAACTATGTAATTAATTGATGTAAACGATAATATAAGAACAATAATATCCTTAATGGTTAAGTCGATAATTTAAGTAATAGTAGTAATAGTAAGATTTGATTGAAGAGACGGTTGAAGGTTGGAGTTTTCTATCTATATATTTGAAGTTTGAGGTGGATTGTTGGCTGCCATCTTGGACCTCGGTCGTTTGAGAAGCCGGCCGCCCGCAAAAATCCTTGAGTTTCACGCGTTCGCGCGGCCTCACGTATTTCCTAAGCAGGTTGCGTGGTTTCACGACGAATTTAGAGATCTGCTGCGGTCAAACTAATCAAGATTCGGGTCCGGAATGTATTAGGTGAGTCCAGAATAAGTCAACATTAATTTCCTGATTGCGATGGCGTGTGATTTATCTCGTACATGTGTGTTCGTGTCTTGTGCTTGTGCGTGTTCTAATCCCTGTTGCGATAGTAGATTAATTTTTACCTACATTTTTGATCTTTAACTTAAATATCAATTTTCCCTATATGCCAATTGTGCTTGTATATATAGAATTGTTCTTTTGCTAAATCACAACTTCAAACCACAGAAACGAATTGATAGTGTTCTGTGAGCTCACAATCAATAGACTTCTAAGGAATATGCAGTTCATTCGTTGTAATCGGTGAACACGTTTTAAACTTTGTTAGTTTCTTATATCAGGATTCAGTTTTTTCTTTGGTTAGTCTGCTTGCTATCATATAATTATTTCTAGTGAAGTTGTTTTGATTCTTCTAACCATATAACTCCTTTTTGTAATTATACTCAGTTAAATATATAGATATTTTTGATAAAGATACTATTAGATAGTTTATAAATGAATTTATTTGTATTCTGCAGAATTTGTATTACAAGAAATTAAATTAAATGTTTCAATTATAACTCAATGAGGTACTTATATTTTCTTTACTATGTTATTTTAATTACGTTGCAACTACTATTGATTTTTAATTGATACATATAATTGTCAATTTATTTGCATTTAATGTAGTATAGATGTATTTAAATATTAGAATTTACTCATTTATTGTCATGTGTCAAGTTAAGTAAAAAGTATATAAGAATCAGGAGAATGTTTAGATTTATGATTAAATATTGCATTGTATTGATGAATTTTTCAATGTATACATAAATATAAGTGCAATATTGAGTTGCCGTAATAAATACTATTATCATTGATATTATAAATTATATTATTGACACTAATATTTTAATATTTGATTCAGTCCACATGTAAACATAAGTTAGTATTTAGCAAAAGACTATTACACATTCATATATTATTCATCAATTTTTTATATTTCTCTTATTAATTTAAAATATGTTTAATTTTAATATGATTTTTTTTAATGACTCAGGTGTATATTTGTCCTCGCGCATTTATAACTGGGTGAGTGGAAGAGATAAATTAACTAGCTTTTGTAATTTTTCAATAGACAACAGTGAAAGAATAACAATCCACAAAATAAATAGTAGTAGTGATATATCAGAAAAAATGGCACTACCCAGTAGAGCGCGAGTCTACACAGATGTGAATTCACACAAATCCAGAGATTACTGGGACTATGAATCCTATGTTGTCGACTGGGGGTAAGTGTGCAATAAAACATTCTGTGTGTATTTAGATAAATGTATCTATATTTGTGCATATCTATGTCTGTATGTATGTATATTTGTGTATTTCCCTCATTTTATTTAATTGTAACAAATTTTTTGTTATATAGACAACAAGATGATTATCAACTAGTAAGAAAATTAGGCAGAGGAAAATATAGTGAAGTATTTGAAGCCATAAATATTACAAATAATGAAAAGTGTGTTGTAAAAATTTTAAAGGTAAAAAATATAAATTATGTCTTAGTAAGTAAATTATAATTAGCCGAAAACTTTAATTTTCATGTGATTTTAATGTCTAGCCTGTAAAAAAGAAGAAAATAAAAAGGGAGATTAAAATCTTAGAAAACCTCAAAGGTGGGACCAACATAATTACACTCCAAGCTGTTGTCAAAGATCCGGTATCAAGGACACCGGCACTGATATTTGAACATGTGAACAACACAGATTTCAAGCAATTATACCAGACGCTAACAGACTACGACATAAGATACTACCTCTACGAATTATTAAAAGTGCGTGTATTGTTAAGTGCAATGGAACAGTCCAATGTGAATCTTCGAGATTATTATTTTGATAGATGTAGGTGTATATCATAGGTTCAAGGAAGAGTTCGAAAATATTTTATTTATACAAATTCATTTTTTCCCTCTATTACCATTGTTTTATTTAGTATTAGTATTTTTAGATAAAAAAATACTTCATATGAAATTTATTTTATCTTTATATTTTTATTTTGCTTATAACTATATCTTTACTCTTTCAATGTTATGGTATTTGAAATTTAAATATTTAAACAATTATAAACTTGCATATATAAATTTTCTATGTTTCTTTCTTTCTTATGCTTTTTATTAGTTTATTCTGATCATAAAGTACAATGAAATATAATAATTTTAAAAGTATCTTATCTCAAAAGGGTTAAAAGTGAATATACTAAATGAAAATATGATGTAGTGCCTTTCCATAAAAATACTGAAATTGTTCTTTCTTATTAGTCAAAGCATATAAAAAGAATCCTTAGTTTCAGAAATTTTAAAAATTTTCGGACTCATGAATATTTAAGTAAGTAATGTGTCGATAGTGTTTGATCCATTTTGCATCTGTGGTTGAATAAGATGTAAAACGAAAAAAAAAATCATTAATAATGTACAAGAAATGGTCGTCTCCTTTTTCTGTTTAGGCATTGGATTATTGCCATAGTATGGGAATAATGCATAGGGACGTCAAACCGCACAATGTTATGATAGATCATGAAAATCGAAAGTTACGGTTAATCGATTGGGGTCTAGCAGAGTTTTACCATCCAGGTCAAGAATACAATGTACGAGTAGCTTCGCGTTATTTTAAAGGTCCAGAATTACTTGTAGATTATCAGGTTTGTGTGTAATTTATCATATCTTTAACTGTATGTTATAAGTAATTTATGGATAATATGCTTCTTCTTTTGTATTGCAGATGTATGATTATTCATTAGATATGTGGTCCCTTG
Organism: Bombus affinis; assembly: GCF_024516045.1. Classification (NCBI taxonomy): domain Eukaryota; kingdom Metazoa; phylum Arthropoda; class Insecta; order Hymenoptera; family Apidae; genus Bombus; species Bombus affinis. The sequence goes on along the minus strand of NC_066349.1, from coordinate 15,728,501 downwards.
GATGCATGCTTGCAAGTATGATATTCAGGAAAGAACCGTTTTTTCATGGACACGATAATTATGACCAACTAGTGAGAATTGCAAAAGTTCTCGGGACTGAGGAATTATTTGAATATCTTGAAAAGTACCATATTGAATTGGATCCTCGTTTCAATGATATTTTAGGTCGACATTCACGTAAACGCTGGGAACGCTTTATGCATTCAGAGAATCAACATTTGGTATCGCACGAAAGCCTTGATTTCCTCGACAAACTTTTGCGTTATGATCATTACGAAAGACTCACTGCACGCGAAGCTATGGAACATCCTTATTTTTGTAAGTATTATGAAGTATATTTAAATTTTGCGCTATAAATTTTAACAGAAAATATGAATGGTGTGGTACTTCGAAAGACTGATAGTTTCATTATTATTTCTCCATTCTCTTTCACTTTAGATCCAATAGTAAAAGATCAAGGTCGATTAAACATGGTATCATCGTCACCTACTCCCATAACAGGTTCGTTGCCTGTAGGTGAGTAACGGCCCAGGTAATGTCACCACCTCAATTTCCAATTTATAATTATTTAACCATATCATTCACGTATTGTTGAATCGACCATGAGAATCCCGTGAATATTCATTCGCATCTACGAATATGATGCGTATCAATTGAACATCCATGAAGTTTGTATTGATTCGAATTCACAACTTCTATTTTACGATATTTATAAAAACAAAGAATGAGAAAGAATGCCGGGAATATGAACACGTCGTGTTTGTATTGTAATGTACGAATACACGCAGTTCTGTTGGCATTTAATTGTTGACATCGTCCGGCATTGTAAAATTTGACTAATTCGCAATGATAAACACTGTTCTTGTAAAGTGTTCAAACGTTGAGCGTGGAAACACATTTATGTTGAAACAAATCCTTACCATTAAGTACCCATCGGAAATCTTTCCCATTGCGAATTAGTTAAAGTAAACAACTGTGTTACGCTTTACGCAAAGTCATTCCAGGCATCTAAATAACGAGAGCAAGATGTACTACGTTGTGGCCAGAATATAAACATCCATTAGTAATACTTCTTTGATCTAAAGTTTCAGGTGTATGGAATGACCAATGCGACTTATAGTCATATTATAAAGAAAACATACGAAATAGAGTAATGTCGACCGTTAATAATGCAAAACGATCTTTTTTTGCAAGTAATATATATTTTATTTTTCGCAGTACATTATATTTCAGAATTTCAAATATTCTTGACTACTGATTTTTTTTATCTCCTTTCTGTTTCTTGAAATAAGAAGATCGTTTCAAATGGTCGTAATGTGACTAAAGATGCGACTAAACAAATGTTTGATTTGAAATATTTAAACGATTCAAGTCTATGTCGTTTGGTATCGATTAATCTATGATTAGAATGAAGCGTATAAAATGCTGATTTTTCTTATATTGTCGCATCAGAAGATCGGTTATAGTGATACCTCACCGATTATGCGATGGATGCATTTTTCCCTCAACATTAATGACGGGAAAAAGTCGCACGCACTAGAAATAATACCTGGAAGAAAATGTTTGATTCCTCCTTGACAAACAATAAATATTATGGAAATTAATTTATTTAGATTCGGATCTGACTAGCTTTATATAATAGTCTCCAAAGCCGTAAATAGATTGGAACAGAATAATCGATAACATAGAACGTTCAACAAATAACAAATAAAATGTGCAATCGAAATGATATAATTTTAAGAAAGAGTGTGTCAGATATACACTATTTTCAAAATCTGTCGATAATCAGTAACTAATAACAGATACGTATGTAGTATGTTTTCTATATATAAGTCGATCCGTATTAAACGACAACTGGACTTGAATTGCTCAGTCATTTCAAAACAGGCATCTTTTTAGTCAGTATGCGTATTTATAAGGAGCGTGCGAAGAATCAAACATTTTCATTTAGGTATCGATACTTCGCGCGAGGGGCTTAATCCCATCCCTAAGCGTGACTGTGAGCAGCGTACCGGTTCGTGGAATAAACCGACTGAAAAATGTGGCAGGACAAGTTGGAAATGGGACTCAGAAAACGATGAAGTATTCATCACATCCGTTTCATCCATAACATACGGTTTACGACTTTTGGTTAGTTACAAACTAAAACCTTTCATTCCACCCAAACTTGCAAAATTAAGAAGAAGAAAAATATTTTGTATGATGGCGGACCACTCTTTATGTAAATGGCAATTATATTTTGACGTGGTGTATAAAGTTCTACATTTTAGACATTCCTTGTTTTTTATCCTGGGTATTACTTAAAAGAATTTACGTTTGTTGTGTCAGAAGCAATCTATTATGTGCGACTGAGACCTTAAATGGCACAAATGAGGAGCAAATGATACGTTTCAAAACTACTATCGATTCTACTATATTGCAAATAATTTAGGAACGGAAGAAAGTTTAGAATATTAAAACGAATCTATCAAAGTATGTGCTCTGTCCATATTGGCCGGTGTGCATGTGCCATTAATAATAGTATGTTGCTTTTCTCTATTTTTTTAATCTGACATTTCTGTTGTTTTCCTTTGACGCTGCTGCTAATGTCACGATCACGGGAAATTTGTAAATGCATAAAGATGCGATTAGATCATGTTATGTCACTTCGAAGATCGTCCGTCATAAGACATTATAACAAAAATGATGCAAAACAAAAACTATATGTATTTGCATCCAACAAGCGCGTACACACACACATACACACACACACACACACAGCACAACGTGCTTACACTTAACATGTACCTTAGGCCGCTCGATTTAGTACTTTTAACGATGATAAAAATGTTCGTTTATATCTGATACAATGATAGTTGAATAAAATGTTTGTTATAGCCAAGTACTCTTTGTGCTCTGTGAATACCTGTATATCCAGTAATAGATGTTACCAAGGTACTGGTAAAGACTTAATTGATCAAATTTTGAGAACATGATATCCACATTTCTATGACCATTTCGTCATTTGTATTTAGAAAGAGTAAGAGAAAGAGAGAGAGAGAGAGAGAGAGAAAAAGAGAACTGTTAAGATTTTCAACTTAATTTTCATACATTGATCAAAACGAGAATTCACAGGCACCTTAAAACACTTGGCGCCAATAAAAGCCTACGTACATGAACAAGATACACGTCGATAAATGAAAAAAAGAAACATTCGTATTGCTGTACATTGTGAGCTTAACGCGCTGGTCAAAAACTTAATGTCAATAACACCCACTAAATCGATCGAATTATTTCGAATACAGCATTACCAATGTATTTCTTATTCAATACGTTTATAAATTGAACATGTAATTATTTATATACGACCGTAAGTCAGTTTATTGTGTACATTTGAAAAATTTTCTTTGAGAGGAAGAAAAGGAGAAAAAGAAGAGTGACGTACTTTTAAAGAATGTATAGGAATAGAGCACACTCCACTTGTAAACCATGTCCTTTCGTATTATTTCGAAAGAATTCGTCAGTTCCTATACGTATAAATTATGCATAAAGTACGGTCAATTCAATATATATGTATATATACATATATATATATACAAAATAATTTTGCATATGCATATATATATATAATACATGCACACACATATAAATGTGTGTATATGTACATATATATATATATATATATATATATATATATATATATACGTGTATATGTGTGTGTATATATATACATATTATATATATATATATATATATATATATATATATATACACAAACACGTAGCATATTATAAATGCGTACCCTATAAAGCGGAGTGTGGATTTGAATTTGAAGAGCGAGGTATGCTCTCGAATATTATCGGTTAAAGAGTAATGTTCGCTTCTTATTCTGATCACTGCGCCGTTTTTGCCTTATTATCATGTATTCAAAGATTTTACATGTATATATATATATGTATATTTTATTTTTCAATAATGCATAAAAAATATATATACATATATAAGTAACGCAGATAAGTGAAAATAAGTGGAAAGAGTATGTAGACGTATGAGATGCATACTGCGCTATAAATGTTAAAGATGTAAAAAGGAAATACTTTATGTACAAGTATAAATACATTTTATTTATTCTGCTTATAACTGTCATATTGCTCGAACGAGACAAATATCTAATTTCAAGACACTTTCACATGGCAAGAACGGCGCAAATATAATTGTTTGTCCAAATTTGATAATTCTTCCCTGTTCATACGTTAAGTTTACGATAATCTAGTTTAGTTTTATAGGAAAAAACTATTGAATAACTACTATTTAAATCTGCAAATTAACATAGACAAAAAAAAAAAATTAAAATAACGAATTGTCACTAATGTAATTAATATATTATGCTAAATTTTAACGTTGATATTTTATCTTGCAACATCATAATTTAACACTATTTTGTCGACAATGTATTATTAAACAAATATCACTAGGAAAGCCGTTCTGTCATTATCATATATTATAGGCCAGTTTAAAAATTTGTTTTTCCTATTTTGTTTAAGAACGGCTATATCCTGGTAGAAGAAAGTGCACCTAATATTTCAATATATACTAAATGTACATTCGAATTTTATATTCACTCATAATAATGCCAAAGCGATAAAGTGAAATTGTTTACATACTTCTTCGTTTTCTGTTTCTCTCTTCGGTTCTAAATTTTTTTTCTAACGCGGAAAATAAATTATTCTGATGCGGTTGAGGTATGACAATAAAATTAGCCAAAATGCACGGATCTACTTTGATTTAAACTTGTCATCGATCATGAAAGCATGAAAATAAAAAATTATCCATCCTGTATTACGTGATCACATGTTTTTAATGTTTTTCTAATATTTACTCTTAAAATTAGTGATACAATGGCTAAATAAATAATAACGAAAAGTTTCAAAATTTTCCTTTATGCAGGTACAAAACATTTGTGCATATATGCAGTGTAACAATAATATGTATAATTTACGATACGAAACGCTGTAATACTAAACAATGCTGTATAGAATTAATTGAAAAAAGAAGCAGATACAATTTTGTTTGTATTAAAAAGAAATAATAAATCTTATAATTATTGAATTTTTTTACTGAAATTAAACAATATCTCATACTGATTTCTCATTTTTCATCATTACCATATAATTACAATTCTACACATAGTCGTATCTTCATACATTTCAATTTAAATCTGTATAATTGATTTTCGAAAAAATTAACATTTTTATTACCTTAATGTAGGGAAAAAGTGGTAGGAATTTATAAGTAACTATACAAAATATTCTTTAATTTTGTAGCATACGTAAATACGTACTCTGCTTGGATAAATCAAGTAGAATGTAACAGGTTATGTTTCTAATTACGAAATCATTATAAAATTCAGTAAAAGTTATTATAAAATTCGAACATATCGTATATGAGATTAATTACCAAGTTAATAATTTTTATTGAAAACTGGATTATCCTCTTTATCAGTGTGTTATGTGTATAAAGATCTATATTTTGCAGCGCGTATCGTATAAGTAACATGTACGTATAAATACGTTGCTTTGCACCTGCAATAGAATAGCGTGCCATAACCGCAGTTGCAGTTGAAAGTAAGTACAGCTGCTTACATATTTTTGAAAATTACTTGTAATATCCATAATGGATGAAATTGATGGATTGAGGCAAAAAATCAAAGAACTTGAAGACAAACTACTTCAAAAACAACATAAAAATGCGTTTACTACAAGAGCAAAAATAGAACATATGTCAAGTGAAGTGACTGATGCAAATCCTTACAGGTAATTTTTGCTTATATAAAACTTTTTCATTATATTAAATAGTTTGAATTATAAATAGTTCAATTATATACTTTTTAATACAAAATTGAAAGAAAAATATCTTAATATTTCTTTGTCCTTTGATTAGTCGTTTGATGGCATTAAAACGTATGGGTATAGTAAATAATTATGAAAGAATAAAAGAATTAACAATTGCTATAGTTGGAATAGGCGGAGTTGGTAGTGTGACTGCAGAAATGCTAACAAGATGTGGAATTGGCAAGGTAACAGTCTTATATAAAGTCATAAATAAAAAATTTATCTGTTTCCTAAGTAACAAACAAGTAAATTTCAGTTGATTCTTTTTGACTATGACAAAGTAGAAATGGCCAATATGAATAGACTTTTCTTCCAACCTTACCAAGCTGGCCAAAATAAAGTAGAAGCAGCAGCAACAACATTACAATACATTAATCCAGATGTAGAGATTGAAACTTACAATTACAACATTACTACAATGGATCATTTTGAAGATTTTACAAATATCATACGGTACATAAACCTAATTTTTGGATAATTGTAATTAACAATATCTAAGTGACATTAAATTTTATTTTTAGCACAGCAAGTTTAAATAAAGGTCCAGTAGATTTAGTTTTGAGCTGTGTAGACAACTTTGAAGCACGAATGGCGATTAATACCGCATGTAACGAACTTAATCAGAAGTGGTTTGAAAGTGGGGTATCTGAAAATGCAGTTTCAGGTCATATTCAATTTATTATTCCTGGAGAGACAGCTTGTTTTGCGGTGAATAAAAATAAAAATTAAAGTATAAGCAAAGCATTAAAGCTTAAACTTGATTGGTGAAAAATATCATTTTATTTCTAGTGTGCTCCTCCATTAGTAGTCGCAGAAAACATTGATGAAAAAACTCTAAAACGAGATGGGGTTTGTGCAGCATCTTTGCCAACAACTATGGGAATTGTTGCAGGTTTTTTAGTTCAAAATGCATTGAAGTATCTTTTAAACTTTGGCGATGTTACCCATTATTTGGGTTATAATGCTATGCAAGATTTTTTCCCTAAAATGATGTTAAAACCAAATCTAAACTGTGAAGATAGGTATTGTAGAAAACATCAACTAGAATATGCATTGAAACCAAAACCAGAACAAAAGATAGAGAAAATAGTTGAAGATAAGCCTCTTCATGAAGATAATGAATGGGGTAAGTAACATATGGAAAGATAAAATATTAGTATATGATTAAAAAATTGATCGATTGCTTCATTGCAGGAATTTCTCTTCTTGATGAACAAGATCAACAAATGGACGAAAAATCTCAAATTAATCAAATTCCGTCTGAATCTGATGCTAGTCTAGAGGAACTGATGGCACAAATGAAATCCATTTGAGTTTTATTCAAAGAATTTACAAGAATAGTAATAATATTTCATACTAATAGTAATATTATTTATACATTCCACTTATATTTTTTATATTATTCGTATCACATGTAAAAAAAAGAGATTAATATATGTCGCGATATTATATACAATATACAATATTGTACACATATGTACAGATTATCCAATACAACAAATTTATTAAAGTTAGACATCGAAACGTTCGAAACAAAGATTTTGGCCCTCTTCCTCGTAATCCTCTCTAGTTACCAAAAGACTTGAAAATATTGGATCTTTTGAAAGTGTTTTACCACCATGCCATGCATATGTGATCGGGCTGAAAACAATATGTAACAATAGAATATGTATTGAACATCGAAATCTTTTCAGATGTATCAATTACAAAATTAAATGTTTCGTTACTTTTCAGGTAAATGCACATTTATCGTATATTCTGCAGGTGCTAAGCTTCTAACTTCCTTGTAAATTCTTTCTTGGAATCCAGGAAATTTTGCGTTACCTCCAGTAAGAATAATATTAGACAAAAGATGCGGCCACGTCTCTTCGTCGCATGCTTTCAAGCAATCCATAATTGCTTCTGGAATACCCATTTGACGAATACCAACATCCGAAGGAAAAAACAAGATTTCGGGTATAGCAAATCTTTCATTGCTTAAACGTAGAGTTTGTTGTTCATTAGGAGGTTCCGGATTTTTGAGGAAACCACGTCTTAATGTTGTATAATCTGGTAAAACATAATCTTTGACTATAGGATTGTTTTCTAACTTATTTTTGGCAGTTTCCATATCCTTGAAAAATTCTGAAGAAACAAAACAAGAATCCTCCTTCACCTGATTTATTACATAAGTTTCATCCATAACATGAAGCTGACGATAAGATATAATTTCTTTGAGGTGATTTGTAAGAAGTTTTCCACCCACGTCAATGCGTCTAATACCTTCTTTAACTTTGGTATCATTTATATATGGTACTACGTGTGTAAAGCTATAACCACTATCAACTACAATACAACATTTTGTATTAGGATTTTCCATTTTATATTGATAACAAGAGAGAGTAGAGCTATTGATTCTTAAAAGACTTTGACATTCGTATTCTTCAAAAAATATTTCTGTCATAGCTTCTTGAATGGTTGGAAAATTAAATAAAGGTTCAGTTACAATCACAGAAAGCTGATTCAAGTTTACCAGACAGCATTCTTTAGAGAATATATAATCCCACACAGTCTTCTGAACATCCCAATTGACGAGATATCCTTTTTGAAATGGTAAAATGTAAAACAGACCAGATGCATCTCGACATTCTTCGATTTGATTTCCTACAAAAGGTCTTCGTCGTTCGCTTTTCGCTTTCATTATACAATTTGGAACTAACCTAAAAATAAATCCGTTAATAATTGTACTCCTTTTTGTTCTGATTTAATTATTTTCTGCATCATAACTTACTTGGCATTGTCGGAAGCTAACCCAACTTTTGCGGTATAGGCACCATTATCAAGAACAAAAGTAGAACTACTCATATTAATAAAGTGATTAAATAATAAACTAAAATCCGATTGCTCTTTGTTTCGTTGTACAAACTTAATTAATATGTAGATGTAAAATATATATTAAAACAAGTTTCATTTATTGGCTAATTCAAAATGTTTCATTTATGCCTTGAGCGCTTAGAGAGACGCCATGTTTTAACTTCTTTTATGTATGTACTAATGTACACGTATGTGTGTATGTATAGGATATTCATTAAATGTTATACATTATACATATCACACATATGATTCGTAATTTTGTAATTAATTAGCTAAAAAATACAAGTTTAGTGATAAAGATCACTATAAGAGATTGTTTAATTGTCGAGTTGACAAAGGAGAGCCAATCCTCTTTTAATCCAATGACTAACAGGATAGTTGGTATTTAAGAGGATCGATAACACGTAATTAGTTGAATGTCCGGTCGTCTTAAGAACACCAAAACGCGCAGAAGTTATGTAAAGAGGACATTCGTATCGCTCTCCTACATGAATGGAATCCACTACTTTTGGTTTCATCCAAATGATTGGCATAGGTTCCCAAAGAACTTTTGGATAACTTTCAGCGAGTAGCATGCTTTGTATATCCCATCTTGCGCCGGCCAAATACATTCCGTAAACGTAAACGCCATCAATTGGGGATGTATGCAATTCATACGTAGGAAGTACCTAGAACAAATGACGATGGAAATATTTAATATCCTCCTCACCGCGATAAAAGATACGTTTGTAACTATCGTAAAACCTCGAAATCAAAATCAATTCTATCAATGGGTATCTTATATTTTCTCGCGAAGTTTTGCGTTGTTGCCGTAAGGAAAGCATGTACAAACGAGAATCCAGATATCCAAAACGTTTCCGGTTTATCCTGTATTAACCATTTTTGAAAGAAGCTTAACCGGTCAAGAAAATCGTTGATAAAGTTTGGCAATGGTTTTAAAGTTGGATAAGCACATGCTTGTACCCAAGACGGTGGAATTCTTGCGCTTAATATATGACTAGCTAGAATCTATAATTATATTTCATATTTTATTTATCGCTAAATATATATTATCGTTGTATAATGCCATTGGATTTCGCAATACCTCTAAAGCAGGAGTCATCACTATTAATCCTTTTACCGCTTTTTCTAGCATATCGAGAGATTCCCGAATCTCATGTAAAAGAATGTTATACCTTATCAATTCTTGTATCAAAACGGTATTCATCGATTCCATGTACATAATAGGATATTGTTTTTGCGCTTCTTCGATATCAAACAATTCAGGCATTCTGTTATAAATATCATCTTTTATGTTCAATAACATTTCGTCTTGCTTAGTAGTATCGCCTATCGTCACTGTTCCTTGAACTAACATCATGGATTCAAAGAATTCATTTGACAATTCAAGGTCCCGCGTAATCCCTGCGTTCATATGCAATCCAAGTACTTCTGGCGGTGGATTTAAAGGAATTCCTTGAATTTGTTTTATATAATCTTCGTATTCGTGCCTACGTGCATGTAAAACGGCACGTTAATCTTTCTCTCTTTTTACTCTACGACGATAAAAACCTGAGCAAAAAAATAGAAAAATAGAAATACCTCTTTGGTAAAGTGTATTCAGATCCAATATCCGCGAAGGCATAATTCTGGTCCTTAATTACATTCCGATTATAAAAATCTTGTAATATCGTGTTTAGGCATCGTCGATCTCTATCATCCGTGACTCGACCACCGTAATTACATTCACCGGTTAGATATATAATAGCTTTAAAAGGAACATCTTCGTAGTCATTTATGTATAGATGAAGTTGTTGGGCTGATATTTGAAGGTCCGATTCGTTGAAACCTGTGCATATAATTATCTTATACAATTTTTCTCATTGCAAGCATTTAGGTATGATGCTAGTGATTTTAGGAACACGAAAGAAAAAGTTAAAGTAAAAAAAAAGAAAAAGGCGTTTGACGGACCGTATTTTATGTTCCAACCCTGAGCGCCGTAATTTCGTCTTTCCTGTATTACAGCATGAAAGAAGCATAAAGCATATAGCAACTTTGAGTACGCTCTCTTTTTATTGAGTTCCGTATCAAATAAATCCATGGTTTTGGTAGCTTCTGCTTTGTAGGACCTAGTGATTGAATTGAGCATTCGTTTATTTATTCGTTTCATTTGTGCACGCTTGAAACATAGATAGTCGGTAGATTATGTTTAAATAGTTTGCTAGATTCACCTCATAATATTGTTCTGCAATCCAGTTGGAGGTTCGTTTGTCATTTTGACACCATTTTGTAGGATTGTAATTGGAAAGTGAGTGGCAGGATAGCTAGTAAGCCATAAACGAAAGTTGCTGTGTGTATTCGAAGGATCGAAGTGTTCGCAGATATCTTCCAACATAGGCATCCAAGAGGCAGCTAAGTGACAATTTTGTAGGCACACCCACTCGCCATCGTTTTGTCCTTGTTTAATCAGCTTCTGAGCGATCGGCCCTTGACCTTGACCGAGGGAAATCGAACGAAATCTTTCGTGGAAGTTCATGTTCTCTGCGAATATCGTAAGCGCTTCCATTGGATCCGAGCCCGGAGATAAAATAAAGATCAATGGTATCAGAGAACTCGATTCTGCGAACGATTTGGAAATGTCGAAGGGTGGCGGTAACACAAACTTCAAACCAATCCCAGCTTCAACGAATCGTTGTATCTAAAACGTTTTAGTGTTTTCGCGTTAAGTATAAGAGGATAAATAAAAGAACGAAGGGCACTATAATGGTCTGTGTGTTTTACCATGATCATCACTTTGTCTGTTCTGATCATTCTTGTGACGATCAATTTCTGAAAAGGTGTTAAATTCTTTTCCCATGGGTCTGGTATTGGTGAGTTTTCCGGATTCGATAAATCGTAATACTGCTTCCATCTGTTTAAATTGCGGGTAAAGTTTGATTGAAAATTGGCGAAGCTAGGTAATATATGAACTCTGCAAATTTCTCCCCAAGATTTAGGTGGAAGCCAGTTAGACGCTGGATTGTCTGGTATCGCAGCCAATGCGACGCCTCCAGATAGAAAGAATGTCATTTCTTCTCTCGTGATCGTGTTCTCCGATATTAAAATTGTCGTATATAAGACAAACGAATACAAAATCTGATCGGGGAGATGACACATATCAAAATTTTCAACTCAATTATATCGTAAGAAAGTATAGTATGTAAGTTTACCTTGTCCTTTTCAAATAAAGATCTACAGACATTTTGGTACAAGTTATAAGTAAAAGTTTCTCGCAGAAACGCGAGTCTTCTTTCGAGAATTTTACTTTTGTTCGCAGTATCGATGGAATTAATGTATAAGTTGATAAACCAAGTCAAAGAATATTGATACATAGGATCGATGTTGGGTAGATCGGTGATCGTATAGTAGAGAGCGGAACTATGTCTTGCGATGGGCTTATAATTTTGTCGGAATTCTTCGATTTGTGCCTCCGTTTTCTTCGCGGCAGCTTGCTTCTTAAATATATCGATAGAGAGAATTTTGGACGAGTCCAAAATTTCTATGGCTTCCTCGTCCTCCAATATGCTAGCTCCTGACGCCGATAAAGTTTTCAAAATATTATCCTCCACTTGTTGCAAAGCTTGTCTATTCGCGGCACTTTGAACGATTAAATATTCTCGCTTTTCCTGCAAATCGGGCCTCTCCTTTGCGACCACGATACCTAACAACTGATCTTCTAAAGCACCAATCGTTAACGCGAAATTGATCACGGTTATTTTGTTGAAAATTTCTGGTAGATAATGCGGATTGCGTAGTTTCGTCGTAATATACAGTTTAAACCTCAAACTGTATTCAATTGACTTTTCACCAAGCGTGATATACCACAAGGGACCCATTTTATATATTGCCTTTGTTAATATCGGATCAAGAGGTGGTGGCAAGTCTTCAAGAACGTTCTCTATTAATACCGGTTTTCCTAAACGCAGGTACATAAAGTAACAGTAAGAATGAATTGTGACAATATATTTTTCAAATAATACATATACATATGTACATATATTACCATACTCTAGTGCTTGTTCTATGATGTTCATGTAATCCTTATCCGTTATCTTGATGATTTCAAGTTCGTTTTGCTTCTCCATGTTGCGAATCCATTTATTCGCTTGACTCTGAGGATCAACGAACAAACTCCACCTCTTCGAATTATCCATGATAATGGCGTTCTCGGTGGAGAACGAGTCTCGAGGTAGCCCAAATATATTCCAAGAATTGATCTTTATCTCGGTGCCGAGTACTTCAACGAAATCGTAACTTTTCGAGCATGGGATATTCAAGCTGTTAACATAGTCTATCCATTTTTCCAAGTTTTCGATACGGTAGTTAGACGTGAACGGTCCCAGATACGCTATCATGCCACAGGAAATTAAAATATCTCCTGGCAAAGTATCGTAAGAACTTTGTAAATTTGCTGCTGCCATCATCCAACGATTTTTTTCTCCTCCCAAGCCGCTAATTAATTTTTCCGCACGAATCAACTTATTTCTGCAGTTTGTCACCTATGGAATCGCAATTACCATTTAGCATAATATACGACCCGTTTATGCCTCTGTTACCTCGTTTTCCAACTCGATCTTCTTGGCGAGAGTTACGCTTAAACGTTCGTTAAGAAGTTCTAATCTTGCGGTCAATTCGGCCAGCATTTCGCGTCTCTCGTTCAGAAATTTAATAGTATTTTCGTAATCTCGTTGCGCGCCTTCCAACTTCGCTCTTTTCGGTCCAACTACTTTGATCACTTCGTCGTATAAAACCATCGCTCTCACCCATTTGCAGAGACCTTCGGCAGCCGACGATGCCCTAGCTACAATTTTCGGTTCGAAGTTCTTATCGGTCATGTACGTCGTTTTGATTTCCTATATTTACCAAGATTCATTTTATGAGTTAAGCTTATTATATTTACGCAAACAAGCTGCAGTGGAGAATAAACGATAACTGACAATATGACCTGCATTATATGCGGTGGAATGTTGTCTTTATCGTACTGCCGCAAAGTTTCCAAAAATCTCATGTCACCTAATAAACGTTTGCTTGGAGTCCAGTAATCGAGCACTTTTTTACCGCTAACTGGATCTTCAACTCTGAGAGGAGGTATGCTTAACATCACGCATACCGCAGCCATTACGAGTTTTACCCCGGCTGGAGGACTTCTCATTGTCCTTACAACCGTTATGTCTGCTGGCTTTAGAGTGTTTAGAGCGGCTACGATCATGTAAAATGCAAAGTGAATAAAATTTATGAACAGCGTAACCGCGCGCAAGGTTCTTACGAATATGTATATCTATGTACGATACCTATTGCATCTTCTAGAGCTGGCAAAGCCTGCGCTAAATCCGCCTCGCATTCTGTCTTCAAGTTTCTCGCTATTTCGGCCTGTACATTCGCTACATCTTCGTCTCTCTTTACCATGATTCTTGCCTTTTCCACGCTGATATTCTCGGTTTCAATTCTCTTCATAGTATCGGCCGTCTCCTTGGCAGACGCTTCAAGTTGAGGCCGTAATTGCGAAAGCGTTACTCTCATTCGACCAATTTGCTCGGCCGCGTATTCTAATTTATCCAATCCGCTGATATATCTATCTCTGCGATACGCAAGAAGAAAGTATAAAATATAAGAGAAAGAAAGAGTGGGTAATCTTAAATTTGCATTCTTTTTCAGTTTCGCTGAATATTTATTCCGAACGCGTACCTCGCGAGAATAAGTGCTTCTTGTTTCTCTTTCATCAGCTCTGCATAAGTTCGTATGAGATCGAGAAATCCGGCCGTTGTGATGTAAGTTTGCCTACCCGTGGCATTGTAAAACCGAGTGCTAATATCTTTGGCGCAAACGTGGAAAAATTTACACGCGATCACTGCGTTGATCTTCACTTGTTCATCGATATTGATCGCAGTGGTGCTGCGTAGAGCAACCTGTTCGAGAGCATCCTCTGGCCATACATCGAACCAATCTATCGTGCAACAATTCACGAGACTCGGATAAAGTCGAAGTCTAATTCTGAAGGTGTCCCCGATGGGACTGAAGCATAGCATTATGTGTAACTTCTCTTTGCAACGATTCACGAAGAAGGCAAGGATCGAGAGTACCGATATGTCTAAATTTCGATCACCACCCTGAGCTGGTAACCGTGCCATTTCAATAATTTCCTGTCTTTCCTCGATAGTAAATAGATTTGGCACCTCGCCTGAATTTAACAAACTGTCGATGTCGTTCAGGAAAATTTCGCTTTTAATTTGTCCTTCGGTGAGTAAGAACACGAAGTCTTTGCCTGCGCCGCCGGAGTTCATGAGCACCTAAACGATGCAAATATAACACCTGCGTTTATCAAGTTATTATCAGGATTCCATTTAATTATGCCATTTCGATTAAGAAACGAACCTTCTTTATATCGTCCCGCCATTCCTGTATGCCATATGCGCTACCGATCTCTGGCTGGAAAATACCGAGACCGGTCATATTGGAAGCTAATCTTGTTAACGATTGTCTACCGGATCCACCTACGCCAACCATCAGTAAGCTACCACAAGGAATTACTAATATGCGGCAGACTTTCGCGAGATGTTCCAAAGCGTAACGAAACAAAACAATATCCATCTTGTGCCTGTGTGTAAGATTGTATTCCTCGAGACAAGAAATTGCTACTTCCGAATATTCCTCCATCGATTTTACTTCTTCGTAACGACGATCGCTCGGAATCGTATCTATATCCATGAAGGTACCAAATACGAGACTCCGTAGACTTTGTTCCGTTAACTGGTCGTTAAATTTTGGTAAATAATCAAACACCATCTCGAACGACTCTCTGAGATTACTTCCAACTACTTCTTTGATCTTGAAAAACAACCATTGTCGGTCGTTTGTATCGATTAGGCGATCACCAAAGACCCTTAGAGTTTCATGAACCCACAATTTTGTGAAATCCGATTTCGATTTCACGGACTCTTCGCTGATCATCGTGCAACCAGTTATCACTCGAGAAAAGTCACGTAAGTTGAAGAGATAATGGGACTTCGCTGGTGTCGGTCTAAGTTCTTTCTGAGCGTCCTGGAAAATGTTCATAGTGGCGTTTACAATCTCCATGATGGTCGGCATAACTGCCGTGGTGAAACCATTCCGTTGCAATCCGATAAACGCGATATTCGTAAAAATTCTGATGATAGTATCCTCGGTAAAGTTGTCGATGCTAAACAGGTTGAAATGCCTCAGGAATCTTTGGTATAATTCTTGTCTACTACCGCCTGGCGGGGCCATCGCGCAGATGAACATCGTATCGTATATATAAATTATTTCCGGTTGTTTCAGATCAAACCAAATTTTATGATCGAAAAATTGCCGGAGCAGCTCGATCGGCGGTTGGGCACCGAACGTTTCTTTCGCAGGCATGTTGACATCATCGATAAATACGATGCAGTGTGTGCCCGACAAAGGACCAAATTGATTTCTGCGTCTCTTGTATAATTTTAACACGATCAGCTCCTGCGTCTGTGCAGCAGTAATATGCGGAGTGAATGTAACGAAATTTGGTAGATAGTCTTGTTCGCTTAACTTGTTCATGATCAAATCCTTGATGTAGAAACTTTTCCCGGTCCCTGTCTCTCCATACAATAAAAAACGTTTACGGTGATTAACGTGCTTTAAAAACAGATTTTGATATTTTGCCGTGTCGATAGTAGGAATCATTAATTGGACAAGGCTTCCGGTATCCGAATACTCTTCTTGCCTTGCCAGGTCAGAGAAACGTCTCCACGCTCCTCGTCCTCGATACGTGTAAAAGCAATCGTGAATCAATTCGTCTGTTGGGATAGAGATCAGGGATTCGATGAGAAATTCGGGAAGCGGGTGTTCCTTCTGTTCGTTCTTCCAGAAAGTCAAATAAAACGCGTTGAATTTGACACGGGAAGCGTAATCTAACGTACCGGCGGCTCCCCAAACTATTGAAGTCAGTATAGATGCCTGTAGCCAAGGTACAATGAATTGATCGTACGTTTTTGGATTCTGTTCTACCGCGTCTTCCATCAACATTTCGAAAAGAGTCATCGTTGATACAACCTCGTGAATTTGACCAGCACTGATGGTTTTGCGGCAGGATTTTCGAATAAATTCCAAACATGGATCCACCAACCAATCGAACAGTTCCTGAATATTTTTCTCTTGACCTTCCTTCCACGCGGGATTCAGTTTATTTATCCAAGATTGAACGAATGGCTGCCAGCCAAGAACGCGCGGCTCTACGTATATCATTCCACAACGGGACACTGTGGCGGGCGATGCGTGTGCAAGATCCATCACTTCGAAGATCATGGACATCACGTTGGACATTTGTATTATTTCACCGGACGTTAAGCAAAGTTTTTTATTGTCGTCGAGAACGGTATTCAGGTTCTCGATCCACAGTGCATCGACTGGTCCGTCGAAAATAATCCATTTTCTATCCGGTGAGTCTTCGGCGGCATACGTTCGAAATATAACAGCGCATACACCGTCCGTCCATTCGGAAGAAACCGGATCGAAACATCCGTATAGCTGTCCTAACGTTATAGACTTCGGATTAATCGTATAATATTTCGTCATCGCTCCGTTCTCGTCGCCCCGTTCGTGCATTAAAGTTAGAGCATCGGCCAAAGTATGGAGAACCGAGGTCTTCCCACCGAACGGTTCTCCAACGAGCATAAATCCGTGACGAACGATCATCATTTCGAACGTTTGTATGATTTTTAGGAGAAAACCATCCACTGGTTGCAAGTTATATTTGTCAGCAACCTCGTAAACCGCTCTTAAAAGTACTTCATAACTCGGAGACGGAAGTTCCAATCCGGGAAACAGATCGGATACGATGCCTTGGAAAAGTGGAACATCGTGCGCCAAGAACTTTGGTAAATTCACATCGATCACGGATCTAAGTAGAAGCATGGACTCGTCCTCGTCTGGAAATTGTAGTTTGATGTTTTGCGCGGCTGTTAAGACTGTTTTCACAGCTCGCATGCCATAGTCGTAGTGAGATTGCGTGGACAGTTGCTCGGAGCATAACTTGTACGTCGTTACGATTTTCGTAGAGAGTTCTCGAGCGCTACTAAATCCAGAAGAGTAAAGAAATATTTCAGCGATCATAGCGTAATCCGGTACCATCATTGCTACGGTTCTGAATAGGACTTTCAAATTGTCTGGCAGCTCTGTACGACCTGCGTAGCCAGGGTTCATTGTGATGCAAACGTAAACGGCAGGATTTAATCTCAATTCAGTGCCCTCGAAGACGAACGATTCCAATTTAGCTCGTACTGCCTGGGTGATGGAAAGCATTTGCTGTGCAACTACAGATAATACCTCTAGTTCGATTCTGTTAAACTCATCGAAACAGGACCATGCTCCGCACGAAGCAAGACCTTTGAAGAACTTTCCCATGTTCTTATAGTCGAGACCTTCGGAGCAATTGAAAACTACGCATTGTATCGCTATAGCTCTGCTTAAATCTTTCGTCGTTTCTGTTTTACCGGTACCAGCTGGACCTTCCGGTGCACCGTTCAAGTGTAACGAGTATGCGCCGATTAAAGTGCGATAACACCTATGGAGTAGAGTCCCGTTAAATTTGTTTCGACAATTCAACACCTTCTTTCTTACCTATCTGTCAGAGGAGTAATAACGAGGCGAGGACAATTTCCAATGTATTCGTATGCATAGGCCACAGCTGTATATATAATTCTAACAAACACGTCATCTTCCCAATAGTAGCGCAATTGCGCTAACCAATCAAAATCCGTTTCGTTTATGATTTTCTTGTCTATCAATGATTTTACCACATCCATAGCATGCACGTCCAGAGTAATAAGAGCATTCAACGTAGTTCTGTTTTGTTTCGATAATTGTCCTAAGGATGGTACGTTTTATTTAATAACGGCAAATGCTTTAAGCGAACCATACGTACCTCTGACCAACTCAACCATCTCTAAGATTTGAGATCTAAGTTTAGTATGCAGTGTTTCCATCGTCGAAGGAATATGGGTCATGAGACTATTTTGAACTTCCATACTCCAATAAATTTGAGAAACGCATAGGACGACCATACCAGGCCATATACATACCCATATGACCCGTTTATTAACTTCATAATCAAGGTAGCTCATAAGGATTTCATGCCTTACTGATATCGACATTTGTTCTTCGACCTATAACCTCGAGACAGGTTGCATACCGTTGTATATTCGATTCGAATTTTGTTCCTGTAAATATGTTGTGATCGCATACTTGAATAAGCCATCGTTCTACGCAGCCTCTTGCGGCAATGGTTGAAATTTTTTCTTGCATTCTAACTTCTTCATAATCTTCGCTAAACATCGAACATATTTCCATATCTTCGTCAAATCTATCATGTTGTACTTTATTAGAAAATCGAAATTGTCATCACGTTCCTAATCATTAACATCCAACGAGGATAGTTTACCGCAGCTTATTTATCCCTTCGAATAATTTTCGAAGATGGGGTTGAACTCGAAAGGGCTCTTTTGTTTCAGACAGTATTTCTAACATATCGTCGTTACTCAAAAAGAAAAATCTTGGGAAGAAAAGTCTCTTCTTCTCTAAGTAGTTTAGTACTCCATCATTTACCTTTTCCATTAATTCATTAGCCTCCTGCATGATTTCTAGAAGACCCACCTGTGTAAATAGTCAGGTTACTTTAACGTTACGATTATTGCAACGATTCAAAAACTTACGGAACCGGCAGTTTCTCGTACACGAGGATCCTTTGCAACACCATTCATTGCGCTACGAAATATTCTGTCGACTTGAGCAAACAGTACTTCTTCATCGGGTAACTGTGCTACGATATCTTTACTTGAGAAGATGGGTAACAAATACATCCATTGTACTTGAACCTAATGTACAAATGTAAAAATTATATCTATAAACGTAAAGCGAATATGCCATGAAGCTTCTGAAAGTACTTTGGTCCATTCTTCGATCGTTGACTGTATTCGAAGTAGAAGAAAGTAAAAATTTTTAACTTCTTCCTCGATAAGCTTGACAAACGCGGAACCTCGCATTGTTTGAGTTTTTATAATATGTTCCTCCAATAGGGCATAAATATCATCTAATTGCGTCAAGATGTTTACTCCTGAGTCCTTATAAAGCGAAATGGTAAATAGTACATCATCCCATTCGCCGATCATTTTTGCTAATAATTCCTCGAGCATAAGTTGTTTTGTTGCGCTTATACTTATCGTTTCGTACCTTGATCGAATATAGACTTAAATCAATTGTCTGATGTATAAAACAAAGTGAAAAATATCTAATTTATAATAAAAATTCTGTTACTTTTCCAAATCTTCCATTAAATTCATATTTATAATTTTTCGAAATATTGTTCCGGCATCAGGAGTAAGATCAAAACCGGCTATAGCCGACATTTCGTCCCAATGGATTTGGCGGATCGCGGGATTTCGAAAAACAGCTAGCAACGGTATATATTGCTGTGTTAAGAATAATGGCAGTAAGAAAATATTCCTGACAAACAGCTGGCTATTGTGTCTTAAAAATCACCTTGAACCACTTGATATTTTCGATAAGCTGATGACAAAGTTTTAAGGGCGCCGGTTGTTGAAAAGGGTCCGGTTCGTCTGGCGATCCCTTAAAACTAACGAAAATATCGCGATGCCTTAACACTCGATATCTTTATTAACTAAATACGTTCGATATCGTATCCATTACCTATGCGGGTAATTCATTGCGATTTCCAACTTTATTCTTGTTTTGTACTGTTTACTGATTTTGTTAAAACTAGTAAAATAATCGGTTGCCTTATTTTCGATATCGTTTGAGTCCAAGTACTCGAACGGACCATCTAACCAAACATCTCGATGTCTTTGCCATTGGTAACCACGATAAATTAATTCATAATATGGCATTATATTTTCTTTCAATTCATTGATTCGTGGATATTCCGAGAGAGGATATTTGAAAAGTTTCTCCTCGTCGTTGATGCATGTTATTCTCTCATCCATACGATCTAAATCACGCGCAAACTTTCGCATATATTCTATATATTCCCGTATTCGATTTGCGTCATCCATATCGTTCATAATTTTCAATCTAAAATCAGCAAAATAATGATACAATATTATAATATATATTACCATATACTATTATACTATATACTATATACATTACTATATACTATAATATATATTATTATAATATATAGAGATTCAAAAGTGTATCAATTCTCCTATCATAGGGGTTTACCTAGGGAACATGTTTTCTACATCCGCGTTTAAATCTTCGATTCTTTTCTGAAGTTTCTCCTCTAATTCAAATTTAATTTGCTCATACGCCGCGCTATTCTGCTCGAATACCGGTCTTATCCGCTTTAACCAATGAATAGTGGTGTTATTTAATTCGATATGATCTTTGGTTAATGCTGTCATCCCGATTAATGACGCCATCATGCGCAGCGATAAAGTAATTTTTTCTTCTAACGATCTCATTAACGTTGATGCAGCAATTAACATATATTCACCTGAAAAGAAATTATATCACTTGATCCCTTTCTGTCTGGTACATTTACAAATTTTCTTCTATTGGGTTGGCAACTGAGTGATTGCGGATTTTGTCAATACCACCTAATGACAAAATCCGCAATCACTTAGTTTTTAACCTAATAGATTTCTTACTTAAAAAATCCTCTTATTTAAAAATGTTTATTTAAGAAATTTACCTAATTCGAGTAATTCTCTAGTAGTATGAGGAATGTTTAAAGCACGTTCTCTGATCATTTCGAACGTATCACAGATTTCAAGATTATAATTTCGATGGGTTTCGACCAACTTCTCGATAATTAGCCTACGTACTTCTTCCGTATAATAAAGAAGTCCTGCTTTTGCCGCGACTTGATGAATTATTCCGATCGAAAAATATTCGTGATCCGGCTGGAATAAAACTAGATTTCGTGAACTCCTATTACTTTCTTCCGAAATAAATAAATGTTGTGTCATATGTGCATCTATGTATGTGCATAATATTGTACCATGCCATTTATTTCTCGAATGAATTGGTTAAAATCTTCAACTTTGGATACACATTCTTGAAACGTGCGTCCCGTCCTAACGTAAGCAACGATATTTTTGTGCGTTTCTGGATCGAAAACAACTTGAAATTTGTTAGACAATTCTTCAATGTAATTACTGAAAGGTTGAAAAGTATCTTGCAAAGTCTCTGCGAGACGTCGATGCGTTTCTTCTAGATATAGTTCTGGTAATACAGCTTTAATGTTCTCGCACTGAATCTTTACACCGACCCAAGAATCCAGTGGCGGTAATTGTTGACCGACATGACTGATTTGATCAACTATGCTATGAAATGCGTGACATATCTCACGCATCGTCGGACTAAGAAATAGCTTGTTGTTCTCGCATTTTAATTGTAACTGCAGAACAAAAATATCAATGAATGTTTCTTCGACTCATTGTCAATTGCATATTTGAATAATGAACTTCAATCATACTTTACGAAGTTTGCAGCAGTAGCTGTCTTTGAACGATTTATCGATCGATACCAATCGATCGAACGATAAAAATTCGAAATACTCAAATAAATTGTTGTACCTTGAATAAAGGCACCGATTGTTTGTCTTTTAAAACTTGAAGCAAGTATTCAATAGTGTTTATCATGCGCGTGACCACTTGAAGCGCGAGCAAATTATTAGCGCAATTGAGAAAGTCTGGCAAAGAGGGCTGAGGCACGTCGTAAATATAGCGGGGTTGAGAAATTAATCGCACGATGTCGCTGTAATAGGTACTACTGATCATCAGCGCGCCTTTTTTCGTATCGTTTTCCACTAAATCCAAGAACCTACGATTGTCCATTATGAAAGGCTATTAACGTTCATTGGTTAAGTTTTATTCGATATACGCTAACGCGTGTGGGATAAGAACAGAACGCTGTTCAGTTCAAGTATTAATTTTTAAAAACTATATAATCATTACATATATCACCTGTTGAAATCAAGATAATCGAATTCCAATCGATATCGGCCAAAATTACAAATCCACTCTGGCATCAAGATATGAGCTTTTGCAACAATGTTCCTCATCAGTTTATGAGGTAAATAATACTTTTTTCTAATTGCGCATCGATGTTTCAAATACTTTGAATAAAATTCTGTCCGTCCAGCGAGTTTGTACGGAGGAATTTGTTCTAAATCTACATTACACACATCTTGACATTCGATGGCTACTACTCTTTTCACAGCTAAATCGTGCATCGCTTCGTAATAACGTATCTTCGTTTCGAGCATTTGCTCCTCGAAAATATTCGCGTACTTGCATCGTAACCCAGCCGATATTAAACTTCGTATGGTTTCTTCCTGTTCCTAAACGTTGAATCATGTAACGATAACGTTTGTTATACGTCAGAAACGACATAATGCATTTTGAAGTTACGTACAGGTAACAGGGTATTTGCGGGCAAGTTATTTGCAAACTCTTTCATCTTGGCGAAGTAGAAACTCTGAGGCTGTTCCAGTCGGCATTCGTTAATAACCTGACAATTACTTTCTTTCCTTTCATGACGAATCTTTGACTTCGTTGCCATTAATTCCAATACCTTTCGCGCATCTCCACTCTCATCGTTGATCTTTCGAACGATAATCAACTTTCCATTTTCGCTCGTTTTTAGAAAAATAGATCAATATACCTTTCGAAGTTTAATTGCATTTTTAGACAACTGCTCCATATTGCAGCAAAATTTGGTGTCAGATGTTGCGGTTACTTCGCATATTATTCTTCCCTCTTCTTCCGTGTCTGGCATCTTTAACTTTTTCTCTAGATCGTTTGTTTCTTTTTTTTTTTTCTTCTTTTTGAATAAATTTCCCTTTTGTACTCGCATCCACGCGAGAATGGGTTATCAAACCGTAGAATTGAAAATCGACGTTGAATATCGCCGCTTGTTTTCGAACTTGCCGGAAGTTATTTATCGCAAATTATAAATGCTCATGTAGCGATTCAAATTATTACGCTTAAGTAATTCTTGCAAAAAGTTCACCCATTTTATTTCATATGTACACATATGTGACACGAGTTCGTTTTCATCTTACAATTAGTACTGTTTAAAAAACAATAACGATTTCAAATAAATGCACGTAATCATTGGCAATGAAATGATTATATTTAAATGTACGAAAAAGAAAAATAGAACAGATGATCGAAGATAAGAAACAAGTAAAAGGTGCTTTTTGAAAATGAAATTTGAAGATCAAACTGTCCACGTGTTATATATCATATCATATACTTTGTTCGAGTAGAATAAAAATACACGTTGAAAATAATATGTTAAATTAATAATATAGTAAAGATATGCTAAAAAGAAGGCAAAATTTTCGGATATCTCCCAGTTTAGTAGGTACTCCGCCCATAAATTTACAAAAGACATTTGAATGAGGGTTTCCCACTAATCTTTGTCTATACCACGTGTTGACAGTTTGATCCTCTAAAATTCTGAAATAATTGTCTTTGTTTCGAGTAAAGGAAACGTCGAATTATCGCTAGAAACGGATAGGGTATACGAACAAGATGAAACCAGAAAAATTACATGACAATATGATTATGATTCTTAATCATTATAAATTATACTTTTATCGTTTCATCTGTAAATATCGAATGGTGATTATTTTTTCCCCCATAATCGTATATTAGTTGACTAGAACTTCGAATATCACGTCTTTAGAATTCTACTCAACGTTCTTGTCGAATTTTATAATAAAACGATCAGATAAAATCCTGAGACAAATCTGATATTTACTATCTTGATATATATGCATAACATCGTGGAAGTAATGTTTTTCATTTGTATACGCAACGTACCTTCGAATACCAACGTAACTTACACGATCGCGTATAAAATAGAGTTCGACGATAGCTGATAAACATCGAAGATACTTGTACTGCGCACACATACCAGAGTCACGCTTAACTAAACCAATAATTATAACAGATTCCCTGCCAAAAATTATTTTGTCCTGTTTTCGTTGAAAATCGCAGAGAAAGATTGTAACAATGAAATATTTTTAAACAAATTTCGCATCTTTTCTCCTTGTTATGTTATTCTAATGTTCGTCGTATGGATCCACTACTTCTTATCCTATAACCGAATTGTACAATCGTTACATTCTCTAGCGCACAAAGTTATATACAAAGATACGCTTAAGAGAAATAGCTTCTCGTACATGTATCTCGAATAATTAATAACATTCACTATAATCACATTTTCGCTGTTCGTATCTTATAATGCTACAAATATAATTGCTCAGACAAATACACCGATAAAGCAATGCTATGTACAAGATGTTCCGCGCATGTCATTGAATAACATTTATAATACAAAAAGATTAACAATAATGATGGCTTTAGCCATTACTTCCTATGGTCATAGAATATATACAAGATCGCAAAAACAAAGGTAGTGCTTTTTATACCAACTCTATCACAAGCGAATATGCTGGCGCGTCTTCTTCATGATAACTGATTATTTAAATAGCGATGTAGCAATAATACAAACATAGAGTATAATAAAACATATTGCGGATATACATAGTATGCATAGAAAGCTTCCATGCTTTATAACAGTTTACTATTATATACTAAGCTTTATAACATTTATCGTGAAATATGTATAGTAAATTCTTATTACGAATATAAATGGTAATGCTAGTTTGACCTATTTCGCATGATGTACAGATGATGCTTCAATAACAATACATTGTATAAAATATTTTAAATGGCAAACAAAGCGAAGCCATAAAAATAAAAGAATATATATTTTTTAATGCGTCACCTATTTGTTGCACTTATGTTGCAATTTCTCATTAACGTTACAACGTTTAACGAGTTTTCGTTCGAGTTTGTAAAGCATCCCTTCAGTATATACACACTGGATAAAAAAGAAATTTAAAAAATAGTCAATTTTTAATTGCTTTAAGAATGATAGTTGTTTGTAGACACACGGTTAATATATATCGGCAAGATAATTCCGATTTGTTAATAGTGAGAACCGATTTGAACAATGTGTAACAGTACTTGGGTGAATAATTATGATACTTATTAATCGCATTCTATGAAATAAAATTAACAAATAAATCTAACAAATTTACATGTAGTAAAAACAGCTAGAACAGTCCAATGTAAACGAAAACTCAATAAGAAAAAAATGTAAAGGATAAATTTTTGTCAGTTCAACTCCTCGCTAAAGTGCATCACGGTGAAATATATATCGATATATGCTTTTTTCTTTTTTTCTTCCCAAAAAAAGTTATCCTTTATGTAAAAGAAATGAAGTTGTGTATTTATATGTTAGGGGAAGGCTGCATGCTTTATGAGAATTCTTTTCCTTTTAAAATGATACAAAGAATTACGCTATAAAAATAACGTTCCTCTTTTAAAGATAAAATTCGTTCGATATCATAGCAAATGTCTTTACACGAAAATGAAAGGAATCTCTCTGCTTTACATTTCGAAATATCCTTAATTAAATTTTAATTATTGTTGGATCACAATGGTAAAAGATCGATCAAATTAGCACGGGGTTGTGTCGATGACTCAGGAAAAAATTCTGTCAGTTTATCGTATAATTCAGTTCTCAAACTATGAATATCGCGCGTAGTAGAATAACATAACGACGATGTATCCATGTTAATTAAATTTCCTAATACGGCGTCTGAACTATTTGAATTTGTGGCTTCTCCTAACAAGGAGTTTTGTTCTCTGAATAGAAGGGATGTTAACAATTGAAACTGTAACGAAGAAATGCATACATTTGAAAAGGCAACATTGGCAAGGAGTATTCAGTATTCATTCGTTACTGATTAAAAAAATGCTACTACCTCTTTCGTTTGTTCCACATCGTTATGATCAATAATTTCCGATACTTTGGTCTGTAAATATTCGAGTGCTTCGACGCTATTGTTCATAGCTAGCTCTTTGAATTTGTGCTTTCTAATAAGTAGCTTGCATCTCTTTAGGATTTGTTCATGAGACGGTCTGCATAATTTTAATTGCCAAAAATCATTGAGACGTAAATTTGGAAGACAGGATCTACCAGGGTTCCCTCCAAATAAAAAGTGAACCTAATAATATATTACGTAACGTTATTGTTGTATACTGCACGAACAGAACAATTTCTTATAAATAATATACAACAAACCTTCTTTACGTGATCATAAACCAATTGATGCGCATATCGTGGACATGGTTCATAATCTTGCATTTTACTCCAATATTTCTCTCCAACATTGTCATTTCGATAAATGCAAGACCATTTGTTGTTCTTAATACTGTACACCCAAAAAGAATTTTGAACACTATCAAATCTTTTACCTTTGTCTTTACTTAAGCCCTGAATAAATAGGAATAGAAAAGAATTCAAATACTACTGTTAATGAGTGTTGTTTGTATTAAGGATATGATTAACAAAAATAATTATATGATACAAACCGATAAAACATATATTTCTCCCAATTCAGGGTCGATAGTGGCTCTTTGTGTAAATCCAGCGGCCGGAACATGATTTGAATCTTTAGAACCGAAATCGTTAAATATGTGTTCAATGTGATTTGTATCAACTTCGTACGTAAAAAAATCGCTAAGATCCTCTTTACCTCTCTGACCTGCG
Source organism: Bombus affinis (assembly GCF_024516045.1). Lineage (NCBI taxonomy): Eukaryota > Metazoa > Arthropoda > Insecta > Hymenoptera > Apidae > Bombus > Bombus affinis. Next base: position 15,701,115 of record NC_066349.1, on the reverse strand, counting down.
AAAATATATAATCTCCGCAACCCCTGTAAGAAGATGAAATTTTTCAATTATACTACATCCATGATATACATTGTACGATATTATGCATACATACAGAATGAAACAACATAGAATGACCAGCTCTAGATCTAATAGTTGGTGCATTAGGACATGGTCTTGCAATGTCGCAGGCAAGTTTGTTCCAGGTACCAGTTGGTACATGATAAGAATACAATCCAGAAAAAATAGGTTCAGTTGAACTTGACATCATAACGTGATCGTCGGAACTGTAGATTGTAAATGAACATATTAGAACGTCAACCGATACAATTGCAGCTGTTGTTTTACTTACCATGTTGGAGATACAAGAACACGACCGCCAAATATGTAAATTGTCCGTTTTTCAACATCCATGGACATTTGATGATCGAAAATTAATTGAGGTCCTCCTACGGCGAACGTATCTTCTGATATTTGTGTCCATTTGTTCGATTCAATATCATATACAAAAAAATCACTTTTCAAATTTTCTGGCGTTCTATATTCTGCATCCAAGTATTTACCAAGGGTAAACAGTTGCCTGCGATCTGGGTCAAGGCACATTTTATGGCAAGATCTTGCGCTTGGACCACCCTATAATTTAACATTTAAATTCTCTATCGAGAATAATATATATTTTCTTTTGACAACTTACCACAGCTTCTGTATCTTTACATATAATGGTCCATCTGTTAGAAGCTACATTATACACCCACAAATCTGAAAGGTCTTGATTGCCATCCCACCCCCCAAAAAGATATAGAAGTTCTGCAGTTGGATCAAGCACCATTTGGTGGCCTCCTCTCATTCCTGGTTTACCATCATTGAATGATAACTTAGTCCAAACTGCTCTATAAGTCTGAGCATTGATATAGTCATTTAAAAGACCCACTGTATTATAAATCATATTACTTTCTAAGATTATGTCAGAATATTATAAAACAATAAATAAAGGAGAAAAATACTCACTCATTACAGCATTACTTATGAAGCATTCAGCTTGTAAGTGGTCACCTTTTTTAACCAATAAATCATATAATCTGGTCAATGTAGGGTCTTCAAGTGGAACACCAGTAACTCTTTGCAATGTTTCTACAATTTCGGACTGCTCTAACTTTCTAAAGTGTTTCATACACAGCCTTATAACTTCTTTTTGCCGATACTGTAATATATTTGTACAGAACAAGTATGTATAATACTTAAAACATAAACATATTGTCATAAGAAACATTATCATTTAGTTAAATATTGTTATATATTTACCGCACTAAACCATTCGATACTAGGTTTTAAAATGTTAACATCATCAGTACCAGTTAGTTGTACATGCCAAATAGAGAAATTAAAACTAGGACCCCACGATTGCAATGGAACAATCTTTATGTACCTAACTGGAAAATAATTTTCTTCATTTCCTAATACATGCTTCAAATCAAAAGTTTCTGATATTGAATCATTTTTTAAACCACTGAAAAAGACAGTAAAAATTAACAATATGTAAATACACCTAAAATTATTCCTTTCTATTGCAAATTCAACACTTACTTTTCTAGAAGTTCCATCATGTTTTGTGGCTCTAAACTGCCATATATCTTGAACTTTTTTACGTTACATACATGTGTTTTCTCGTATTTACCAAATGTAATTGTTTTCACAATCGAGGGAAATCGCAATTTCAATATAAGAAACTGAAAAATTCAAATTATCCATTGTACACATTTATTATGAAATATTAGTTTCAGCGACATAAAATAACAGATATTTTTTTTATGTAATTGAAGAAAGACTCGTAATTTGAATATCTCTATAAATTTCGCAATAATGTTTTCAACCTTTTGATTATAAATCGTGTTATTCTTAAGCAATGTTTACCTGTGGATAAGTGTCAATATCGGAAGACCAGCGCGATGTCTGATCCGATGGTTTATCTACAAGGATATTTCTAAAAAAAGAAAAAGAAAATATTATTTTAATACTTGGCGAAAAATCCGGCGTAATTAATGCAAATATTCATTTCATAATTTCACATATAGTGGTTCTTATCGTTCAACATAACCGTCGTTTTAGGTTAGAGAATCATTACCATGTAATAACTGATTTTTGTTTTATAATTACGAAATGTATTCAAAGGAAAATCGTTTAAATACTAGTAAAGTACTTACTCTGGCACATAGGATGAAGAAAAACTGGAGCATTTATAAATTTTGAACTCCAAAACTTTTTGAAAATTGCTACTCTCGTTGGACGCCATGTTACACAAATGACATAAGCTTTAACACTAAATACATATGTGTACCATTTTTATAGATACATATCTAAGGACGAGTGCTGTATGAAAACATGACCCGGTGAACGATTTAATGTCCTTAATGTATAATTTAATTTTGCAGTTAATTGTAATTAAGTTTCATTTAAATAAATTTCAGTTGAAATTTTTAATATTTTAAGACAGTCTATTCTCTATTTGTGTACAACCTTTATTAAAACATAGAACACTATTTGTAAAATTCAAATTACATATTTGTAATAAATGTAGATATAACGCTTCAGGACTTTTTATTATTTACACTAAATTAACGAATTCATAAATACATATATACTATTCTCTCATGTATATTTAATATTGATATATAGTTGCCGGTAATTATGATGGAATACAAAAAATATACACAATTTACAGTTATAGGCCAAGGGCAGAAAAGTTATAACAAATGAAATATGTGTTGTGTGTGTGTGTGTGTTTTGTATATATGCATATATGTGTGCGTATATATGGATGTATACATATATGCACATAAGTTGGTATATATTCTGTAGGATAATGTAACGTATTTTTACAAACAATACATGTTCGTTTACTGTACTGGTAGTTATCTCCTTAATAGATGTTACCGCTAATTAATTGGCCCCTCCTTACAATGTTATGTGTTTATTGCCTGATCCGACGAAGATTTCTCAAATTATTCTGCCCTCTGGCGGGCGAAAAAATGGCTCAAATGAAATCTGTTTTGTCCTTACTCGCTGTTATAAATAAACACATTATATTTAAAGCACTTAATTAACATCAAATCACCTATCCATTAATGAATTATGACAACTTTTGCATTCGTAGTTTGTTTTCAAATACGTGCTTAATGTTAATTACGTTTACAATTTATATACAATCAGGTATCATCGATTTAACTAAAAGGATTTGCTTAAAATTAGAATAAAATTGAGCTTAACTCAATTCGAAACCTGCACCAGCTTGTATCGCATATAAAAGTTTTTCGCGTAGAGTTTTCTCATCTGGAAATTCTGGTAGCTTTAACAGATTCATACAGGTACTGGAAGTCGGCAAGCGATCAACACTGCCGGCATGTTGAATACAAAAAGGCGGATCAAGTTCCTAGAAAAAAATCAACATATATTTATATGTATATCCATCTATTTATATACACATACACGTACCTATCGATTAGTCATCAAAAAAGAAATAACCGCGTTGTACCTTAAATCCAAGTAAAGGCGGTCGACTGCAGCTCGTAACGAATTTGAGTAATTGTCCTTTTTGCTGGTCGTTAAATTCATTAACAACTTTCCAAAATGCAATGATTGTCGGATGATCAGGGGCATATCCTCCTGTGTAGTTAGTATGCAATTTTAAGTCATTCACATCGACCGGGATTTGTGCACCCGATATCAAAACTTGCAGTTCCTTATTATTAAACATTTGAAGCCAATCCAAGGGAATCACACTACCTATACCTTGTTTGAATGCATAACATTGCGCTCTAATCTGCTTATTTAACTTATAATCGGCCATCAAATGAATATATTCGATACGATTATGATTTGTAACAGGAATATTAGCACCGCCTGGTTTTAATTCATCGATTCGTCTTTCACCGAGTTCATCCGATAATACAGTGAAATCCAAACCAAGATCCGCAACATCGCCTTTGTAACTTTTTAGGTACAAAAGGTTCCTATACATAATCGGATCTAAGGAAGCTAAATGATGAACATCAACGTCTGACTGACGTCCAACGATCTTTGATAGAAAAAATTCTGCGAACGGAAGTTCGACTAATAAATTCTCGTACAAAGCTTTTCCAAGAATTCTACCGATAAAATAATAATGCTTCGGGAAATCGTCAACCAATAATTGTACTGTAGGATTTGGATACAGCATATTATCCTTGGTAAGCCTGAAAAAGCCTCTGTTAGGGTCGAAGCTTGTTTTTAACAATTCCGATAAAAATTCTCTAAACAGACCACCACCGTCTACACCAGCTTCTTCTAAACCAGCTGTATTAAAAAGCTGTACACGCATTTTTAATCGCAATTCTGGCTCATTTTCCGGTGACAATTTCTCAAACGCATCCTCGTAGAGATAGTTTCTTCTTACCGATATTTGTATCGACGGTCCTTGCATGAAGTGCGTCAGTTCACCTTGTTGTTCCGTTTTATCTCGATAAATCAACGATTGAAATGCCACTACTCGATTATTAAACGGCACAACAAATGGTATTTCGCGAAGGAGTGTCAACGTTCGAACTTCCTTTGCGGAAAGAGGTGGCCCTTCTTCTAAGTCTTCTCGGGTGAACACTCGTAATCCTTGAAAGGGAATATACCCTCTCAATCTACGTCTGCGAAATGTGAAATCTTGAGGTTTATCAATTGGTATTACAATATTCGAAGCTATCCAGTGCCCTTCTGGACAAAATTGCTGTCTTAAGTCTCGCATGTGCAGCTGGCGTAATAAACCGACTGTTACTTTGAACAAATGCGTCCACATTTGCGTGTCCTGTTGGTTTTGCAGAGAACATGAAGGACCAAGAACAGCTCTCTTATAATCGTCTCGTACGGTCGGCCGACTATCGGGAAATGCAAGCTCTACCAAACCTAAGCAAACGCCTTTTAAATGACTTGACAGCAATACCAGTTCTGAAGTAGTAAACGGCATCGTTTGTTGTCCGTTAATGTCTAAAGATTGATCTTGAATAAAAAATTCCGTGTCGTGCAACGTTGCTATAAGTAAACTAAATAGTGAACAAAATACGGCTAACAATGGAACTATTTTTTTCGTATCTTCCGTAGAAAGACCAATTCCCCGTGATATGATTTGTAAGAGAGGGGTTGCTCCACCAAATAGGGACATTTGACAAGCCGATAATAGAGCAGACCATAAATTCTTTAAAAATGCTGGCTTAAAAGCGAGCATATATAATAGTTTATACTTATGAATGGCTAATTTGTCAGTAATTAGCAAATGGTGACAGAGTTGGCACAATGGTTGCAATACAGCTGGATCTTTGCTTCGATCTACCGCTAAGAGTATTCCGTGAACACGTTGCTCTTCATTCAGCATTTCTATACATTCGTGTAAAATATCGGCTTGATCCTGATCAATCATATTTGCAGTAGATTCAGAGTCCGAATCACTTCCTTGTTCTATGTTTTCTTCAACAGTTAATGGTATTATAGTTGAACTCATAGATGCAAGAACTTGTAAATAATTAATAACAACATCTTTAGATTTGCATGTGGCTGTAATAAAGAGGAAATTTCATTAATTAATGTTCTTTTCTATTTTCGTTAATTGTACTGTCGATTATTTTGTATACTTACAAATTCGATTTGATTCCAGAGATAAAATGGAATAAAGTAAACTTATTGTTGGTTCTAGTTCGATTCTATCGATACATTTTATTAGTTGATTATATGGAAACTCTACAAATTCGGATAATGATGGAATGATAAACATTCTTATTGGATCAGATATTTTAGAAGATAATATACTTTTACAAAGTTCTTGTAAAACAAGCATAGAGAAATTGTCTTCATGTTCTAAAAAAGAAATTAAATCTAATGGTCGTTTAATCATGTCCAGTAAACATTTTGAAATTGGTGTTGGTGCAACAGAGGCTGGTTCTAACATAGATGGGACTTTATTATCTATTAATTTTCTTAATTGATCAAAATATTTATGTTTTATCAAATAAATAAAGATATTTCCTAGATATCTATAACTATTTTCATGTAGGATTTTTTCCGCATCTTCTCGACTTGTAAATGTTTCTAATGCTCTTAATGGTATAGCCAATGAATAAGCTCCATTCATTAAAGCTTCTGAGTTATGTTGCATACACATGCGAAGAATCCATCTGTATATATGACATACATTTTATTCACATTTTTAAACAATAGGCGACACTTATTATGTCGTGTTTTTTGCTGTACAACCTACCTTAATCTCCATAGCCATTCTGGACAATTCACGCATTTCTGTTTGATTTCTTGTTGGTGTTTCAGAAAATGTTGAAGTATCCAAACTAGTCTGCTAGCATCCAAGGTGTGATTATAAAAGAACAATAACTTTTGGAAATATATTGTTAACTCATCTAAATTTAAATTTCTACGACTACTTATTTGTTGTTCTTCATCAAATTCTTTTCGTTTAATTATTTTCATATGCTTCCTTACTATAAAACCACGTATAAGTGCTTGAATCTTCAATGCTGCATTATGTCTTTTACGTTGTTGTTCTCGTTTTAAACGTTCTAACTGTGCATGCTGCAACAGAACTGACTTCTCATCTCTTCTACTTGCACCTGCTAAATTTTGCTGTGGCTTACGTCTGTAATCTCCTTCAAAACTGTACATGATGTTTCGATTTCTTTTTAATAGCATAACATTCCTATTCCTTCTTTTGAAAAAAAAATAACAATACCAATTAACAGTTTTTTTTATGATTGAATATATTTGAGAATAAGCAATAATTTTTTCAGTACTTACAATGTGGCAAAGTTGATGACAGTTTTACTCAATGATTCACAAGCCTTTCTGATATATTCCAAACATAAATATTTTGCAGAAATGTATCATTTCTTAATAATTGAAAAATATTGTCATTTATCTTTGTATTCTCGACAATAGTTAATATGATTTCAAAATTAATGGCATCGCCGGTTTTGTTCAAAATTCTAATTTATATAAAGTTAAAAATTTTGTTGCTCTATAAGGTTAAGATGTACAATAATTACTACTTTTCTCGATTTATATTGCGGTACAATTTACGTTGAAAATTAAACTATGGGCATATTCTCAGAAGAACATTTATTTTGTGAAAATGTCAGCAAAAAGCAACTAGCACCAGATCGTACGTATACGTCTAGTCATCAAATACTCGCCATATTTTATTTCACCGACATGTTGAAAATCGTAGATATTATATGCGCCTGCGTGTGTGTATATGCAGGTTTTGCATGCAATGTGTTGTAAAATTTATGCCTGTATATGTCCATGATTTTCCTTCGATGAATCAAGCTAACTCTGCATATTCAATTCTGTTTTTCGAAGGAATAACTTGATAACATACTTGAAAAGATACTTAATAACTTAAAATATACCGTACTTAATGACATAAAGAATTTTAAGCAAAGAAAAAGTGGAAAGTATGTGGCTGATTTCGGAACGCGTTTCATTTGTTGTGTAAAATTAAATCAAGAATGGCCGGGAAGATGGCGGCGGCAGAGTTAAAACATGATAATGTTTCGTGCTATGAAACTGTGAAAAAAAATGTATCGATAATAACATTACACAGGGAAATAGAATGTTATCAATTTAGATTGTTAGACTTATTTTACTACTTAACTTCTGTCAGTTTTTTTTTCATCGATATAGCAACAGGTGAACAAAGAATGAATGTTTACTCCGTATTCCTTCTAATGATATGCCTTTCTTTGTATGAAAAATAGTACAATTTATTAAAGAATATATTTCAATAGGTATAAAGGATAATTATTGAATCGATGTATGTTTAATACGGTCTCTATATTTAAACCTGAATATTACAATTGCAATAATTTAGTACATATTCATTGTACTTGTATATATTTTTTTAATGACATAATTATAACAATGTAAGATAAAAATTACATCTTAAAATTATCTATAAGTTCTGTATATTTCTTTTATACTTGGGGTGTAGTATATAATGAGTATAAGCTTGGACTGAATGATCTTCCCTAAAATCATTTATATCACATGATAACTAAAATTTTTTTAATTTTTACATAAGTGAAAAATATATACATTCGAAACATAAAAATGAAGTTGTGTTTTTTGAAACAATAAAATAAAAGTGATAGAAGATATGATTAATATTTTGATATACACATAAAAAATATTAATAGTTACCATGAAACAAAATTTTTGTTATAGATAGTATTGCATTTATGGAATACTTTTTACAAGGGGAGTTTGTTTGGGGATGCTTTGCTTTGAGCTTTACAATTTTACCTGCAGGTGTTATTCAAATATTTAGTCTGAGATGGTATCACAGCGATGGTTCCATTAAGAACATACATTGGTTATTACATTTTTTATTCTTGGGAGTATTACACAGGTATTGTGTTAAGTTTGTTTTTATCAGCCAGCAGTTAGTTGTTTTTTCTGATAGGGTGAATAATTTTATTTTTAGGTATTTAATTTTACTTTACTCCACAATATATTCATTAAGGAACAAACGATTTGTGAAGGATAAAAATTGGGTATATAGACAGGAAAGTGATATATGTATGTTGCATTTATTTGAGTCATTTATGGGGGCTGCTCCACAATTAATATTGCAACTGTATATCATGGCAGTATTACGTTATACACCATTATGGACAAGTAAGAACAAATAAAACAGTTATCTTAATCCAAAAAATTTAAAAACTGTTAATTCTATGGCAGAGATTATTATTGCTTAAATTATATTGAAAAGAATTAAATGTAACTTTTAGATTTATTATGCTTTCGTTTCTACTGTTACTGTTAAATATCTTGAGATATTATATGGGTAAATAGGAAAAAAGTTTAAAATCATTTTCATAAACTTTGTTAATTTCATCGAGCAATGATCTAGGAACATTTTGCATGTATTGTTTAACTAAAGTAGTAGTTGTAACTCCACGTGGATTTATATTTTTCAAGTCATTTTTTTCATACAGGTATTCATTTAAACCTAATTCTTGTATTAAGAACTTTTGATCTCTATCAAAAGTATCAAATTTTAAAATGTAATTATACTGAATTAAACAAGGTTCACAAGTATCGATAAATGGTGCCCAATGTTCATCAAAATATTTTTCTTCCACTATAAATCGAAGAAATTCAGTAAACGTGGGTTCTAATTTTGTTTCATTTGGTTTCCTATAGCGATGGTATTTGTGTGCTATATGACGTCCAAATCTTCTATAATAATAATCTCTTCCTTCTATATGTTCTAATTTATCCCTATATGCAGATACTAAACGTTCAAATGGATGACGCACTATTAGAAATTTCGTTGTTGTATTTAACTTCTGCAACAAGAATGTTTGGCATTCAAATATTTGTATATTATATTTTGTTACTTTGTATTCTTTGTATATTACATACTTGATACACTTTTTTAACATCTCGATCACGTGGAAATGCTTTTCTAACAATAGTATTAATCTGCAAAATATTTTTGCGAATCAATTCCATAGCTGATTCTGTTAATACACCTCCAAGTGTAGCAAAGTGCTTCATCCAAGTAGAACTTGCTGCTTTATATATAGGACACCATGATAATCCATGTGTTCTGTGGAATATAAATTCAATAAATTTACACTTTACAATGTAATATGCAATTTACAATGCAATAAATTCTGTAATACTCACGTATCAATAATCATATTCGATAATACATTGTCTAAGTTTGAGCTTGTTCTACCAATGATTTTACAATATTGTTCTAATTCATTTCTTCTAGAATTTAATTGCATTCTTATATTCCTCATCTCTTCTATTGAAAACGTGGCTATGGTAGATTTATTGCTTATTGGATTACTATGCTTATAATTTTCATTGCTGATATAATTTGCAATTTTTACATGTTTGCTTGCATGTAAATATGAATTACATAGCAAACTTAATAATAATATAAACAACATAAATAATATAACAAATATCATAACTAACTTTAATAGTATAAGTTGTCTCTGTAGAAAAATAGTTCATATATAATATAAGCTGCTTATTATTTTAATATTTATATTAAATAGATAATAGTACTCACTTGTAGTCCTGAGAACATGTTAGTAAAACATACATATATTTCACTTTCAAATAATATAAATGTGCTACTGTTGTTTAAAATAATAATACTTTTGAGACACAGAGGTATTAGAATTTAAAGAACTTGAAGAGAAACTAATATTGTATGGCTGCATATCTTCACATCCTTTGACCCGCCCCCATAGATAACAAAGGCAGTGGCATAGATATAATTGTCAGTATTCTATCTTCTTGTAGACTCTAAGATGTTTCGCTATTAGAAACCAATTATACAGTTACTATCTAAGCATTCTATTTGGAAACTTACAGCAGTGAAACTTTAAAAATAATGTTCTCTTCTCCCAGTAGGGTGGGTGTTTGTAGTGCTAAAAATAATTTAACTGCCACTGTCACTGTCACTGACTAAAAGCTTTGAGCAAATACAAATGATAATTATCTTAAAAATAAAAAATCAACAATGTTTAATACATTTTAAAATAAATAATCAAATAGGTTTATCCGCTGTAGTCTCCTTTTGTTCATTGAGCTGGGCTATAAGTACATATACAAAAGCTATGCACAAAATAAATCCTGATCATAATGAAGCAACATGGATAGTACTGACTCTTCAAGGTCTTTGGCGAGCTGGAATGCTGATATCCCGAATAGCTGTTTTGGTTTTAACAGTAATTTGTTTAAAAGAGTGGTCTTTATTGTTTCTTGGTAAGTATGAGAGCGAACTATTAAGATTGCTCAAAATAAACTCATGTCTTTCACATAGTTCGTGTTCCACTCTGAATGTTACAGGATTCCACTGGCTTTTTATGACCATTTGGGTACTTCTCCAAAACACAGACTTTTGCCCAACTGTATGGGAAGAGCGTATTTATAATTGTATTATAGGATTTATTTATTGCTTCGATTTTTTTAATTTACGCGTAGGCAAATCTCGGTATAGAGTATTCGTATTTTACTCTATCATTGTAATAGAAAACATAATCTTTTTAATCGTGTTTGTATTATGTTTTAAAGATGCGATAAAAGCTGAAGAAATAGCGATAATGACAGGTTTAATAATTGGAGGAATGATTATCGGCTTGACGAGCATGTTGTTTTACTATGGAAAATTTCACCCATCAAAAATCGGAGGTATATCTAAAGCTACCGATGAAAGCTCTAATACCGTAACCAACAAAGCTGTCACCCCTAGATCTTTCAAACAGTATTATCCCAATTCATTCGCGTCGTCCTCCTGTTCTATTGATCATTCTCCAAGGGCTACTTCCGAGGAAATCACCACGGATAAACAGTATTTATTAACTAATATCGTACAAAATTCGGAATGTACAGAAAATGGTATTATCAATCAAATCTGTCAAATTGAAAGCGAACCAGTAACAACTGCTATTTGCCTTATTTCGGAGTGCGAGTCGGCGCACAACATTTCGAAAGACGAAAATATGTCGTCGAGCGGCTTACAAAAAAATACATTTTCCGTAACTGGTGACAATACCTGCGAATATCTTGAAATTCAAAACGATTGTAACGATTCCAATGAGAAAGATATTCATCGCCAGAAACGCAGAGGTATTTGTTTGCCAACGACCCATGGATTAGATATAGACAAAGATGTTTCATCAAAAGATCCAAATTCTTGTCTTCCATTGCAAAAAAGGCGAGGTATCTGTTTCTCAAATCAGCTTATCCTTGAAATGGAGAACGATGTCCAGGAAAAGGTCGTGACCAATAGAAATTTGGTACCGGACGTAAGTACGAAACGCGACAAATTAGAAGAATGTTCTCGTGGTAATATCTGCGAGGATATTAACAGTATTACATTGTTAAGAGAGAGATTGGAAACTCCAACGATTTTTAACGATACTTGCGAGAAAATTGCAACAGAGGAAACAGAAAAATTGACGAAGGAGTTGCAGCAGAGGGATGAAACGATGAGTTGTGTTACCTCGATCCACGACTATGAGAATGTTTGTCCTCTTGGTGTGGCTAGACCACCGTGGTGCATTCGTAGTTGGAAAGGATATACGGATATAGAAACTTACATCCATGACGATAGCGTTGTCAGAGACAGAAGAAGAGATACTTTAACAAGTACAACTACTGGCACTACTTACAGTTCTGAGTTTTCCGACACAACTTGCGCGAGTTCGGTATTAAGAGGAATTCTGAAGCAAGACGATTATCTCGACACGCTTACATATGATTTGATAGATTCTCGAGAGTTAAAAACGACATACAATGAGGATATGTCTACGAAAAGAATTTCTGACATTGACGAACAAAACCCCACTTTGTATATCGCGAAGCCGGTGGTAATAGATGATAAAGGTGGAATGTTCGCATTGGATACCATCCTGGAGGAACATGATGAAATTACCACGAAAGAAAAATTTGAATATACCCAACCCGGTCCTGATTCGGTTAGTACGTTAGTTAGTACGATAGATCAAATCAGGAAATATACTGCGGAAAATTCTCCTAGGCATGTCTATCATACCACGGGTAGTCAATGGGAAGACTTTGATCCGAAAAATTTGATAAAGAAGGCGCAGCTGACGAAAGCGTTGTTTAAAAATGACTCCGCTACGTGTAACAGAAATTATATTAATTGCTTGGATGAATCAGAATCGATTGTTCGAGGTAAATGCGAAATAGATACTATCAAAGATTTAGTTAAATACTGTACGATAGAATCGATTAAGAAGACGCCTTTGATAGATGCTATACTTTCCGATTCACCCATTTTAGGAAATAAAGCGAAGCTGCAAAAACAAGCTTCTATCGCACGTCAAAAGGATGAATCCGATTCAAAGGAGAACGATTTATACGTTGAAATGAGTCCATTGGTACCTGTTGAAAATGTTAAGGTTGTACATAATAATTTATCCGAGACAGTATCCTCTAATATCATGAATATGAATTCTACGGATGTTACGCGGGCAGCCACTATGCCAAATATTTGCATGCAATCGGCAAAGTCGAATTCCAATAATAATGAAGAAAAATTAGAACCGTCTGACGATAAACGTAAAAAACCGATTAATTATCCGAAAAGAAAATTTTCTTTGTTAAAAGAAAAATTTGAATCCAAGTCGCAATTAGTTTACGTTGTTACACCGAATAATGCTATTAAAATTGGACAATCCGCTGCCTCTTCGGAATTAGATGCATCGAAAAAAAATGTCTCGGTAATATTAAAAAAGTCATCCGATTGTACAAGGTACGACAAAGAAAATTTAGCTCCTATCGCATCGTTTAAAGTAAGTCACGAAAAGAACACTTCGAACGATAGGTCTCATTCAAATCGAGATAATATCGACCTTATTTACGAAAACGATAAGTCTTTGTGTGGTAGCGATTTAAATTTGAAAGAAAGAAGACATATATTTTTGGAGCAAGTTTTATCGCCGCCGAAATTATTAACATGGAATAAAAGAAAGTCTTTCAGTGGATCTACTGTGAAAAAACCTGCATAAGATTAGTTACATAGAATAAATAATATTTTTAATAGTTCCAAAATAAGATTGCGATAGTGATTTAATACGATTAATGTACTTAATTGTTGTTCGTTAGGATAAACGTTTTTGCAAGAGTGATACTTAATTTTATTTCATAGAATATATCATTTTCCCGCGCGATTAATTTTAATCGATCGAAGTAAAGGAGGAAATAAGAATAATGTATATACATATAATTCAGAAATCGAATTTAATACGCAATACACGAAAATGTTTTTAAGGTTTACAAGTCGACTGAATGATGTAAAGTAATGCACATTAATATTTTCATAAAATTGGAATAAGTTACTGTTCAGAGTAACATCATTTTTACATGTAAGGAAAAAACAGTTATATTTTCTATACATTTTATTAAGTACGTAAACCAACTGTATCATTGCCAAGTACAATATTACATTTTACAATATTGTAAATCTGCAATAATTATACATATGAAAATTATTTTTATATACAGCAATGTTATGTATAATAAAAGATTTTTTACATAGTGATATTTATTTTAAATGGCACCGAAGAACATTACACGTTATTGTTATACGTAGAGAAATCGCAATGAACACCCAAATGAACATTATAAAATTGATATTTGAAGAATTCTATACGCGTAGCGATACGTATAATAAAAAAGATGACTATTCTTAATATGAGGTGGTATATATTATATAACATATACATTTCCTTATTGAAATTTCTAAGCTACGCATTTCTAAACATAATTTGATCTGTTGTTACACTATAAAATATCTAATTCTCAACATATCTAGTCTAATACTTGATTACTAATCACACCTTCTTAATTAAACTTTTCATAGAAGTGAGTATTATAAAAAGTGTCATTGAATAACATTAAAAATTATAATAAAATACATAAAACATGTATAAATAATGAAAAAAATTATAACTTAGGTACTTTTACTTAATAAATTGAGAAAAGATGAACAGTTGAAATTCAAAAACTAGTCAGTCTTTCGCATCGAAAATGTTTTACATATTTCGATATTCTTTATTACATTTGTGTGATATGTTCTGTAATAATCTGTAGTTAAGAAAATTTTATTGAAATACGTGTGTGTTACTTTTATGCAATATTTGTTGAACACAATACTTTATAGAAGAGTTACGACTTTGCAAAACGAGATGAAATTAATAATATTTGGAATACTTTCGTAGACACATAGGGATTACATGTAATTATTGGATTATCCTAAAACTTGTTGTTGTAGTTTTTAAGCTGTTCACTTTGAATGACCGTAATGTTATTGAAATTTCTTTGAAAAGACTTTGAAACGATCAATTACAAAACAGCAATAACAATTATAAAACAAGTTGTTGACTCTCTGTGACCTACAAATGATGTTGAACCTGATAATTAAAAACCACGGGAAACTTTTAAGATAATCCAATACTTCGATAGTCGGAATTTTATTTTCAAATTAGGGTACTCTGCCCGTTACTCGCGTTTTCGTCATATTTTCTAATCCATTGAATATGACAAATGAGCGGTAAACTACGTAAATTATTACATATACGTGTTCCGAGAGAAATTTTCCGTAATTCTTGTGCAATCTGATGTAGAGACTTACCTTTTGTTTCGGGAATGAATAAAAAGACATAAAATATTGTAACGAGGCACATGAAACTATAAAACAAATAGGATCCGGCTAATGTCAATGATCCTGAAAGAAGAACAATTATATGTATATGTTGAATAAGAAATATTGTTTATTACATATTGTTTAAAATACATGAAAGAGAAAAGTTGAAGGAAACTTACTGATCATAGTACTGACGGATTCCGTGGCAATAATATGTGTTATCCATATTACAATAGAAACGAAACTAATACATCTCCCCCGTATAGCTGCAGGGAAAACTTCTGTAAGATTTAAAAGTGGTACTGGTCCAAGTCCTAAAGCATATGCTGCTTCATATACGAGTAATGTTATTACTGCTAAAATACGTAAACCACCTGTTAGACCTTCAGAAACAGCAATATTCTGTGTCTGCAATAAAATAAAAACAATTCTATTGAATTCTTTTAACAATCGTAAATATACCAGATAAAAGAAATATACTTCGCAAGATGCTTTAATTTGCGTCCAGGTTTCCGGGCTGGGTGGGACTATAGCTAATGGAGTCGGCAATAAAGGGAACGGTGGTGGTGATCCAGTAGGTAAAATCGAATGAATTTTAACTTCTTCGTTATGATGATTCTTGCAATGGTTATTTACAACATCTAAATTGTCGTCGCCCCTGTCTATCGTAGCAAGTAAAGACAATAATGATATCGTTGTCATACAAATAGTTGCCGATGTAATTAGAGCTGTTCGACGTCCACATCTTTCTACTATAACCAGAGATAACATCGTACTAAATACCTTCACGATGCCAAGGGATATTAAAGCTGTGACTTCTGCAACGTCTGTGAAACGAATAAAGCAAGAAATGTTCACGTAAAAACAAAAAAAAAAGAAAAAATAGAAAAAAAGAATATATGATTGTAATACTTACTAGAGCAAATGCCTAATAATGCAAACAATCTTGGTGCATAATGCAAAACTTGTCGTTTTCCGGTACCTTGTTGCAATATCAGTAAGAAAGCCATGATCGTTAAAGTCTCAAAAATCGTATACCAAGCTTTTTTGGACGATGTCTTTGAAACGTTTGCCATTCTTTTATAAAGTAAGAATGGGGGAGATCGTTGAAGAAATATAATGGTTACTATACATGCAGCTAAAGCAGGAACAGCTGTTATACCAATGGAAAATCGCCACTGATAGTCTATATTTTTTATAGCAGCAGCAATGACTGAAACCAAGAATCCAGTAGCTGTGCCCAAGTGATATAACATTATATTATATCCGCGTTTATTTGGCTCGGATACTTCTGCCATATATATGCAGTGAGCTATTGCTGAAACAGATCCAGAATATCCGCAAATTATCCGAGCGACAAGTAACAAGATATAATGATTTGCCAAAGCTGATAATGTGGCGCCAAAAGTTAGAAAAACGAGCGTTGATATCATTGTCCAACGTCGACCGAATGTATCGATTAAGAAACCTATAAAGTATTGTGTTGTTAGTACTATCCATTTTATTAATTTTTATATTTCTATATTTTTTAGAA
This sequence comes from Bombus affinis, assembly GCF_024516045.1. Classification (NCBI taxonomy): domain Eukaryota; kingdom Metazoa; phylum Arthropoda; class Insecta; order Hymenoptera; family Apidae; genus Bombus; species Bombus affinis. The sequence goes on along the minus strand of NC_066349.1, from coordinate 15,684,379 downwards.
ATTTATTTACACTTACCACCCATTAAACCACCAATAAGAGCTCCAACGAACCAAATACTAATAACAAAATCCTTTTCAAAGCAATTCAAATTTAATTCATGTTTGATCAAAGGAGCTATAGGTTTTGCAATACCCATATCACTTCCAAAAGCAATACCTGCAAAAATTGCTACCATGGAAACAAAAATATTTTTATTTCCTGATGTCAATGGTGTTAAGTTGTCGTTTGGTTTAGGAAGTGGTTTCCTTAAATTTTTCGGTGGTAAACATTGATAATCATTTGGGACTTTGCTTATAGATGTTTCGGTAGTTTTATTTGCACTGTTTAACAGTATTGTAGTATCTTCTTCGTCTGACATTTTTCTTCAATATATGTAGTATTAAGTACATAAAAATCACATTAAGGAGATTGCCTCTACATCCTAAAACATGAACTTTATCTTTATCAATTTAAAGAAATAAATTAATTACAATCAATGTTGCTGATATTGATGGCAATCTTCGAATAAGTGTAAATTTGTAAGAAAATCCAAGCTCCAATTTTTCAGGAACATTTACATGTATTCACGCGATCGACAGCATACTAAGTAAAATAATTTTAATACGATACTTACCGTTTGCAGAAAACGAAAGTAGAAAAAAATGTTACTGTTTACTTTCGTTGATTTGACATTTGCAGTTTGGATTTGTAGATGCAAGAATTGACAGTTCTCATAACGTTTAGATATGGAGCGCCATCTTACAAGATGTTCGAAACAAGAAAATTCAGCTATGCGCAAAAGCGAGACACAGCCTTACTAGAGAAAGGTAAATACAAACAGATATATAGAATTGAGAGAAAATTTCCATTTGTTTTCGCTTGAAATTATCGAGATATTTATATAGAAAGCGAGAAGAATGATAAAATGAAAGAATTGTTAAGAATCTATGATCGAATAAAGTGATTCATGAGTGATTTGAGTTCTTGAATTTTCTTGTGGATGTCGCTATTTGTATCTTTACGTGTGGCCCTACTCCTGGCATACATCGCGCGCTGTACGAGCGATGTTGCTAGTTGTCCGTCGGACTCGAGTTCAAAGCATATTTTGGAAAGTCAAGATTCACTTTGTCGTGAATCCTCCCTTCAAATGTTACCATATATGTTCTTTTATCAATGAATAGCTACATTATTTGTTACATACTGTGAATCACTGATATTTCATATAATTTACACCAAGGCGGAGATGTGCGCTCCGTAGGTGTGTAATGTGATTCAATTTGAAGGCTTCCTCGGTCCTCGATCAGGGGTATATGGAGATCGCTCGTGAAATCTATATTCGGAAGAGTAGTAGTGGGGTAAACGATTTATTAACATTAAAGACGAAATGAGAATGCTCACGCCTGTAGTTTTAATTACTTCACAGTACAGGTACTGCGCTATGTGGTCAAGTGCTGAATTTAACTAAAATTAGCATATACAAGAACCTATAAAATTAGGGATATATACTGTTTGACCGTAATTTAGCATAGACAAGAACCTATTGAATTCCATGCTACAAGAACCTCCTCCAGACAGTTGCATGGCGTTCGTCACCCTAGTTTGTGGAAAGAAGCGTCAACACTTGAGAGTGCCATAAATTAAGCCTTCCCCCGTATGATGTCATGGGCCAGCTGGCTCTGACGTTTTGTAACTGCGACGCCTGGTTTTTTCAAGTGTTATTTATACAATCGTCAACGTAAGCGAACGTCGAAGTAGAATCACGCAAATTTAGTATTTCCGATTCTACAGAACGTGCTGTAAACGTAACTGCTTTGAATTCGCCTTTAGTATTTTCTTACAGCAATTCTTTCTCAAATATTGCGTTTTGTGATAATACAGAAAACATTTGATTTTTTTGCACAAAAATCGGGATCTAAGTGTTGCGATAATGGAGATGTAGAAACGATTCTATTTCTCGAAATTGAGATCTTAGACGTGTCGAACGTAGGAAATGATAATACGAGTGAAAGAGAAAAAAGGACTGAGAATCGAAGCGATCAACAAATAGGACCGCGATAAGCTAAGACTTTTAACTCAAAACTCAAACTTTTCTATTTTTGATTTGTTATAAATGAAAATATATGATCTCATATACAAGGTTGTTGAATTCGTCTTAACAAACACCATCGTACGTATTAAGGAAAAAGGATATGTGGTTGAAAAAATATTATGTTATAATGCTAGTGTACAAGCATATGGGACAGATCCCCAAGTTTAAGCTTAAATACATAGGTTCTTGTATATGCTAACTCTAGTTTCCTTCACTGCTTGACCGTATGGCGCAGCACTAGTTCGGGAATAACCAGGATCATAAGCGAGAGCATTCTCAATTTCCTCTCTGATTTATATGTTGCGGTCTGTGGTTTGCGGTATTTTGGATGTACGTTAAAATGGAAAACGTCAAAAAATTTTGAATAGAATTTAACGAAATATTCTTAAATGACAATGCTAGGAAGTATGATGGTCGAATCAACATGAGCAAGGACGTTTTTTCTTAACTGTCTTTCCTTTTAAATAAATATTAATAAGCTATGTAAATTTTGCCGTTGACAACTGATATGATATGATCATGGCGGAATCTACGAAGACAGAGGATGATAAAATTAAGTGTAACATTTTAATCGTCGGAGCTGGAATGGCTGGATTGTCAGCTGCAAATCATTTACTGAAGAATCAAGAGACCGATTTTTTGATTGTCGAAGCACGAGGTCGCATAGGTGGGCGTATAATCGCTACCAAAATCGGTGAGTTTCTACTTAACCTATTTTAGAACTTTCTCAATCAATAAGTATTTCGATTCTTGGTCTTTACTTTTGATTTTAATCGACCGATTTACCTATCTTCTCAATATGATTGTTACATTATAATATGTACCTGAATTGTTATTTTCTTATATTATGTATTTATAATATTCAATCATTGTTGCAATCATAGAAAATATAAATTGAAGATTGTACCATTACATTTGTATTTTGTACAAATTATTTTTTGATAAACATGCAAAAAATAGATGAAGTACAAAAGGTATTAAGAGTTTGATGATCTATGCATTTATACTTTGGTTAGGACTTTAATGGCACTGCCATTAAAAGATAGATTCTTGTTAAAAGATAAAACAAAAATATAAATTTGTATATATGTGTACATATGAATTTTAATTTCTTATGGAAATAATTATATAAAAACTTTTGAAATTTAAATACCCATGCACTTTAATACAGGCAATGAAAAAGTAGAATTAGGAGCAAATTGGATCCATGGTGTCCTAGGGAATCCAATGTTTGAATTAGCTATGGCAAATGGATTAATAGATATAGTACATGTACCAAGGCCTCACAAAGTTGTAGCTGCTATGGAAGATGGGAAACAATTGCCTTTTCCAGTTTTGCAAGAAATTTATGAAGCTTATGTGTGTTTTTTAAGAAGATGCGAGGAATATTTCTTAAGTACTTATAGCCCCCCAGATGGAATAAACAATGTTGGAGCACATGTGTCATTAGAGACTGAAATTTATTTATCAAACTTGCCATCTGAAGAAAGAAAAATCAGACAGTTATTGTTTGATTGTTTACTCAAAAGAGAAACTTGTATTACTGGCTGTGATAGCATGGAAGATGTTGATTTGTTGGAAATGGGATCTTATGCTGAACTTCAAGGTGGAAATATTAGTCTTCCAAATGGATACAGTGCTATATTAGAACCAGTTTCAAAACACATACCAAAGAGCACCATTCTAACCAAACATGTTGTCAATAAGATTAGGTAAACATAGTTTGAAATTGGTTTCTTTTCAATGTTAAATTTATGCTATGGATTCTCACATAAATATATTAATTATAGGTGGCAAAGAAACAAATGCATGGACAATGAAAATTCTAATAACTGTTTTAATACAAATTCACCTATCGAAATACAATGTGAAAATGGAAAAACAATATTAGCTGAACATGTGATTTGTACATTGCCACTAGGAGTACTTAAGGAAAAAGCTAATGATATATTTGAACCACCTTTACCAAATGACAAACTTGAAGCCATAGATAGACTTTTATTTGGTTGTGTAGATAAAATATTTTTAGAATATGAAAGACCATTTTTAAATCCTGGTGTGTCAGAAGTAATGCTCCTATGGGATGATAGAGAACTGTCAGAGGAAGAAAAGCAGGACATCAGTAAAACATGGTTCAGAAAGATCTATTCTTTTACGAAAATTTCGGAAACTCTATTACTGGGTTGGATATCAGGAAAAGCTGCTGAATACATGGAGAAATTAAGTGGAGCGGAAGTAGCAGAAGTATGCACATCAATATTAAGGAGATTTCTTAACGATCCATTTGTACCAGCACCAAAAAATTGTTTGTGCACCTCGTGGCATTCACAACCATATACGCGTGGTTCCTACACTGCTATGGCTGTTGGCGCAAGTCAATTAGATATTAATCGTTTAGCTGAGCCTATATTACAAGAAGATGATCCTTCGAAAATAGTAATAGCGTTTGCAGGTGAACATACGCATTCTTCCTTTTATAGTACGGTACACGGGGCGTATTTAACCGGTCGGACCGCTGCGCAAACACTTTTGGAGTCGAGAAAGAACGAAAAGAATTCATTGAGTCTCAGTTGCGAAGACACAAGTGATTTAAGTTCATGGATACAAGGAATTTCTCTAAATTAAATATTAAAAGTTGTTTTAAGAAAAGGTGAATCGGAAGTTATTCTCTATATTGAAATTTTCACACAATTGAGCACAATTTATTATCGTGGTACGAAAAATATTTTACACACTGTCGAAATCGATGACAATTGTGATTTATAGATGTTTAGTATTAACGCGAAATCTTGTGAACTATTTTAATTTTGTAAATAATATAGCGAATTGTTTATATTATGTACATAACAACGCCTGTTTAAAATTTTAAGACTTTATAAATATGTATTTTGCGATTTGATCTACTATCATACTTTTCTTCTTAAATAATCGAGAAAGGGATGACAGTCTGAAAATCGTATCACGAAAACATGCTTCATTTTATAGGGTCACCAAACATCAGCTATACAAATTTTATATAATTAATGCTATCATAAGTTCTTTTTATCCTTAATAGAAATTCAGACAATTCAGTGATCGCTAATCATTGGCATTAAATAATGAATTGATTTCTATCTATCTATGAATAAAACAAAGCGAATGTAACATGATCTTACTTTGACAAAGAAATAAAATTAAACTTCTATATTTGCATAGCAAATTTAGTAATGTTTGTTATTATATCTATAAATATATCTACGACTATATATAGATGATAATGAAAAAAATATCAAAATTGTTGTTTTATCGAAGTTATTCTTATTTCTGCATTTTTATATGCTATTATTTGAAAGTATTATTATAAAGTGCATTTTATCTAGTCATATTACGTTATTATGCATTATAGTTTTTAAATATGTGACAAAAATATCTTTTATCTTTTATATGTTTCCTTTTAATGCAAATAATGTATCAGCTTACAATAAAACCAATCAGTGATCTACACTATGAATCAGTCCTGCATATCCATTTTGCAAACAAGACAATAGAAATATGTAGGTGACCATAAATTATGTTTAAAATGTGATAGAATCCCTTGCAATACTATTGTTTTCTTACGTACATTTAATATTATTCTAAGATTCTTTTTAATACATATTACAGATTTTTAACATCCTAAATATACACTTATTTTTCTGCAACTGCCACTTAATATTATTCATGACAACGCAAATCGAAATATAATTGACAAAACCAAAAAAATGTTATATTATGCACAGATAGAATTACGATTGAAATAAATAATTTTCAGTAATTATTTTAATGAATTATTTTACATCTTGAATTAACCCATGCAACGAAGGAGAAGCAATTCAAATATTAAGTATAAAAAATATATATATTTTCTTTTTTCGATGCTTTTTTCTAAACTTTGTTTAGAAATAAGCAATAACTTTATTGTTACGTCAGTTTGTACATTTATTGTACAAATAAATATTATACAGTATATTTTTAAGCAACTATGGCAAATACTTAATTACGTACAGGTACATAAATTCTGCTAATAGAATTTGATTATAAGGTGTAACTGTATATCGATTCACGGGATTAATTACGATAATACGATTATTAGTTTTGAATCATACCTTAATATTAAACATGCATTGTAACTTGATTTCCTTCCTAAATAATGATACTGAAGAGCAATTCAATTTTTCCTGAATGTTTATTAAATCATGGTTATCCTTTCTCTTTATACACAATTTCTTTTACGATTAAAAAGTTAGTACGTATCCACATTGATTAGATCTTTTAAATAATTTACGAATTTATTTTATAATAAAATATCATGTTGACATTCTTATTTTAATTGTCATTACGAAAATGGCGTTAAATATGCAAAAAGGAAAAAAGAGTGTAATATACTTAATCGTCTCTTGAGTCAATTAAATGATTCCCACATACGATATAATGTTGTAAATAAATTACAAATATAAATTGACTATTCAGTTACATTCTCTGCATGCACCAATGTAACTGCACAAAAGAGTACACGTGATAATGCATCTTCGATTATTTTACGTCAGATGATAATAAAATATGTCTTTTCACTTTCTAGTTAATAATTGAACACTTTTTTCGTCTAGTGCAGTGAGGTATATTGAATATCATAATAATCTTCTTACTGGCTCTCTATAGATAGTACTAGTTTGAAACTAGTTTGAAACAACATCTCTTCTGCATCTTTCCGTAATCTTTTTACAGGCGTGTAAATCTATAAGGAATTGAATTCGATTCGAAATATTTTATAGGTGTATCATTAAGAATTTAGAAATCGATAAAAAGATTATAGGTCGTAATGTAACAATGGAAGACAAAGATCGAAATGCGAGTGATAGCTTGATACGATATAGCTATCGTTAACACAAACGGTGTGACTAAAATAATCATATATTACAATAGGATTTGATATATCTCAACTGTATTCGCACTATTTCTGTATTTCTTTGAAGTACCATCGAATTTTCTAAGTATACATATGTAAGAAAGTTATATTCATGAAAAGATGCAATTTGAAATGAAATGTTTGCATAACAACTTCGTTGATTCGCGAGAAGAGAATGATATTTCGCCGTAAACGAGTTCAGAAGTAATAAAATAAAGAAGAACACTTTTAGAATAAATTAGAAAACACTTAGGCAGTAATATGTTCATTGTACCGTTAACTTTTATAACGCTTTCGCGTGATGTCCGATAAATTCGTTTGAATAAATAAATGGTGTTCAGGAAACGAGGTCGTACAAATTTAAAAGTATCGGAATATTTCGAAGCTTAACAACACCAGGCTAGACAATTGTACTTTCTAACAGTTTAAAGTATATGGCACATGATAAATCAATCGAACAAATCACGTTCCCAGCGTGTTTCCACGTTCCAACTTAGATAAAATCAGATCTAGATTCTTCAACCCTCTGTCCTTTCGTACCATTTCAATTAGACCTTTTAACTTAACATAAAATCAACGGAAAATATGACCATTAAAACATGATCAGATTATTTGATTATTTTTTGTACGCAAATCGAACGAATCTGGCAGCTGTACGGTTAAATATAAAAAAATATCGCTCTAATTCTTCTAACATTATCGTACAAGAATCATCGAAGTCTCCTCTTGAATAATGGAAGACTGATTTCTACGAACTTGCTACGAACAAAACGGATTATGGTATAGTAGTTACACAAGTGCTACTATGCGTTATCGTTGCTTTCGAAGAATTATTATGCTTACTGAACTTCGTCTTCGACCTGTAAAATTTTAAGTTCGGTGGGAGTGTGCAGCAATTTAACGAGCAAAGTGTTGAAAAAAGCGAACGCTCATCGTTCCTGCCAGAATTTTCAAATTTTCTCCATTAATACCAATTAATACCGATTAATACCGATACGATTTTCATCTCATATAGAAGTTGTGGTATGATGATCCGCTCCGTTTTGGGTCTGTGTATTGTGTGGCAACGAAGCCAGCTCGTTTCTGCTTAAATAATTCACAATTCCCGCTCCCAGGGAATCGCCCACCACGTTCACCGTCGTCCTGCAACGATCTCTGCAAATTCAACGATTAACGTTTCGTATAAATCCAATATTAGTTTAATGAACAAACTAGGCGAAGTATACTGATGGGGAATGAGCAAAGACGAGTGCTTACAACAACCAATCGACAGCGATAACTAGGAAAACATCGTCAGCCGGAAGTCGAACCGTATCCAGCACCATCACCATCGTCACCAGACCTGCCTGCGGGATACCAGCTGCTCCGATACTTGCAGCAGTTGCCGTAATACTAAAGAAATGTTTGTGTAAGTTTGAACGCTATATAAAGAAAACTTTGTTTCATATTTTAGTTACCTGACTGCTACCAGCTGCCCAAAGCTGAGACTAACTTGACGCACTTGCGCGATGAAAATCGCAGCCACGGCTTCGTACAGGGCTGTACCATCCATGTTAATGGTAGCACCAATCGGTAGGACGAATCTGGTAATTCGTGGATCCACGTTGTTTCGCTCTTCCAGACAATTGATAGCGATTGGAAGCGTGGCGGAACTGGACGATGTACCGAACGCAGTGACCAATGCTTGGGCCATATTGGATATGTACCTGAACGGGTTCTTTTTTGTTATTACAAAGTATAGCAATGGAAGAACTATGAAGCCGTGTATAAAGAGACCAATTAAGACAGTGAGGAAGTACATTCCTAGCTGAGCAACCACTTCGTCCAGCGACTGCATGTCAGTAATTTTCGAGGCTACCAGAAAGAAGACACCCACGGGCGACAACCTGCAGAATAAATTATTCCATTATTCCAAAAGAATTATACAACTTATTTTCGTGATGTATAAATTCGTGACAGCGTAGATAGAATTCGGGATGCTATTGTCTGGGACTGAATGGTACCGCGAGAAAGTTGGAGACCGGAATACCTTTAACAAGGTAATTTCGTCAAATATGAATTTACCAAATCACCCAATGAGTAATCAACATCATGGCGCTGGATAAGGACTCGAAAAACATGAGCAGCGGTTTGCCCTGTTCTTGCATTTTTCCTAGCGTTATACCTAGCACCGTGGCGAAGACAACCAGGCCCATGATGTTCATTCCCGGCACGCTCTTTTGCACTGGTTCCCAATCATCCATGTTACCTGTTTCAACAAACAGTGTATTAAGATATTCATTGTAACTACTATAGTTTGCTAGATATTTTAATGAAATTAGACGATTTTTCTTTTTTTCTTTTTCTTTTTTAAGGAAGACCTCAACCTGATGTGCTGTTTGCCGGTTTCTGCATTTCCGTCCTATGTTGAGAGATACACGCTTCTACTAGATTCGGGGGAAACATATTTCGAAGTAAGTCCATCAACGTATCGATGGTTGAAACGTTTTGAGATCGTTCTTTTGGTTTAATATCCGGATCATTTCCTACACCCGGTTGAATACTAATTACCAAAATGATACCTGAAAAGAAATCGTACATTTTTTTAATACGCGTGAAACGCTTTATATTACGTCAATACCATATTGTTATCGCGAAACTACCGATGTTTATGTAAATCCGTATCATTTGTATCTACTGTATCATTTTAATATCATTTTACTATTCCTATAATATGTCACGACGTTGTTCCTCTACATTCCACGCGATACTCCGCCTGCTCTACCTGCTATTACGCTGTCACTCTAGTATCTATACTAAATAACTTTCGAATATCAGAAATCTCTTAGCTTTACTGACCTAATATAACGGCACTAACAGTGGTCACCATGTAATACACTATAGCACGCATGCCTATTTTGCCGCTCAATGACAAATCGAGAGATCCAATAGCCGAGACTAAGCTAGATATAATCAGCGGTAGGATCAAGCTCTTCAACATCCTCAGAAACAGATCCCCTAAATAGTTGATGTACATGATCTCGCGGTGCGTCCATCCTTGACTCCGCACGTTCCTCAAGATAATACCAAGGATCACTCCTCCGAACACACCGACCACGGTCAAAATAGTCAGAGAATTGTGCCTGAAACATGATCGAATCTTCTCCTGTCTGGTCTTTGGCCTTTTGTTCGGCTCTTGGGGGTAATACGAAGTTCGTTCGGTGATCTTGCATTGTGTATCGGACCCTGACAATGGTGACCTGAAATAGACATTCACGATTAAATGGCTTTCTTCATAACGTACTCGCAATGGTGGTTATTTCGAAAACAGACGATTTGCTGGCACAAGGTGTTAATTGCGATAATTAATCTCTTAACAGCGTTAACGGGTCTGATAAGTTGGTTTGACTAGTTTTAATGACAATCGACCGAATGACGCGAGTATTAGAAGAAAGACGAAGAGTTCCGTTAGATTCTGGCAAAAGGTAATCTTATCTTCAAATAGTCACGACTCTTTTGCATGTGTAACTTTTTCTGTATAATATTCATCTAGTTATTTTTACGTAGTAGTTACTTTAGTAGTTTGCTTAAATCGTAAGTGATTGTAGTTTTTCTGGTATGTTGTCCTGCTACTTTGCGTGATGTGTCATTCCCTATTTGCATATGCGTTGGCAACTTCAATGAATTTTATATATTCGATCTGTGAACGATCGAGAGGCATGCGTGACGCGAGTTAAGAATCTTAACACGATCGATTCCTAGCTGGAGTATACAGCTATCCTAAGCGATATTCTTAGAGCGCTCCTTCGGAAATGATTTCAATAGCGCCTGCCTACCGAAGAAACTAAAAAATTACTCGAGTCAGTCGACTTGTTTAAGTCAAACCGTTTACGTTAGGTCATTCAAGTTACCTACACACACACAAATAAAAATTCTATTAAAATCGATAGCTTTTCTAATCTTCCATATTTGATCGCAAGTGGAAGACCTACTCAGCAGCCTCTACGAATACATTATATTTTTATAAAATAGCATTTACGTAATGTGTACAAATAGTAGCAGACTTTTTATGGTGTAATATTTTAGTCGTGACAGCATGAAAGGTTGAAGGTCTTGAATGATTAATAGCTCATTGATAAATATGCATCCGAGTAACAGAAGTTTTAAATATAGCTATAACATATATTGATGTTATTACGTTGATATCTGGTCATATAAATATTATTTATTTACTATCTATATGGATATCGAACATCAGCGTTTCAAATAACTTTATCAAATGCGCATAGCGTAGCATAAATTTAAATTCGATTTACGAGTAACTTTGACGCCTTTTAGATCTGATTTTCAACATACGATAAACGTAATTTGCTAGCCATGATTAACAAAACGCCGAGTGTCGAAGCTACGCGTGCGGTGAGTGTGCAGGAAAGCACGATGATTGCCAGTTATTTGTCCTAGCTTTATTATTGTTTCTCCGCACATATTTCGCTGTGTCTTAATTCAACCATGCGTGAATAACATTTGACTCTAATCGAATTAAACCAGTCAATTCGTTTGACACGTAGAATTAGACGTTACTTGAATGCTTAATACTCTAATAGTTGGACTAAGTTTCAACGATTACCGAATAACGACTGAGACTAATAACTCTTACTTTGACGTCGAGCATAGATACAACCGAATATAGATACAAAGATATTCGATCTTAGAGTTTTTCAATACGAAATGTACGTTTCCGTGTATGTATCCAAGTCTCAAATTCGTCAAATTCATCAGTTTCAGATATCTGTCATCGTCGTTCAAGTTCTTCCCCATGATGCAGAAAATCGCTCGTAAAACGACACGTATATAGAGATCTCGCGAGTTAAAAATCCATTTCTATCGAACATTCCTCGTTTTCAAACGAGCCACGTTCCGCGTTATACCGTGACACACGCGCTTCCAGTTTACGGTTAGGAACAGTAGTTCGCTTCGATCGAGATCTTGCTCGCATGTTTTACAAATTGAGAACAAAGTAAAAGGCGCCGATGCTTATCGTAACCTATCGTTTGAACCGAGGGTCAGTAGTCTTCGTTACGATTTGATTGAGTCTTTACGAGTGACCTCGTGTTAAGTATGCTTCGAGAGAGTTGCTGGCCACTCTTGAAAGTCTTGTTGTTCGCTAGTCGATGACCTTGCCGGCAGATACGTCGTTGCCCTTTCAGCCAGTTCTTGGACGTTTTAGCCCGATTACGAGTTACAAAATTCTCGAACGTTGGTAATTTTCTGTTAAAGCCCGAAGAACGTTACTTTGTTTATCCAATTTATCAGAGTCTTTGGCTTTATATTCACGCATATTTCGTAACAATAAAATGCCACCAGCTTAGACGACGATACAATCTTCGTTTTCTTAGACCTTCCTTTTCTTTTTCACGAGCTTCCTTCCTCTCTTCTCTTGCAAATATATGGCAATTAAGCGATGCGTAGCATTAAATTACATAAAGATTCCATGGCATTCAAATTAATATGGAATTCCTTGAACTTTGACGTTTGAACGTTGCAAAAGATCGAATAAAATGTTCTTCGCCGACAAGGTCACGCTAACGTGGATCATTCCGACAAACTAGCATCGACGTTGGCCGGGATTAATCTTAACTGGTCCGACAATTATCAAATTGTACTTTCACGGTACGGCTTTTCGAGCGATCAGTTTCTGTGCTTTCTGATGTCACTTGGAATACTGCAAAAGGAAACGGTATGGCAAAAGTGAAAGGTCTGTTTACTTCTCGTAGAAATTTCATAGGCTTAAAAGTAGACACCGGGTTTCAGTTCAGTTTCGCAATTGTATCCTTTTACGCGAATTCATTAGTCAAACCGGTGATGTAAGTGAATTACACGAACGAGAAACTTCATCTGTCTGTCAATGTCGCCTTAATGGGCTCGCGTCTCGTACGATTTTAGCGCGAATCCAGCGATCCAGACGATCTACAAGGTCTCCAAAAAGATTCGATGAAAGAAACTCACCGATGACGACAAAACTCGTCAAGGTATTTTATAGAGTCTCAAAGATGTTTCTGTTACCACACGTCACCAACGCGAGATACCCAATATCCAAAACTCGCATAAATATCACTGTCCAGCGATTGGATCCAAAAGCATTAGGTCCGTCTTCAAAATTAATCGCGTCCTAATTATTTGAATAAAATCCGAAGAAAACGAAACTGAATGTGATCTGTGATGAGAAAAATGAAATATAGCAAGATGGAAGAAAAGCGAAGACAAAGTTAGCGACGAGAAGCAGAGGAAAGGAAGAAAACTGAATGAATACGTACAGTTCAGTGGCGACTTCCATGATGCCCGTCTGGAGTGCTGGCCTACGTTTGCGTGGTGTTGGTATCCCGACGAAAGACGGTGGTCAACCGTTCGCATAGAGCGTCACTTCCGGTTAGCCGGAAGCGGCTGCTGTGTGTGCGGCTCGCGCCCCGATGGGGAAGGGAAGGCGGCGTGGAACGAGCAGGAGAGGTCGAGAGGCTCAAAAGGGATCGACGATATCCGATCCGTTGATCCGTTGATCGCCGATGATGGTATTGGCCTCGGATTCTAACTTCTTGGATCGCTGTTGTCACCGTAGAGGGAGGAAAGAAAAAAAAAGAACGAGGAACCATTATACGTATAGATCTTCATAGATCTTATTTACGGAAGAATGATCTCGAGGACGCACAGGTATAAACTACGTGATGATATTAGAGCGGAATTGTCGGAAGAAAAAGTCACACAAAATACGTCCATGTGCTTCTAAATATTAAAATATATATTATTACATGTGTTCATAAAGGTTTTGCGAAAGACGCACTTGTACCACTTTCTCGCATTGTCGAACGTTGGGGTGATCCGGAAACTTCCTTCGGGAGTTGTCGAATCTTTTTACGTTGAATTGTTTCTACGTCTAAAGTTGACGTTTTCACGAGTGGGAGGTCGTTGCGGTTGACCAAAACGTTGCAACCCTTATATACTACCAATGTTTTAGCGGTCGAAAGATACTAAGAGAATACGATACGAAGGACTCGGAGGATTCTAGTTAACAGCCGGAAGCTACTCAAATGTTCCGAATGCAAGAACGATAAATTCATCGATCCGAAGTATTCCAATTAATACGTGGAATTCTCAAGATGTTCTGCATACAAATAGATATTGTATCGTACAGTGTGCTTTAACCATCGCTTGCGATTATCCAACGAAATTTAATTACAAATACGAAGCGATCACCGATCTGACGAATCGAAAAAGAACGGTAATTACATCCGGAAGTCTCCAAGCTCGTCGCACCATTGGAAACGACGAGCGTGGAAGTGGCAGAGATCGGAAGCGAGTGGTTCTTCGAAAGAGAGGAAGGTAAAGGTGAACAGATACATTGTGCTCGTGGTGTAAACACTCAGGGAGAAAGTGAGTCGAGATTTTAATGAAAATGTACGTATATACGTGGTTAGGTGCTCGCGTACCGGGTGAACGTCGACGGGTACTCGTGCTCGACGAGGAGAGGATGTGTGCTGATAGAGCTCTCAATCTGTGCCACCTTGGGTGGTACGATTAGCTATGGTGATCCCCCTACGACGATCTCTTCCTGCCGTGCTGGCCTATCATCGTCAGATATATTACAAATACGTGCAACTACGACCCCATCGGGAGCACCGGGTCTATTGTTTGTCGCCTGCCCTGTCTATCTCTGTTTCTCTCCTCAAATCACCTTCCTCCGATCATGTACACCGATCCCTTCCTTCCGACTTCCACAATAAACCTCCTCTTCCTCCGACGTCTCTTCTCCTAGCGGGATTAAATCGACGACAATGACGATAACGACGATATCGACGACGGTGCTCGTGGATCTTCGATCGAAGAGCGAATCGCGACGTACAGCTTCTTCGGAGATCGATGGTTTCTCGATCTGCGAAGGAAAGTCACTCGATTAGACCTGTTAGTCTTGAAGAGCTTGTCGTTTCCAACCTTCGAAAATTTCTCTCCTTTGCGTTTAAACTAATTTTATGCTCGCAACATTGGCCCTTAATGGATTAATGCGTAAAAGGGATTCGTAAATTTGCAAAGCTCTACAGCTTCGAAACTCTTTCTTCGGTTCGAGTACGATGGATAAAGAGAACGAACGATAAAAAGAAATGGTAATTTCTTTTCCGTAGGCGGTCGTTCGAATGGAGGAAGGAAGTTGTAATACTTTCGGGCATCTCTGGCTGACAGGACGGGTCGAGATGGGTCAAGTTTATAATTAATTTCGTTCGGGTCGTGCGCCGAATTGAACGAAGAATGGCCAGCCGTACATTTCACGAATCTCGTATCTCGGAGTCCTAAATCGTAAAATCCTTTCACGCGTAAGGATTGCCGCGGCAAAGCGGGATAAGTAGGTCATTTTTGTCGTTTCGTGTCAAGAGGAAGAAAGCTTTAACGGATTGTTCGCGCGAAACAACACCTTTCGCTGTTATTCGGGACATTAGAGTGTTTCTTCAGTTCGACGGAATCTAGAAACAACGTGTGTTCCACCTAGATATACATTACGATCCGTAGAAAATACGTTTCCAAATATCATATTTTTCTGCTTTTTTCGAGATTTATCAAGTTCCATCAAATTTTATCGACATACGTATAAATGATATTACGTTTGAACGAATCCTTGATTTATTCTTCCTTTGTTTCTTATTTCGAAATCATGGCAATGAGTGGAAAGTGGACGATACGAAATAACAATTCCTTGAACACATTGTGGCTTTTATCGCGCCGATTTATGGAAACGATTACGTATTCGTCCATAAAGAACCACAATAAATTAAACAATTATATGATCGCGCGAATGTATATTCGCGATTAGTCATCGACGCGTATTCATTACGTGATCATAACGCACGTTACGTGATCATAACTTTGCATAATTTAATGCAAGGGATCTGAGGAGTTAATTATACAGACTGATTGCAATACCTGCTCGAATTTCAAGGTAAATTAACAACATTTTAAATGCAAATTCTCATCTTAGTTTATGGATTTGCACGCGATGTTTGTCTTCTGTTATTATAAAAAAGAAATTAAAAAATAAAAAACCGAGGAAAGTCAACGTAGTTCACGGACGTAGTTAACGTGGAACAGCTTCAAAGTGTTGCACGATAATGTTCATTCATTTATACTACATAAAATAGCCCCACAACCACGAATTACCGGCAATTTAATGAACTATTATAAAACCGGACCGTGACGCAATCAGCTGATGATTACAAGCAGCTATGGGATCAAAACGTAGGCGGAAACTTCGAATGTTCTTTTGTGAACGTTCCTTCGTTTTAAGTAAACGTGTACCCATCGTTTTTAGTTTATCGAGTTAGCGAACAGCAGCACGACATACGCCTATTTTACCGTTATATCGAATAAAACGAGCGACGTATAAAAATGTTCGTTTGAGATTAAAGGATAGTAAAAGTGGCAATTAGAATGCACTGAGAGGCAAATTGGCTCTTCTATCTCTTGATAGGCAGTAACACGGTTTAATCCAGTGGACGATGCTTTTACCATTATTGTTAATAAAAAAGGTATTTTCATTACAGTAGAATTCCATTTATCCGAACCTTTCGAACCAAGGGACAAACAGTTTATACGATTGGAGTTCGATATAACAATTGCAGCTCGCGTATTTTCCCCGCTGCCTATTATTTTTCGTTCGCATAACAGGCGCTCGCGTGTATCCAACCAGCAAAAAGTTCAGTTAATCGGGCGTTAATTAAAATTTCGTTTCTATAAATGGACTTCTACTGTACTGTGTTAAATACGCACGATGTATCATATTCATTGTAATGTTCAGCCAGGTGAATGGTTCACTTTTACCCGTACATTTAGCCGAACGAGAACGCGTTACCCTTTTCTCATTACGTGCAATTATATCGGTAAATTGTTCGTCCTGCACGATGCAAATGAAACTTCATAGCGTGCTTAAAAATATGGAGAAATTGAATAAACGATACGGGAGAATTTAAATCTTTTCCTTCCAATCTCGAAACGTTGGAAATTTCTATTAAAAAATTGTAATTCCCACCGATGGCGGTCAAATTTCGTGCGTTTAAAATTTCCCGGTGACGATTTGCCATTTGGCGAATGCGCAATTAGTTCCCCACCTTAACTGATACACTATTTTTCTTTGTTTCACTAATTAACAGTTATTTAAAATGATTTTCAACGGCTATCAACTTTCATTTTCTTATAAACCTTGAATCAACCAATTAGCTACAATTGTAAAAAGACTATAATTTTCAATTTTGCACGGGTATTATTACAAACATTATCTTCTCATATAATATTATACGAGATAAGTTTATCAATCAAGGTCTTCCGACAGTTCGAAATACATATATGTACGTAATAAGCTTTCATGACCTCCGAAATGACTCTTCCGGATATTTTTCTAGAAACGATAACCTTGATCTTTACTGGATGACCTAGAGAAAGACCGTAGGAAACTTGTGCTTATCAACTCGAATAACAATCGGGTCTTTTTGTTATCGAACTATTCGTGTCAGTTGGCTAATAGTTCTAATTTCAAAATTGACAAGATGGTACAAAGAAAACCACGTATATCGTCATCTTTTTGTACAAATTTTTAACACAATAATTAAAGTATTATTAAGCAATATCGTGCAAGTTTTTACACGCTCGTATTTCAATGCAAATTTCAACGATAAAACTGTATCGCGCGACAACTTACCTGATTCTCAAACAGCGCGATATCAGCGTATTCATTAACAGAGTACATAAATAATTTGTTATTCGGAAACGCAGTTTATGTTTTAACGCGACGAAAACGTAAACGATACTTTTACTACACCTTTTACATTACATTAAAGGAACCGATATAATGTTCAATGCTACTAAGAAAATCGATGCTTTATCGAGTCGCAATATCTTTTCCCTTATTCATCGGTTAATTCTTGTCTTTCAAACAGCTACAACAAATGTTTCAGTGTACTATTTAATAGACTCAGGATCAAGAAAGTTACGTAACTATAAACAGCATGGCGAAACAAGATAGTAAAAAATAAGATGCGAGTAATAGAAGATGAAGTCAATTAGACGCGAAACCGCGACGAGCATAAGAAAAGAAAATGCAACTATTTTCGATAAACGAGCAATTATATTTAGTCGCGACTACATATTTATTTGCAATCAACAATTTCGTCTTTCGATGATGATACGATGGCCGCTTCGTCAAATCGAACGTGATCGATGCCCATTTATCACTATTCTCAAATATACTGTACCAGTTTGGAGATTCGTATTTGTCACGTGGTTTCCTTTCTTAAGTTACGAGCGAAACGATCGAACCAGTTAAAGGCCGAACAAACCATAACCTCGTTTCCATTCACGGGTTTATATAAGGCATTGGTATCTCGATCTTTTCATAAAAAAAGGATGAAGTTGCATTTATCCGTAAACTTAAGAGTGAGATTTGATTAATCACGAGGATTTGTTTAGTGTTATATGTCTAGACATTTATATTTTTCATTTAAAGGAAAAAGAATTGTTTAGGATGTATGGAAAGAAGAACAAGGTTTAACTAGTTTTAATATTTAGTTTTCCAAAAAATGGAAACATGACTGAAACAATTCATTTGTCGATAACATAGCACTTATTAGAAATAAAGCGATCTATAACGACTGTGATAAAAACTTCCAATGTATCATAGCTGTACCGTGTATTAACATAATGGTAATGAAGTTTGAAAGGATTAATACGAGAACTATTTGTTTACACTCGATGATAAAATTAATGCGCGGTAAAAAATCTCTGTTCAAATAGGTGACAAGTTTAAGCAGACGTATTCGACTCTTATCTTCATAGTCCTGTTAATAAATAATTATTTGTTAAAAAGCATCATATTGAAAACAAACTGAAATCCCGATGTTCCATATGTTGTTCGTTGTGTTCATATTATACGATTAATGTATTTAGTAGATAAGTATTGCAAGATACCCCAGAGTTTATCAAGGTAACCAACAAGGCGTTATATTTCCTGTTCATTTCATATGTGCTTACGTAATTTTGTATCATCATATTGCAACATGTTTACGGATAATGTAAGACTGATAAAATGACATAGTCTGCCATCGAGCATGATCATTCAATTATATACATATATATGTATGTGATATTTAGAAGTTTTAATCAATGGTGAGTATGCCATCTCTATAATTTTTACCACAGTTTGTAATACGTTTATCGATAATCTAACTGTGCTGCGATTCTCGAATCGCTAATCTCGCTCTCACTTCAGCGAATGTGAACCTTCTTAATGATTAAGAAACAGCTAACGTAAAATGAAAATGGGAAATTGAATAGAGATTGAAATGAAAAATCTCTCGAGGAAGGTGACTCGATGAATATAACAAGTTCACCTTTGAATCTCTTTTTACGATGTCTTGCCATAGTGTAATCGATAATTTCATTCGTACGCGTATTTCTATTTTCCAAAATGATAATAGACAAGCCAAGAACAATACATTTTACTTCTATTACCTGGAACTTGTTTCAAACTTATCTGTCTGTTTAAAAGGAAATGATAAATGACTACAAAATATGCATCTGTTTTATGATAGATGCGAATATAATGGCCAAACGCTTGATATTACGCCTATGACCATACGGTTCTTCAAACGTATGCAATTAAATATAGATTATATTCTAAAAGAACATTGTGCTTACTAATGAAAAGCGTAAGTACGAAAGTCTCGTATGTGTTATATCCTTTTTGTATAACACATAATGCGCGCGGAAATTTTAATTTAAAATTAAAAACGGCGTTTTATTATACATCCAGCTTGTAGAAGTCTAAGATACAAAATCATAGACAATGAAAAACAGACTTAAGTATCTTTTCATAATTATCTCTCCACTGATACTTTTATACTTTTATCACCGACACGTGTTAGGACTGTATCGTATATTTCTTTCAAATTTGCAAATCACAAGATTGCATTCTGTATTTCCCCATACCAAGGAATACTTGTACTTGCAACTTATAATTTTCTAGCTTTGAACAAACAGAATATTAAATTCTTTAACGTCAATTATAACTCGTATATTGATAGAATTGTGACGATTGTGGCAAGTTTTGCAGGACGTATAGTGGACCCCATTTATATTTGAACAGTTTTTAAAACACACAATAAATTTTATTAAAATTCAACCAAACCACTTGAGGTTTTTTGACGAGTTAGAGGAATCATCTGGATGACGTATAAACAAAATTTTAAAGAAATTCCAATTAATCGGAATCACGAAGAAATAAGTAAAGGCCACTTTTTGTAACATTTTTATCTCAACTTGTAAGGAAAATTTAAAGGACACGTTTCAAAGATATATACCAGTTGTACACAAGCTGAAATTGATGAAAAAATGATGAAAATCGCAGTTTTTCACGATTTTCAGTCTAAAATCTAAAGATTCGTATATCTCTTAACACCTGCCGCATATTTTCGCATCAACCGATTTCGATAAAATTTTCAGCATGTATATAACTGGCACAAATCTTCGAAACGTGTCGCTTAAATTTTCATTACAGGCTTAGGAAAAACTAATTGCAATTTTTTTTAAATTTTGTTTATACGCCATCTTCTAACTTGTAAAAAAAAAACTCAAAAACTTAAAAAAGTTATTCTGTTTTAAACAGCGTATGAATATTAATAGAAACTACCGCATAATTAAAGTAGAAATGAAATTTCTTACCTGTAACAATTGTGCGTCGATGATTTTTGTCTATTTCTGTATTTGGAACAAAACACTACGCGTGCACATTAAATACGCACCGATTCCGTTTGCGACAAAACGCGTTTACGAAGACGATTGTTTACTGGAAAAATTGTAACAGGTTCGTTTCGACTCGGATGATAGAAAGAACAAAAGGCATGTGCAAACACGACGCTCCACTAGTTATACCGCGATTTCATGTACCTATACTCTCTGATGACAGTCGCGGGACTGTGCTACAACTAGAAGCATCTAATTCGAGCCAAATGTTCGAAAAGCGCGCGGGTGGTGGGGAAATTGGAAAGAAGGGAGAAAGAAACCAGTCCTATGGGCCGCTTGACGTGATTGGTGCTCGAGTAACTTTCAGTTACTGATTGGACCAATCGCGTTCACCTACTTGAATTGAAGTTCCACCAGCCGACGCGCGTCCTCTGCGCAGAGGCGGTAAACCATAAGCGATTCTATCCGAATTTAAATTGCATTGCTAAATCCGTTTGTTAAGAGCATAATTAAAATTAATAAAATACGCGTATATGTAAGGACTATTCCATACCAAAGTAAAGTATTTTAATTTGTTTTTATTTGATACACGTTTGTATACGTGTACTTTCTTAAAGCAATAGGACATATTACAGTTTAATTCGAATATTTTAAAGTGTATATATATATTACATAGTTAACTGACAATATTCAGGACGTAGCTTAAAATTAAGGGCAGCAGGAGCGACGGTACTCAACCAACTGACTATTTTGTTTTTACTGAAAGGAAAGAAAATAATTCATTCTTTTGTAATTATAAATAATTGAAAATAATTATAAATAATTGCAAATAATTATAAATAATTATAAATAAATAATTATAAGTAATTAATTATAAATAATTATAATATTGCTAAATATTTACAAGATGATTTTTTCTTTCTTTCTATACCCCTTACCTGTTACTTGTAATTTGTAGAAGCTCATGAGACATACAAGGATGCAAGTGTAGAAAAGGTGTACCTAATATAGGATGTATAGCTTGAGATAAATCCTTATATTTCAATTCTCCGTTACGAACGAGGGATTGTGCTTCTTCCACGGATATTGGATTAATACCTGGGAAATCTACAAAAGTTAATTATACATAAACGTCAAACATATGAAACGGTTGTATGAAAAGATGACAAGAAAACGGCGAATTCGTTTAAAAATACAAGACACTGAAAAATTATTCGCAAATTCATGCATTGCCGTAAAACATAGATTTCCTCTATTTCTCCCTCCTTCAGTCACTCTTAATCTCTTTGCTAACTTCTTAGCCTAGTTTGAGATAGGCTACGATCGAAGGAACAATCAGCATTATGTCGCCTGCCATTTTCAACAGGCTGTACATACCCGATTAAGGTCTAGTGGTGATCAGAGAACAATTGTAATAGATGTTTCGTATTTTGATGTATAGTCGTTATAAAATTAACGACATTCACAAGATATCGTTAAAAATGAATCGTAAAGATGATCTTTTTTTTCTTTCTAACGTTTCTTTAGAATTTTCCAATGATTCGAATAAATATGGCGCGTTCACCTGATTTCCATCCATTAAAATAAAGTATCGGGACGCTGTAGCTCATGGACCATAACACATGATGTTCTGTAACTAATGGTTTCTCGATAGGACAAGTGGCCTCGAAAGGATCTTGTTTCAATACAAAGTCGAAATCATCGGCGGACCCGTTATCTTTTGATGTCGAATAATCATTTAAGTTACTATTACTGCATATGTATTGTCTCTCTTGGTGGACGATGTATGCCTCTCCTGGCACATTCTGCAAATCGTGTACAGATATTTACTATTTTAAAAATTTCTCTTTTTTTAGGGATCTCAAATGGTCAAAAATAACGGTCACCTTATTACCCCGAAGTTCCCATCGGTCAGAAATTTCACTCGACATTTCTACGAACCTTTCAGCATTCTCGAGAAATTCGTCCCACGTGATCGTACCTGGACCGTCCATTGATATTTGTCAAATCAGACAAATGTGGTACTAGTTGCTTCTATACCCTTTTGCGATGTATCGTGAAGGTAATCCTTCACGTTTTAAGAATTCACAGCCCTGTTGATAAGCAACAAATTTCGTAAAAATGTATTATGTACAAATACTATGTATTCAATTCTACATTATAGAATTATAGCTTTATACATTACACAGCACATGAACTATATGTTACATTGTGTACTATACAAGGTATATGTATATGGGTATTTACTAAAAAGTAACAAAAATAAATTACAAGTCAAGGAGTCCTTTTAATTCCGTGAAAATAAAACGCTACTACGCCAGCAATAATATTAATTCCGCTGCGATTCTCAGATTTTTATGTAAAAGTCTTGCTTTAATGATTTTAGAAAAACTTTAGCAAAAAATTAAAGTTAGAAATTCTTTCGCATTTTCCTCAAATTGAAGAAATTCTTTAACAATAGGAAAACGCAACAGAGTTAAAGATAAAAAGATCTATACATTTCCTTTTAAAACTCAATATCTTATAATTGAGTTTCTTAATTGAAGGACTCGAGACTAATTTATAATACATAGAATAAACAAAGATATTTAATCGTAATAGATTCTACTGTTTTCTTATACGTATGAACCTTTTGAAATAATTGTTCATAGTTTATAAAAATCAATGATACATTAATTCCATGATGAAGTTGAGAAAGGGGAAGCTGTACACCCGAAGGAATGGCTTGTCTCTTTTCTGTCCGACCCCTCGACGCTCAGTCAATTGTCGGCTATTTTGCATCGGCAATGTTCGCTAGTATTCGGTCATGTTCGGTTATCCCCGCTATTGGATACCTGCGCCGAGAGCTTGTATAATGTACGTGTGCGGTGTATACACAGATATACCCACCACGGAACGGTTAGCATCCAATAGCAGGTAAAGTGCAACCAGGAATGTAGCAATAATAGGTGCAATTGCACATGAGAATATCTATTTTTCTGTTACTAATTTTTATAACGCGTCCCCGATAAATATCTTACAAATAATACATCTAGTCTTTTATAAAATGTTATTATGTATTTTTCTTACATTAATAAAAAAAATGAATTCTTCAAACTTTTAAGATAGAAGTACATAAAAAATTTTAGTTTTGTATACATTAATAAAATGAACGAAAAAAATGGTAGATGAAGACATCATAGGATAGTTACAGCAAAATTTAGACTACTCAATTTGGAATTTATTAAAATGAGAAAATATCAACTTTACAACTATCGATGGATATACAGTAAAATTTCTATTAAAGAAATCAAAATAAAAGATTTGTGAAAAGATCAATACAGAAAGATCGATACAAAAAATCATTCAAATCTCCAAATATGCACTATGAGTAAATCTAAATAAATCTGAAATAAAACATAAATAAATAATCTTTGAAAAATTAACAATTTTGATCACTCAGGTAGCCCTAGTGTTAAAGTGAGATAATAAAACGGAATAATAAAATTTAACTTACGTACGGCCCTGACGTGAAAACCAATGGTTGCGCGCGCAGCTTTTATGACCTATAGACGCAAAAAGGATAGAAAAGGGATAAGAACGAGAAAGACAGCAGTGCTTCCCGTATTCCGTATATATGTGTGCGTGTGAGAACTGCGCGTAAGCCGTGTACGAAACACATTTCCGATCTTGTGCGTGTTTATACAAAAATAAGTTCACTTATATCTTGTGATTGTGTGTGTAAAAGTGACACCGTTGTTCGTTCACTACCTGCTAGGTAGGTGTGATAGAAGAAGGAAAAAGGAAACAAAATAGAAACAGACAAACTCCTATTGGTCGTCCTGTATGTAAGACTATCGAAGTATACGCATCGAGGATCGTAAAATCGGCATGTCGCTAAAGTGAACTTCACTTCTGACGAGGTGAAATACGAGTGTGTATGTCTGTCTGTTTGTCTGTATCTTTAATAAGGTGCGGCGGGACGAGGTGAAGCTTAGTTATAGGTGAGGTGAGGTAAGGTGAGCATCAAGAGCGAGCCGAAGCTAAAGAGAGTGAAGAGTGAAGAGAGTGAAGTGACCGAGCGCTACTTGGGCATCGTGGTGAGAGGACGCACCGTCGTTTATGTTGAATTTGTAAGACGCAACTTATGTACCACGTAGGTTTTTTTTGATAATCAGTGAAGGAAAAAAGTTAAAGGGAAGGAAACAAAAGGGAAGAAAAAAGGCAAAGTGAGCTGCATTATAGGGGGGAGAAAGAATATAGTGGGAAGTCTACGAACGATGACGACGCGCGTTCGTTCCGCGGTCATGCGTCCACAATTGGCCGAGCCATGATGCGGAGTACTCTATCTAGTATAGGCTGCTGGCCGCGGCAGTGGTACGACGTGTTCGTAACGTGTGTGTGACGATAGAAAATGCAATAATTCCCTGTTTCTGATAATTACGTTTCTTCCATTGAAACAAGTGTGTTAGAAAGTAGAAACATATACCTTCGAAAATCTAAGAACCACGAGTATAGGTATAGTAATTAAAAACATATATTAAGTTGTACTTTCTGCCAGTTCGTGCGGGACTTGCCACGGTGTCGGACATTGCTATCTGTGGAACGAAAACGGTGGTTCTGTTTACATTGGAAAAATTGACAGTCTTCGAGGATGTACTCGAAGGGGAAGGGGACTACGGTACCCTCAGATTCTCAAGCAAGAGAAAAGTAAGTATTATTTTTTATAATAAAATCTATCGTGCATTATGTATTTGTTGAAGTAAACGAGAAGGAGAAAAAGATTTTACCAATTGATCGACCAGTGACTCCATTTTTTTTTCTTTATACCAAGCGTGCGTATACTACGTATATGCGTGTAGTAGGTAGTAGTTGATTTGCAAACCGGGCGATCGGATTCGTCGAATAATTCCGGCTTACTTAACGCTGGAACTACCACAGTAATAAAAATCACAAATTTCTATTTCCTCATCGAAATTTTATAGATTTATTACAATACATTTTTCGGAATTCCAATGATTTTTTTTATAAAGTTTGTTTGTGATAAATTCTTGTTTTTTCCTTTGCATTATATATGTATTTTTTCATATATTTTTCATTTTAACTTTTTTGATACAAGTTTTATATTATAATTACTGAAGATAATATTTATGAGCTCTGTTATAGTGAATATGAGAAAATCTTGATGCAAACTTAATGAATTAAAATAAAATAGTTAATACGTATTTTTGTAAAATTTCTTGCGATTTATACGGAATCTGTGAAAATCTAGTTTTGTAATTAATTTTTTCAGTTGTAATTAATTATCGTTGTGAAATTAGTCTAACGAATTTAGTTTTGAACTTTTATGAATCTTATTGTTTATCTAAAATTGTCTTCCCTGCAATGTGATTTATCGTAAATTCGACTGAAGTGTATACTATGACTCACTAGAATTACTTGTCTGGCAAAGCAGGCCGATCGGGCGCCATGTTTTTATCGTTTGCAACTTGCAACCAAGAAACAGTTTACGAAAAAATTAGTATGATAACACTTTACATGACACCAATCATTGAAAATGTAATTTTTTAAATATTGATAAATAATTCTAATTGTTCTTTCTTAGTTTTAAAAATATTATTCTGCGACTGTAATGCTGAATTTGTTGCATTTAAAAAAGTTTCTAATTTTTGAGTTTTGTTTGTTAAGTTCGTTTATATACTAATAAAACTTTATAAAAATATCACTTATTAACTGTGACTGTACATTATTTGTATTGTGAAATATTATAAATTGTAATATGCGTAAATATTTTACCCAGATGCTTGTATTTTGTATTATGTATTGGTATTTCAATATGAATATTTTATAAATTAAACATTTATCGTTGCGAGTATACCTCTTTGGAAACGATAAACAACACTTTTATGTTACATAAAGATATTATTATATAATATGAAAATAATTTAAATTCAAAAAAATAAATTAGTTTTATATTTATCTACAGATTATTTATAATATTTCAGGTTAGCCCTGTATGTGTACGAGTACTTATTACATGTTGGTGCACAAAAAGCGGCGCAGACATTTTTGTCAGAGGTAATGATTTCAAATTGTTTTGAAAATTTAATGAAACCTGTGAAAAAGATGATTATATATTATTGATATAATTATATCTTATTTTGTTACATAGATACGATGGGAAAAAAATATCACTCTTGGTGAACCGCCTGGATTTTTGCATTCTTGGTGGTGGTAAGCGTTAGACATTGTTTTATTCTTCTGCTACAAAAATAACAAAATTGCATTTTATTTATAAAATATTAATTTCCTTCAGAAAACATATTCATAATTTAATATATTTTTGCTATTTATATGCATACAAAATAATTAAAAATATTTCAGTGTATTTTGGGACCTATATTCAGCAGCACCAGAACGAAGGGATTCCTGTGAACACAGCAATGAAGCCAAAGCTTTTCATGATTATGTTAGTATAATTTTATAATGTGAAAGTTATAATTATATATTACAAATGTATAAACAGGAGATTATTTTTGTTCTCAGGGTTTTGTGAATAGCGGTTATGGTGTTAATGGCATTGCCCATGTAAGTTGAGTTGTATTATTTTTCATGCATATGAAATATGTTTGTTCAATCATGGTGTTCTACCCTACATGAGTATTTTAATATGATCTAAGACCATGTACTTCTAAACTAGAGTATGTAGATAACAGGGATTGTTACTAAAGTTTGCATGTACATTTAATTGGCATTTAAATGAATTATTAGATGTTGAAATTTGGCTGGTAGATAATTATCTAATGATTACAGAATGCTGGTCCAGCGCCTTCACCTATAGGACAAATGCCACCCAATGATGGTATGCCTGGTGGTCCAATGCCTCCTGCTTTCTTTCCAGTAAGTTTTTTTACATCTTTATACTGATAACAACATTATTTTACTTAATTTCATAGTGTGAATCAAAAAATTTGAAGAGTATTTGAGTTATCTATGTCTGTTTATGTATTTTGTTAATGAATAATTACATTTATGTTCTGTTGTTTAAATATGAGTAAAAAGATTTAGATAAATATTTATTTTTTATAGAAAACATTATTATTTATTAACGATAGTTTCTTATTTCAAAAGAATCAACTATGAATTTTGAAATTCTCCTACTATAGTCTATAGTATAGTATAATTAATATTGTGAAACATGCCTTTTATGTCTATATGTGCACATATACATACATCATGTGTATATTGTGTTTCAAGAAAGGGAGGACAAGAAAATAAAAAAATAGTTTTACTGTATATGATTATATATAATATAACATTGTAATCTAAGATATATTATTAAAAGCTTTTAAACTTAATTCTTCTAAAAGGAATAAAAACATTATAATCTTTACAATCTTTATTATAGGGAAATCAGACATATTAACTGTATATAAACACATATCACAATATTTATATGTATATACATACATAAATATGTATAAATATCTGTTATCATTGTTATGCCTAGTTACAATTCTCATGCATTATAATTCTACACTTGATTCAAAGCTCTTAACATTTTATTAAATACATCAAGTATAATAAACGTTAGTAAATAAAATATCTTCTAACTGTAGATTGTTATTAATCAAGTACAGATTGTTAATAAATTTACATTACATATTATTAAATACACCTTATAATAATATATATATATATTTCTCTTGATATTGGTTTTTCGGGATAAACAATAATGTTTCAATTTTACATAATACATAATCTAATTATCTATGATATACTGTCATAATAAATAGCTATATTTCATTGAAAATAATTCTATAAATATGATAGTAATTTGTATACTACATATAAAAAATCTTATGTTATACTTTATTCATGTATAATCAGACTCCAAATGTTACTAATTAATACTACTGTTTCTTACACATAATAACACAATTCTGTACAATGTTATTCATCTAATTAGTCAATGTACACAGTGTCCTTGAAACATATATTTTGTTTTGAAACAAGTGTACATTTGGATAAGATTCTCATGCCATGCTTGTCTATACTGTATCTATGTACTTATTTTCTCTCTGCTATGTATCTAACACTTGTATGTGCGTTCCTTTACCATTTTCACTTTTTGATCTCCTCTCTGCGTAAAGCAGATTTCAGAAACTTACCAGGAAAAATTTTGTATAGATGTTAGAGAATAGTTTTAGTTTGAATAATTTTATATTGTAGGTCTATAATTGACAGTGTTCTACCTTGTGCTGACTTTAGTTCTGTGCAAGAACTTCACAGTTGTTTTGCAATAATAAAATATTGAATATATTTATCGAACTACATTTATAAAATATATTTGTTCCTTCATTCAAGTTATTATTTATAATACTTCTGATCTAACTTGATATCTTAGTATAACGATTTTCAGTCTGAGTTCTGAAAATGAAAGCATATATTTACTCGTAGAATAATATTTTAAGGCGGATTTATCTTTCTACAATTCTTAATGTATAACAAACTATAAAGATTAAGAATGTCAGCTAAGGTCACACTTTTTAGGATTTCTAATATATTTAATATAAAAGCCTGCATAGATAGTAGTCTAGCATTCAGTACAAGCGGTCTACGAATTTAGTGAAAATAATATATAACCATCCTTTACATCATGGAAAAGATCAAATTTATATCTATATATGACATACACATATTTTATGTAGTATAAGCTAAGTATACCCTTAGAAACTATAAACATTGTATTCTGTATAAATGGATAGTTTAATGATTGTATGAGAAAAATATATTCTCGTTGACCGCTTATTATAACATCTAAATAACAATATAAGTAGGTAAAAAAAATGTCTAGTTATGCATATATTGCTTGTTCGAATATTTATTGCCTTCTAAATCATTTTAGGATAACGATGTATACGTTCAGATAGAAACAACACGATCTCACTTTGATACATCCATATATATCCATAAAAGAAAATTATTTTATATATATATTTTTTATTTATTTATTTATCTTTTTTTTTTAATTATCAAAATTTTGTTTTAGTGTGAAATGGGTGGGAGGGAGGGTATCCTCAGGCATTTAGTATCAAATTTTACTTCGTGGACAAAGTCGTAATTACGAAATGAATTATTGATAAACATATATAGGCTGAAATAAGTATCGTAAATGTAATCTTTATTGAAAACAATATTTATAACATTGTATTTTCGTAATTATAACTTTTAGATTTTTAAGGTGCTGACCAACATAGTATTAACACAATCATACCCAAGCCTTCTAGTCTAGCTGTTGCCTGGATCGCAGTGTTGCTACATGTCTGTCGTTTGCGTTGCTTGTTGCAGAACAACTCGACAATGCGACCATCTCCGCCCACACACCCCTCATCACAGCCATCCCCCCAGCACCCCCAGCCACCCCCGCCTCCACACTCGCAGATGATGTCCACTCAGGTAAGCCTCATTCGACACATACACTGTCACTCATGGAAAATCACTCAGTCCACTCTCATTATACCATATCATCGTGTACCTATGACTGTTTGCTCGAAATCGCTTCTTTTCCTACCAAAGTTATTTCTACTGTACAATTTTTAACCCGTCATTCTTCAAGTACAATGTATAGAATATACAAACAGGATTCGCTTAAATGGTTACGGATAATAATATTGTTTCAAGCACAGATTTTTTGTATCTTTTCTACACTTAAATATATTAACGATTAATACATGATTTTGCAATATTGTATTTATTATACTCCAAAAAGAAACAAAATAGTTTTATTGAATATGTGTAACAACAGAAATTTTAAGGTAAGAAAAAAGGTTTCTTTAATATTGCACAATGTAAAAAAAAGTTACATTATCATTTTTGTCTATAATGGGCTTATTTTAAGGTAAGAATTGTGTTAAATGCACATCATACTTCGATTTAAATAATCTGTCCTTTGTTGAATATAAACCCCCATGGTTTGCAATTCTTTTTCCACATTAATATAACACGTGTCCTCCAGATGCACTATGATGATTTCTATCAAAGTGCATATATTATATTGCCTAATGTGTGATTAACTGCTTGTTGCGGCTGCCTGGTGTGTCAGTTTTGTGATATACAATAGTTATAACATTCTGGGGTTTTAGCTATATAATTATATTGGCAAACATAATTTACTTAATGTATAACTTCCTGACTTGTTACAGTTTATGGGTCCGAGATATCCTGCTGGTCCAAGACCTGGAGTGCGTATGCCACAAATGGGGAATGATTTTAATGGGGTATGTATTATTATTTTACCAACAGATCAAACTGTTGTGAATAATGTACATTAAATTACGATTTGGAATAATTACTGACATATTGATATTTTTATTTAGCCACCTGGACAACCAATGATGCCAAATAGTATGGACCCAACTAGGCAAGGTAAGGGCTCAGTTATATGCTAGATTCACATTGATTTTTTTTCTGGCATTGACAATAATTGCGAGAGGAGAATGGCATAGACGCATGCATACCAAAAACCACACAGCAATAAATAAATCAGTAATTATTAAAAGTGGATTGGATTGCTGTGATGTGGAGTGGATTGGTTTTTGAATTGTCTAGTTACATGCAGTGGTGTAGTTTTCAAGTTAAATCATTATAATTAGCATTATATATTTATATGACTCTGTGTATTCTTGCTTTCTTCTTTTGCATTCGAGATAAAGACACAAATTTAATGTTTCAGTGATGATTAGAGTAAACATCTTAATAACAATGTAATGTTAGTATATATAATAGTCCTATATACAATCCTATAGTTGTTATAATTATTTAAGAATTTTTTACTGTAAAAATGTTGTTAGATATTTTTTATACATATTTTTTAATTATCGAGAAATATTGTTTTAAATGATCTATAATCTTATTGCGACACATAAATAAGGATTCAAATAAAAAGAATCTGACGTGAATATATTATTTACTAATATTTAACAATAAGGATTTAGAAGCAACTCGTTAAACTAGTATTTAAATATACAATACAACTTGTCGGTATATGCTATAACGATATATTTTCGTAGCATTAAAGTAATATTTACAACTTTATTCACTATGCGACCGCAAAGTAACTAGACCTTACCGCCATCAACCTGACCTTACCTACCTGCCGTACTAATGTGTGCTCTTGTGTTCCTCAGGCGAAGCTGGAGAATTTGTAGGGTGGCAAGGTAGGAAGCAACCCAGCAACCAAATCACACTCACATGACTTAGTCAAGCCTAACTATTATTTTTTCTCCTGCTCGTTTTAAAGTTTCTGTTCTCACTTTTTATGAATAAATGCACTAGCTTCGTTTCTTTGTGCGATACTTGCTCATCCGATCTTGCATTCAGTATGCCAATCGTAATTTAATAATAATAGAATCAATGTGTTGAACTTCACTATGAGAACAGTTTTCTATGTGTAAAAAATGATCACATTTAAAGAGATTCTTTATTTTTATATGTGAAATATTAACATAGATATATTTATATTTGTAAAAGAAAAAGGAATAACTGTTTTAACATTACAGTTTCTCATTGCATAGGTATAATGCAATAATTTTGTGGCTAACAAAATATATCTGTTTGTTATTGTCATTGTCAATCATTGTAGCATAAATTTAACATATACTAAGAAATATAATGCAGTTACTTGCTCATTACTTTCTCATTCGTAACATTTTAAGAGAAAAAGATTCGTGTGTTCTTAAAAAGGAAAATATCATCTTCAACTATAGAATAATAACTTTACAATATTTTACAATTGATTTCATATCACATAAATGTATAAAAATATTGCTGTATGATGTCGCAATCCTTTTACTAGGTATTAATTGAATGATTGTCTTGTTTGTTATGTATCTGGCGCTATTATCTTCCTTTGTCAAGTTAAAAGCTCATACGTTTGTAAAAGTTATTTAGTAGCGTTGTTTTTCATCCTTCGCATGAGCTTTGTTATTTCATTAATTTGTGTAGATGCAAATTACCAATTTAGCATGTCATCCACTTGCTTTACTATTACATATGACTTCGGCAAAGCATGACTTGAGTGTTTTAATTCTGTAGTAAAAAAGAAGACAGACAAAAGAATAAAGATCTAAATTAAAATACTCTTTTTCATATGTTGAAGTATTTTACAGACACATGATTTGCCGTTGATCCAAAGATTCACGATTAGTGTTTAGTATTAACATAAACTAGAACAGTATTAATATTTGTGTCTTTAGGAAAATGCATCAAAAATTGTTTTTATTACTAGCTCCTCCAGGCATGAATCCTATGAATCCAAGGATGAATCCTCCACGAGGACCAGGAATGGGTCCAATGGGACCGGGAAGTTATGGACCTGGAATGAGAGGACCACCACCTAATAGTAGTTTGGGACCTGGAGGTCCAGGAGGCCCTGGTATGCCACCAATGAGTATGGCTGGACCAGGGGGTAGACAA
This sequence comes from Bombus affinis, assembly GCF_024516045.1. Classification (NCBI taxonomy): domain Eukaryota; kingdom Metazoa; phylum Arthropoda; class Insecta; order Hymenoptera; family Apidae; genus Bombus; species Bombus affinis. The sequence goes on along the minus strand of NC_066349.1, from coordinate 15,651,181 downwards.
CAATGGCAACCTAATACATCCACGGTACGATTACGATCTGTACATATTTAAAGAGTTTATTCCTGTTTAAATTAACAAAATGTTTTTTATATGTCTTTATATATATCGTCAGTGATATAATTAGATAAATGTTCATATTATAATTCGATAATGAATTTTTATTGTAGCCAATGAATTATTCGTCATCATCACCTGGTAATTACGGAGGTCCACCTGGTTCAACAGGTCCTCCAGGTCCAGGTACACCAATTATGCCCAGCCCTCAAGATAGTAGTAATAGCGGTGGTGAAAATATGTATACCATGATGAAACCTGTACCTGGAGGAAATATGCCTGGTGTAAGTAACTGCCTACTACTTTTGTATTATTTTGATTTAGTAATATTAAATATGATTCATCATAAGACAATATTTAGTTTTGCTCATGTCTGTTAATGAAATATATAGAGATATAATAGCAATAATAATTTGTTCGATTGTATCAGGACTTTCCAATGAGTGGTGGGCCAGAAGGTGGTCCGATGGGTCCTATGGGACCAAACACAATGGGTCCTGTGTTGAATGGTGATGGCCTTGATGGAATGAAAAACAGTCCAGCTAACGGTGGTCCTGGGACACCTCGGGAAGATAGTGGAAGTGGAATGGGTGATTATAATCTGGGTGGTTTTGGAGGCCCTGGTGAAAATGTAAGTATTAGTAAGTTTTTTTATACTCCCGATAACGGTTACTCGACGTGTTAGTATGGACTTATATACTACCATTTCTTTTTCTATGTAAATTTATATTCCTAGTAAACGAGAATACTTTTGGATTAATAATAATTAAAAAAGAAATTAGTGTTGATCTTTATTGTTGATATTTCTGGTTTAAAATATAAGTCCATATTAGAACTGACTTTTCTTCTAATTATTCAGCAATTAACAGATTCAGGTGCTTCCATCAATGCGTCAGTTAGTTAATTATTCTGTTAAAATAATTTGGGTCTTATTACATTTAGAGGGCTTATCCTCAAGCTTATTCCAACCACCTGGTTAATGCTTAATCTAAAAAGTATCAATATTTGATAAAAATTCGAAATATTCTTATTTAATCATTTAGGCTTCTTTGGGAGATTTAATTTAGATTACCCACTTGCATCTAATGTTATAACTGTTTGGCTCATATTGTGTCTAACTATTATCATACTAACAGTATGACTAATGATGCAAACATAAAATGGGTATAAAAAATCACGAAACATTTAAAGAATTCTTAATTTACTAAACAATGAAATGTTCAACTTGTTAAAAAGTAATATTTTTTATATCTATAAAGAATTAAATGTTGGTGATAAGATAAATTTTCTAAGTTATGGGCTGTTTTATTAAAGTACTTTGCATAATATTAGTGGAAGGTCATAACTAAAAATCATTCTTTAATGATTCTTTAATGCCTGCAGTAATAAAATGCTTCAAAACATTTTCTACCCATTTTATACTTACAAAAGAGTATGAATCAACTTTCATAAAATAATACACAAGATATTCCATAAGGTGTATCGTATATGATAACAAAGACACGTCGAGATGATGATTTTTAATAATTTTCAAAATATTCTTATCAGTACAATATTAATTTTAAATCTCCTTTTGGCTAATCGAATTTAATAACTGTCATAATAAAATTAATTTAGTAATTTATCTATATTCATTCGTTCATGGATTTTGTTTAAATATATACAGTATTCTTTGTATATAAATCTGGATCATGGTTAAAAAATATAAGAAAATATGAACTTGTTTGGTACATATAAATTTAATGGTGTATATAGACATATATGACGTATGTGATTCAGTTTCATGGCAACAGTATAAAGGATCGTGTGATACTTTTGCGGCGTTTGTATACGATAAGCGATACAAGACCGAATTCCGTTTTATAATTCTGACGGTTTTTTAAATACTTACAATTATTTCAAATGACAGACATTCTCGTCTACAACCATGTCTCTTATTAATATTTTTCAAGTACGATACGCCTTGCGGGAAATTGTATATATAATATAGTATAAAATAATCGATTTCTTTAACGAGCGCGCACAAACGGTATATTCCTTCTTTAATCTTACGTTATTATTTCGGATTGTGAGTAGGATTCTAAATTAAAAGAATAATCAGTAATCTCGCACGTGCGCCTTCTGTATTCCCGACAGTTTTTTTAAAAAATCAAGTCGCCTTGGATCCAGCCCCGAGTTCGTAGATGCCGTAGATTTCCCGATTAATCATGCAATGTGGAAAAGGATGATACGCAAACCCTGAGTTTTATGTCACGTGTGATCGTCACGTGGTACGCGATTCATAACGGTTTCGTCAATGGCTCAAGCACGATTATTCGCTCGTGTCAAGATAGAGAACGAAAAGCAAACGAAAAGAGAGAAAAGAAAAGATACAGACATATATTCGCGTCGACGCATCTTGACTTGCGTTTGTTAATTAATCGCTCCTAATCAGTTAGGTTAGCATTTAAGTGCTCATTACGCTATTATTACGAAACTATGATACTTGGATCATTTATAACACGCGCGCGCGCGCAAAATACACTACATAAATATTTAAAAGTATATATATATATGTATATATTCTATATATATATATATGCTTTTCTTGCTAAATACTCACAAGGTTGCAGACTAGAATTTTATGACTAGAATTTTATGATTCTTTTTCTTTATTTTTATTATTACTTTTTTCTTTTTTAAATATAATTATTTCTATACTTTTTATTATCGACAGTACTTTTTATCGACTCGTGTCAACGTCAACGTCTATTTATATTTATTTGAATATTAGCTTGTAAGCAAAGGTGCCTGAAAAACACGAACTACTGTGATTATCAATCGCATAATTGTTAATCGATTTCTAATTCTTTTCTCTATCCTATCTTTCTTCTTTCGATGATTGTTATCTTTTTTTTTTTTCTATTTCATCTGCCATCTTTTTTCTTTCTTTAATTGCACCGCTAGCTCGTCGCTAGCTAACTGGCTTATTTCTCATCCTATTATAGAGTTTGGATTCTAAGCAGTATTAGGTTAGAAAATAATATACGCTATATTAAGTTTATGACAGGTAAGACATAACAGTCGTTAAAAAATTGAAAAAGAATCTTTTTAAATTTCACTACAAAGCTTTTGCGAAACGCCTAATGAATTTTACATCGATAAACAATTTCGAATTTTGTTTATTCGGACAATCGTTTTCGTATCGATAGACGTATTAGAGGTACATTTGCCTAATCTTTCGAATCAAATTCCTTTTCATTGAACCAATAAAACTCTGTAATGAGGTGATCAAATTAGCCGAACTCAGACCGAGTCCCTCCACTATTTGCTCAGAATTCATTATATTGGTAGAAAAGTAAAGTTTGCGCACCATCTATTCGCAGCCATTGACATCGCAATACTTCGCGCGAGTATATACACGACTAATTAGAATTAATGGATCATTTCCGCCTAGTGCCTTGTTTGGAAAAAGAATGTAGGTACCATCGTGTATTTTAATGCAAAACGTCGATATCCTTAGTGAACCGAAAGCTAATAAACGCGTACAAATCTAGTCATGCGATCCCACGATCGAACTATGTTTTAAAAATGAGGATCTTTTTTATCGATCGATCGACTAATGCAGGTATTCGAACATAACCTCATTTTACATGCACTTTGCATTTTATTTTTTTCTACTTGTCCCATTGAATATTATTTCCTAAACGTACGAATATTCTGATTCAGATACTTATTTCGTTAGAAAGTTCCTATTAAGGTTTAATTTAAACGAGATAACATCGAAAACGGCTTTGTAGCAAGTTCCTTATCTTTCTTTCCTAATGAAAGCGTACAGCAATATCGTATTTCCTATTTGAACGATATGATGCTGTACCGGCGAGTATTGCGAGGCGAATGGCGTTTGCGATTAACTTAACGAAAAAAAAGTACTTGGGCAAAAATGTATAAAGAAAGATGTTATATATATAACGTACGCATGGCAATATATAGACGATATATATATAACGTAATTATTTTTGTATGAAATAAGAATCATAGACGGTGTAAGTACTGAACCTACATGAATGAGTGTGACAAAAATACAAAGAAAGAGAAAGAGGTAATACGGGCCGATAATGGAGAAAAATATATCGTGCGAACCTCCCGGAATCCATCCGTCCGTAATGGTTATAGGTCAGTACCGGACTATGCTGTGCTGCTGTTAGTTGTGTTTAAATTAACTTAAACTATTAAAAAAGTAAAAGGTATTGATATCAAATTATGTAAAACGATATAAGAGAGGAGAGAAAGAGAGAGCGAGAGGGAGGGAGAGAGAGCGCCAATTGCAAGGGTATGCTCTGGGAGCACCGGCAAGATCGATTATGGTCTCGAGGACGATCAAACACACAGGTCTTTTTACATATGATTATTGTGACTTCTCGAGAAAGATTCTGTATTATTTTTTTTTTTTTCTTAATTTTTTTCTTTTGTTTTTTGATACTACGAGCTACGCTTTTCTTACTTTTAATTTTACATATTTTCTATCTTTTTTATACATTCATACATAATATACATATATTTTTATATATAATATATATAATATATGTATATTTATAATATATATAATATATATGTATATATATTTATATTATATATGTATATATATATTTTAAAAAAAATACACATCTTTGATATTTATAACATTATACTATAAGACGAAGGAAAAATATGACGATTATATAAGAAACGAAAAAGTAGCGACATCAAGTATAACAGTTCTAGCGCATTTCTTCACTGGTTTTTCTATGACTGCAATTATTATACAAGGACGATTTTCAAAGCTTTTATTATACGAAACAGTTGATAAACGCTAGTCGGATCATACATATTACATATATATACATATTATGTTCTGCAATTCATTTTATCGAATTGAAAGTGCAAAGAGTCGATAAACTGAGACTTATTAATAGTGAAAGAAGACTGTCTTGTTTAGTATTTTTAGCATTCGATATTTGTAAGGATTTCATCGTAGAGATACGACTGCTGCTTGCCGTTGTTCCGGAGTATTCACCGTGTCAATGAAATGCGTACTTTTAATTGGGAGAAAGGAAGTACACACACATACATATATACAACGAAAGATAACTAAATATTCGCTTGTACCAACTTTAATACGTTTAATCGGTGCGACTTTCATAGTATATACAAAGAAACGCTCGTTTAATCTGTCGCAACAGGCGAAAAAGTTGGTGATAGCACGCGGTCAGGGTTCGAAGTTCGTGACGAAGAAATAAGCCAAAATAGAAAGAGTAAACGTGGAATTGTTAACGATGATAAGAGCAGTAGTAGTCTTTTCGTTGCTTGTAACACGACTCGTCGTCGTGCGCTGTTCAAAGAAATTTCGTGAGAGCGTGCTTCGAACCAATATATACATATGTATAATATACGGATATGCATATATATATATATGGCGTGAAGCGCATCAGAATGGTACTTTTAAAAGAAAGTCGTCGATTTTACTTTTAATACAGCCCCACGTTGTAAGCCACATCAATGAATGGCAATGAACATTACATTTATTAATATATGCCTAAACCAGGGGAGATCGAGACAATAAATGTAAACCTGTTACACTGAGAATACTGCGTTTTTCTTTTTTATTTGCGTTCAAATCCGCAGGGTGCTGGCTACTAGACATTTATATATGACTATCTGTTTTCATATACACTTTATGTCTTTTTTTTACTTGTTTTATTTATTTATTTTCACGCGGCCGATCGATTTAACTTTTTTGTCTAAGACACACTGGTAATCACATGTCACTTGTGTTTCACATTGCATTATACATCGCCACGTCGATACCGCGACTGTCCTCGTATTTCCGCGTTAGTTGAACTCACCGAATGCAATCCTTAAACTAATTTAGTCGATACGATATAGTTGTTACATGTATTCTTCTCTTTTTTTTCTGTTTTTTTTTCTCATCACAAATCATGTGATATTTGTTCTAACATACACACACACACGCACACACCCAGGTACACGGAAGACATTAACATTCGTTGCTTTTACAACAAACGCGATATATGTAACTAAAGTATGTGTTTTTAACGTCGCCGTAATATTGTCTACATTGTACAAACTGCCACTAATATTAACAACGATGACACTTGCTTACATGATTAGAAACAGTAAACTCAAACTAACACTATGCACGCATATATACACCGCATAATAAATTACAATTTTGATCTATTCTTCCGGTATCTGGTACAAATCGAAACACCATAAACGGATACTATCGTATATTGTGGAACACAATGTTTGTGATTTACTTAACCGTCCTAATGGAACGGTAAATATCTTCAATTTCTTCATCTTTTTTCTTTTTAAGATCTTTTAATGTCTTTTCATTGAACGAAAATCACCCTCTGAAACAGAATAAGAAAAATAGTGAAATCTGATAGCTGTATATAGTACTAGCCTGTACTGACCTGTAGCACATGGATGCGTGAGCGCAAAGCGATTGGTGGATTGCGAGATCGTATCGAGAAACGATTCAAACGAAAAAAAGTACTTCAATTAAGCAAAGAGTGAAAAAAAAAAATTATTTTAAGAATCCGTGAGGAATGACACGTCGAGTTTCTATGTTACAATTTTTTCTTAATCTCTAAATAAGAATTTTTCATTGTTGGTTCACTCGGTGAGGTGTGCGTGAGTGGGGGGCAGGCTGCGCACACGGAATGCGCAAGAAATTTTTTTTATACATCCGTATTTTTCTTTTTTTTTTTTTTATTCAATGTTTTTTCTGTTTTTTTTTTCTTTTTGTGCTCGATACGGGCTTCTTTTTTACATAACGTCCATGTGTTGTGGGTCAGAGCGCCCTGGAGATGTGGAACCACATTTCTCTCTTCTTCATTCGCGGTTCCCAAAAAATCAAAACCAAGTTTCTCTTCCTAGTTCTTTCATATATATCCTCTCTTTAAGTTTTGCGTTTCACGAGCCCAGCCCCTTCACGACGCACCGTCACCGCGCTGCGCAATCACTTACGCAGCATGTCAGCGTTTTTTCCCCGAGAGTTCACTTGGGATCAGCGAACTGCGACGAACTTTCCTCCGTCACCTGAATTTCTTTGTAGTACCTTCACCGTGACTGGGTTCGATTAATCTCTTTATGTACTTTATAATCGGTTAATTCTATATTTTAACAAGAAGCTGGAAAAAGGAAATTACATTTCAAGTGACATTGTCGCGTTCAAATATTTCCAGAGAATATTTGCGTGCTTAAAAAGTTCAGAGATTTGAATATTGAAACATCAAGGAGAAAAGTATTCTCAGCTCGCTGATGAAACGCTGAAACCAGTTCAAAACAAAATGGGCAAGGTATCGCCTAATGGTGGACTTGCCTAACCTCTTACGTGTAACCGACCTGGTGTTGGTTGATTCGCAGGATCAGACTGAGTCAGCGGCCATACTCAAGATCAAGGAAAGCATGCAAGAAGAAGCGAAGAGGTTTGAAAAGGACTCAGATCACCCCGATTATTATATACAATAACTCGTCACGAGTCGTTGGGCCCTGAGACCAAACTAACGTTTTAAGAAAAACAAATCGCAAATCGATTCCCCTCTTTCTCTCTCTCTCTTTTTCTCTCTCTTCCTTAAATCCAGAATTCTCCTCACTGCACTTGTACTCCACAATAATCTCCTTCCTTTCACAACCCCAACCCCCTGCAACTTCGAATCGAGGTACTGAAAACAGTGTGCGGAGACAAAGGAAAGGAAAAAGTAAGATAAATTGAAAAAAGAGGAGGTTAAGCTCCGTGAGAGAAGTGCACGAGATTTACGTAGAGATTGGTGAAGCGTTTTCTCCCTTTGCGAAGTGAGGGGGGCACATCTCAAGATTTTTCCATCCTCTCCGGATTACGGAAAGGATCTAACCATTTAAAGTAAGAGAGCACCGTTTCATGTAAAATCTTTCGTAACTTCGCGTTGACGTACATTCTTCAAAATGTCTCCATATAATATACACAATCATCTTAAATCATTGTCAATCGATGATACTCACTTTGCAAGTGAGCACGGGCTCAAGATGTTTTGGGCGTCCTCGAGTATGCTCACTAAGATTATAAAATCTGTTATTAAAATATTACGTTCCAACATTCTCGAATGTTTCTCATTTCGAGCAATACTCACGCTCGATTAGATTTTTCATACCGATGAAAAGTCGAATGCCTAATTGCTCATTACCGTCTGCAATTCACAGTGGACCCGTTTCGACATCGTTTTTTCTTTTCTTCTTCTTCTTTTTTTTTTTTTTTTTTTCTTATAAACTCCTACATCGTCTCCTACTTTCTTAGGGAACTTGATTTTGTTTCCGAAAATAAGGACAGGAAAATAATAAGTGCTTCCTTATTGGCCCTAAGTTAAAGGAAAAATATATTTTTTGTACAGTTCGAGAAACAGTTCAAGAGGTACATGTGATGTTTTTATATATGAAAGTAGTAGTCATCTCTCCTCTCTTCTCTGTCCCTTTCTTCGAACCCTTTAGTTTTTATGGAGTATACTTGAGTGACGTTTCATCGGTTTCCTACATCGTCTGTGCACAGCGAATAGTTTCAGTGTATAAAATTATTAAAAAAACATAAGTAACTGTGATAAGATAGCGTTTTAAATGAAACATTACACAATATACTTATACTATCGTATATTTGTTCGAAGGTAGAATAACAAACAATTGTAGTACACACATCGAGTGTACGCTCGAGTGAACACCACTTTTATACGTACGTTCTGTACTGATTTCAATTAATGTTTACAAACGTTGGTTCCACACGTTGACGAAACGATTCCTCTATTTTCATTCAAACAATCGAAACTTTTCGCATGCGCCTTCTGCGAAACTGTTCTCGAAACGAGATCGATCGATACGGATATCTTTGATGCGACAAACTCCATCCATGATTCTGTTTGAAAAAAAAACCTATCGTGACTTTAATGTAATAAGTTTTGAGACGATACGTTATCGAGAGCTATACCTTGGGTGTTACAAATAAAAAGATTTTATAATTTCTATTCAAAATAAAATTTTTCACAAAATGTCATCTACGTTTTATTTGTAACAAATTCAAATCTTATAACATCGTTTAAAATTTTATAACATACATTGTACGTATATGGTGAAATATTTGTGGATGTAAATGCTTGATAAATTATTTTTTTTTTTTTTTTTTTTGGAACGATCGATCGATCCCGCGTAAGATTGTACGTCAGCGCAGCAATTTGCGAGTATTGGTAGCATAATACCTGTACTCGTTATTGTGGCATCATTCTACGGTCGATCTGTCGACTATTCCTTCCGAGAAAAGAAGCATCGATATCTTCCATGAAGTTATATACATACATATACCCGAGAAAAGATCCACGAGAACGCAACGCCTTTGTGCTCTTTTTCTGTCAATACGAAAAATGCGATTTTAAAAGGGGTCCCGATAGATGCTAGTGGTAGAGTGGTCAATGGTATCGATATTATCGTGTGCGTGAGACGAAGAAAAAGTGGCTTCTTAATTTATTTACAAGAGGGAGTAAGAAACTAGGTACGTTAGGTTTATCGATCGTTCAACGTGCTATGTATGTGTATAGTACGTACAATAGTGCCACGTTAACTAACCAAGATTTTGCTTCTTCAATTGCCCGTCGCCTATCCCTCGCCGATTCTCGAAACTGATTTTATCGAGAAGAGTTTGGTGCTCTTCAATACTCTTAAAATTTGAATCGCAACGAATAAGATTCGATAACCTAACCTCATGAAAGTGTTATAAATCGTTCCCGTAAATGCATTTTCGTTACCTCGACTGGTTTTTTTTTTTTTAATTGACCGTTTAGATTAAGGCATTTAAAATGCTTATGAAATATCGACTACGCGCCAAGCTTTCAAGATTTATCAAAATATCCAAGACCGACGAGACTTCTAAGACTTAAGAAAACACCCGAATTTTAGGGCATCGAATCCTATTTGAGGTTATTCCAATTTTTCATTACATGCATGCATTTTACGCGATTTGATGTGCTTGACAACCTATCACAGGTTTCTGGTATTACTTACGTAAAATACATCAGTGTATGTATCAGGTTTCCATATCTCATTTGTATCCGATAAAGAAGAGAGATCCTCGAAATATCCTAGAGATATATCTCTTTCGATAACTGATCAGCTAAAATGTTGAGCCGCGGGCAATTAGCGAAGCACTACTGTACATAGCAAGGCGGGAACATGCGAAACGATATGATATCGAGTGTCGAAAAGTTGACTAATACGATGCAACGTCAAGCGATTGCATCGATAACGTTGTTCACATCGGTACATTTGCGTTTAGGGAGGACTTCACGGGCATTGTTAACAGTTGCACAGACGTTGCAATCTCGATTGTGTCGTGCACAATTGGATCAGATCTTTATTTAACTCGAGAAGCGCACAGTACTGAAAGGCTGCAATAACATTATTTCGAAAAAAGTCGAACACTCGGTTATTAGGGAATTCGCGAGAATTCGCTTGTATTATCTGTGTCCGAACGAGGGGAACCCGACGAAACGGTTCTCGAGAGAACACATTATTAAAACTCCCCCTAGGACTTAATCCGATATGGTGGGAATCCGGCCAGTGTGTGTCGATAGTACACACGAAACGAACTTTCATTCGAGACGATCGTCGTTTGTCGATTACGGATAAAAAACAAGTTATGTGTAACTGCCAATGGAATTTATTCTTTTTCTTTTTCCTTTCTTTCCTGTAGATTTCATTCTTTTACTATTGAATTTTTCAGTATTCGCAATAGTAAGGTTACGTTCACGTTGAATGAAGGCGCTTACTGTTGATGAAACAAATACAGAGAGGTAATAAAATCAGTCAAGTCTTAACAAGGTGAAACAATAATTCGACATGGATGAATACAGAATTGCTTCTTGTTCGTAATATATTACGCAGACACAGTTTAGATACCGCTGCGTTAATCAGTGCCTGCGATTAATTATTTGTTACATAGATATTTTTCATTAGATACGGTTTTACGGCGATGAATAGATAGCGATTAAGTAATCTTTAAATTGGTAATCTTCGAGTAAGTTAGTAATTAATTATTAATTAGTTAAAGATTTATTAACAATTACGGCCTTACTATATCTCTTTCATCGACTATGTATTCGGAACATAGACGAGTTTATTCTTTTAATCACATGTAGTATCATGTTTGTCGCTTGATAAAAAGCGACATTCGCAAATATGAAGTTGCGTAGAAGCAGCGAATTGCGCAACGGACAAACGTGAACGTAACTATATAACAGGATGGAACAGGAATTAACTTGTTGTTTGAAATCCGATCCTAATTCGATGGAATAATCCTGGTCACCGTAGAATCACGATAAAGTACGATCGTAACTCGTCCAAAGGGTAAAGAAAATTGAATAAAGTGTATAAATTTTACGTTCGCCTGTTTATCTCCTAGTTCGTGCCTCAAATCTGGGAATGGCGGCGTGTATATACACACACGTGTATACTATTCCGGCGTAATTAAATATAAATGTATAAGTTGTACAAAATGTCGAGTGCAATTCGGATTAAAATAACATATACAGCGGAATACGGTGTTCCTGCTAATTGCGTGAAACATCAAAACGGTATTGACATCCGCCCTTTTATCGTTAAGAAATTTTTGAATTCGGGTAAATATTATATTTTGTTATCATCTGTGTGTATTGTTACAGCTGGGCGAAAGAATTTCATGGCAAAGCGGAAGAATGGAAAAGTTGATGGATTATATATGGTGATATTTTTTTACCCGAATTTAAAGATACGACACGTTCGGATCTCAATACTTTTCGGAACGTTTCGCGCGTCTACTTTTAATGTATATTTAATTTTTTTTTTATGGGGATCATTTTTTGTATGGTCACCAAAAATTTATGAGTTTTTTCATTTTTCTGTTATTTCGTTCGTCGTCCATTAGCGATTCGTTCCAGCGAAATAGCAAACAATTTTCCTTCTTTTATGAAATAGATAAGTATTATGAACAAAATTTTAATGTAAAAAAAGTTTAGAGGGATGTGTTGCGTTAAACGTAGACCAAAAATTTTCAGACGAAAGAAGTATATAGTTTGTATTTGATCGTTTTTAGCGCAGAATAAGTTGTAAAAGATCACGAGTTTAATCGATATATCGAGAGGATATATATAAGAAAAGATATTTGTATATTGTTTAAAACGAGAGTTGAACTCGCCGTGATTAGAGAAGAAGTAAGAGGGAAAAAAAAGAAATGATATCTCGTGTACTATTATTGCGCGTTACGATTTCGTAAGATAATTAGGAATTTATAATAAGTAAGGGTGTTAGGTTGGCAGGAAAACAGTGATTGAGTAATTTTTAAAAACGCATTAAAATGAAAAAAAGAGGAAAATAATAGGACAAAAGAATATCCTAGCCGCGATAAAAGGAATCGAAGTGTGTGTAAATTATGAAATCGATCGATAGCGAAAAACTAGAGATTAACAGAAAATAAATGAGCTGCCATCGTTCCCAACCCCTTTAACGAACGTTTGCATTCAGAATTAAAAACGTAAATTTCTTTCTATAATTATTTACCTATATAACTATGACAATTGTAACTGACACGAGCTGTACATCTTGCGGCTGACCTCACGTATTCTTTAAATTCACGCATAATTATAGACATAATTATAGATATCTATTACGAGTATAGCATTCAAGTAGTAAGTAATAACAATAAAATAATGGAATAAATGTCATCTATCCTACCAAGTGTCCAAATTGTTTTCTATGTAATACCTTCCGCTCTTATTAGCAAATTCTACTACGCATCTACTTTCTGCAGAAGGCGTCATCGTTATACTAGAAGACTCGAGAACGTTCGTTATTTAGTTGTATCTTATTTTTGCTGGTAAGTTATATATTATATCTTTATTTGAATTACAATATTGGAGAAAATAATTTGGTAATTTTATTTATGATTATATTTTTTTAAAACAAAAAAAAGAAGGCAAACGAATACAATATTGGGATGGTTGCACACAATTAATCTTCAAAATACAAAATATGAATGATAGTAATAGTAGATGATTTTTAAACTGATCGTAAATTCTCTAAGTTTGTTAAATTATACATATATCGCTTGTGATCCCAATAGAAAATCCATGCAATTCAGTTTCATTGTGTCATGAAGGTTAAGTATGTGAGAGCAGCATGACGCGGTATACGGATTTCCTACATTACCAGTTAAACTTTCTAGAGCTCATATAGTATTAGGTCATTGTTGACGTTTTTTAAAACAACATCAAGAACTATTATGGAGTCACGAATCAATGACCTGCAGCGCTCCAAGCGGTAAACTTGATACATTCGTTCGCCAATGTCGTAAACACGATTATTTAAATTTCGACGAAACATGCTACAAATTTTGCGCTTTAATCTTTTCATATCTACGATTTTTCCAAATATATAACGTTGTGAGATAGATTCCGAATCGTGAAATTAAAAAAAATTCATTTCCCAATCTATTTTATCGTTAAACTTCGGTATAAGTTGAACTTAACCAAAATTCGAAGAGGACAAGTATTTCATATGTAATCATTTGCTTAAATACGATAAGCGTAACTATAAAATTTTAGAATGACCATAACGTACTAACATGTGAAGAATAAAAAATACGGTTTATACGCCAATGTGTAGATCGACAGGTTGCCGTTCCACATTCCTCTTTGTACCTTGCCATGGAAGGATGTTCAATGAGTCGATGGCCTTGACCAACTACTATAGCGACGTGCATTTCCGGAAATGCTTTGCTCTCGCCTCATGAGATCTTTCTTCTATGTAACAAGTCATGTAGCTATAAAATAGTGGTTCAGAAGAAAACTGGTAAGAATGTTCTATTAAAAAACGGAGAATAGTATTACGATGTGATACTTTTTCAAGAAAATAAATGGAAAATTTATAATAAATTAAATAAATGTCGAAATTATGATTTTATGTTCATACTGTTAAATCACAAATATATTTGTAACCAGCGGAAAACAAAATAAAACTATAGAAGTGTTGGAAAATTAAAATGTAAGTATAAAATTTCTAGTTATTTTATTTATATAATCATAATATGAATAGTTGTGCCTACTTGTTTATCCAGATATCAAGAGAAATTCCTTTCAAAGACTGTGTCCTTTCTGGAAAGTAATGATTATGTCGGAATGTCGCGACAGTTATATACAAATGGCGATGAGTAACAGTAACATTGATAACCTGTAGTTATCTATATCTTATAAGCTGTTTGTATCTTTGTCTCACAGAATCACTTCCAGCTATCGTCACTTCTATCTTGCATGTGTCGCGCGTACGCATGCGCGATAGATCGCGGCGCGCCATGGTATAAATTTTACTTATTCTAATTGCAGGAATACTTTTCTATACATATATGTATTTTAAAAATTTTTTCTAATTTTATATTCGTAAGAAACGGAAATTGGAATTATAATTTTAATAATGATTCAATAGTGATTCGTCTATGTTTAACAGATTACATATAAAAATTCGTTTATTTAACAAAAATTTGTAATTATAACCGCTGGAATTTCCGAATTTATAATTTTCTAGATTTATAAAATTTAATTTAACGTCTTTGCATTTTTAAAGCATATCGAAAAATTCTAAACGTAATGACTAAGTTTTGAAGTGCGTTGGGGCGTGATTTGAAGTGGAATGGTGGATGGCTTTGGTGGTGATGAGTACGGGGCCGAAGACAGGTGGCTCCTTATACCATAGCACGGGTTCGATGTGTTCAGTTTTGCTATGACCGCCGACTGGTCACGAGACATCTCCGAGGTAGAACCCCTATTTTGAGTTTAATACATTTTGTTTCTCTGTCAAAGAAGAAAAAAAAAGCGACACTACAATGGAATATCGAACATTTATCGTGAGTTGACAATGTAATCCTTCTTTTCTTTTTCTCCCTTTTTCTTTTTTTACTTTTATTTTTTAATCACTAAGAATTGTTACTATATTATTTTTATCTTATTGCTTTCTTAATAATGAATTATTTTCATGTAAGTATAATGAATCAATAATTTGGAACGAATTATATATAAAAGTGAATATAGAACCATAATATTTTTTAAATCGCTTCCTCTCAAAAGTAATCTGATACAAGTATAACTGATTACAATTTCTATGGAATCAAGCGCCAAATATACTCGATCGGTGCGCATTCTAGATGAACTGCAGCGGAAAAGGTTCAATAAATTCAATACCTTCACGTTAGTCGATGCTTATTATAGAAATGTCCCGCATTCAGTAATCGCAGGGAACCGGTATAAAGTAATACCGTTACACAAATGCGTAATAAATGTCATGGCGGGAAAAGTATACTTTTACGTCTTTTTTTAATATCGCTTCTTGTCAATGGAATGTCAAATGTTAATCGAACGCGATTTAAATAGTCATAAATCTGACTGATGCTTTGCCTTGGTTTTCTATATGGTAAATGATTTATGATTTTACTTTACAATGAACAAAATTTTCAAAACTAACGGAAATCGTAACGGAATCTAACGATGATTTTTATTTCATTTTATTAGTTTATCATTAAAACTTGCTTTTGAGAATTGTCACCAACTAAAAAGAAAGTAGTACATAACCTGTTAAACAAAATAGAAACTTAAGATCTTTCCAACCACATGTCTCTCTCAAAACTATGTAACTCTTGCTGAAACAGTATTTTTCCAATTCTGAGAATGGAATAAATATTTCGATTAACAATCATACAAAGTATCACCATAGACTAATTTAACACGAATTATGAATATAAATTTTGCCTGTCATAACCATACCGAATGACAGGGGACTGGCATCCTACCTTTCCTAATCGTGCCCAAGGCATTAGAACAGGTAAATAATAGAAAGAAATTGACATTCACAGAAATCATTCACAGAAATCTTAGTTCGGTATTATTTTCTTAATAAAACATGCGATACAGTCGATAAATGTACTCTTGATAGTAACAACCACAAAAATACTATATATATGTATTGGGTCGGTGAAAATGTTTCCTCACTATTTTTAAAGAAAGTTAAAGGTAGATTTCATGCAGGTCTCAGATACAAACCTTAGCGTCTGGATAATGTAGGGTTAGATATTTTACTTAACAATTATCTTTCCTCCATCATCTTTCAGGTAGTTTCATAATATCCTTCTTGAGAATATTTGCACTTAAAGTATAAATCACTTTTTCTTATAAAGAGATTTCATTCCTTTATCGATGTTTATAAAGATATGAATCCGCATAAACATCCGTAGCTTACATATAATAATGATACAAATAGCATAGTGTGCGAAGAAATTTAAAAAAACCTTTTGGGCAACCAAATTCCTCGTCGATTACCACAATTTTCTTGATCAAACGAATAATGATCTATGGTAGCTTACACGATTAATGAAATATCCTTTGGTCTGATAGTTCCACATGACGATTTTTATCCTCGAAATTCCTGAAGGTTAAACAGCCGAAAGAATGTAACGGCTGGCGAACGTGCACGCTTAGTGGGGCAGTCAGTATACAAGACTATAGTCTCGGGGTATTAATAGTCCGCGGAGCGTGGACCGAGTACCGTTAAGGCCGAATACGATACACGTCGGTATCTTACTAACGGGGAATACCTTGTAAGACCGAAACGCGTAGAGACGAAGGATCATCGACAAGCTAGTTCAAACAACGTGTTGTATTTCGTTGATCCTGGCTTCTATTCGAATAAAGCTTCTCTTCTGTTGTAGCCAACTTGTTGGATCTATGAAATGTTGGCACGAACCGTCTGTTTGCTTTAAGTTAAGATTTTAATTAAGCTACAATAACGATTAAATCGAATGAAGTTTCATAGTTTTGAGATACTGATAAATACGCGATCGAGACGAAAAGGTAAAATAGAGGAAATCAATGTATAATAATGATTATATAATTTAATTTCACAAACGGCATAAAAAGATGATCATTGTGATTAGCGTAAATATTTATGCGAGAGAGGTTAGGGATATTGTACATATCATGTGTGAATTTTGTAGATGGTACTTTTATGCATTTTGTGCCACGCAAATGAATATTCGGACACGAAACAATCGAAACCAAATGACGTCGATTCGACGACAGAATCTAACGAACCTCCAGAAGGATATTACGCCTTCGTGAAGTCACCAAACGCAGAACCGCCTAAAGTGAGGCCGCCACCTTATATAGATAGCGACAAAGAATGCTATGGTACGCATTTCAAAGTTGTGCCACTTTAATATCATGCGTCAGCAAAGAAGGAATACAAATTATTCTCTCTGTTACTTCCAAATAAACGTACATGAATGATTCTAGACACCGGTAAACAGGGAAAGGGTTACGTTTCCATACACAATATTTGCGGGGATCTTAACAAGGGTTATATCCCGCGAAATCCTATGAATCAGTATTTCAATGGCTCGTCGTATCCTTTGTAAGTGTAACAAAATTATTTATATGATAAAATGTCATGATAAACTCTAACCGTAATTTAATATCCTTTCTCATTTTTTCTTATAGCGCGCTGTTGAAAAATCACACGTTGAAATTTTTAAGCAAAGCGTTGCCTATACTCAAGGCTGACGATTCATTGCCGAAGGTCGCCACGGTGCAATCCTATTTCCAGAATTCGTTAGTAATTATATAGAAACGTGAATCTATCGTTGGGTTGTCGTTTTGTAAAATGTACCTTTTTTCCTAATATCGACAGTGTCGACACCGACGAGAAAGGAAGTAGAAGCAAGCGATCGTCCGATTCAGAAAGTGCCTTGGATACTCTCAGAAACGGTCGTAAATTCTGCGAAAATGGTGGAGGAGTGTAAGTCGCTGAACGAATTATTTTAAAAGATACAAGTTGGGATTTTGAACTATAATTTCTGTTTTACGCCAAAGAGTTTGCATGCTGTACAAGGCTATACAAGGTGAACCATTGGCTACCTCAGCAGCTGAACGCCGCGACGAGCCCTCCACCCCTGAGTATCGTCAACGAACACCGCCACAAGAGAAGCCAGAATACACCGGTCCACCCACTCCTTGTCCAGCTAAAGTGGAGTACGCTACACCAGTGTTCGCCAAGAACTATCAAGGAGTTTGGCGCTACGTGGTGCAAATCCCTTACGAGGGTTACTTCACTCAGACTATCGAAGTAACCCGATGCATGTAATATGACAGAGCATATGCAATTATCGTAACTAATTATTATCGTCGAGCGATTTTTAATATTAATCGATCTTTGACAGGCAATCAAGATGTCATTACTTGGATGGTGGCTGTCTGTCGTCGCCAAGATGGACTAGTTTGCTGGTAGCAGAGATTTTCTATCCTGACACGTTTTTGGAAGAAAATCAAAATTCTAGAATCAACGGCCTGAGGGATACTGCCGGTTCACCGCCGCCTGTTCACGATTTCCAAAATTATCAACAATATTTACAGAAACGTGCCGGGGAGAATGAAGCTCGTAACAGCGGATCGTCCCAGCATCATTGCGACGGTGTCGACGAAATGGGTTGTTTCCAGGTAATCGGACGATTTAAAATGTTCCAAGTGAAAATTTTGTTTAACAATTTCTTGATCCCGTTTGTCTGCGATACAGGTAAGATTGTACTACGATTGGTTCCTGGTGCCAGGAAGCTGCAAGTGTTGGCGTCCCGATTACTTCAACCGCTATGTTCGTCGAAGCGGGTCTAACGTCGAATTGTGATGGCAATATCGCGTGTCAAATCACGTAAATGAGCAAGAGGACGCGCTTGCGTGATATGACTGATACGATTAAATCGATAAGCTTGTCAGGTTCTGTGAAATAGTCTGTTTTTATCGATCGATGATCAAACGACTGTTTGATAATTGAATAGGAAAGATGTTAGAATCGAACATACATTTTTTAGACAATACCTACGTAGAAGATCGTATTTCAACAATCATCGAATGAGGAGAATTAAAGTGGATCCACTGAGTGCGATCGATAATCTAGCTTTAATATAATACTTTGTTGTATTAAATTCGCAGCATTGTGCACCTTAAAGACTGAAGAGAAGTACCATTGTCGTGAACGCAGTAGAACGCGCTAATGAAGTTGCATCAACGCGCGTTGTTACTAAGTACATATTTCTTTTTTTAAATAATCCACGTTTCGCACTGTATGAAAGTATGATTTGCATTTTTCATCTACCAAGATACGTTGTTAAATTAACGCAGTAGAATAGCTATAGAATCCTTTCCTGTTTTCTTTTTTTACTTATCACTGTCCTTCATTAATATCTCAATGGTATTAAAATGAAATTCATACAAGAATAATTAGAACCCTTATTAATAGTTATATAAACGTTAAATTTTTTATTTAAAAAATACGTGATCGACATTAGAATATCTTTGACAGAAATCCGGAACTATATTCATTCGGCTATCGAGATATTTTATTTTACAAATAACGAAACTGTACATTATTATATTTTCGTTCTTTATCTATTCGAAAATTATGTTATATGTAGTTCCGAGGGCCGAGTAAATTCCACGTTCGTTGTCAAAGACACGAGCCAACTTCTAAACTACTCACTGAAACCAGTCGTTCTACTTTTTAAATGTTGACGTAGAAACGACTATATTTAAGTCAACGTAAAATCATACGTTTCATTCTATAACTACTTATTACGTAATTTACATAATATGTCCATATTTCAATGTTGCAACATTCTTTGAACGCGGATGCAACGTTCACCTATTTAAATAAATAAATAATTCTAATATATATTGTTAAAATTGCGTGATAAGAGATTCTTTTAAAAATGTCATATCTCTATCGTTCTCCTAACCTATATCATCTGCCGATAAAAATCAGTGGAAGACATTATGAGAAATACAGATAATTAGACAAGCGTTTCCTTCCTAATTCTGTATGCTAATAGAAGTTCCATGCTCTATTTTAGGTCGTTGATAATCGAATTTACACGTGAACTCATTCAAACTCTGTTGATTAGGTTACTTTCTAAATTTATAAAATGGTTTATTTCTGTGTAGGTCATGGCTCGACTTTACTATATGCTTCTCTTTTCCTCTTTTCCTTCATTCCTCTCTTCATACGTATTTCACGCAACAACGCTTGACAATTGAACACGTAATTCCTGCATTATGCATTTTAACCGCAATGAGTGCAGGATACGACCAAAAACACAAGGAAGTTCGGACAACATCGTTTACAAGTCCCTCTCGAGATTCGTAGGCAACCGTGGCCATTTACAATACTACACACTACCGTGTGTATAGTGTATAAGTATTGCCAGGTTGGATCAATACTCCGGTCGCTGAAAGACGAGGTGAGAGGTAGTGGAAACGACGATACTCGGAGAGAGAGAGACTACCGCATGGTGTCTGTTGAGCATGGTTATCGAGCGATTCCACTTGTTATGGGGCCGTTGAGTTAAAAACATTGGGGAAAATTTGTATTGAGTTTACTTTGTCACTGTATACAAACAATAATGAGCAACTAATTTGTTTAAACAACTTGGTCGAAAAAGTGCTGTAAAGACCGATTCATTAACCCGCCAAATAAATTTTCTCTCGCTTTTTCGCTACATTTCTGTGATGGTAATAAAACCGGCCGATCTATTTGCTTCATTAAATACATCATAAATTGGACTTAAGAGTTAGAATCGGTATACCTTAAAAGATTTGTCGATTCGATGATCGATCTACATTTTTGCTTAATCGATATATGAACTTAACCCTCGCATACTAGTCGCTATCGTAGCCAACCGGCGAATGTTTAGTTGAGTCACGTTGCATCGTACCCAACAAAACATATTTCTCCACTTAAACAATAGCTTGTAATGTAACTCCACGTTTAATCCAGATAGTTGCATCACAATGTTTTTCATTTGACGGAGATTACATTCCTAAATTAACTTTCCATCGTAATTGGTAAGGATTCACGAGAATTTGTAATCAAGGGAAATAAAGTCAAAGAAATTAGAACCTGCCATAAGTATTTAAGAAAAAAATCTTACATTATAAATAATATACTTATCATGTATTATGATTGCTCACAGATAGAAATTTATAATCAATCTAATCTATAGTTTTTATCTATATATCTACTAAGTATGATGTATGATCTATCGATGTCATTATATTTTATCGAGGAGACATACAGGTTTTAACATTTTTTTCGATAACTTATCTTCGATAAACTTCGATATTGCACTTGTTAGTTATGCAATTGTCATTACAATTAGTAAAGATCACAAACCTGTATATAGATGATTATAATTGCAATGGTATAATGGATATAAATGGATGTACATAATTATACTCATATCTGAATGCAAACTAAAGTTAATTTTGCCAATAGCACCTACATGTTTTTGATAATTGTAAAAATAAATTCGTAGTTCGTTATTTTGACTATTGGGTATGGTAGTTGTACTTAAGATTTAATGGTTTTCGGTCATGTTATTAAGGCGACAAAGGTAGAGGAAGTATTGGAAAACTGATACCAAAATTCAATTGACCATCTGATCGCTCGATCCGAAACAGTCACCACGCGGATGTTTCAAAGATCGATAAAAACACCTACTCTGCGTCAAATAAGTACATTCTCCCACGTGATTCAGTGCAGCGCGCATATATATCGCGATATACATATGTAATATATATACATACATACATGTATATATATAGATAGATAGATGTATATGTATAATGTATATATGTACACATATAAGAGCAGTGACGGCGGCGTGTCGGCTGCTGCGCCAGCTGAAACGAAATAGTGGGGATATGCGAACGTAGACGGATCGCACAAGGGGAATGCGACGAAGGAACAGTTCAGTATCAGCCGACGGAGGAGTGTCGTTTTGTCGTTGTTCGATCGAATTCTCCGTCAACTATGCTGTTTCCGCTTTTCGCTGACAGAACACGAATGAAACGTACAGTAGACAGGCACGTGATTAATGAAACAATCGACTAGGGTTCGACGTCGTCACGAACATCCAGTCGGTTTGTGGTCGACTTCAAAACGATCAGTCCTCGTTCGAGACACACGACATGTGGCCAAAATTTCGAAGCGGCTCAAGACTCTTCGCTAAAAATACATTTGCCAAACTATCAAAGTGTTACAAGATTAGAGTGAAAGCAGAGATCAGTGATACGTTCTAATGAAGGGAGTCGACCTTTTTCTCAATCATGTCAGTGACAACGTGCTTCCGTCACCCGGTCTTTCGAACGTAGTCGTGATATCATGAAAATTTATAAAACTCAACCGAAGATAGCAATCTCTTGGTTATCCCCTTAGTTATTCACGTGCCATGAAATCCTCGTGATCGTCTGTCAGTCTATCTGCATCGCGCAGGGAAACGAGCGCGATTCGGTGAAACATCATCGCGCATCGATGGAGTCCGTCGTAGTTGTTAAATGGATCTTCTCCTTGTAGCAACAACTATATTCGAAACTTGCGAATTCGTTGTGGAAATATAGACAAAATTCGTTGGTAAAAATTATGAGAAAACAACGTCGTTTATACTGTGCCCTTTATCGAGCGCATTAAATTCGATGCACGAATGCATGGTACGGTGAAACAATCACGGAACATATGTATGCAGGAAAATCACTAGTGTCGAATTTCAATCGGGACTCCCCACGTCCCGTCAATAATGTTACTAAACGATATCAATAACATAGCTACCGTGCCATTGTTTCTCGTCTTGTAAAAAAACGCGCGAACATTTGACATGTGCGATAAGCCGGATTCTATACAAGCTACATAAACGAGAAGCAGAACAATTACTACTCGTGAGCGGAGTATGAACACCGTTTATCAGGTAAGTTTTAATTGTCTTGAACGAATAGGGGGCATTCATGGTTCGTTAGATCGATACTAATGTCGAAGATGAATTAATCGATCGTGAAAGTTCATGTTAGTCTACAGAAATCAAGTGGAAAGAGGACTTCCGAGAAAATGCTTAAAACTGGTAGCTTTGAACTCTATTGATTAAATATTATTAAATTAAAACCAAGTTTAACGCTCGCACAACTAATTTCGATAACTAGAAAGTAGTATATAAGAATCCAGGCTTATTCATACGTTTTGTCCGGCTATGGTTGACTCATACGAGACCTGACTACTGGAAAAAAGCAAAGGAATGTGTTTTTAACGGTCCACGCAATATATTTTGATGTTTCATACATGATTTTGCTCGATGGAAAACACATACGTTTTTGTTTTTTTATTTTTGCGTAATAGTGGAATTACTTGAAAAAGTGACATATGAGTTAAAATTAACCTAAACGGAGTAGCCCATGGCCTGGTGTCCGAGGGTTAACCAGGCGATGAGGTTATAACCACCGAACTGCTTTGATTTTGCGTGTCGGTAACTTTCCTGCTTATTACCGGCTAGAAAAGGAGGGGAAACTGAGTTAGAAACGTTCGAAACATACATTGAACATAGATGGAGTTCTTTGATTAAAAGAAAAGGCACGATTTCATTCAAAAGCAGAGGAAAATTCGCCGGTGCCATTAAAGTGGCGCCACTAAATTGAAAGGGTTAACAAAGGGTTGGAGAATTGCAGCTTTTTGTGACCTACATATATGGCCGAAGTTGATACTGCAGCAAGTGATGTACGTCTGTCATGGCGCTAAATTAAGTCTAATCGATCCTTTAGTAGACTATTTGCAATCCTCTGATTTGATTATGTAATGCCGCGCACGTTGGAATTTTCACTCTGTCATTATTTCAACACAGATGTTTTCTTATTTCTCTTCTTGTTATTTTCTTGATATTACACTTTCTTTGATAGCTTTCGCATAACTCCCGAGCATCGACATCTTATGTTGGACCTACTGCTCACATATAAGGTACTTAACGGTAATATTACAAGCCCCGAGTTGTTATCTACGTTTTAATTTATTTACATTCTTATTCACTTTTCAAGAATCACTCGGCAGGACTCTTTACGATCAACTTAATTACACATGTTAATTGTATCGTTATTAATGTGAAATAAATCCTGCAGGTCGATCGACTATTTGGGGTTCAATACATACAGACGGAGTCGTTCTGATAAACTCATATCACATTTAATAATACATTTAATAATTTTAATAATACATTTAATAATAGCGATAACATAATACATCATTATATTTTGGTATATCTATTCGTAAATGCATGATAAAACTATTTTTACATATCTGAATTCAAACAATCTGATCTATATATTTATTTTTATTATATTCGAGCATAATTTGATAAATAAAATTCCAGGTGGTAAAGAATAGACAGATTATATATATTTATAACCACATATGCTCGCATGGGATCGTTCGAGTTAGTGACTGATAACACGAAGAAGAAGAAATTTTGGTTCGAACTTGGTGAAAACTTTTTTTTATCCAATATGATTAAAGTTCCTCCATATTACTTTCGGGCTCGAGAAAAAGTAATTCAGCGTAACGATGAAATATAGTCGTTGATAATTCATTGATTGCTTGAACAAACAAAGTTACGAAAAGAATGTTTGGAAAAACAATTAACTCGCGAGATATATTATGAACGAGTAGATGATAAATTGTTCAGTTTCAAAAACGTAGACATGCATATTTTATCGGACGAATGGTCGAATAATTTTTCAACTAACGCGCAAATTGATCATATTTAGACAAGATTTCGGGAAATTCCAGTTTGACCAGCTTCTGTATTCGAGCAAGGCCGAGAAGTTTTACGGTTTTAGATTAAATGGCAAAACTCTGAATGAAAGGAAAACTATCTTTAATCGATTAATCATATCACAACAATCAGCAACATCGCGCTGAAGAAAACTTAACGTTTAAAAAATGTACTCGTTCCACAAATTCCGTGGAAGCACCGACGGAGCGTAATTTATCTTGCAGATGAAATTGTATGGAATTCCGTGCGTGAAGATTATTCTCATTCTCGTCGAAAATTTGCGGTTCTGGATAGTGAAATAAACGCGCGCTTTCATCGAAACTATCTTTGATATTGCACGAAGGAATATCGATGGCGGGCCTATGTGCGATTATTTTACATTTCACTCGATTCACTCTGGGCTCGAATTAAATATGTTTGCTCTACGTTGTATTTAATATATCAAATATATTTTACATAGTTGTTTGTTTATTTTAAATAGTTCCCAAGTCTCACTGAAATTATTAACTGTATGTAATAATACGTGTATAATCCATTTTAATTTTACATCTCAAATAATCGCACAACCATAAAATTCGACGCACTTCGTTTAACGGTGTAAAAATACCGATAATTTTTCCTCTATTTCAGCCCGAGTTTTTTCCCAACGAAACGATCGAATACTATTTTAGAAATTTAATGAAAGTTAAACGAAACTTTGGATGGATTCGATTTAGTAATAGAACGAAAACAGATAAGACTTCCAATTCTTTGCCGTGGTAATTAAACACAATTAGTGGAAATATACGTAATTTAGCCGATTATTTCAGCCTCCGTGCATTTCCAATCATATCGCACGAATATCGAATTTCTTTACTTTTTTTATTTCTCTTTTGTCAATGTTATCTTCGATCGAGCGTAATTATAAATATTTGATCGGTGATTTCGTCATCATCGACGTACTTACAATAAGAAACAGAAGTCTTTATATTTACGCTTGTTTCCGTATCATTTTGCTGAACGTAACACGATCGGGTGATACAGGATACAATTTCGACTTGTTTCGTGGAAAACGTCTATTTTACTATCACCAATTGTTACAGAGACATTCTGTTCCATTGCATTAACTTCTTTTATTTCGTTTCCTTTATTAAATTATATACCGCTTCTAAGAGACATAGAAAATATAAATCAATCAACCATACAAAAGAGAATCGCATACAAATATGTACATACGTTATCAAAGTTTGATCTCACTAACACTAACCAACTAACTAAAATATCATAGATGTGTGACTTCTTTTCTTTGCTAAATTTTAGAAAACACATGTTATCGTCATACAGGCGAGTAGGTTCGTTTATTGAATCATACAAAAACTAAATGAACACTTGTGTAAAGGCGTATTAGTTATGTTATATAATCGATCGCAGGTCGGTATCTCCATTATATATCTTTTTTCTCTTTTTAGTCTAGGGATAGAATGATAATCGTTTGTGCGTTTAAAATGAAAATGTTAATTGATATGTTTAACACGTCGTAATAAATCATTACTTAAATGCTCTGTGTGACGTTAATCAGTTTATTATTTATTCATAGAGATAAGTCACGTCCTTGAAATTTTTCATCCACGGTATTAAAAAACCGGAGTAGGTAATCCAGTTAAGGAACTACATTTGTATCCACGATTGAAAATCATTATACTCGTGTCGATGTTAAGCATCCGTCGAATCCGTATCGAAACAATCTCTTGGAAAACCCACGATGTGCTCGCGAATTTACTTAAATACCAGTCATTAAACTCATTGTTTGAAACGTTGGTTCAACAAGATCTTTTTCTAACGGATTAACGAAAGGAACCAAATTTAACGCAACTTAGACTTAGATTGATCGAAGAATGGTGCATCTAGAAAAAGGAAGATTACCGATAAATAGGACATATACGCATACACGTGAAGCCAGTTTTTGGAATGGAACATTTATTTAAAGATATTCTTAATTTTTAATTGCCTGCAAAAGTAGAAATATTCATCACGCGACACGCGATCGCCGAGATAATTTCGTGAAATAGAATTCCATTCGCTGTCGGTTCCTCAACGTATCATGGTATATTACTTTTCAAGACGCGGATCATAGCCACGTATCTCGTGAAACGGTAACCTACGGTGATTTTCATTCTTGATAACGCGCCACTGGACATTGTAGCCCGATAATTACCGATAGAAGATCACGAATACTTACGATGTATCACGTATTTCTGGCGCATGTTAAAATTAATAAAACATAATGACTTTTGAAAATCTTGTATACATAAAAGAGCACGCGTATCACCGGAAACATGTATCTTATCGTTTCCCCTTTATAACGGCTTTGGTATACGACAGTATACACACTCCCTAATTTTACGAGCTCGTTCATTTGCAAAGCATCTCAGTCGAAAAAAAAGACAGAGTAGCGAGAAAAACGAAGACTGAACGACTTCATTATCTAGATGCTCGAGACCTTCCAAACAGTTAACGAATTACCGTTATAGAACTCACGATCAATTTACGATAGCCATTAAGTAATTATATAACTATTTCTTTCGTGCTTGTACAATTCTCTGATCCTATACTTCAGATTCCGAGTACTTGGTTTATTAATTAGTTAATTTATTGTATGTATATAAATGGTATTTTTTTTTTCTTTGCAGGTTTTGGTATAATGAAGTCATCCATGAAAATGGGGGTGGTAGCCATAATAGGTCTGTTCGTGGTGTTCTACCAATATCATTTGTCTACCAGTGTGCGATTCGATCAGATATCTGACTTTAACACGGGTGGATCCGCGGAGGATGGTCCCGTTCTATCCCAGGAAGAGGTAGAACGCTACGTAAGGACGTCGAAATTCACCGAAGAAATGGTAAACGTTGGAAGATGAAAGCTTTGCTTCGGGTTCGTTTAATCGTTCGTTTAAAACACAGCCCTTCTATTTGTAGATCAAAAGCGCTGTGCGCAGAGTTCAAGAGATTAACGGACTTAGTCCAGACATAGCGTCGATGTTAGTGCAACAGCTAATAAATCATTTGCACAAGAATATCTTCGAGCTGGGCGAGAACAATTCGAAGATCGGCCGATTCGAACCTAGTCGAAACGCGACATCGAACGAACAGCAAGAATCATCGATGAAGTTGAACAAAACACCGGAACCGCTGTACATAATCACGCCGACGTATCGCCGACCAGAACAAATACCCGAGCTCACCAGGATGTCGCACACTTTGATGTTGGTAAAGAACGTTTACTGGCTCGTTATCGAGGACGCGACCGTTGCTACCAAACAAGTCACGAGGCTGTTAGAGCGAACAGGATTGAAGTTCGAGCATCTCACTGGTAAATCCAATAGATTAGAAATTGGAACGGAATTCAAACGGAGCTGCGACTAAATGGTATCGATCGTTAGCCTGCGCGAAATCTGTCCACTGTTCGACGATACTTTCTCTACTTCCTTTCTCTGTTTCAAGCGTGTTTCGAGATAATTACTCTGTCCTAAGAAAAATGTTTTTCGCGTCGCTTTATACCTCTCCTTAGAAGTTAAACGTACTTCGGTCAAGTTTCTCGTAACGACATCGTTACACAGTGATAAAAAAGTAATGCAACCGGGCGATTCATAAGAATGTCGATCGGAACAACGATATATTAATTCTTTACATTACGTAATATATCGTTGTAATTCGTTCGTCATACGTCGCTAAGCATCAAAATTAAAGATCGCGTTATTTTTGTATTTGTTCATCTATATCATTTATTGACATAATCGAAGGAAGTAATTTTGAGTCTTTTCAAAATATCCCGCCATCGAGTCGATACGCGCGGTGTAAATAGTTCCGGTGAAAATTAATTTCGTTGATCGACTGCCATCTCATCGGGAATTAATTGAAACAGCCGCAAAGCTCTCGATGAAAAAGCGTTATATTGATTTTGTTGGCCAGGCTAGTCTGTGTTTGAATATGTAGTTGCATTGACCGATTCTCCCAAACGGGGTATCATGTCAGTCTTTGCATAAGCTAATTTATATTGGATCGTGACACAAAATTCGACGATGTTGCCTCACCCGCACGCTTTTGTGCTTTCTTTTCCAGCTCCGATGCCTGAGAAGTATAAGCAGAAAAAGGGTGCCAAACCACGGGGCGTATCTAATCGAAATCGTGGCTTGCAATGGATCAGAGCGAATGCGACCAATGGCGTTTTTTATTTTGCTGATGACGATAATACCTATGACATAACTCTTTTTGACGAGGTATTATTTCGACGAGCATATAATTCTTTCTAATTTACGTAGAGCAATTTACGTATTGCTGATTTAAATTTTAAAAAATTACATCTGGTAATTTAGATATCACGATCGCAGTTAATTCAAAATATTATTTTAAGAATCATTACAGAAATGCAATTATGTATTTTAGATCCGTAAAACGAAACGAGTCTCCATGTTCCCCGTTGGATTATGCACGAAATTTGGTTTAAGTTCTCCCATCATTAAGAACGAGAAGTTCGTTGGATTTTACGACGGTTGGATCGCTGGACGAAAATTCCCGGTCGATATGGCAGGTTTTGCGGTGAGCGTGAAGTTTCTACTTCAGAGGCCAAACGCATCGATGCCG
Organism: Bombus affinis; assembly: GCF_024516045.1. NCBI lineage: Eukaryota > Metazoa > Arthropoda > Insecta > Hymenoptera > Apidae > Bombus > Bombus affinis. The sequence goes on along the minus strand of NC_066349.1, from coordinate 15,621,799 downwards.
TTTAAGGCCGGCTACGAGGAAGACGGTTTTCTGAAAAGTTTGGCGCCATTCGAACCAAAGGACATCGAATTCTTGGCCGACAACTGCACCAAGGTGCTCGCTTGGCACACGCAAACGAAAAAAAATGAACCAAGTGCGCCCCTTGATATGAAACTATATGGTGAAACGAACCTAGTTAAACTGAAACAACAAATAGTATGATGTAGTCTGACTACGATTGCACTTCCGAGTTCGATCTGATTTTAATCATTAATAAGTACGACAAACAAAGTGATTCAGTGCCTGAAGTATTGTAAAGTACGATTGGCGTAGCAATGATCTTCTTTTCTGGTCTTTTATTCTTCGAAAGAGTTCGAAAGAAGCTATAGCTTGTTTAAAATGGACTGGTTGAACAAACTGATTTCCCTTGTTATAAAAAGACACTATATAGGCTATATTTTTACGTTGCTCTTTTCTTAAACAGGCTGCAAAGTGGAATTACGATCTATGATAGAATCATATTAGATTATTTCATGTTATTTCATCTTATTTAATCTTGAGCGACTGATAGATTTGAAACAAAATATAGCTTTCTTCATAACTCAAAATTTTTAGAAGAAGCTAATGTGCAAAGAAAATGGGAACTAACCAAACTTTGTTGCAGTGGTATGTTTCTGTATAGCATAGAGTATAGAGCATTATTTTACATATTAACGTATTAATTTTAGTTGTAATGAATAATATATAATGTGTAGGGTAAAGACCAATTAGCGTGAGAAAAGTAATTCGATTGAGTTACGATAAAACTAAGAAAACTGTAAGAAAGATAAACCTTTACTGTTCAGTATATACAACTTCTTGCATTATCTTCCGTTTCGCCTTGCAAGTTGTTTGTTTTCTGTGTAGGTATCCTAAATTTGATACGTGATCAACGGATCAATTTTTTTTTTTAGAATTCCACAGTGAATAGCGTTCATGAAATCTTTAATGAAACAGAGTGAATGCAAGTTACCTTTTATACTTATCGTTGTTGTACAAATATTGTTTTATAGTATATTTCTATAACAGCGTAATATATTTTTGTCTTGTGAAACAACGAACAAATACAAAGTGTTTTGCGAAATAGCAAATAGGAAACCTTAATATTTTAACGTTCTGTTTTTATAGTTAGGATCCTTAATATTATTAGTTCATATTATTTTGTGTTACTTTTAAGGAGATTGCCTACGTGTATAATATAATGTATTATGAAATTAGTCAGTCTTAAATGAAAAAAAAGGAAGACATTATGCACACCGGTTTTTAATGGATTGTACGAAATATCGTAAGATTATACATAGTTCGCGGCAGGAAGAACTTCGATCGTCGAACGTGAATTCATATCGAATGCATGCGTAGATAGGAAACAAATGAAATGTAACGAAGCGTTTCAAAAGGTCTGTAACCAAATCTCGCAAAGAAATGCTAGTTTATACGACTTTTAAATGATCAACAATTAAAGTCGAAAGTAGAGTATAATACGGAAATTAAAAAGTTATTTTGAAATTTTACTAGACCTTTTGAAGCTTCATCTTAATATACAACATTAACTTACCAAAGTAATGCAAGTGATATACAAAAAAAAATCTAAGTTAAACAGAGATATTTTTTAGTTTTTGATTATTGGAACTCGATGTTTCATTATCAAAACGTTTAGGTTCTCCGCGCTCTTGTTGCTCAAAATAAATAAGAAAAATAATTTAGAATGCTGCACGCATCTGGAACATTATTATCTAGTCTAACAACGTCGTGATGAATATTAAAATTATCAAAAAATCTATTACCGCAGTGTCGAGCGAATATAATTGTATATTATATATTTCTTTGAAAATTCACAGGACAAACGCAAATTCATTTTTTATAATTTTTTGAAATATTAAATATTGGAGATTTACAGTAGTGCTACGTTAACTGACCGACATTTTTGAAGATCAAAGATAATTGGAATTTTCTAAAAATATACCTCCTTTAATAACTGGCCAGAAGTCCCAACCCGTGGCCAATTAGCGAAGCACTATTATAATCTTTATGTTATAAACTATAAATATATTTATATATATTAGCCAGATTTTGTCGACACATAAACATAGTTTCGTGAAAGCGTTTCGAGCACAACGTGTAAATTGTTAAACCAAGTCTGCAATTTCCTGTAATTTACTCGTACTCTAATTAAGCGGAGATACTATATCATGAAAGCAATAAACTCGTTGTTAGATAATGTTGGCTTTGTGCGAATCATGTCTTTGCGTGCGTGGATATTAATGACTTTAACAATCATAAAAAAAGGAAGTGAACGATACATTTAATCTTTATCATGGCAAAATAAAAGAAAAATGAAAACAGCTTTGGACGGCTGATGAAAATATTTTGAATTTTACGCGCCTAAACCACACATGCGTACTTTGATCATGGCATTTCCGTCTAACTCGTTGTCGCTACGTCAGTTCGATGTGACGTCAGTAAGTGGTAAACGACTGCTTTTTACCCTTTCCCACTAATCCCATGACTGTGTATACGTACTTACATTGTACGTATACCTTTCGATGAAACATCATTTCTCTTGAATTCGGATTTGTAACATCTGCTTAGGTTCCAAGTCCCGTTACTAATACGTCACAAAAATAAAACCTCCCGATACTTATAGAGTACGACAATTCTACGAAACCTTAAGCAGTTCTAAACCGTTTTCGTGCAACAAAAATAACTTCGATATAAGCTTGGAGAAATACGATTTGTTTGTCATTGTTTCATAACAAGTGCGTCTTTACTGGGCGTTTCCAACCTTACAGCTTTCTTTTTTCGTCTGTTATTTATCTTTAGGTTTGTTAATTATTACAATTAGATTAACATCGAATCATCACGCTTTTTATTTAATTGGAATAATAATTATTTAATTACAGATTTTTGTGCCTAGTGATCAGTTTGCAAGAAATCGACTAAGATGAGTTACGGTTATCAAGTGAGTATTTACTTTTTCTTACTATTACAGATACTTCTTACATCTTTTTTTTAAGTATGTTTTTATTCACATATCTTTGTGTGACGCAAAAACACATCTAAATAGCATGAAATATTTACAATCAGAACACAAATGAACATGAAAGTGTGATTGTATTATTTTTTATTTACACCTTGCTATCAAAGGGACCACCAGTGATTCAGTTTCCTGGCCATGCACCACCACCAACATCATTTGGGGCTCCACCTGGTACACCCTCTGCCCCCGGTGCTCTGCCTTATCCTCAAAGTGGCAACATAGGTTTTACAAGTTCTGCTCCTGTGTCTTTTGGTATGCCACAACCTTATTCTCCATATCCTGTGCAACCTAGTCATCCTATGTCAAACCAATATCCTCCTCCAGCACCAGGAGCTCCTGTTCAACAAATACCTTTACCTATGCAACAATCCCCTTCCCCTTACCCATCCCAACAAATGCAGCAACCATATCCAGGACAACCTTCTGTATATCCACAACAGCAAGATTATAATATGTATCCAAATCTTCGGAATGCACCAGATGCAAAAGAATGTTTTAATATACCTTCTCCTTATACCTCTGCTTCCAATGCTCACTCAAATAATTCAAGTTCCTATCAAGGCGGAAGCTATCCTGGGGGGCAGGGTACAGGATATTATTCTCCACACACAGGTAGATCTTCTCCCTATCAACCTACCCCAGCCCCAGCCCCCCGGAGAAATCAGTTTACGCCTAAGGTGAGACTAACAAAAGATGTCTAAAAGCCTACATTGCTCAAAGAATGATTTAATATACAAAACATATACTTTAATCATTGTTTTTCCAATGAAAATATTAAGTATGATCGTTGGTTTATGTTACAGCTGTCCCCTACAGTTGTACCATACAATGATTTTGATGCCAGAGCAGATGCAGAAGTCTTAAGGAAAGCAATGAAGGGTTTTGGGACAGATGAAAAAGCTATTATTCATGTACTTGCCAATCGCAGTAATCTGCAACGCCAAGAAATTGCAGTCCAGTTCAAAACCTTATATGGAAAGGTGAAAACGTTAAAATTTAATTATAGGCTATAAAAAGATTAATATATATATATATATATTATGTTAAATTAATTCAAATTTTCTTTAATAGGATCTTATAAAAGATTTGAAGTCTGAATTGTCAGGCAACTTCGAAAGATTAGTTCTTGCTATGATGATGCCGTTACCGCAATTTTATGCCAAAGAATTACATGACGCAATGGCGGGTATCGGTACCGACGAATGCGTCCTCATAGAAGTATTGTGTACTATGTCCAATCACGAGATTCGCGTGATTAAACAAGCTTACGAAGCGAGTAAGTTCCACTCGACATAATTTTTTTTAGAATTACAAGTTTCCTTATTGAAGAATTACAATCATTTCTCTTTTACTGTTTAGTGTATGGAAGAACATTAGAGGATGATCTAAGAGACGATACTTCCGGGAATTTCAAGCGGTTAATGGTATCGTTATGTTGTGCCAACAGAGATGAATCATTCGACATTGATCACGCAGCCGCTATAGAAGATGCCAAAGAACTTCTCAGAGCAGGTATGTAATGTTATAAATAACGCAATTGATTTATAACGTTATCAATATATGGTATTTGCACTTTCTTTTGCTTTTCAGGTGAACTCCGTTTCGGAACTGATGAATCAACATTTAATGCGGTACTAGTTCAAAGAAATGTTCTACAATTGAAACAGGTGTTCCAAGAATATGAAAATATTACGGGACATACTATTGAAGATGCAATCGAGAACGAATTCTCGGGTGATATAAAAAAAGGCCTTCTAGCCATCGGTATGTAATTAATATATTATGTTTTACTATAATCTTGATTGAATTAATTTTATAATGAATTAATTTCATCACAGTGAAGTGTGTCAAAAGCAGAGCCGGTTTCTTTGCTGAACAATTATACAAAAGCATGAAAGGTCTTGGTACAGATGATGATCGTTTAATCAGATTGGTTGTCACACGTTGCGAAGTGGACATGGGAGAAATCAAAGAAACATTCAGACAGCTATATAATGAATCTCTAGAAGAATTTATAACTGTTAGTATATTCAACAGAAAAATGCAAGAAAATTAACTGATTAAATCTAATGACTATGTTTTTTGCAGGGTGATTGTTCCGGACATTACAAGAAATGTCTTTTAGCACTTGTTTCTTAAAACTATATTAACAAAAAATGTGAGATTATATCTCATCGCATTTAATGGCCAATTTGTCGAATATTAATGTCTATATATTTATTTATTTACTTGTTATTCATTTAATGCGTTACAAATGATTTACGCTATTATATTGATATATTTCTAAGAAACGAAAGGAGATTATAAGAATCTACATACAATACAGAAAACACGAAATTTTACAAGCTTTACTTCAAATTTGGAATTGTTATATTTCTACTTATTGAATCTCAATTATTGTTAAGCACTATTGTTAAATACTGTAAAAGTATTCTATGAGTAAAAATTTATGAGAAAAATGTTAAAAAAGAAAAAGTATTAATGACTTATAAAAATGATATGAAAGGTGAATCTTAAAATGTATTATTATATAATGTATTTTTCTATTTTATATATATACAAGATATATATATATATATATATATGCTATATGCATACGCGTAAGCATGTTTATTATATTATACTCTTATCTACAATATATTGTATAGATCTTCTTCTAAATAAATATGAATTTAAAAGATATTGTAAGAATTATATAGGATGGAAATAAATACATACATTTTGGAAATTTTAGAATTTATTAAACAAATAACAAGTTTGTAGTCATAAATTTCATCCTTTAATTTACCAAGAAATTCTTTGAGGATAAAGCTGATCATTCCAATAGAAAACTTTATTGACAAAGATATAGAATTGTAAAAAGTTTACTATAATTACAGTTATTGATTCTGCAATAATTTGCCACTTCTTTGGTTCCTTAACAAGGAACCGATAAAGTATATATGGAATAATAAAGTAACGTGGTTCTATTAGTAACTGAGGAATAAGTACTACAGAAATCATAATAATGTAATTAATTTGTGTCATAAATCTCAAATGTTTAAGTCCGTGAAACATTGTATATAAAGTGAATGAGTATATTGGCACCAAAAGATATTTAAATTGTTTATATCTTCCCATTAATCTATTCCAAAAATAAAATACATAATGTCTATTATCAGCCAACATATATGGGTGTACAAGAGTATTAAAATGAACAATTATAGTTAAAAGAATCAAGATACAGCTTGCAAACACCCAGTGTTTACTAACAAACTTTAAATAATCTTTCCAGTAAATAATCATGTGTGGCCATAAAAAGCAAAATAGAAAAGTAGAAAAATATAACAATTGAGGAATATGAACAGTGGGAACATGAGCTGTTTTATCTCCAACTACAATTGCTTTGTTCCATACAACAAAAGCAATAAACATAAAACATACTACAATGTATGGGAACAATTGTACACCCAATTGAATGATGAACTTTATAAATAACTTCCATCCATGACGTGTTTCTTGCATTATTTTTTCCCATAACAACTGAAAAGCACATTTAATGTAAATTTTAAATAAGCAAAATATTCGACTTCAAACAAATATTTCAACAATAATTTACTTACTCTTAAATACATTATTGAAGTATACTGTTCATGTGAAATTGGTTTGTGCATTTTATGATCTAATAAATCAAATAAATGTTCCATAGTAATAAATGCAATCCAAACAATATTTGTCTGCCGAATTAACATAGACAAAAAACCTGCATAATATAAATAACTGCTACTTTTGAAATTCAATATATCTTGTAGTTCATTGGTTTTTATACATACCTACTAAAGCTGCCATTTTAAATTTTTTATATAAATGTAACAATAACATTAGTAATATTGCATTAACTGATGCGACATCTGTGTAATATAAAAAATGCCAAAAAAATAACGGTGGAAAAAACATAATATTACAAGCCACAGTAAATTTCATCCAATCATTCCATCTTTGCGTCCAATGAGTTATTGAAATTTGTTTAATTATGCTGTGAGCAAGATAGAGATTCAGAAATGTTCCAAACAAATTTATGCATCTCATATAAAAAATATTACAGAGTTTTAAGGGTGATAATATTAGAGTTGCAATTAGGTATAACCCAGGTAAAGTGGTAATTTTAGGGTCCCACTGAAAATAACATCCCTCAAATGTAGTTCAACGAAATAACAAAATATATTTTATTTTATTATATTAAATATAATTAAATTTTTAGTTTGAAAATAATTTATTCCTTCAATAACCAGAAAAACTGTAATAATTTGTTACGAAAAATAGAGATTAATTACAAACAATTGAAACATACCTGTGTAAAATTACCAGCGCAATATCGCAAAGTCTGAGGTACGTGAAATACCTCATCAATGAAATAATAAGGTTGTACATGGTTCAAATAAATAAATAACTGTGTAACACATAAAAAAATTAACGACATCAGAACTTTTTGTACATATTGAATGTCTTTAGGTAAGATTTGATTCATCATTTCACTGATGAAATGAAATCAAATAAAAATTAAATGTGATTATAATTCACAAATGATAAAAATAAAACCATTTATAACACATTGACCACTAACAATTTACTTAATTAATCACACTTAATTAAAGACATTCATTTATTGCGATGATCATTTCATTCATACATATTATTAAATAACACCGTATTGTCAAACTTTTTAATAATCATACTTTAATAATTAATTTTCATCCCAAAGCGATTTAAGACATATGACGTTAAGAACATCTTGCAATTAGAATACGACTGTAACGTTTTCACTGTGAAGTAAACGTTATATCAATATTTTCAAATCAGCGAGTTGATATATCGATTCATAGAAACTACGATTTGAGAAAAAGGCGGGAAAACAAAGGAATTTAAAAAATTATGTATTTATTTCAATAACGTAAACTTTTAAAATGTTAAGAATAGAAGAATAAGTTGTCATTTGGAAATGAATTTCACAATGATATTGAAGTAAATAAGTTTATTTTAACTTAATCTCAGATTTAGGGTGAAATAATCTGAGCAATCTTGTTTTCCGTTTATCTGTAGAAACGTTGGCAGAATACAAATATTAATATTTTACAAATAAGTAGATTGCAAATACTAGGCAAATTTGTTCTAATACGTTACGCATCTTACTTAGATATTGTGCTTACTTCCTATCTTGTTCAATCAAAAAAAATGTTAAAAGATGAGTATATCATATATAGTCGAGAACAAATGTTTAATGTTCGCTCGTTTACTGTACTTTTCTTTAGAGATATGTTATACAGGAATTAAGAATCAACTTATCAACACACCAATCCTTACAAATATTTGCAATGTAATAAATAAATTTTTAAATTAAAATAATATATAGTAATACAGGCAAAATTTCAAGTAATTTTACGAATTTTCAGAATCATGAAATGTTCAAATAGAATTAAAGCGAATATATAATTCACTCTGACATTGAATGTTTCTATTAAATGTATCAATATAAATCGATTAAGTCGAATTATGTATCGTGTTCACTTATTGAAATTGAATTTCTTCGTCAGTTCTCGAATGATCGTTTTGTGTATAATTTCTTCTTGATGTATCATTAGATGGAACTTACAAAGGCGATGATGTATTAGTATAACATATATCAACGTTCAGTTTGTTTCTATTCTATTTGATGATTTCCTGGCCGTTCAGGGAAATCAATTCACACCGTACATATCGAACTTTATGGCATTTTTTTACCTGAGAATAATTACAGGATAAATTGTCAATGCACTAAATATAAAGTAATCGAAGTTTTGTTGAAGTACAATGCACGTGTGTGTAAGCAGATTTTTCCTTGCGACTGTCGTATATGTAAAACATGATTCTTTTATACATATATAGACATTATACATAAAAAAGACATAGGCAAACTGTATATATCACGAGTGTGTATGCATACACGAATTTATACGTTTATATGTATGCACTGTACAAAGCTGAGCATTTCCTTTTTATTGGAATTCTAATGTTGTCTAATTTCTTAAGTAAAAAGTGTGCATACTTATCAATCTCTTTTTACTTCTCTTTTCGTTTTCTTAATCAGTTTACGGTAAACAAAGCATAATATGGTTATTATACGTTATATGTTAAAACAATCGCTTGTGAAACAAAAATTTATGTCACCTTTGAGCTTATGTACAATTACTTATTCTTATCTAATTATAATAAATTCTAAATGAATAATGATAATTTACGTGTCTTTAAATTAAGCCTACAATTTAAAAAGTAATTTTTCTGATGTCCAAGAATGAAAATTTCGATACATGTACTTTAAGATTTTGATATCTGGAATGGATAAAAAATTTCGATTAATTATGAGATAAATACTTCGCAATAATATTAAAATCAGGGTGTTTCGATTATTGTAAAAAATTTTAATGTAGAAAAAAGAATCGAAACCGAGTTACAAAATGTTTATAATTAAATAAATCACTCTTCGGTTTGGTCACTCAAAAGAAAATGGAAAAATGTTTAATCCATTAGCAACAGGAAACGTTTAACAAATATGATTTTATAATGTCACTAAATGTCACTCTATAAAATTGAATGCCTTATAAATTATCAATTAATTAAAATAAATGATTTATTTCAAATTTTAAAACTATACTTCCTGCTGCAAATCGATTAATACTTAATACTTTCTACACCACCTAATAACTCTTCATTTATCACACATTACAAGAGAACTAGAAAACAATATCAGAAATGACACTATTGAGTAATAAATCTTTTGTAGTACGCAAACATTTTGTCATTGTTGTCCAAACTAATACGTGTACATTTTCTTTACTTGCAAATATTTCGTATCTAGATGAAAGCAATTAATTAAGCCCAATATTATGAAGAGTAAACGGGAAGAACTTATTCTTTTTTTCTCTTCCACACGTAACCATAAATTTCCGAAAGCTGAGCGCACAATTGAAAAGTGGCAGAAAATGTATAAAAACAGTATCCTTCAAACTTACTTGGCTACCTGAGATATTTTGTATCTTTCAGTCGTTAAAAATTTTCTAAAATGGAATAATAAAAAAAGGGGGAAAAAAAAGACGGCAAAGGAAAAAAAGAAAGAACATACGCTTGAAAGTACACGCGCTAACACTGAAAGCAATATCTAGAAAAATATCAAAAAAGGTATATGCTTAGTTTTACTCAATCTTTTGTCTCTCCTATTGAAACTTAAAACACACGGTAACTAATACTTTTGTACGCGTTCGATTCTAAATATTGCTTTTAATGTTTCCAATTCTTTTTTTTTTTTTTTTTCTCTGAAAGAGAAAGAGTGAAAGAGAAATAGAGAAAGAACGAGATTGGAAGAGGCATGTTCATGTTTTATATAGAGTAACGAATTGTATAATGTTATCAGCACTTGTGGAATGCCTGCAGTCAATGTGATCTCAAATATTAAATACGTACACTAAAAAAATTATATGCTCCGTTACGTACAACTACAACCACTCCTTAAACAAACATCAAAGAATACTAGCAAATTATTTACACATCTAACATTACATCGTCGATAAAGGAAACCCTTTGTAAGAATGACAATAAATCAATAAAATAAGCGTTAAAATAAACGTTTATATCATATACATCAAATCCGAAAAATTTAATCTGCAAAACTATAAGCTGGTCTCAAATCAAACGATTCCCTTCTTTGTGAGAGCAATGTATACCTAACTGGTTCGTTAAGTTTGAAAGTACTTTCCAAGATATATAGGACTGATATATTAAAAGAAAAAACAAGTATCTTAAAATGAAAAGCAAGTTTGTGCAAATAGCAACTAAAGAGCACTCCTTAGGAACTAATGAGACTTAAGCATTATTACCGAGATCTGAATATAATCAATTTGTAAAAATTAAGAGTATCATATGTACAATTATGTTACGAATAGATAATCTTCGAATAATAAAATTTAGTATCATCAAAATATATAGAATGAAACTGTGACAATGAATACATAAAAAAAAACACAAGAACCTAAAAAAATATAATACTTTTTATACACGTTTGTGTTTTTCTGGTTTTGCTATAAAACAAAAACGAAAGATTTTATAACTCTGTATCTTTAAATTGTAGCAAAGAAATATGTAAAAATCGCATTGACATCACTACACGTGTTTACTCCATTTCTGCGAATATCACAAAAACACCTTATTATCAGAAGATTATCTGAATCTTTAATTTAGAAATATATCTTTATCCATTCAATTAAATAAGTCGTTCGTTACTTCGAGACTATAAAAAAAATGTTTTCCTACTTTTATTATATACCGCGTAACAAAATTTGTCAAGATTGGAAAATGAAACAAATGGATCTTGTTTAATGTACGCTTTTTATAGAAATAGACAAAATATGTATACTGAGAAACAAGTAAAAGCAAAATAAACATATTTAAATAAACAAGATTTTGTTTCGTTATACATTGTTTATATAATTCTTATTTCATAAATTTATAAATATTAGAATATTATAAGTCATATTTTACTAAAACAACAAAATCCACTTCCTTTCAATTTACAACAAAGGAAAATTTAATTACTCGATGAAATGAGTAATCAATATGAGACATATGGGGATGACATATGTAGAAGTCTACTATAATAGAAGTACACTAAAAGTATAGAATTAATCCTATTGACCGAAGGCCGATATGTAATACAAATGTCACAAATTTGAAATTGTGCCTATACATGCTATTCTAGTATCTGTACATTGCAATAATACAATACAGTAAATCAGCTACATACGAATCGCAACATAATTTATCATCGTTTTATTGGAATACGTTCTTCTTTCTCTTATTGTTAATGCAAATTATATCATCGGGTCGATCGATTTACGTAATTAATTATATACAATTTCTTTGTTCTTCTCTAAGTTATAAATAATTAACGGAAGTATTACGTACTAAAAAATAAAAAATAACAGTTCAAAAATTAAATGAAATTATGGTGGACGTAACCATACGGAATTTTTCATATTCGATTTATTTTTTTCCTTTTTTTTCGTTTTCAATAGAGGAAAAGTATAAGAAGGATTCATTGAATATAACCACTTCGAAAATAAAATCGATATAAATAACAGGCAATGCCACAGAGTGCTCCATATCGTATCCCTAACGAATTATTGCTTTTTGCACTTTTCGAAATATTCGGAACGTTATTACGCTATATATACCTAAACGTTGTGTAAAAATCGCTTAAGATCGAAACTCAATCAAACCTGTATACACAGTAGAGTTTTAATCGTTAGATGCACGGTTAATCCGATACTGAAACCTTTTTGAAGAAGTGTACATCGAAGGAAATAGGGGGAAAAAGATTGCAACTGTGATTACTTCCGTTGCTTCCGTTAATTTGATTTTGATGTACAATCGATGTTGTATCAGGATCCCGTAAAATAGTTGTCGCGTGGAACATTACGCTTTAGTAAACTGTATTGTCGTTAAAAAATATTATTTTCTTGGGTACATTTGGCAAGCATGCACTTCTCGATCTGGAAGATCAAACCTTCAAGGGATTTCAATTAAATAAAGGCTAATTGGAAATTAATGACAACTACGAGAGGACGGTTCGCACTCTCCTCCAACGTGCTTCCCATTGTGACTTATTTCTTCTAACGCTCCATCCAAATCCAAAACCAGAACCAATGATGACTTTATTAAAGTAAGCGAAGTTGTTGCTGCTGCTGCCACTAACGTGACCAACGTTCGTATTAAGATTGGCCAAGTTAACCGCGTTTAAGATACGAACAGCAGATGAGAGTCGTAATTTGCTTGCTGGGGAACTAAACACCAACTTGCGGCTCTGTTTATTGTTGTTGCTGATATCTCCGCTACTGCTAGAGCTATGGCGATCACTTAATTGTTTTGCCGAATGAGAATACTCGGTGCAAAATGATTTAGCCATTGATCATTGTCGATACGTTTGAGATGATATGCCATTACCAGGTGTCACGTAATCTCCAATCATCAAGCTCGGATTCACTGGATAATGTGAAGTATTGCCAAGGACCAGCGATTGCTGGAAAGTAACACCAAGCTGTAGCGCGAAAGACACGCAGGCAGGCGTACACTTTAGTATCCTTTTGCTTTAGATTTATAGATCGAGTATTTAGCGAGCTATTGTTCGGTGCAGATGTTTACACATACTGAATATGAGTACGGAGCATATAAATATCTTAGTACACTTAGTACCACATTTTGGCAGTAGCTCGCTCGAAGTCTAATTCAGATACTTTTACACTTACCGTAGCGGGAGATGTAAACATATTTGGAGTGATTCCACCTCCTATTAACTGTGCTGCTTGTGTACTCGTCGCTGTACCCCCTACTCGTCCCCGTCCTGTACTCGAAATTGAACCGGGATGAATATTTGGTTGGCCTCCTACATTACAATCACACAAATAACAATTATATTATGTTCTTAAAATAAAAAGCCAGTTTTACAATTACTTTTTTTTACCTATTGCAAGCAAATTACTGGGATTTACTGCCGCGGTCGCATCCATAGAAACTTCTCCTAAACCGTTCACAGACATTCCATTAACCATGTTTACCGCTTGTCTGGCACCTTGTGCATCTAAAGTAGTCCAATAGGACTCGCTAGGAGACGTATTATTTAAACCAGGTGGGGGTTGTGCAGCTGCTCCTGTGTATCTGAAGTACGGATTTTTCAAATCTAAAGTATTACTACTACTTTCCATATTCGTCCCTTCTAGTTTCAATTCTATTGTTACGTCGTACGATTGTCTGAAACATCGTTTTATACGAAATTACGCATACATTCTATATTAAAAAGAACATTCTCAAACTTTAGAGGCCATCATTATAATTATATTATTTCACCTTTTATTCGCAATAAGAATGACTTTCCCAGACAACAGTTGACCGCTTTTACAAAACAAAGGATTTTCCAAAAGACAACGAACTTGATACCAATGAGTAAGAGGTTCTGTGGGAGCTGTGCTTAACCAAACCTGTTGCGTTGATCCAATAAATGCAACATCAAACCAAAATGCGAGACCATGACAAGTGCCACTTTCCAATATGTGAAAATCCACATCAATTTCTAAGTAATATATAAAATGATGTAATATGTTGATTGTTAAATACCTTGATTGCAAAAATCATACATGATCTACAAATTCACCTATTTTATGTAAATCAGTCTCATTAGCAGTTTGAAAATCTACAATGTGTCTGATAGATTTAGCCATACAAATTCTTATATCAAAGGTATCAACTATTGGCTGTCTAAAGTATTCCTTGATCGCATTATTTCGCATCGCTGAGAGATCTACGCCATGAAAACATGTTTGGTACCAAAAGTTAGCTTTATTAAATTGCTCCATATAAAGATTTTCATCGGAAAAAGGTGCAATGTGAAGATCACCTCGAGAGGGAAACATTCTTCCACCTGTGAAATGATTATTTTATTATTTCTACTATAGCAATTATTGAAAATAAATTGGAACAAGAGAACAGTTAAATGACATTTACCTGGAACTAACCACTTTTTTGCATGAAGATACGTTTCAAGCATTCTTTCATTGTATAACATATAACCCATGGGTTCACTCACTATGCAGTCTACTCTTTCTGGTAAATCAATTTCTTCTATTTTACCAGCAATGACAATAATCTTGTCTGACAAATTATTAGCAGCAACTAACAGTTCTGCATGATTTGCCATATTACTTGCTTCTACTGCATATACTTTTTTTGCACCAGCTTGGACTGCAAAAAATGATAATATTCCAGAACCTGCACCTACATCTAACACAACTTTATCTTTAAAATCAGATAGATTTCCCAAGATTGCCCGTTGGTATGTACTAGTCCTAATGTAATCTTGCATCATATTTTGTTGCTGAGATAGGTAACCATAAAATTGAAAATATTGCATAGCTGATGATTCTTCAGTCCTTTCATTAAATGCAGAAATGCCTTTGCCATTCTTCAATTTTAATATTTGTGAATGAAAATTTCTAAAATCTAGGAAAACATACCATCTTTAGTGTGATATAAGAAATAAAATTAAACAATACAATTTAAATTATGACTATTTGTTAGCTCACCGGTTTCACTGACAAATGTTATAAGTAAACTATCGGTATCAAGTGTGAATACATAGCTTCTAGATGAAACTCTAGAACACTCTGTACTAGGGGTTACTGGGAATTCCAATAGTGTTGTTTTATCTCTACCAGTTGATTCTCCTATTATGAAACAATAAAAAGAACATAAAAAGTTGCCTTTCACATTCACAAAATAACTTACAATCATCTGCAATTTTTATTATCAATATTCTCCTTTTATATAAAAAATTTCCTACAATAAAATAAACTCATTAATTGATAATAATTAAAAAGGAATATCTAAAAACATCAAATGAATACAAAGAGATTAGAAAGTATGCACCTTCTCTCTCAGAAAATAATGGAAACGCAATATTTTAAATATTTCAAATGTTTAAAAAAGAGACTATTGAAATCTATTTATTATCATTTAATATAAACGAAAATTATATTTATGTAGCAGAACAATCACATCGTAAATACAAATTCTATCTAATTAAATGGATACTTAACGAAAGATAAGTATTCTACATTTTGTCAATCTTTTTGTATGACAAATTAGAAAAGTCTTTAAAAAAAATTCGATGATTATGAGGTATATTAGTAGTAGTCGTTAAGTTTTGATTAAAAAAAAAAAAGGGACTATATACGATCATTTAAGTATGGTTATGTTGTCTACTTTGTAACGATGCTAACATAATTTATAATTGATTATTTATCAGTAAACCAGTACCTGCAAGGAACTCAACGCTGAGACCTTGTGGATCATAATTGATATTAAGCGTGACCGGCTTGTTAAATTTTGCTGTTGACTGTCCATTGTTTGACAAAGTCGATACTGTCACCGCGCGAAACACCTTCGCCATTTTTAGACACCGCGTGCGTATTGTACGCTGCAGTTCCGCAAATCGATTCTATCGTGCTTGTCGTCTATCCCAACGTCGTTATTCGAAAAATTATCAGTGAAAAGAATATAGTATGTGATCTCGCTTCTTCTTATACAAATCACACAAACAATATAACCGGATCTTGATTAAAATAGCAATTTTTCACGTTCGTAGACCGAACCATCGACTAACCACCCCCGGCGCGTTTTACACACGCGCAGTAGGGTTACTAGTGCACTGAATATATGTATAGCAGTTAATTGAACTCCCTAGATTCACAATGACCATAGATGATAGTTCCGGAGGCTAATGAAATGCGTTTCTCTTGCGCCGACGCAACTTTATATATAATTGCATCTTCCGTATCATATTTTTTTTATTATATTTTCGTATTTTATCTAGAATTTAAGGTATATCAGACGTGAATTTTTTCTAAATTTGGTAATATTTTTCTTTATAATTTATACTGTTCGTTTATTTATATAGCTTTTTATAATTGTGAATTATTAAGTGTATCTTTTTTTAAGGAAATTCGGAAAATTTGTTGATCTATTACCAACTTAAAGCCTTATAGAGAAATATTTCAGAAGGACATTGGAAATCTAGAAAATATAGATAATTTTAAAAAGGTTTATATCAAATATTAACAACTCCATATATTGTCTTATTTTTATTATATATTAAATCGATGGCTAAATTATGGAATTGTTATTAACGGGACTACCAATCAAATACAGTTTCTGAATGTGAATATAAGATCTGAAACGTTATTGGTTACTGACTTATGCTCGGAAGTTTTATCTATTGTCTGGAACGACCTGTGCGAGTCACACGTACACGATCAGTGGTGTACGTGCGATATTCTGATCGATACGTACGAGTTGGACAATAACTCGAATCTCGAAGGCTGGCGGCGTGGCTGATTGCTCTCCCCCATTTTTGACAGTGCATTTTAGATATTGTACTTTCATAAAAAATGACTGCTCATGATCAAATGCGTGCTATGCTTGATCAGTTGATGGGAACCGGGCGGAATGGTACGTATTATTGATTCAGAAATGGAATTTGACTATCCTTCGTATAACACTATTATTTACAATTACCTGAAATCTCGTACAAAAATACAAGATGGTGGCTTACACCTTTTACCATTACATGTATACTCATCTGTTTATGAGACTTGATTACTAACAAATATATCACTATTTTAGGAGAAAATAACAAATTTCAAGTGAAATACTCCGATCCAAAGGTCTGCAAGAGCTTTTTGCTGGCATGCTGCCCACACGAAATCCTATCATCAACAGTGAGTTTACTTGAATTATTACATATTGAATATCGATGACATACCATTGGCACTTCTGCGCTACAATAGAGCATTATAGTATCTCTCTTTTGATACGTCTTTGCATTAATATGAAAGCAATCAGACATCAGTATGCATTGATGTCACAGTTAGTTATTTCATCATTATATTTGTATTTTTTCAATCTCTTCTGGTTATATGATTCAATTGCTTTCACTTTATTAATAAACTGCCTTCCTTTTGAGCTTTTTTTTCATACATTGTAAAACATTAATACATTTTCAACACTCACATGTAACACTGCTTTAATATAATTTTTGAAAGCTATAAAAATTCAATGATTAAATTATATATATTTTCAATATGTAAAAAACATTTGGTTTTTTTTTATATTAATATAAAGTGGAAGTAATATATAACAAAGATGATTACAGATGCAGTTGTTACATTAATATCATTCAATTTGCATACCTGTAACTTATAATAGCATTAGGTATGTGTTTTATACGAGTTATGATTCATATAAGATATGTTTAGTATGATATAAATGATAACATATATAATGTCAATGACAATATATAAATTATAAGAAAAGCTGTATATTTCTCATATAAAACTTTAGTAATGGCACCATTTAGAGTTAATATTGCATTTAACTGGAAAGTGCACTAAAGAAAAGCTATAGCAAAATTGTAGCTTTATATAATTAAGCAAACATTTATATTTTGTTATAAGATGTTGAAGTAAGGGTATAGATATTATAAGAGCACAAGACATAATGTTTCATATATTTATTGCATTATAAGTAATTATATATACCATAGACATGCATACATGTGTACACATAAATGTGTTATATATTTTCAATATTCAATATTCAATATTGATATAATCAAATATTACAAATCATTTTATTGCTCCTATGCATTATTTATTTCATTTCTTTTGAACGATCAAAATAATATATTTAATATCCATATTTATATCTAATATTTACATATATTTTGGATCGTGTAACTATAATAATTATTTAATATTGATATTATTTATCATAATTAAGTTTTATGTACACATTATATCAAGTTTTTCAATGATGAATGGTTGCCTATCTTATTTAGACAATTGAAAAAAGGGAAGTGTTTCTTATTTTAATAATATATTAAACTGTTTTATATTCAACATATATTTTCATTGACATATCTCTCTTCATATATTATCATATGGTAGTTTTTATATAGTTTTGAATATCATAAAAAAATCGTTCAGAGTACATATATTGTGAATCATACCATTTTTAATCTGTGCCAATTGGTCGGATCGATTTTACACATTATATCAAATAATTGAACAACACAAGTCAATCTTATGCCATACAAATAATAGGATAACATTTGTGTGATACACTCGGAGAATTGATTCCGATCAATTCACACCAGATAGGCGTTGAAGTGCAACACGGGGCAGCAACTTATGATAAATAAGGAGAAGCCTTTCAGATTCCTCTGAAGAGGAAAGAAGTGAGATGCAGAACTTTTAATATCTAGTTTGGAATATTTATGGTTGAAATCATCAACAATCTGTTTTTATCAATTTTATTAATTTTATCAATATATGAAATATCATGTCATGATATAATATAGTATTTCCATTTGTAAAAAAAATTAGTATTTGCTCAAAATTATATTAAGAATACTCTAAAAGTTTTTAAATTCATTTTACTTCTTTTCTTCATGAAACTTAGAATTTAAAACGATATTTAGTCTAGTGGCCCCGTATAATCGCGGAACGTATCTACATGCAGGAAATCGCGAACGTATGACGTCTACGATTACAGTGAGAACATGATTTTCCGTACGACAAGCATAATACCGATCATATTAGTACTGCTTCGCGCATTTCTTTGTCATCTTGTGCGAATTGGTCTAAAGGGTGTTTGTTAAAAGAAAAATTAAAAATTCAGATTTTTTCGATTCTATATCCGCCCAATTACTTGCAATAAGGCAACATTATGAATCTTTTTTTCATGTATTAAATATTCATGAGAATTTTTTTAGAAAAATAAAATCTTAACAAGTAAACTGCATTTATGTGATGGTTCGAATAGATTGCACATTTTTTAAAGTGATATTGAAAATGTTTTTAGTAATTGATATATGATAATATCACATTTCTTTATAGAAGGGCCAGAAAACTTTTACCCATTTTAAAAATTCTTTCTCATTAAAATTTAAAAAATGCGTTTTATATAGAGCAAATATATTAAGTGTTTATAGTCTGTAGTATCATTTGGCTGGAAATCATTGAATTTAATTTTAGTTCTTATTTGTTTTTTTTTTTTCTTTTGTTAAATAATTCGATCTAAAAATATAAAGGAGAAAAGCATATTTTATTTTGTGTTTAAGAAATTGAACCACTGAAAAGTACTGTAGCATGTTGAGGGATGATAAAAGGAGACTTACAACCTAGCATTCGGTGCTTAGGGTGGCGTCTCTTATCGCAGTTAGCAAGCACCCTTGTATATGTCTTACGCTCAGGTTTATTACGGTAAAATTAAAAATAGCTACGTAAGATACAAAAAATAACAATAAATAAAACGAAGTATTTAAAGACTGATTTGAAAACACAAAAAAGAGTATTATACGAATGAAATTGTTAAGAAAGAAAAAAAAAAAACGAAATACTTCTGGCAAATACTCGCGAGAATGATGAATATACAAGTTCACTAATGTCAATGTACCTACAGTTCTATTTCCAGAGTCTCTGGAAAAAGCAATTCCAATCAGATCCATTGTACAATATTGTTGCGAGTATTGTCCGCTCATATGTCGTGTTGTACTTGTCGCTCTCACATGCGCGTTACTGTAAGTACTGAAAAAGCGAAGAGGACGTACGTATTACAATTCTACAATTTGATTATCTCTTTAACATAATTCAAGTACTAGGTATATTAATTTGATTAATGATACATAAAGGCGGGCGGTTACCTCAGCCCCTCTACCGGTCAACGGTGGCGAGGCTGAGTGTCGAATATTAATTCCGAGACCCCAAAAGGCCAGTGTAAAGTTGGTGAGTAGCGCCATGCTGATTCTCATGAGACGATGTCTTATTGTCGCTTCTTACTAATAATGCCGTTTACGGCAGGTAGAAATCAAGTTTACTTTGAAAGTATGTGTGAAAATCGTATTCATCCTCGGAGATATAGTGGGTTCAGGAAATGAAGCAGTGATCTGTAAGTAAAAAGAAAGAAAAAGATTTTAAAAAGGAAAGGAAAAAAAAAAAATAAAAATGGATGCGAATTGCCAAGAACGCTAAATTTTTGACGAATTCGAGTCTCGGAATTGTAAATATTTTTTCAACATATTTAAACTTGTTTTTCAATAAATTTTCAATCAATTTGAAATGCAATGAAACTTCGATTGGCCATTTTATTCAAATTCACTATGTTATTCGAAATATTTATCGATTAATTTTCCGATTTGTGAAAAATATTGATTTTTCTTTTCTACGAAGAAAAGAATATTATTGCTTTATGTAGACGATTAATTTAAAGATTTACGTAAAAATTATTTAGAGAAATGTTCGATCGAGATTTCATTGTATGTTAGTCTTGTGATGTTTGACATCAGATATACTATAACTCTTCTTTTCATTCATTCATTTCAAACGTATGTACCATTAGGGAGATTTACAATCAAACTATTATCAAAACTAATTTTAATGCGTACTATCGTAACGCGCACCTTTCGGTTGATATGCACACGCAGTTAACTTTAAATCTCCGTTTTATTTGAAAACGACAATAACAGTAATAAAATGAAATATCAATCAAATCAAAGGGAAAATCGTACATTAATTGTTAATGATTAAACACTTATTTTGGCAATTTGCAAGATAATAAAGTCATCGGTGAGAAAAAAGAGAGTGAAAAGTGGCATGAACAGTGAGCGAGAGGGAGAGAGTCATTTATTTAGGGGAAACTATACAGCACGGCAGTTTTGTTAGAAAAATTTTCTTCAGCATTGGATGTACGTATTGAACTCGTTTTCTAAATCGTCTAGAATTGATTCACATATCGCAATTTCGTGTTCTACCGTAAATAGTATAATAAACCTATTAGGTTGTAAGTTGTTTCATAGACCATTGAACATATGAACTTAAGGTGTGTGCTGATTGTAGCTTCATTGCCATCGCATTGTCGTGTCAGGCGGAGAGGTGTTGCCACTCTGTAAGTGAACATAACAAAATATTTATCTGTAAATTGAACTGCATTTTTACTTTAAAATTTCTGTGAATCAAAAAAATAAGTAATAATAATAATAATAATAATGATAATATCGATTGAATGTAAGCGTATATACGTGTATGTATATAAGAATAAATAAATATGTATTGGTATATTTATTTATTCGATAAAAATATATCTACAAGTATATATAATTACTTTGTAAGCGCGTATGTCTATACCGGAAGTGTACATTTGTACACTTTGTCTACAATTTGTAAGTTCTCATAAAAAAAGAATAATAAAGAACATCCTTGGACCGTATTTTTCTGGATAATTAGGGTATTTAACTTCTATGGTTGTTGCGTTTTAAATTATTTAGTTGGCTATCGATTTATCCAGTTCGGTTTTCTATTTACGGAACAGCCAGTTGAGAAACCTTGTTCTTGTCGTAATATAATCTTTCATAAAACAAGTCGGGAGGGACTATATGTGTATATATGCGTATATATATATGTGTGTGTGTATATATATATATATATATATATATGTATATATTAAATAAATCCAATAAGGCTTCTTAGGATTGAATGTAATAATAAGCTAATATCGAATGATTTGTAAATCGCAGCGCATGGACCTGGGAGAATGCCCCCAGATTCACGACTTGGCCTTACGGGCTGACTATGAAGCTGCACAAAAGAAAAAGGACCATTTCTATGACATTGATGTAAGTTCTGTTCTTTTCTGTTATCAAATTTTTAAGTTGAATAGAAAATTTACATTTACTTACGCTGTATAGCCTATTTTGTAATTAAATTTTTTTTCTTTTACTGTACGTTTCAAGGCTATGGAACATTTACAAAATTTTATCGCCGATTGCGATCGTCGTACAGAACAAGCAAAACAACGACTCGCGGAAACGCAGGAAGAGCTTAGCGCCGAAGTGGCGGCGAAAGCAAATAACGTTCACGTACTCGCAGAAGAAATCGGTAAAAAATTGGCGAAAGCTGAACAACTTGGCGAAGAAGGCTTTGTCGAAGAATCGATGAAGCTTATGGGTGAGATTGACGAGTTACGAAAGAAAAAGAACGAGGCTGAACAAGAATATCGGAACAGTATGCCTGCATCCAGTTATCAGCAACAAAAACTAAGAGTCTGCGAAGTTTGCAGTGCATATCTTGGAATTCATGATAACGATCGACGATTAGCGGATCATTTCGGTGGAAAATTACATCTGGGTTTCATCAAGATCCGCGAGAAATTGGCAGAGCTTCAAAAAACCGTGGAAGAAAGACGTAAAGAAAAAAGAGAATCGTTATTAGACAGACGCAGAGACAGAGATAGAGATGACCGCGACAGAGATCGAGACAGTCGACGCGGAGGATTGGGTTATAGAGACAAAGATCGAGATCGTGATCGTGATCGAGATCGTGACCGTGATCGTGATCGCGACAGAGACCGTGACCGCGACCGCGATCGTGATCGTGATCGTGATCGCGACAGAGATCGAGATCGCGAACGCAGAGATAGAGAAAGGAGAAAGTCTCGCTCACGAAGTCGCAGTCGTGGAAAAAGGTTGGTTACAGTTGATTGAGAACTAGCATGTAATTTGACAATTTTTAACAATTTCTCTAGAGTAAAAACTAGGTGGTATAGATTTTTATTCTTACGGAGTTGAATCTGTAAACAAATAAAACATAATTAGTGCTTACGTTATGATTATTAAAGATAATTGTTTGATTTGTTTCAGATCGAAACGTTCACGGAGTAGTAGCCGTAGTCGTCGATCCCGTTCTCGTCGTAGTGGGTCCAATGATCGGAAAAGATAAAACTAATTACCATTTTTAATTATGCTCAATTATCTTTTCCTCGTATGAATTCTCACGTGCTTACTTATGCACATTAAATATAAAGAGAAAGAAAAAAAAGAAAACAGGATCGCATTTGTTGAACATCATTTTTTCAATAGAGATCTTTTCTGGATAATATAAACTAAGATTTATACATTGTCCGTCACAACTTACTTGAAACACCAATATTTCGAAATATCTTTGTGTAAAACTAAACATATTTACCTGTCAATATAAAAACAGGAATAAATTTATTAGATATTAATATACTTATTCTATTTGATCATATATTAATTATACTTTTAAATCTAGTTACTATTTCATGTAAATATAGATAGTTCAGGCGTAATTCTATGATATTTGGAAATGTTACATATTTATAACCTGATTACATGATCTTATGTGAATATTATACGAGTATAAAGAATGAAAATATGTTCAAAAATATATACGTTTAAATAATTATTGATTCAAACACTGCAACCATGCATTTTCTCATAACCTTACATTTCACCAGTTGAAAAATTCAAATCATATAAGAAAACAGAAGTTTTGGTTTTAAAACAGTAGCTACAAAATTAAGACGTTAAAACTTTTAAAAACTAAAAAATTTGCGTTATTAAATTAAGAAATTTCACGATATATAAAAAATATATATAATTAATACTGTTTAAGAAGGGATATTTATTTTAAGAGCCATGTACATAGTAAGTATTGCAGAGCTATTTGTACATACAAAAGTTTTGCTTAAATTTATGTTTGTGGGAAGAAGATAGAACTTTGTTAATATATATATATATATTATATATATATATATATATTCGTATTAAGATTATTTACATTTTATTAATTTCAATAGTCCTTGCATTTTATAAGAAGTTAATAGTTTCTACACATACTCACGATCTTACAATAAACGAACCTCAATCTACATTATCTTGGAAAATCAGTTTTACGTATCCTGGTGTTCCTTCAAGAGGGACTGCGCAAAACGGACAAATTGCAATATAACCATTTGTACCATGTGGAATTGCAACTTTCTCCCAATATCTGTAACATGATACAATTTTACATACTATAAATATATATCGTTAAACAAATGAAAACCCACAAGTACTGTAGTATACTTAATACTAACTTGACAGTTTTTTCTGTAGCCATGTGTCCACAAGGCCTAAATGCATAAGTAGGCGGGCCACAATCCACGTAAAATGCAGGTTCTATTCCCATAGAAAGTTTAACTACTGAACCGGCTACTAGACACATTGGACACCTTCTAGTGGCTTTGTCTTTTTCTTGACCCCAATCATGGAGACCTTGTACATGTCCACATTTCAAATAGACATATGGTTGTTGTTGTGCTGAATCTGCAGCTGCTTTACGTGGTATAACTAATGTATTTAAACCAACAGGGCATTGTGGTCTTCCGGCATTTATAGCATCAACTAGTTCTTCTAAATTATGTTTTGTCTGTGTAAAACATATTTTATATTTTCGATTTGTAGTCTTCATACGAATATAAGGGTTATAAATTATTTGCACTTACTGGCGACTTTGCCAGACCTTCCGCTGATCTCCAAAGTAACGTGGCACCGCAAAGGTCGATCAAAGTTCCATCTTGCAAAATATTGTTCTCATCTTCTACGACATTTCCTTTTTGTTGGGCACTTCGACTTTCCCTTAACGAGAAAACTCCCCCACCTACGCTGACTTCTCTCCAAAAACCACACTGTGCTTCACCGCCACAAAACTGACCCCGCGGATGCATTATTAAAACGCCATTTGTTGTGAGCCCATCAATCTCACGATTTTCTTGCCACTTTGTTGCTTTTTCCTAAAACAATCAATTTTTGTGTTTTCTTATAATCCCATCGAAACAAGTATTTGTATACGGTATAAAAGGAAACTTACCCCTAAAAAGATATTTCTTGAACTATCAAAACCTGCAGCATATATTCTGGCGATTCTAGGATCCGATCGATCGGCGAGAATTCGACAGGCAAACCTGCTAATTGTACTTTGAGCAACGCGTCCTTCGTTCGAACTGTCACTACCGCCTGCACATGTATCCATAACAACAAAGTCGATAGGAGATTCGGAAGAACGTCCAACCTACATTTATAAATGCATTTATGTAAACGAGAATATTCCAATATTTAACAGAATTAAACACTATTAAACTTACCTGAAACATATCAGTTCCTTCATCTTCGGTATACTCCACGATAACGGCTTGTGTTCGAGAAAGAGTATACGATATCGAATGTTGTTTTGTATTAAGAATAGCTTGCGAACTATGAGGTGTTTTAACGATGTAATGTTTACTGCGTTTCACGCCATTTGCTACAGGTCTTTTAAACAAAACGAACTTACTTCTTCTCCTTCCTCTATCCCCTGGTGGAAGGAATCCATTGTAACTAAAAAATATTTAATTAACTTATGCTTTCGTACATTAACATTTCCATTCAAATGTAAGAGACAAAAATTAGCTTCTTACCCAAGAATAACTAATTCTCCATATTTTATTAGCTGTTTTGGTTTTTCATGGCGGTAACTGTGGGACCTATGAGGATTAGCATGTGTATGATTGTGATTATGTTTGCTGCGTGGACTGTGAGGTGTACCAACTGTCTCTCCTTCTTCCACAAGTAATGGACTTTCACTGCTACCACCGTCAGATCTGAAATAAATGTAATGTAATAATTAATAGCAAAACTAATAACTGACATTATTTTTATGATAGTTATTGATATAACACTATAAGTAATAATTTTATTTTAAGATTGAGAAATATTTGAGGAAAGAATGAATGATTTCTGCCACCTTTGCCTTTTTTCTTTCTTACAATATTGTATAATGCAATATAATGTCTATGTTCCTTACGCATTGTATCACCGTTGATATTCTTAAGCCTAGTATTAAATATAGATGTTTTTACAAATATTTTCATAGGCTCAAAACATTTTTATGGTGTGGAAGTATCTAGTTCTGTTTTTATTTACTTATACTTTTTGTGCTAGAAAATATACAGTCATTATGTATAAAAATGGACAACTAAATTAATTGCTCCATATATTTTAACACATTATAAGTAGTTTATAGCTTTAAGGTGGATGTCAGTAACATAAGTGCTAAAATTCAGAAAATAAACCTGTTATTTTTAAAATGATAGAAATAACAGTATTTTGTAATTCATTTTAAAAATCGCAAGGGGAAAACCTTCCTAAGAAGGATTACATAATTTGAATTACAAAAAGAAAGATTTGAAAATTAATATAAAGATAGAATATAAGTCACCTATTTGTAGATCTCTGTTGTCCTACAGTATGTAATACGTAAACCACTTACTTACCGCGAAGGGCATGGAATACGTTTAGTTACTGGCATCCTCCTTTGAGTAAAATTAACAGATTACTACTTCCACTGTACTTCAAAAGATACTCATAAGGACAGACAGTCTTAAGTATCTTTGCAAAGTTGAGCAAACATGAGCAAGTGCAACATGGGATGCTGTGAATTGGTAATTATAATCTGCAATAAGAAACATTCAGTGTAATAATAATTGCTGTACTATTGTATAGTTTAGCATTCTCCTAGATTTAATAAAAGTTTCAACCAATCTAGTTACTTCTTTGATTAAGAGAAGATAAAAAATTCAGTAATAATAGAAAACTAAGAAAGGATTTGTTATCCTGGTATAATAAATTGGTATATTGGAATATTATATTATGTTATATTATGCAAACATTGATTTATTATTTTATTAATTACACATAACTGTAACATTATACATTGATATTGCTTTGTAGGAAAAACTGTCTGTTCCTATACATGATATGTCATACAGTATGGCCAAGATATTTTCTAAGATAGATTTGTTCATAAAAGATATATCCTTGTGATAAAATTTGCTTACAACATATTTATTTAAATTAGAACAGCAGATATTACAAGAAAGAAATAAAAAATACATTATATCTTCTGAGGAAAATATATTACCAATATGAGATTGTTTAATTGATATAGCTATTCTTGATTTCATCTGATTGTATTGGTCAAAGAGTTGATTCTTTTATCTTATCTATATATTCATTTTTATCAAAATATTGCACCCATCAATTGCATTGATATAAACAAGTACATATATTACATTAAACATTACTATGACTGAGAATTGATGCATGCATACTTATTTAAATAACATTTATTTAAACGATACATGCTTCTCATTTAAATAAATTAAATATCCTTTTTTTAAAGTAATATTAATTGCAGTTATTTAATTTCTATGTCATTAAATCTTAAATCTAAATACTTCTAATTTATTTCATATCACTATAGAAATATACAAACATTCAATAATGTATTTACATTTTTGTGCTTATTTTAAGTATTTCTAATTTGATTTTATATAAATCATAAACATAGTATCACAACCATTATATAAATGCTAAGGCGTCCTTAATACCATCATTTTCCATCACACACACTTGTGTATATTTTTCCTTGGAGAAAATAATAAAACGCTTTTTGTAAAATATAAAAATATTTATTGTATATTCAATCGTCATTTTAAATAAAATGTTTTCATTAAACGAAGAATATGTCTGCCAATTTATTTTTATCCATCGTTTTCACGATATAAACGTCTTATATACAATCATTTATGGCACATAAATTGATAATAAACAAAGAAAGTTTCATTTTGAGTTTACATCATGTTTAACATTGTAACCTATGGAAAAGCATTATTTGGATGGCATTCTATAAGTTACATTTAAAAATAATAATAATAATATATATGTAGGTAAATATTTATTTGATCGAACGGCGAACTAAAAACTTTGGGAAAAAATCTACCGATTTGGAACATAGAAAAAGAAAGGGAATAATATCGAGCACGAATGGATCGTAAGGGAATCACAATGTACAAACAACTTTAATTAACCTAGGCATTCAGAAACGATGGTCTATTTACCGTATCACCATGCTGAGCTCTGCGTTCAGAAACGATTATCGCCGCACGTTCGAGACACGCAACAACAGTCAACCGATCGTTTGCACAAAAACTAACGAAGTATAAAAATCATTTGTCCACTGTTATGCCTTAATTTAATTTTCCATTTCTAGATTACACTGTTACTATGTTCATGATATTCAAATAGCATCGCGCTGATGATCCTCTTATTCATGATTACGGCACACACGGATTCACGGACCAATATTATCGGGATAAAATCACCCTAACTAAGAAAAATTCTATGAATAAATATTTGACGATAAACGAGACACCGATATTTTTTCTCCCCGATAATCGCTAGACGCACCGATTATTCGTAAGTACCTCGCATAAACTATACCAGACTATACTCATCGAACAATCACGACACCGATCACGACACGACCGAAAGATATACGAGTGGAAGGCGTTATAGCCACCAATCTAGGAAAAAAATTCCCTTGTTTCTTACTATAATCTACGTCTATATAACTAACATGGCGCCAATTTCAAACGAATTAAGAATCGTTAACTTTTTATTATATTACATGTGTAGAATGCGTATCATTAGTGACAGATATTTGAATTTTAATTTTTGAGCGATTTGAAATTTTTCAATATTGTAAAAATTCACAACAAGACTTATCAAAAGTTTGAAGTATCAAATCATATTCGAAGTGGTCCGAATTTTTCGCCACATGTATATATTCAAAACGATTTAAAACATTCTAGAGACATCACTATACATTATAGACATGTATATACATGTTATACACATTTAATCGGTGCTAGCAGAAACTAGTGCCAGAAGAATGACACAACTAAAAAGACGTTACTTTTGACTCGCTGAAAAAGTAATAAAACCGATTTCTTGAAAAATATACCTTTTCTATTTGTATCACTCTTCCGATAAAGCGACGATTTAGTTCCTTGTTACTTACCGATCTTTTTTATTTTTTGACGTTGTTGTCGAATATCAATTAATAAAATGAAATTGTTTAAGGAAATTCACGTTCAAATTCACGTTCTTCATAAATGACTTCCTGTATCCCATCGAGTTATTCGTCGGACAGAAATAAACAATTTTGCAGAAAACTATACAAACTACTTTGATTGATATACGGAATGGTAAATAATTATAATAATTTTACATTATCGTCAATTGTCTGAGTTCGAAGCAACAGAATGCTGCTTAAAATCTATTTGCAGTTGTGTTTGAAGTTGAACCTGAGATTTTGTGAAAAAGATTTTGTGCAAGAATAGGATTTGGCCTTACAAGTGTCATTCCGTATAGTTCGACTATCACGAACGTCTTATTTATCATTTTAACAACTTCTTTTCTAAAATTAATGCAACACCGATCATCGAACAGTTGTCTTTAAACAAGGGGAGATCTGCTCGACATTATATGCGAAATATAATTTTTGTTTAATATTTTTTGTAACATACTGGTACTTACTCATTCTGATTAAGCGATATCTTTTAAAATATAAGTTATCCCATGTTCTCAGATAAGTAAATTGATAGAATCGTGCGGAATAGATTATGACACCATGATATACAATGTACGCATGTTAACTGAGTGCAAATACTGTAAGATCTTATCAATTAGTTAAAAATGATATAACTAAATACTTACATACTTCTCTTCATCGATTATGTATCGACAATTGCAGTAATTTCTTTTCTTTTAATAGGACACACAGACAATCTCATCGTACTTCACTGTTCTATCCTCGACAATTTAAAAAACAATAATTGTTATTGTACTTAATATCAGTATCGAAGTGTTACTGAAGTTAACCATCTCCGAATAATTGTATCCTTTACAAAACAGCAGAATTGCCACAAATTTTGGGAATGGTGAATTACCATTATGCAAGACCTGCTTAATTATGGATTTCTAGACTATTGGAAGAAAATGTATTTCCATCGATTCATCATTCTGTGATACCAATATCGTTTGATATTCCTCATCCATCTTTAATGAATTTTGCGTCTATTACTTTTCCCCCTTTGGATTTATCGAAGCATGTTAAGGCATGTAATTATACCAAGATCTAACTTTTAAAATTTCAGCTGTAGTGAAACTTATAAAAATGTATAGACGTTACCGGCGTTCGTTATGATTATCGTCATCGCCTTACATAGTATTCTCGCAGTAACATGACTCTCTTGTTTACAGTTATAAGATAAAGAATTAGATTCGTCGGTACGTTTAGATAATTAAATTATAAATTGGATTAACACTGCATAGTTAGAAAAGCATTAAATTTATCGTATAATTCCGGCAATTTTTATATACTGGTTCGGTCCAGTATATAAAATATTATATTAACAATGGATTTTTGCTATCATAAACGTATAGTGCAAATTCACACGTACGTAGATATGTAAGTAGATATGATTTACAATGATTTGGCATGGAATATAGTGAATTTCTTGAATCATTGATAAAACTGCAACACAATCTTACATAATATCCTATCGTGTATTATTACCACTAAATATCTTTTTAAACACGAATTTCATGCTATTGTTCTTTTTACAATTTCATCCTATCATTTGAGCAAAGCATCATTCTAGGCTTTTGTTCTAGTAACATCAATTTATTTATACATAATTCGTATCTTTAGGATTACCTCGGCTATGAAGAGAGAGACGCAGAATAAGTAAACGATGCCTTGCGTTAACATTTTCGATAGAGTACTCTGAAACGGCCATACTCCGATGATGGATAAAAAACGCTTGCTCAATCGAAAGCCAGGCTGCTCGAAGAAATTCATGCCGATTATCGTCGCGTTTCTTTCATTTCTTCGACTCATTATTGAAGCTAAGAGACGAAGACATAGTATAATATACCGTGACGATGACGAGTAATAAAAAGTCGAACGAAACACAAGGAAAATCGACGAAGATTTGCTTGTTAAATTATTAACAAGTTAGTCAATTATTTAAACAGTCACAACGTCCGTCTTCGTACATTCGTTAAATAAAAAAAAACGAGATTTTTACGTTCTTTAAAAGCTTCCCCTCGAGGTTTTATTCCTTTAATGTTAAAATGATAGATTCGTAGAATGATAGCTAATTAAAGAATATTAGTACTTCTTCTTTTCCTTTTATCATTTTACACAGAACGCTCTATCTAATAAGCGAAACGATCGACTGTTACTAAACGTTCTGATAAAAGTAGACTATAGAAAATTGATTCTCCGTATTAGAACGATTTTCATTTTATAGCAAGTTTTAATAAACCCTTTGCGCGGAGAACTTCTTCGATGTGTTCGATGTGCAGTAGACAAAATTGCCAGTGTGATGTGTAAACTAGTTTTATTCTTATGCGTCGACATTTTTAAAGCATATAACATCTTTTCCACGTATTCTCTTTCTTTTTTATATTATGAGATATCCTACAATTATAATTACAAATAAAAAATGTGATATAGAAATTATTTAATTGTCCCTCTCGAAGTATGTACAGAGTACTTCATTGAATGAACGATCACGAAAAATGTCTGAATCTCGTATGATCGATTGGCAACAAATTAAACGAATAATTCCGTGCGCATAATGAATTATTTATGTATCAGTGAAAATTTTAATTGTTATAGTAGAATGTGATAATTTGGCATGGAATAGATTTTTGTACTTTTCTCAAGCACCAGTATCTTGAATAAGCTTTTATTTATTTGCTTTTGTGATTCAATATTTCATTTCTTATTTTTTTGTTTTTGTTCTAGAGTAGAGGATTATCCAATGAGTGGAATGTCAACAAGAATAGTAGAATCGAATGCATACCACCGTTGATGACGATCTCTTTCTGCTTGTCGTCGCATTTGAACCTAATTTTTAACAAGGAGAAGGTACCGTCTCTTGCCTCGTTTGCTCTACGAATATTCAGAATTGAAAACGGTTAATTAATTTAATTCTATCTCAATCTTTAGTAAGGAGTAATATTCTCAAGATAAAAGCAACGTGTTTTTCGTTGCAGTTAATTTTCAAAAATATATTTGCAGAGAAATTTCTGCATTCTAGAATAAACTCTTCTTAATTTTTATTAAATGATCTTTTCTTGTTTTCTTTTATTACAGGTCAAGGATGTACTCCTGTTCATTAAAAATGATCATAATTATTACATGAATCGGCCAGAAAATAAGATTCTTCAATTTTATACCGCGCAAGGAAACAAAGTTGTATTATATTATCTCAGTAAGTGCATTAATTCAAAATGAAGAGAAATTGTTTTCATCGACTTTAAAGGCATTTTCTATTTTAGCGTACATTTGTTCAACAGTTTTGGCTTTCTTAATGATACCAACCATATCACTAGTAACTGATCTCATTGTACCTTCGAATCATTCCAAAGAGAAAAGCTTACCAGTCATAGCCGATTATGGCGTGGATACACAACAATATTTTTATTATGTGTTCATATGTATATGTATAACAGTATTCATAATAGGTGTAGTAATTTTTACTACGTATAGCGCTTACATGTTATACGTCCAACATGCCTGTGCTTTGTTTGCAATTGTGAGGTAAAATTCATCTCTATCGATTCAAATATTCCGCGATATTTGATCTCAAAAATTTGTTTACAGCTATCAATTAAGAACTATGCACATTTTGGATACAAGTAGCTTGATAAACCTAAAGGATCGTCATTTACTCGAAAAGTATAAAAATGTCGAATTATCACAGGAAGAAAAGGAGAAGATTTTTAGAAAACTATTACTTTGTATAAAAGAACATAAAAATGCAATAAGGTCGATAGTTTATTGTTAATGTACAGTCATTACTTATTTCGTTTGTGCGAGAAATTAATCCATTTCTTTTTTTTTTTTTGTTTTTGTAGATACTCAAATCTCTTGGAATCATTGTTCACTAAATTTATATTAATTCAGATATTTTTTCACATTATCTGTCTTAGCATTGGTGGAGTTGGAGTAAGTATTGTATTTTTACATGCAACTATAGTCTATCCCACAAGACTGTACTGGCAATATCTACGAAAATTGATATTTAATGAGGGAGTGATTATTACGCTTTGGCTTATAATATTTTATCATAGCTTGTATTATTGAAAAGCATAGGGCTATTCGAAATGAATGCTGTATATGTTAAGCGATTTGAAGCGGTATTTTGCTGGACTGTCCATTCGTCACTTGACGCAAATTCCATATAAAATGTTTGATCTATTATAAAACACAAATTGAAAGAAAAACATATTTTGAAATTAGGCACTTTAATAGATCGCGTTCAAAAAATATGGAGGTAATTGCCTGTACCGTACACCGAAGAATTAATAGAAAGTATGCTGAAACATTGTCAAACTGTAATCAATAATGGAGGAGATTGGATTCGTTAGTATTTTAGATGTACTTTCGATTCATATAAAATTTTTTACAAATATATCAATAGAAATATCGCCAGTACGCTGTTGTAAATTAGAAAATTCTTCCTTAATTCTATATAATAAGAAATAATAACGAAATGATTTGCTATTTTTAGATTGTCTTGAATTTAGGTAATACGGACGAAATGACGCGATTTGGATCACTTGCATTGGTACAAGTTATACATATATTCATTCTTTGCCTTCCTGGACAAAGATTATTAAATCATAGTGAAGAAGTGTATGTCGCGACGTAAGAATATTTTATATTTCTTTGATGTTTTTCAACTTTTACATTCCAACGGTTAATTGATAACCAATTACTTTAGATGTGAGATAGTGTGGTATATGCTTCCTAAAAAGTTTCATAATTTATATATGTTTTTAATCGCAAGGACAATGATATTCAGCAAAATAACAGCTTTCAAAATAGCGGTCATGTCAATGGAAACGTTTCTCGCGGTAAAAATTTCTTATTGTAACTCTTTAGATAATCGTAAAAGTATACGTAATTTTATTATTATTTATATTTTCAGATTATTCAAACCACAATGAGTTACTTTACTATGTTATTATCGACTATATAAACTTAAATGAAAAATGAATATATCTTAGTTATTTAATAGAAACTATCAGTATAATATATTTTGTTCTTTGTATTTTTATTTACAATACATACTATCACGTATAATGAAATAATGAATTCTATCATTTATACTGCAATGCCTTGTTGAAAAGAAATACGCTTAAAGCTGGATAAATATATTTACATCACGCGTAATAACGCATTCAGCATTTACACATAATGTTATATTATATATTACATGATATTATGCTGTCCCGAAAATCAAATAATTTGTCACAGAATATATTGAAATATAAAAATTTCCTCTTTTCAGTTCTAATTTGCTAATTGCGTTATGAAAAATCACAATGTGTCTAACAATGATTATATAAAATATTCAAAAGTTGGAAATTAGACTCCTAACTTTTTGATAACATAAAATACATTTAACATAACGATTACTGTAGAAAATGACCTTCATGCTCGTAGAGAAACGAACTGATGGAAAACATCCAAGATATGCGGATCCAGATCTGGTGTAAAAAGTAAAGTTTCTAATGTCGACGAATACTTTTGAACCTGCTCATGATGCTGTTAATAAGAGAAAAAACAATTAACATTATGTGCAAACAAAAGAATACATTTTATTTTTATCATTTGATAAAAAGCTTACGGTTAGGAACACTTGCTGCAGTCTGCCTATGGTCCATTTGTACCAGTGAGTATTATAATCTATACCGTCAGTATCACAGCGTCCTAAATGTTCCGATAGAATCATTATAAAACGCTGAAAAAAGGTATTAGTGAATATTTATTTTATTTCTATAATAGTAATAATAAGATAATTATATGTACCTGGAAAATGATAAGGAACAAATTTTTCTGATCTGCTTGAGCTGTTTCCAGCTTTTCCTCCATTCTTTCTACAACATCTTCTGAAGGTTTTTCCCTATTCCTGTCTTTATTATTATCTTCATCTTCTGACGATGAACCTGACCTACTTTCTGCTCTTCTCAACTTCTCGCGAGCTTCCGCTAATTCTGTGCTTAACTTTGTTACATGTTTGTTTTTCTTTCGGATTGTTAAATGAAGAATTTCCCAAATATATAATCTATAAAGACGATATAGTAAATATAAATTTTGTTTAATGTTTTGAAACAGTATTGTTTATAAAATTATACATACTTGGTAAATTCTGACACCATTTCTTTAGAAAATATCCAATTTGCGATTGCACTACATTCAATAATACCAGTTTTCAAAAATTTATCAGTCAAGACTACCATCATTTGATAGTGATTCTTCCATAATGCATACATATTTCTTAAAATGCATATTTGAGCTTCTTCAGTTTCAGCAAGAACCTGAAAATACAAACTTATTACATCTGTAATTATTTTTGTCAGATTATAAATATTTTTTATTCAAAATCTTACTTGAAAGACATAATGAAATTTTCCTATTGCCGCGAAACTGTGACTAAAACTTTTTGAACCTAAATTCAATAATGTTTGTACAAAAACATCAATTTTTAAAGGATTGAAATTATTTGTTTCTTCATTTTCTCTAGGACCTGGTAACGTATTTAATACGTTGAGAACTTCTTCTGGAGTACATTTACGTCTTATAGAAACGACTAATTCATGAGCTGCTGCTGTGCCCGGAAGTGAACCTATAGAACAATTTTTTTTAGATAGGATTTTTATCTATTATTTATAAATAATATTATTAAAAAATTTGTATTTACTGGCACCCTCTGAAGTATATTTATAAATAGGCTCTGGAGGCGCTGGAATTAAGTCAGCGTACGATCCTGGCATCATATCCCGTATTCTTTGGTAATATGATAATCTAAGTATAAATTATAAATAAAATATTATTTTTGTGAACTTATTTATATCATTAAAACGTTTCCATGATTAATTTAACATATATACCGTAAAGCTTTTAGAAGTACTTCTCGAATAAATTTTGGCCGAGGATGTTCTGGATCGCGTTGCAAACAAGAATCCCAATCTTCCCAGGACC
This sequence comes from Bombus affinis, assembly GCF_024516045.1. Lineage (NCBI taxonomy): Eukaryota > Metazoa > Arthropoda > Insecta > Hymenoptera > Apidae > Bombus > Bombus affinis. The sequence goes on along the minus strand of NC_066349.1, from coordinate 15,585,349 downwards.
AACGAAACTGAAAATTGCTTAAATGATACGCGAACCACCATACGAAACGATCAAAAGCAGTAGCGGCCATACTGTCTATGCGCCGGAATAAAATTTCCGTTGCTTGTGCCAAAACCTATATCAACGTAAAGCAAAAGTACTGATAAATATTTGAATTTATAATATAATGATACTTATCATTTTACCTGTGGCATTGTTGATGGTTGTAATTTGCAAAGTTCAATTAAAATCGACCCATAACATATTTCTAAATGCTTTGGAGCTGGTAGTCTAAACAATTCACCAAATATTACTTCCACTATACAATAATCCAATGGTATTTTTGCTTTATATGGAAAGTTCAATAGTTGGGCTGCACTGTAATTCATTATATGCGAATATTTAATTACAGAACAGAAATATCAAAAAAAAAAAAAAAAAAAAAAAAAAAACTAGATAGAGATAGGAAATATGTACCAATCTTTTCTTTCAAAGAAATAGTTGTTGATAATTTGTTTTAAATGTTCCTCTATAAGAAATCGTTCAATAGCATGGCTTCCAGGTAATAATGGTCCTTCAGCTGGGCAATCTGTGTAATCAAACATGCGGAAAACTACTGTTGGTAGCGGATAGGAATAAGATTCATGATGCGGCGGTGGCATTATAGTAGGTAAATTGTGTTGCAATGCTTCGCATAATATTGAGTCAAACGCAAGATATGGTCTAGGAATATGTTTTTCTGCCCAATTGTCTTGCCTAAGTTTTCTGACTTGAGCCCATAAGCAATCTAAATATTCTTCCTGAGGGTGAGGTGTATCACTTGACCATACTCTTAATGCTGCTTGATGCTTTTTACTTCTTTTATTTAAAAATATTTCTATTGTAACCATCAAATGGTCTAGCTCTTGTTCCTTCTTTTCATATAATTCTCTTCCTACCCATGGTAATGTTGATAATACAGCATAGACATACCTATAATAAATGATAGTAAATTAATATATTTTGTTACACTCATCCACAAAATCACATAGAATATATTTTACATACCAATCTCGTCTTACTTGAGGTACACCATCTTCATTAGCAGCATCTAACATATTGTCAAACAATTGCATTAAAGATCCACAAGATAAAACATGGCAGTTTACTAAATCAGCTAGAAATCTTAATGAATATCTAGCTACATCCCATTTACAAGCTTTCAATGCGTCTTTAAAGTTCTTTACCATGTAGTCAACAAATTCACCACCAAAATTAAAGTTCTTTGCATTCAACAACCCAACAAGAGTGGTATAAATTGTACATTTCTCTGGCATCCTAATTGCACATTCAGTCAGAATCCTAAGTATTTTGCTGCGAAATAGTCCAAGATCAGCTTCTAATACTGAAGCTAGACCTTCAAGGTTACTTTCTAAGGATGATGTAGATTTTTCTCCTACTCTCAGGATGAGAGATTCAAGTCGATCTTCAATCTCTTGATTCTCTGATACCCTCCTACGTTTCTTATACGCTCGTTCTATAAAATTTGCATAAAAATAGAATACTTCCTCATGACTATAAAAAAGTAATTTTTTCAATACGTACAATTTTTAATTTTTTAATGGTTAAATAAGAAAAACGAGAACGTACCGTATCCATCTTCCTCTTCATGTACTCTTCTGCGACTCATTTTTTACAAAAAATTGAATATATCGTGTTAATCAGTCGTGACGTTTACAACGTGATTTATTTCAACACGATTATATTTTACACAATTATACTGTAACTATAAATTATCATTGGATAACTAACTCTTCAATTTTCCACATTCAATCCACAGATAGTCGCAAAGCGAAGCGTTACACAAAATATACCTTTAAACACAAAGTGATACATAGATTACTATATTTCTTATACATTCACAGTATTAATTGTGCACTGTACAGTCGTGGAAGCCGCACGCCCATCTGGTGGAGGATCTGGAAACCTTCGTCAGAAATGCAGAAGTTGATGTTATAATTCTATCACATCTCTAACCTATGATGAATAGTGGTGACTCGCAAATAGGGTCTACATTTATTCTAACCTACGCTCCAATTAGAGTCGAAGGGTGGATTGAGTTTTATATTTTGCAATCATTTTAAGTGATAATTGAAACAAAATGCCTGAAAGCGTGAAAGTGGAGTCAAAAACAAACAAAGAAGTCAGAAGCGGAAAAGAGGAAGATAAAAATGAATTGGTGAGTTGTAGTTTTTGTTGCAGGATTATTTCAAAATAACATTTTCAACAGTAGAAAATACGAAAAGTAAAAAAGAACGTATCTGATTTTATTATAAATTTAAATAAAATTCACACTATATAAAAAAATGTAACTTTAATATTATAACATTTATTTACTCTAATATTTTTTAGTCTGAAGAGGACAAACTTTTGCAAGAAGAGTTAACTCACCTTGTTGAACGTTTGCAAGATCCTAATACAAGTTTATATTATCCAGCTTTAGAGTCTCTACGTAACCATATCCGTGCATCCACAACATCAATGACTAGTGTTCCAAAACCTCTTAAATTTATGAGACCTCATTATGATACTATGAAATCTATTTATGAAAAGATAACAGACGTAAAATGTAAGGAACTATGTTCTGACGTCATTTCTGTCCTTGCTATGACTATGGGTGAAGGTAGAGAATGTCTTAAATATAGACTTACTGGGTCCGCTATAGCCATTGGAGAATGGGGACATGAATATGTTAGGCATCTATCAGGAGAATTAGCTGGTGAATGGGATGAGCCAACAGACAATGCAGAAGCTATTAGTAAAAAACTAATAGCTCTAGTACATGAAATTGTACCTTATAACATGGCCCATAATGCTGAAACAGAAGCTTGTGATCTGCTAATGGAAATTGAAAGGCTAGATCTATTGGAGCAATATGTAGACGAAAGTGCATATCAAAGAGTTTGTTTATATTTAACAAGCTGTGTACCATATGTAGCAGATCCAGAAAATAGTACTCTGCTTCATGCTGCTGCCAAATTATATAGAAAGTTTGGCCAGTACCCTCAGGCTGTTAGGCTGGCAATGCAGCTGAATGATTTACCACTTATTGAAGATATATTTACAAACTGCACTGATCTGTAAGTTAAGATGCTATTAAAATAAATATTTTTTTAAAAATTGTATTAATATATACTATTGTTTTTAGTTCTGTCCAAAAGCAACTAGCATTTATGCTTGGTAGACAGCAAATTTTCTTGGAACTTCCAGAATCTACTCCAGAATATGATGATCTAGTTGAAATCATGTCTAATTCTTTGTTGAATTACCATTTCCTTAATCTTGCGCGTGAATTAGACATAATGGAGCCAAAAACACCAGAAGATGTATACAAGTCACATTTAGAAAATTCTAGATCTCCATTTGGGGGTGGTCAAGTAGATTCAGCAAGACAAAATCTTGCTGCGAGCTTCGTTAATGGTTTTGTCAATGCAGCTTTTGGTCAAGATAAACTATTGGTTGAAGATGGGAATAAATGGTTGTATAAGAATAAAGAACATGGAATGCTCAGTGCAACAGCATCCCTTGGTCTTGTACTATTATGGGACGTTGATGGTGGTTTGACACCGATAGACAAGTATCTTTATTCTTCTGAAGATTATATCAAATCTGGTGCTCTATTAGCTTGCGGTCTGGTCAACTGCCGCGTAAGAATTGAATGCGATCCTGCATTAGCACTTTTATCTGATTATGTATTACACAGCAGTAACACAATGCGTATTGGCGCAATTGTTGGACTTGGATTGGCATATGCGGGTTCGAATCGGGAAGCCGTTTATGGTCTTTTAATTCCTGTACTTAGCGATCCCAAGTCTAGTTGGGAAGTCATAGGCGTGGCAGGTCTTGCTCTAGGAATGGTAGCAGTAGGTTCTTGCAATGCTTACGTTACAACAACGATAATGCACGCCCTCATGGAGAAGTCAGAAGCAGATTTAAAAGACACGTACGCACGATTTCTACCTTTAGGCCTCGGATTATGCTTTTTAGGGAAACAAGAAGCGGCAGAAGCTATAATAGCAGCCCTAGAAATAGTACCTGAACCTTTCAAATCAATGTCCACGACTTTAGTAGAAGTGTGCGCGTACGCCGGTACCGGAAATGTTTTGAAGATCCAACATCTATTGCATATTTGTTCTGAACATTACGAACCATCCAACGAAAAGGAAGACAAGAGCGATCGTAAAGATAAAGATAAGAAAGAAGAAAAAAAGGAGGACAAAGCAAAGGACCTCAGCTCAAGACAAGCAATTGCTGTGCTTGGCATTGCTTTAATTGCCATGGGAGAAGAAATTGGTGCTGAGATGGCGTACAGAACATTTGGTCATTTATTGCGTTATTGCGAGCCTGTTATAAGGCGATCCGTTCCACTCGCACTTGGACTCATATCAGTCTCCAATCCAAAACTGAATATACTCGATACATTATCTAAATTCTCCCATGATAGTGATCCGGAAGTAGCGCATAATGCAATTTTCGCAATGGGTTTGGTCGGAGCTGGAACAAACAACGCAAGATTGGCTGCAATGTTAAGGCAGCTTGCTCAATTCCATGCGAAAGATCCTAACAATTTATTCATGGTTCGCATCGCACAAGGTTTGACGCATCTTGGTAAAGGAACTTTGACATTATCTCCATATCACAGTGATAGACAAGTATTAAGTCCTGTAGCACTTGCTGGACTTTTAGCTACCTTAATTGGTTTCCTCGACGTAAAAAACAGTAAGTATTTCAATCTTTTTTAAATATTGTAATTATTTAAGATGTATTAAATAACTATGACTCTATTTTTGTTTTCAGTCATTCTAGGTCGATCTCATTATTTGTTGTACACGCTAGCAGTTGCAATGCAACCGAGGATGTTAGTAACATTTGATGAAAAGTTAAATCCTTTAGCTGTACCAGTAAGGGTAGGTCTTGCTGTAGACGTTGTGGGTCAAGCGGGAAAACCCAAAACGATTACAGGATTCCAAACACATACAACTCCTGTTTTACTAGCATATGGTGAAAGAGCAGAACTTGCAACTGAAGAATATATACCTTTAACACCCATCATGGAAGGTTTCGTAATTTTAAGGAAGAATCCAGACTTTATACCTTAACTATAAAGCAATTACATGGAAAAAATATTTTATATAAGTTCTAGTATAACATATAATGAAAACTATTGCGTGTATACTGTTGATTTTTTTGGTATATAATTCATAATTTAAATAGATCTAAAGTAATCAAATTACCGAGGATTTATTTTTTACGAGTCACTGAAACACTTAAACAATGAATAAACAAACAGTTTTGATAATTTTTGTATTTTTACTTATCATAATAATAAAATTACATTTTTTTTAACAGCAATTATATACTTTAATAATTAAAATACTGATCAACATGTAAAGTACTCAAAAACTAATTGTTCTACATTTACAAGTTATAAAAATAGTAAAACCTGCGTTTATAATAAACTATGTGTATTGGCAAGATCAAGTGATAAGTAGTCAGTCACGTATATACGTATAAAATGTAAATATCTAAGGGATTAGCTCTTAGCCATAAAAGTTTGTTTCATTATGCTTAAAAAGGTCACTGTACACTTTTTCCAAAAGTACTATCATGTATAAAAATGTATATATATTTTATGCTTACGCGAATTTATATCTACCAATAAATTCTATTAAAAATCTTAAACTACGTAGCTTACATTACACAGTATGTAAATAGCTAATTTGTGATGTTGTTTTCTAAAAAATGTATACAATGAAAACGAACTATGGAGTAAGATATCTTGCTATTACATTAAGATATACATATATCTGCTATATGTATCAATTTTGATAGATCAAGACACCTCAGTTACATAGTTCGTTTCCGATTTATATAAAAAATATATGATTATTTTAAGTAATATTCGAACACATTTACATTTGCTGCATTATTCTTAACTATAGAAACAAAAAAAACAGTATCATTGCTAGTTGTGATAACAGCCAATAATCATATACGATTTCATTATTGAATTAAGTATGATTTATCCGAATGAAATAATATTATTACTAATTGAAAATAATACTAATAGACATGCACGTCTATATATCACTATATAACTTGTATAATCCTAATATTTATAAAAAGAACTTATAAAAAATCATAAACTCTTTTCAAAATTAACCCTTATTACTCCTTTGGAGTAGAATGCTGGCTTGCATTTGTCAGTTGGAGATATAAGGGTTGAGGTGTGTTTTTTACATTATGTTTTATAACATTGATTTCAATCAAACGAAGTTTTACTGTTTTCAAGGAACAATACCTGAATAAAAATTTCCAGGTTATTGTTTGTTATAGATGTTAACAAAAATTTGCTTCCATATTGCAATGAACCGTGACTGGCGCTAAAACATGATAAGGGGACCCTAAATTTGTTGTTGGAGAGGGAAGACAAGTGGACTGTCTTTTCAGATCGGGTTCAGTATTACTACCAACTACTAATAGCGGTTCAGCAAATGTTTGTTGTTCAGAATCGTCGTGAGGTGTCATTGTACTATATCCATGATCACTATCACCACCGGGTGGTTTTCTATAATTTGTGGAAACCTTATATGGCGAAATGGGCGCTATACCATCCCTTATCAGGGAATCTAAATTGTTTTTTGTTTGCTCTAACTCCATAGGTTCTGCATCACCCTCTAAATGCGTCATACGCAGCATATCGGGTGATGTATGTATATGTAAACACTGATGTTCTACACCAGACTGAACAGATCGAAGTCTATAACAAAATAACAATATCCCTAGTATCAAAAGAAATGCTAGTATTCCACCAGCTACAGACCCAACTGATGGCCAGTCGCGTGCTGCAATTTCTTCTGTTGACTGAGAATCTGAAAGGAATTATATTTTGTAAGAGAAAAAAATATGCAAAATTATATATTAAAAATACAGTACTTACTGTACGTGCCATCACTAAGTGGTATAAAAAGTCCAAGAATACCTCTAAAACATACGGACATATCGCTACAAAATGGTGCTTGCAATGGCGTTTCTCCATCATTGTCTATATGACACCATTGGCAACCTACAATTCCGAGACACTCATTTTCTCCTTTGAATATCTTACAGTCAATGGACGGACACGTTTTCAAATTCGTAGATTGTATCCAGGACATCTGCGAATTCCCTCCTTGTTCGTATGGTACCGGACAGGATTCGAGGTTCATTTCATTTATAGTATACTCCGCACAATTAGAGTAATATAATGCGCATTCACAAGGACATTCGCATTCGGTTTGTTCCATTCTTTTGCAGTTTAAACATGAGTGATCCATAGTACTGCATGGGCAAAATGCTCTTAATAAATTACAAGTCACATTAACTACTCCTAAAAATACATTAGTTCCTGGTACAGCTGCTACTTGGTATTTGACGCAATGTTCGCCGTGTACTATGTTTGTAAGAACCTCATCGAGTGAAGTATTAAACTGGTAATACCTTTGTACAGTACCATCTAAGTAATTTGCACAAGCTTTTTTTTTAACGAAAAGCTCGTGATTTAATATGTCATTTGCAACCAATAATTCCTTGTGAGTCAAATGTTGCTGCTCGATTTTACCAGTTGGTTCTAATAATGCTGGATGTGAGACTAAATATCCTTTATCGTCCATTAGGAAACATTTCACTGTCGAATTATTACAAAATGGGAACATTTCTTTCAGAAGTCTTGAAATAAAGCCTAATGATACATCCATAGATACAACTGCAATAGCATCATCCTTTGTAGTTGATTCCGAATTACGATGAACTGTGTGACTTAGAGTAACAACATATCCAGAACTACCAACACCCAAATATGGAGGTGTGAAAACTAATTTTCCAGAATGCTCCAGTGCTTTTCCATACCACATTCTTCTTTTAGGATCAAAACCAGAATCGAGCATAATTCCTGGATATATCTCTAATACGCCACTTACGACTCCAACGATATATCTATAACAAAATTAAATAAAAATCCTAATTCTTTTAAAATCTCGTTCTATATAATAGTATAAAATGTACCTTCTTATTATAAATTTATTTAAAGCGCTTTCTATATGCCTGCCTTTAAAGTATCCCAACATTTGAGTCAACATAGCTACATCTGGTCTGACAGATTGATATAAACCAGGATTAGCTAGTAATCCTGTTAAGTCCTTTAGATATGCCATGTAACTCTGCATTGTTACAACGGTTCCAGTTTCTAATAATTTAAGTTGCTCTATTGGGGACTGGAAACACCATGGAGAAAGATAGACCACTCCTGTTGCTAAATCATAAATACATATATTCTTCTATACAAATGTTAGATAAGTTTTTTATTTCTTCAAATTATTAAAATTCATTAACTCACACAAGGACAAAAGCTTGTTGTGATAAGTACATAGAATGCTTTCATCGGCGATACTATGCATTAAAAGATCCAGACGATGATGCAAAATATTCATTGACAATGTTGGTACTAATTTTGCGACAGGTAATACGCTTTCATTAGTTGCCGATACTAAGCATACTATTAAATCCATGTACGTCAAATGCTTCCACCGATACCACTTCTGAAATGTAAAAACTAAATCAATATGAGTTTTACGTATATTTATATATGCCGATGTACCTTTTTCCCTAATTGTGTTTTCACGTTTATAACACCCTCGTATTCTTCAATCATTGTTCTTACAGTTTCAGAACTAATATTTTCTATGTGATGTAAATTAACTTTGAGGGGTTGATCTAGCATCGTTTCCATTCGTGGGAAATCTTTGTGAATCCAAACTATACCCTTATTATCAAACAGTACAGCATATGCATGCATACCAGCATTAAAATATGTTATATCATCAAGGAAATTTCGTAATTTAATATCTAAAGATATTAGTGCTTTATTTGTAATGTGCCCAATAGACAATGTCATTGTTTTACTATATAAATCAAAGTATGGATCAGATAAATAATAATCTTTCTTATGTTCCTCAGAACATTTTAAATCAGAAAACAGCTTTGATACTTCAAAACCGAGTATATTTTGTGTTGGAAGAGTTAGAATGCTATCATTGTAATCCTTAGTGTTTGAATGTGATTCTTGATCTGTAAAAAAATGATTACGTTAATAATATATTACAAACAACTCATGCACGTAATTACATAATTAAACTCACCTGAAAGAATTAATATTGTTCTTATATAGCCACTTACTTTCTCTGCAGAAATCATGTTTCTTATCTTTTTTATGTGTGAAGTGGGCTTAAGTGTATTAGTCAAATGTATAAACACTATTTCACCCTTTACATTCTGTAATAACTTATTAAGATCAAATTCAATTGTGTCATTTGTTTCTAAAATTGGGACAAAAATTTCTATAAATAATGATAAATAGGAAATATGACAGATAAAAAGATAATTGTACCTATTCTTGTTAAACTATGAATATAACGTGCTAATTGAAACTTATTAACATCTGTAGCTTTTAATAAACCATCTTTGCAATGAATGGAAGTATTAGTAGAGAGGCCAATAACATTAACATAATCTGTGTGAGATAACATGTCAATTATTGTCTCTGCAGTTATTTGAGCTAGAGTAAGATCTCCTTCAGACATAAACACAGCATGCTCAAGCAATAACAGCACATTTTTTTTTGGACAATACTGAGACAACAAAAGAGGCCCAATATTATGTCCTGCACTAGATGGACCACACATAGTGACCGGATACATAAAAGGCAACAAATGTAAGTTTTTCCATTCTTGATTTTTTAAATGAAGTGCCAATTCTAAAATACATAAAATCACATTAGATTGGAATTTATAAATTCTAAATGAACTTATCTTACATACTTTGTGCAATTTGTGAGCAAAAATCTGCCAATCCATTTGATAACAATTCTAGTCCATTCATAGATTCAAAATAATCAAACTGATTTTCGTTCTTTGCCAAAATAGGTTCTATAATATTATAGCTCTGCTTCACAAGCTTTGCATAGGATAATAGTTTGTTGTTTAATTTATCCACTAATAAGCTCAGTCTCATGTTCAAGCTATTCGAGACATTCATAAACTCCATTTCACCGAGCATTCTTTGGAACGGCTTCAAACCGAGTTCGGCATCAGTGATAGAACGAAACTCGTTCGACAGTCGAACTACAATATCTCGTAAACAGGTACCATTAAGCGGTTCCGCGTTTACTTGCTTCCGTAGGGTCTTTCCAAATTGACATTTTGCATTTACGCTCGTACTTTCATCGGCTGAACTATGCACGTTTACAAGCACTGTTACTAGAAATCCTAGCTGTAATATCCTCTTGACAATCATTCTGTCAAGTTATAAAATTCGATATCACATAGAAAACTAGAATGCACTGTGTGTCGGTGACATCGATACCTTGGAATTTACTTAAAATTGTGGATTGATATTAATAACCACAACATTCAATCAACAATAATTAATTTGAGCAAATGAACGTATGAACCATCTGACCATATGACCATCCTGTTCTTCAGCCTACACCTGTTAGCTTGTAACCTGCAAAAATTCGTTATACCGCCATAACGACGCGGTCACCGCAAACAAGGTTGACAAGTGCGCAACTGGAAATATTACTTTCTTAGCCCTATCACTTTCTAAATGAAATCTAACCGATCTGTCCTTAGTGTTATATGAATATATCTTGTGGTTTTAGAAGCCCGGGATTAATTTTTTCTTCAATGTTCTACTTCATGATTTTCTTCGTTTTTACACTTCGTATATAAAACCGTACTTGAACCACGAGTAATTTTCGAGAAAATGCACTATATAATATAAATCATATATATTTACAATACAAAATGTATATAACAAAAATACTTATTATATGTGTATTTTGTATTACAATTTAAATTAATGTATCATATAATATATTAATTTATATAGTATGATATAATATGTAATTAAGAAAAAAAGTTGAAATTTTACACAATAAAAGATTTGAATAATACATCGAAAACAGAGTTATCGAATTTGAATAAAAATTATGATTTAAATAATACCCGTTAATAGTTAATGATCAAAGTTCTAACATTTTAAGTTTTAATATAAATTTTCTTCAAATATATCTATAATTTTATAGATACCACATCTAGAGCCTGAAAATTTTTTTATTAAAATTATGTTTTTAAGTATGATATTTAGAATTTTGTTAATTTAAATATTAGGTAATAGAATTGTTATGGGAATTTTTTTGATAAATCTGCGTGGTATTGGAAAATGAAATGTTCCTGCTTTCACACCAACAGTGTGTTTGACGTAAACGAAAATCATAAACGGATTTCAATTATTATGTTCTACGAGTTTATGTTATTTATCTTTCTATCACAAAACTATTATATTTTTTGATAAGAATGATAACGAATGAAAGAAAAATCAAACATAAAACATAATATTGCTAATATCTGATGATAATAGGAAAAGTATAGAAAATTGCGATTTACGAAATTGTTTATTATGGTACGTGATGAGGTAAAAATAAATATTATTACGTGTTATTTTTTATTTGCATGCTTTTCTACAAATTTATGATTACAGTAATTTAAGACAATAATGTAGAGTTATTTCTGTTGTACCAGAAAGTTTCTTTCCCATATTATGCGTGCTTCTGAGGAAATTAGTTTTTATGTAAACAATATAAAAATATTTAATAAATACAAAATTGAATAGTTCTCTGTAGCCTCATTTATAATCATGGTACTATAATGATCGCAACATTATAATCAAACATTTGTGTTTTATCCATAAATTAGTTGAAGTACATATTTAAGTATCATAAAATTTATAAAAAAATTATTGCATAAATGATTTATGTATAACATATATAACAATACATATATTTAAGGCAAATGAGCTGACATGTTTCTTTCTAATACCATCAAATACATTACCCTTTAATATAATATATATTTTATTGATATATTACTGAATATTACTGATTACCTAATATTTAACTGATAAGAAGCAAATGTATTATATGTATGTACCTAACATATCATTTGACATTTTTCAAACAGGTCATAGCAAAAGAATTGAATGATTTTTTCCTTATTCATAATGAGGAATAGACATATTGGACATGGATATAATTAATATAGAAGATGTGGAAACTGGTGTTCGTCCATCTAAGAACTCTACTTCGATACAGTGTAACTGTATCCACTCAAATTCAGTGTGCTACATTGTAGTAACAATTGCCACCCTGGCACTTTTGGGTGCAATTGTTTTTATCTGCAGAGACTATATTAAAGTGTTGCTTTATTGGATTGAACATCAGAACATATGGATTGTTACTGTAATATTCATTGCATTGTTCACAGTGGTCTCATTCCCTATTGTAATCGGTTATTTATTCCTTATCATTGCTAGTGGTTATTTATTTGGCATATTGAGAGGCATTGTCATGGTAGTTTTGTCTGCCAATTTAGGAATAGCTATAGCACATGTTACCCTTAGTGCATTGTCATCTAAATTACCTATTGGAGCTCTTTTACAAAATGATACTGCAAGAGCTATTCTCAGAGTTATATCTGGACCACAAGCTTTCAAGGTTGTGTTATTTGCAAGATTAACTCCCATTCCTTTCGGTCTACAAAATACCATTTTTGCGGTATGTACTTTCTTATTAATATTTAACAATATAGATAAAAAGCATGTTAAAAACTGTTAACAATATACACAAATATTTAGGTAAGCAATATGGGTGGTATTCGATACCATATAGCTAGTGCATTAGGTTTACTACCTGCTCAAATCATCAATATTTACCTGGGCAGTAGTTTAAGATCTATGCAAGATGTCCTTGAAGATAGATCAACAGCAGCAACTGGTTACATTGTTTTCTGTTTCCAGGTATATTTTTAGTATAAAAAAAATTGAGATTCAATTTTTTATGATATTGAAAGTGCAAATAATTTTTCCATTTTATTTTCAGATTCTAATAGGTATTTCACTGATGGTATATGTTGTACAAAAAGCACGTAGGGAACTTCAACTAGCATTATTAGAAGCTGATCTTGCCTCAATGGCTGAAACCTCTCATTACCTTCTTGATACATTACCAGATTCTAAAATCGTTCTAACAAATCTGATTGCTTAAAAATTGGAAATTTTATTTTTTAATTAGGTGCCTACATATTTCATATTTAACACTATTTTATTCACTTCGTTATGGACTAATTAATGAAAGAATGTTTAGTAGATTGGAGAAATTCAATTTATTATTCATTAATAACAGAGTTATACATGCATCTTTTCTACATAATATTACTCTGAAAGTACTGAATATTTTGTGATACAAGCAACAGTATAATGAATAATTGCTTTATTAAATATACTTTAGTGAGCATTTTTAGACAATAACATGAGCAAATAGAGTATCACATTAATATTACATTTTTCTATTTATTTATTTTTTTTTTTCTCAAACAAACAGATTTTGTGCCAAATCTTATTTTTTACATATTTGAAATCCCCATATATTGTTGTCTTCACATATTTAGAAAATTTGAGTGCATTTACATTTGTTGATATACAATAATTTTTATGTAATATTGGCAGCTTTGCATTTACTTTGGATAGTATTTTTACATAATATAAAAAGTCTTCCAAAACGTGTATTAATTTGAATTTTACATGAAAGAATATATTGAAAAACTGATTAGAAAGAAAAGATTATAGAAGAAAAATATACAATCAAACAAGTATATGAAACATGGAGATTTTGAAATACTAAGATCAAACGCAATAACTTATTTAATTCGTACAAGTTGCCTTATGTACTTGCATATGTGATTTTAAGTATTTAATTTCCGTAATTTACATGTAATATATAGAAAACTGCATTTTGCATGAAAATAACAGGGAACATTCAAATAACATTTAAATGCTATATGACGAATTATCAAGTAAATGTGATGCGCATTTTATTTTTCGAAGACTGACTGTTTAATAATTGAAGCTGCAGATAAAGATGTTGATTACAATTTCTATCGTCCTTTTATTATATGTATGGATGAACATTACGATTCTTTTCTAACTGAATTTAAACATCTGCTTTTAATACATACATAGTTTTAGTTCAGATATCTATCAGCCCCACAGCGTTTGCGAATGTTCACGATAGGTAGATACTCGAACGCGTTAAATGGGTACCCGAGTGTACTTCATTAAAGGACAAATGGAGGAAACAAATATTTGTATATAATTATTAATTTTCACTGTTCATGCTTATCGTAAATGACCATGTACAGGAATAAACTTAAACACGATCAATTTGCATGAATAAAATGAAAGAACTACATATGTTGTACAAATGTAACATACATAATTATATCAAATAAAAGGACCTGAATTCACGTATTACATTTGTTTATCCTTTAATCTGCTTATATTTTTCTTGGTGTATTTCTAATGTTCTCTTAATAACTTCAAAAGTAAAATCTGCATCCATTTCCGTTACACATAAAGGTGGCTTTATTCGCAGCACCTATGTACATTGAACATCATAAATATTCATCTATTAAATTTTATAAATATTTAATCATCAGTTACCTTACATTTGCATGTAACCCTCCTTTACCAACAAGAACACCCATATTTTTGATATTCTCGAAAATCTCGAGCACGTATTCCATTTGTAACGGCTTTTTCGTTTCGGAGTTCGAAATTAATTCAATTCCAATCATTAATCCCTTTCCTCTAACATCACCAACGATATTGGGAAATTCTAATAACAAAGTACTCAAGCGATCGATCAAATGTGTTCCGACTGTATATGCATTTTGTTGAAGATCTTCTTCTTTTATAATCTAAATTATTTTAATTCATCGTTATATATTATAATTAAATAATAATTGTAATAGTTTAAAAAATTATAAAGTAATTTTGGTAACGTGTAAAAAAATATATAGAGTGAAATATATTTACATCTAATACCGTTGATCCTACGATGCACGCAAGTGGATTTCCTCCGAACGTGTTAAAGTGCAATGCTGAATTCAAACTTTCGGAAATCTCCCTACTTGTCACTACAGCTCCAAGAGGAAATCCGTTTCCTATTCCCTTTGCTAAAGTTACTATATCCGGTTCCACATCGTGGTTCTCGAAACCCCAAAAATGCTCTCCCGTCCTACCGAAACCAGTCTGAACTTCATCTGCTATACAAAGACCACCCTTTTCATGGATATAATTATATATTTTCTGAAGGAAATATTTGGGATATTGAACTGCACCTCCTATTCCCTAAAAGTTGCACAACCTTTGTAATTAGTAATTGCCAATAATTATAAATAAAAAAATTGTTAGTGAAGGACAGAATACCTGTATACTTTCAGCTATAAACGCTGCGACGCTGTGCGTACTTGCCAAACTAAAACGAAACGATTCATCGAATTTCTGAAAATATTTTTCAGAAGCTACACATTCATCATCCCCACAATCACATTCCCTTCCTATCACTTGTACAGGCGAATCTCTACATTTTGATCCACCCCAATTACCTTTGTATACATCTGGATATACCGTCTGAAATGGTTACACATTGATTATAGAATCATTTATTTCCGGTTCAGGCATTCAAATCAAAGTTCCAATAATAATTTCGGAAGGAATTTGTATATGTATACATGTAAATAGCCAGGTGGTTGTGCAACGAATGGAAATTTCCATGTACTCATGGCCGTAGATGCTGAGGTTCCATAAGTTGCACCATGATATCCATTTTTTAGCGATACGATATTCTGGTTGCGCGTGTAGATCCTAGCCATTAAGAACGCCAATTCGTTTGCTTCCGATCCGCTATTTGTTAGATATACTACTTTCAATTTGTTTGAAAATTTAGTTGTTAACTTGGTTACATATTCATATAAATGGGTATGCATATAAACGGAAGATACGTGATTCAATTTAGACGCTTGTTCAGATATAGCAGCTGTTATTTTTCTGAAAAATATGCATCGCTTAATTTCTTATATTTATGAATCTTTTTTTATTGCACTTTTTATTAGTTTCTATTTTATGATGTTCTTACGGATGAGAGTGACCAACAGACACAGTAGCAACCCCACCGAACATATCCAAATATCGTTTACCACGATGATCCCACAACCATTGCCCTCGACCTTCGTGTATTAATAATGGTTCTTTGTAAAATTGCTTCAAAGAAGGAGATATGATCGATTCGTATGCCTTTTTAATTTCTTTATAATCTGTAATCTGTTTCAGAAGCAAATGTAATAGTAAAAATTTTTATGTATTTGTATTATGGAAAAAATAATTTCGACATGCAAACAAAAGATCTCACCCTGTAGGTAAAAGGTACGTATTCGCAATCAGGCATTTTTGAAACATCTGTCACCGTAGTGACGATATTTCTTGTTTGTATAGTGAACCCTAAGATAATAATGATATGTTATTCATCTTTTATGATTTAAAAAATTCGTCAATAGAAAAGCAATTACTGCATCATGGAAATTTAAACCCGTATAGCACATTTGAATATAATGAAAGATTTCTTCGGTAATAAAATAATTCAGTATTTAATAAATTAATTGAAATTTAATAAATAAAAAGATACTTACATTTTAAGTTTATAAAAGATGATAAATTAGCAGAAGTTGTGGTGACTTGAACACACTTATTTATTAACATATTGCTACAAACTTTATTTTATAATTACCAAAGTATATGTTCTATTTTATTCTTTTGGAGGAAATTAACAATATAATTTAATTTCTATCTTTATTAAATTATATTAAAAATATTTATCTTTATTTGCACGAGTTTCCTATTGTATGTTTGAACTGTTTGAAAATCGAACACTAACTACGATTATTACGAATGTTACTCGATTATGTATGCATGAATTTAAAAGTCAAGCAAATTTATTTTCATATAAACATTCGTGTATAAAGTATGTATGAGGCACGTTCAGTTCTGTGTGTATGAAAAAGGTCAAAATATTTTAAGAATATTGATAGGTGAGAGTGTTCCATTGTGAGTACATATTTATAATGGATAACTGCGCTGAAATATTACTTTCAATTAAAATTGAATTCGTATTACTTCAATTTATATCCGCAAAACTATGCTAAGTTTAAGAAAATATAATCTTTTATTATACATTTTGAAGAAAACTTATATTAAAAATTATATAGTTGTTATTGTACAAACATGTTTATTAACAGTTTAAATTTATTTATACAAACTAATAAACTACTTTTTTGTTGCATCCACATTCTCAGATATTTGTTTTACATCAGGTTTTTCAGCATCTTTGATGTATAATTGTTCATTTGTAATTGATTTTAATTTAAATGTTACTGGTACTTTTTCTAAAATTGGATTTGTTTTTTGCAAGCATCTTATCCATGATAATAGGGAATCTTTAGAAGATGTACCTGTAGCACACATTGCATAATATACACCATCTTCCTGTTCATGAATAGTAACTGGTATTTTAAAGTTATGCTTTTCCCAAAATGGAATTTTCAATTTAGTTATATCTGAAAATGAAACAACAATTAATACTTTTATTATTTAATATGAAATATACAAGACTTTTTATTTTCTTTTACCATCATACTCTTCATAAATGATCTCCCTTTTTATTGCCTCTCCTTTTAATACAAAATAATCTATATAATATTTATCAACCCAAATTGCAAAAGGACCTTCGACAGTTAATGATTTATCAGTTGGTTGTACAGCAAGAAGTTCTTGTTGTGATTTACTCATGGTAGATACAATCCATGTATCGTCAATTGCATCAGGTACGTCCTTTGTTCTATATACAGTAGTATTAGCTTGTACATCTATGCTCGATATTTTTGCTAATGCAAATTGGGCAAGTACTTTTGCATCTGTTGGTATAGGTTTTGGTAGTGGCCAAGGGTTTAGTTCAGAAAATTTTGGTAACCAATAAAACATACTGCAACATTTTTTCATAACTAAACCATTTGTACCAAAAGTATCTTTGATCATTTTTTGCATTTCATAATCAGGTATTATAAAATTACTTTCCATTTTGTTAAGTATTAATAGAGCTGTATCCTGATGTTTTGGATAATGATACATCATAAGTTGATATTTATTTTCTGGTATGTATCTTCCTTTTGGAAATATATCAAATAATGCCTTGTAAGTTTCTAAGTCTTTATTTACGTCAAATTCATCCATATATTTTAAAGCAGTTGTTATGAATTGTAATTGTGCTTTTCTGGCATGGTCATCCCTTTTATATATACGTATAATTTCCAAAAAAGTTTCTTTTTCTTTTATTTGCACGTCAAAACGATAAGGTATAATGTCACTATCGGGATCATCTTTATTATATAAAATTTTATTGTTATGAAAATTGTTAACGATTGTCAATTGTACACTTACATGTTTTTTAATTATTTGTGATTTATTTAATGAGACGAGTATGCTTCTCATTAATATATTCATGCTATTAGAGAAAATTTTATAATTTTTAATTTAAACACAATTCATAAATGTACAATTAAATATAAATATACGTCGTCAATGACTTTTCTGTATAACTCCTTCTTGAGAATTAATAAATTTTATAAAACAGACATGCAAATATACAAATAACATTCTACATAAATTTACTTTTATAAATTTTAGTACTAATTTATCAATCAGTATTTAATAATAGTACAATTTTATTACAATATTTTTCAATAATACATATCTATTAAATAAAAAAGAACAAGTGCCATTTGATGAAAGATTTAGCATGTCAATATATAGCCATCACAAGCTGGTATTTATTATCAGAGAGAGAATGAGAGCTTATAGTTCCGGATGTGTACGGACTAGTGCTACCCCCAGCGGCCAAATACTGAAGGTGTTACACTCTAGCATATACAAGAACCTGCAAAGTTTACAATGTGCCCAGTTCGTTTCCATACTAGCATATACAAGAATCTATTTAATTCCATCATAAACGAGGTATACTGTAATAAACTCCTGTAGCGTAAAACCACAATGAATATATCATGTTTATGATGGAATTAAATAGGTCCTGTATATGTTATATGTATATGTATATATAGAGTGGAACACTTTCAGCACTTAGCCACTGGGGGGAGTATTAGCCCGAGAACATCGGACTATAATTGTAAGCACTCTTGTTTTCTCTTTGCTATTCTCTATCCATACTCTAGTGAAATCTTTTAACCATAGTTTGACCAGAAAAGAAATTTCCTCTCTAGTTTAACATTCTTATAGAAGAAATTGATTGCAAAATTTGTTGAGAACCACTGTTATAAATGTAATAGAGAAATAATTATATGTGTGGTATTTAATATAATGGAGGATAAAATGTTTCAAATTTCAAATTATTGTCATATCACATTATATGTCATTTACCATTAAGGAACAAACGAGTTAAAACCTGTGATATTTAAAAATTACTATATAAGTATTACAATATCTTTAATGAATGATAAACCTGTACTCTTTCAATCTTATTTAATAAATATAATAGATAAATAATTAAAAACACATACACATAGTATTTTTGCAATAAATTAACGATGTGGCTGATGAATAATATACTAACAGGAAATTATTAAACTTTGCATAACTGCAGACTGTGTTACAGGTTATTAAAGATAATGAATATATATTTTTATATTTAATGCTCCAATGTAAAGGATGATTGCTTATAAAATTGAATATAACATAAAATCAGTAATATAAAACAAAATGATTTTTGTACAATAAATGTTAATATATTCATTGCATGTATATAGTATATGACCAAACATTATCAAAAAATGAATCCAGTGCTAAAAATATTTTTAACCCATTGTTGGGCAAATATACATTTAATAATTGGGATTAGCATGGGTCTAAGTTTCAGTATGATGTTAATACCAGTTAATGTAGATAATTCTAATGGGAATACAGAGTATTCAATGCATTATTTAAATTACCAAGATGACTTGGACGAATATGAACCAAAAATAAATATTAACAGCAAACCTCAACAGGCACAAAAAGTTTCTAAAGCATTAGTACGCCCAAGATATTATTCTACAGAACTTGGAATCAGAGAGAAATTATTCATTGGAGTGATAACAAGTCAACAATACCTATATAGTAGAGACATAGCAATTAATAAAACTATTGCACACATTGTGGACAAAGTACGATATTTCATTTCTATACCTGAAGGAACAAAGCCTAATGTTACTCTTCCTGGTATAGTTGGATTTACAGATACCAGAAGCATTTTGAAACCATTTCATACTATGAAATATATAATAGATAATTATTTGGAAAATTATGATTACTATTTCTTAATCAAAGATGTAAGCTACATCAATGTTAAAAAATTAGTAAAATTCGTTACCAAGATTAGTGTAAGTCAAAATGTTCATGTGGGGGTTCTTGGAGACATTCCAACTTATTGTTCCTTGGGTAAACTTAGCATGTTTAAATATTGTTTGTTCATTTATTCACATGTTATAGTTTTTTTCCTTTAACATTTCACTAATAATAAATTTTTGCTAATTTTCAGATTCAGGAATCCTTCTAAGTAATTCGATAATACAAGAATTAAAAAACAATTTGGATTGGTGTGTAAAAAATGCTTATTCTGATTCGGACGATGTTAATTTTGGACGATGTATTGTTCATTCTACCTCGACACCTTGCTCTAATCACATACAGGGTCAGAAATTTCGGCATACCAAATTGAAACCAACATTTTTATTTGAGATGAATCTGAAGGAATTAGTTAAAAACAAAGAATTTCTAAGTTCACTTGTAATATATCCAATATATGACCACCTTCTTGCCTACAAATTGAACACTTATTTTGCGGCAGTGAGTGTGTTGAATGTATTAAAAATTAATTCAGTTGTAATATACATTTTATATAAATTTTTAATGATTTTAGACAAAGTCTGTGGAAATTCAAGAAAAGATTTCCAATATTCGGAAATCGATTTTAAATATGGCAATTTTAGGGCCTCCACAAGAACGCAATGTTTCATGGCCAATCGGTAATCAACCAGGAAATAAAGCTATTGGTCGTTTTGATATTTTACGATGGTCATATTTTAATCAAACTCACATATTCCTAAATACTGATTTTTCAACTGTACAAGAATTAAAAACCGATGCTAAATTTGACATAGATCGAACGATTAATATTACAGCTTCTAGTATAATCGCTGATTATCGATATACATTCAAATTTAATAAATTATTAAATGGATATCAAAGGTTTGATGCATCTCGAGGAATGAATTACATATTAGACTTGGAGTTTACCAATGTTAATACTGGTAAAATATTGAGGAAGAGGATTGAAGTGTGCAAACCGCTTGGAAAAGTTGAGATCTTGCCTGTTCCGTACGTAACAGAAAACACGAGAATAAATATAATACTAACCATAAATCCATCAAAGAAACGGGATGCGCTGAACTTTTTGGAGCACTATGCTATAGACTGTATGGAAAAGAAGTACAAAACCTTCCTTATGATGGTTAATATTTCTTTTGAATTAATTAATTTTTCAAAATCTCCTTTATGTATTTTTTAACCTGGTTTATTTATATGTAGGTCCTTTTATATAATTTTGACTCTGCATCTAAAGGAAGGACAGATATATACTATGAGATTAAACAATATGCACTATCATTGGCTGATAAATATAAGAAACAGCAGTCAAAAATTACCTGGCTTTCTGTACGCTTACCGAATATTGTAACGTCCATTGAAGCAAATCAGTTGCTGAACATAGCTATTACAGATTTATGCATAAGAAAATTTTCACCCGAAAGTTTAATACTTCTCGTCGAAACTGGAATACAACTTCGGCTGGATTATTTAAATAGGGTATGTGTATTATTAATACTAACAAAAATCTCGTATATACAAATTAATTAAAAATTTGATATTTAGATCCGTATGAATACCATAAACCAATACCAAGTATTCAGTCCAATTCCTTTTATGGAATATCATCCTGATATAGCTCATATGAACGATATAAAACAAGCTGACACGGATATTAATCGCAATCATGGAAGATACGACGAATATAATTTCAATAATATCGCCTTTTATGTTAGAGACTATAACACCAGTATGTATATTTTTCTATTTATATGTATATTTTTGTATTATTAATTTCATATAATATATTACATTTTCTTGCAGTGAGAAAAACCACTGAGGCTAGCATTCCAATAATACACTCCGATCGAGATATTTCATCAATGCTAAACCTTTCACAGAATATTCCCGATACTTCTTTATACGAGATGTTTGTTTCTTTCAGTAACCTACATATTTTACGCGCAATAGAACCAGCTCTCAAAGTAAGGTATAAAAATGTTGATTGCTTTGATACAACTGATAATGTCAGCAATTTCTGTACACGGTCGAAGAATCATCATTTAGGTCGACGTAATCAACTTGCTAGATTAATACTAGATTATGAAACTTATAAAAATAGTTTACTAAGATAAATTGTAAGGGAAGTATTACCAAATAATACTACTATTTTGTTTGATGTAAAGGATATTAAAATATTTTACATGTTATGCATGTATATATATAATAAAATTCATATTATAATGAATACTTTATTAAATTTATATATTTTATTTAAATAAATAAGTTCGTAAATAATACAGGCGTTCAATTCTTTTATTTTTCGTAACGCATCACATAATTTTATATTTATAAAGAGGTATTAAGAGAAAATCAATAAGATGTGCTATATATGACATTTAGATATTTACGGCTACTTAAAAAAACAAATAATCAGATTGAAAGCTATAGAACCAAAAAAAAAAAAACAGCCAGTTTCCTAAAAATTACATAAAATATTTTGGCAAGATTTCTACCTTTAAATTATATAAGAAAGTAAAGATCATATAATTACACCAAATATTAGTCAGTAGTAATTGTACAATCCCTAATACCTTATAAATAAACGTACATATGTTACCATTTGTATTCATTACATTCTTTTCATATATTTACTGCACAATAAGCAAAAGGTTTTTGTTTCATATATACCATAACTTATTGTAATACATACTGAATATGTGGAGTATGCTTTCAGATTCGCTAGACACATACCCTGTGTGTGATATGGAATACAATAGTTTTTCTATTTTTTTGTAATCCTTCAATATATAACAGCAAATAAAGTGTTGTAAAAATAGATAATTTTTTGGCAGAAAAGACCTTTAGGAAATGTTCCATTGTCCTTGGAAAATATTCCGGTAGAAACGCGTTTATTAATATAAATATATTATAATTTGAACATATATTATCCTTAATCACTCAGATTCTGATTCTGATAATTGTAAATCATCATTTAGGAGATTATTTGATATAAGTAGTGGAGGAGATGGAGTTGTACTATTTACATCTCCTAAAAAGAAATATGTACAATGTAAAATAGATCAAAAAAGGAAATTTGCTTATATTCAAAAAGAAAACTTGTAAAAATAGTCATATTGAAAGCATACCATTAACTACTGTCGAAACTGGAACATCTTCAGTGTCTGAGTCACTATCTTCTGAACTATCTGAACTTGAACTACTCGAACTACTATCACTCAGAGCACCTTCATCATTATTCATAATGACAGAAGCTTTCACATTGGGTTGAGTATTAGTTATGGATGACGACCTTGAAGGTGCAGTAGAATTGATAGTCGGGAATGTCCCAGATGATATTAAGGGACAGTCATCATTATCAGAACCAATCATTGGTAAGCTGGCTAAAGCAGATGGTGCCACTGAAGATTGCACTGGTGAACTAAAATTCCGTGTTTTTAGTAAGATTACAAAAAATCTGAATATATTGCTGAGACATTACTACATAATCAAGCTTTTAAAAACTTATTTTACATTCTTTAACACATTGACTGCCACGCGTGTTTTCAATGAAAACTCCTTCAGCCGATGCATGGTGCAGTACCAAGCATTCTCTGCTAGGTCTCACTCTCATCGATACTTTAGTAATGCGAGTCGCTCAAGTGGCGGTCTCAAGAATGATCTCTTGCGTCGTTTGTTCGCAACATTAAAACCACTAGCTACTGTTGAATATAATGAAAGAAAGTGTGGCGGCACACGACAAGCCCAAATATCACCACTCGACAGTAACTAGTGTCGGACGACGGCAACGCAGTGGTTAACGTCTTAGGTTGCGAACGTTCGGAACCCGGGTTCGAATCCCGGCGACCGGAGTCCGATTTTACTTCCCCGCACCAAAAAACGGAGGAAAAATCAGCAGTACCCCGGCAGCGACACATCTACAGCCCCCAGTGACAATTACAGCGGACTAGGCCCAACTACTACAACTATCACACACGTCCAATATATATATTACGCATAACGCACTACCACGGCCACCTCAAAAGTATTCCGACCAAATGATTCCTTATGCAACCACAATTAGAAAAGGAATCAAATGGTACCGAAAACTTGGCATTCAATTCCTTCTGAGAATTTCTGTTGTAAATTGCTTTGGCGCTTTACAAAATTTCAATAAGGAAAGATATAAATATTAGAAGATTTAGAAAATTATTAACTGCAAAATTATTAGGGTTGTCTGAAAATACAAAAAGTCCTTGACTTCAACGGAGTCAGCGTAATATCGCCGTTCGGAAAAATGACTCCGGAAACATTAGACGCGCATGCAAACTATGTTATGCAAATAAAAAACGTCGAATGAACCGAACAAAGACACGAAAGAATTTAAAGAAAACAACAACTTATTGTCCAAATTGTTCCAACCAATCTCGGCTATGTATAGAATGTTTTAAAGTTTTACATTCTAAATAATTTTTTTAATAAACCATTTTCGTATTACTTTTATAACAATTCAATGGTTTTATTATTTCCCCTGGAATATCTTTTCAAATACCTACAACGATCCTTCGCAAGTAGTCAAATAAGCGTCACCCGAATACGGGTGTCGTGGCAGTCAACGTGTTAAAAAG